>NC_135233.1:1023510305-1024135305 GCF_051348905.1 Ranitomeya variabilis | reverse complement strand
ATAAAGTGGCCGGTGAGTGTAGTTCCCCTACCTAATGAAGACTCATAGTGTTCCTATACAGTATAATATGTTTTATTTCATGGTCTGTACACAGTCTGATGACTGTGTAATGCTGTATTATGGGAAACTGTAAATTGTTTGGTAAATCATTAACAGCTACTGTAAAAAAAACAATTGGATATGGGATGCACATGAATGACGTGAGAAAAAATAGCTAATATCCAAACAAAAAATAGTCAAACCGCACCCCACAATGTATCTATGTCCATATAGTCAAAAAGGCGCACATCATAACCAGGGAGTCCATCCCAGAACGTATTCCATAGAGCACAGAGGAGCGCCAGGATGTGACGTACTGTGTGTAACTACGTTTGGACTGGGGGTTGTTCGAACAGGCCTGGGGGAGTGGCTGTAACCATGGTGTCAGTGAATACTTTGTGTTAATTGGTGGGAGGGCGCTTGTTTACCTTCTACCTACGCGACTTTGCTTATGCAATTTTCAGTGATATTGTGCATATATTAGCGATCAGAGCCAGTGGTTTGATGTCTAATTAGATGCAATTATAATTGATGCTCACATGGGACTGTTTTATATATATATATATATATATATACAGTATATATATATATATATATATATATATATATATATATATATATGTTTTGGCTATGATGGGATTGTTCTCATTATTGTGTGTTTACCCTATTGGTGTTGTGTTAATTGGTGGGTGGTACTTTATGTATATAATGGTGGTTAGTAGGGTTGAGCGAAACAGATCGAACAAATTCAAAAATCGCCGACTTTCGGCAATGTCGGGTTTCATGAAACCCGACCCGATCCTAGTGTGGGATCGGCCATGAGGATGTCGATCTCCGTGCCAAAGTCGCTTTCACCGCCATTTTTCAGCCAATGAAGGAGGACGCAGAGTGTGGGCAGCGTGATGACACATGGGTCTCGGTCCCCACCATCTTAGAGAAGGGCATGACAGTGATTGGCTTGCTTTCTGCAGCGTCGCAGGGGGTATAAAGGGGCGTGCACGCCGACCGCCATCTTACTTCTGCCTATCTTAGCATAGGGAGAGGTTGCTGCAGCTTCATCTGAAGAAGGGATATAGTTAGGGAGGGAAGATTAACCCCCAAACTGCTTGTGCTGTAGCGATTTCCACTGTCTTCACAGGCCTTCACTAGATTTTGTAGGAGAATAGATGACTTACCCCAAAAAAACACTCTACATTTGGGCAGTTTTGAAAGTCATTCCCCTACAAAATCAAGTAATTGCCACAGTGGTTAATTGCCACTGAGATTTCCAGCCACATCACGGCCACAACTTTACCACTCCATCAGGTTTTGCCTTTACCGTAACATTGCACAAAACCAAAAGTCCAAAAACTATGCCCCCAGATACAGCACCTGCTTCAGAGTTTTCATTTGCAGTTTCACTGCACCGTCCTTATATAAACCAAACCAAACTTAGCCATCCGTCTTTGAAGGGCGAGTGCTGAGCCCAATAGGAGGGCATCATGATATTTGGATTTTTTGCCTCTAACCATGAACAATACACACCGAATATCCACATTACTCTTTTTGTAATTGGCTGCTCCCTGCTGTCTAGAAGAAAAAAAACATAAGTGCATCTGAGGCAGATGTAAATTATATCCAGCGAGAAAATATTTGGATTCAACAAAGATATGATTTATCTTTCCTTACTTAAGGGTCCTTGGTGCTTCACTTCTGAAAGATGGGAACAAATTACTTTTGTGTCCTGATCAGATGCTCGAGTAAACAAAAAGTCCAAATACAAAACAGACTAATTCTTTATACTTGTCATTGCCGTTTTCTTACGCCTAGACTCCCTATATCTGAAATTACATTGCACTACTATCCTCCTGAGTTATTATAGCCTCAGAGTCAGCGGTGAGCTTTAATAGGAATTCATCTATAATTCCAAAAGTCCTAAACCACGTAAATTTATATGTGTTGCAGGCGGTAGAAATGTAGCGTGAGATTATTTTCTTTAGTTGTTACAAATGTACTTCATGCATTATGTGGATGGTTTGTGGCACTTCACGGGGTCAATGGATCATCTGTCAGCTGTCACAAACAGTCACACAATAAATTCCTACTATTTATACCTTTCTCCGCACATTAATGTTGACAGGGCGGTACATCCATTACTTGCCGGCGGCATAGTTAGAGGATTGCAGCAATCACATTTTATTATTGATATGTTAGAGATGTTACTTCTGATGGTTCCTCCTTCCACTGATCTTGATTCTTTGTGAAGTAAAGATTTGTTACAGATTAAATTATTCCGCACCAAACTTTCCAAATCTCCCAGGTCCTTACCTTCCTAGGAGACGTTAACCTTGTAGCGCTAAAAGTGATTTAACACTTTAACGTTTAATTTGACTCCTTTGGAGCAGGGAGACAGAATTTCGGATAAACGACAAGATAAATTAAATTTATTTTTGTCAGCCATATCCTGTATGCGCTTGGTCCACTAGTTTTACTTTTCCCACGGGATTTTATTTATTTTTATTTTTTTTCATTTTATTTGTGCGAAAAATGTTGCGAACCTAAAGAAAATGTTAGTAAAGAAAAGTATTTACTGCAGAATATAAGTAATATATTTCTTCACAATAAATGTATCTTAAATCTAAAAGATGGGAGACTGATTCTTTTTAATATACTGTCTGTACAATTTTGCTAAATCATTTTTGTCATACCATTTTTACCTTTCTAAAAACATTATGCTTTATATGCTTTCCACTATGTTTTCTACTACTTATAATGGGTAGGTATGTAAATCTTTATCGATGATAATATGTGCATACTATCAATCATAGTATTCAGTGCCATAATCAGGAGTGAGATTTTACCATGAATTAGTTATCCAACCACAACCCTATGGTGAAAAAGGCACAAGCAAGCATCACAATTAGTGATGAGCGAGTGTACTCATTGCTCGGGTTTTCCAGAGCATGCTCGGGTGATCTCCGAGTATTTGTTAGTGTTTGGAAATATAGTTTTCATTGCTGCAGCTGAATGATTTACAGCTACTACCCAGTCTGAGTACATGTGGGGGCTGCCTGGTTGCTAGGGAATCCTCACATGTAATCAAGCAGGCTAGTAGCTGTAAATCATTCAGCTGATGCAATGAAAACTAAATCTCCGAGCAGTCATGAATACTCGGAGGTCACCAGAACAACGAGTATACTCGCTCATCACTAGTCACAATAATTGCACATTAATAATAATCTTTATTTTTATATAGCGCTATCATATTATCATCGCTGTCCCCAGTGGGGCTTACAATCTACATCCCCTATCAGTATCTCTTTGGAGTGTGGGAGGAAAGCGAAACTAGGAGAAAACCCACACGCAAACACGGGAAGAACATACAAACTCCTTGCAGATGTTGTCCTTGGTGGGATTTGAACCCAGGATCGCAGCGCTGCAAGGCTGCAGTGCTATCCACTGAGCCACCGTGCAGCCTTCACACAACTGTGTTTTCAGTCCGAATGCTATCCATAAAAAAACTTGGACTGAACAAGGTCAAAACTAGGCCCAATGTTATTTAATGCGTCAGTGCAGATGTGTGATTTTTTTCACTGACCAAATATGAAAAAAATGGATTGTATGTGGACTGCACAGTGATAACAAGTGAGGCTGAATGATTTTTTTATATGAACGTGTCAACTTACTCTAAGGGCTCATTCAGATTTTTCATGCACGAGAAAAATGGACTGCGTTTCATCAGAGATTTTCATAAGAGTTTGGTCAGAATTTCATCACTTTTTCACTTTTGAGGCAAACATTTTTCCCTTCATAAGGTCAAGGTGTTGCAAGAGCTGACGAACACATGAGAATGGTTCAAAAAGTTAATGTGAATATTCTAATGTTTGATGAATTATTAAAGAGGTTGTCTGGTCTAGAACGACATTCTGCAGACTTCTGAATCCCCCCAGTGCACGCACTGTGCGCTACAAGGATTTGCTGGTTTCTGAGTAGGGGATGACGGTGATGTATGCGTTGTGCATACTCCCGGGCAGAACCTGATTCGTAGACGCAGCCTCGCGCCATACAAAGTGGCTGCAGAGTTTTCATTTTAGACTAGACAACCCCTCTAATGGAATTATTTGGACATATAATATTAATGTCCTCATCAATATCCAATAAGTGAGGGTTCGAGACCCGACCCCATGGTCAGCTGTTATCACCTCTGGTGGCCATATGAAAACATTGAAGGAGCCAAACAGCACAGCTTCATTCAATGTGAAGTGGCCCCTGCTGAAAACTGCAGCCGAATAAGAGCTGATCTGCAGGACCCAGCAGGGGACGTTACATCTGCTTACATGGACTGAGTCACTGAGCTCAGTGATTGACTGCAGTGCTTTCACCATGATGATACCACTGCAGCCGATTAACAAAGAAGGAGGCAACTTCTAAAAGTCAACACTGCACTTAGAGTAGGTAAGAAAAGCTTAGTTTATATTACACATCACCAAGACTTTGGGCTAAAAAATAAGTGAAAGGGAACAACCCCTGTACAAATAGTAAGAAATTATTTTGTATTTCTTACTGAGTTCTATAAAAATGTCTCCAGTATATTTTAAGCAAAGATGCTGGAACTTTGTAGGATTTTTTTTACTCATTGGAAAAACACTTAGGAGCTCTATTAACTTCATGAGCCAACAACATAATGATCCCATTTAAAGTTAATTTTCCATATATAAACTGCTCCCACTGATTGTGTTTCTCTTAAAGGGTCCGATGACGGAAACAATGGAAATATTTAATCCTTCAATGAGGAAGCTATTTTGGGCCTGGTTTTCGGAGAACCATGATTATGTAGCTGTGTGAGAGCTTTTATTTGAACTATTTCTATTTATTAGTATTGTGTCTTCATATTTTGAGTCATAACTTTTACCTTTTACTAAAGTGAACAACATTTTTTTATATATAGATCTAATTAATTCAAGTGTTTTTTGGGGGAACAAAAATCTGTAATTCTGTCAGTTTTACATTTATTTAATGCATGAAGCATAGCATATTGCATGAGTCATTAGTTGATTTGGCAATACTAATTATAACTATTGTAGTTGTTTAAATATGTTTAATAGAGCAAAGTCTCTCCCTGCACAGGATGAAGTCCTCAGTGTCCATCACACACAGTATGATTTCCTTAATATAGTAATACTAGATTGTGGCCCGATTCTAACGCATCGGGTATTCTAGAATATGCATGTCCCCGTAGTATATGGACAATGATGATTCCAGAATTCACGGCAGACTGTGCCTGTCGCTGATTGGTCGAGGCAACTTTTATGACATCATCGTCACCATGGCAACCATTATGACATCTACGTCAATACTGTGCCCGTCGCTGATTGGTCGAGGCAACCTTTATGACATCATCGTCGCCATGCTGTGCCCGTCGCTGATTGGTCGAGGCCCGATTCTAACGCATCAGGTATTCTAGAATATGCATGTCCCCGTAGTATATGGACAATGATGATTCCAGAATTCGCGGCAGACTGTACCTGTCGCTGATTGGTCGAGGCAACCTTTATGACATCATCGTCGCCTGGCGGCCTCGACCAATCAGAGACGCGGGATTTCTACGTCGATACTGTGCCTGTCGCTGATTGGTCGAGGCCCAGGCGGCCTCGACCAATCAGAGACGCAGGATTTCCAGGACAGACAGACAGACAGAAAAACCCTTAGACAATTATATATATAGATAGATTCCCCTACATTTTACAATGCTCCCACTGCCCCCACATAGAGTATGGTGCCCCCACATACAGTTTGATGCCAACACATGACATTCACTCACACACAGTAGGATACCCCACAGTGCCCCCTCAAACCACGTATGATGCCCCCAGTACATTCCTTCACAGTCTGCATAATGCCATCACTGTTACACCCCAAACAGTATAATGTCCCACAGCCCACAATGCATAATATGTCATGTGACTCAAAGGTCCTGACAGGAACTTCAGTCTCTACATAGACTGAATAATCGACTACCGATCTGGTGGTTGCCTTTTCCGCCATTATATTCAACTGTATCTGAGTATTTCGGACACAGATACAGCTGAAGTTGGGTGTTGTGAATTCTGCTTTTGGGCTCCCTCCGGTGGTTGTAGGTGGTAATGCAGTTGCCCCTGAGTTGCAGCCCTGGTCAGGTGTATCTGCTGATTGCAGTTCTGACTGGGGTATTTAGGCTTGCAGGATTCATTTGTCCTTGCCAGTTGCCAATTGTTCTTGGGAGGTTATGGACCTCTGCCTGGTTCCTCCTGCCTTTCTGCCAAATCAGCAAAGATAAGTGTCTGGGTTTTTTTTCCTGTGGCACACATGCAGTGTTCTTCACAATTCAGTGCTATTCATTGTGTTTTCTTGTCCAGCTTCGATTGTGTCAGTATTTTCTCAGTCTTGTTGGATTCTTTGGAGTGGCAGATATACATTCCATGTCTTTAGTTAGATTGTGGAACTTTTTGTATTATCTGCTGTGGATATTTTTGGAAGGGTTTTAATACTGACCGCCTAGTAATCTGTCCTATCCTTTCCTATTTAGCTAGAGTGGCCTCTTTTGCTAAATCCTGTTTCTACCTGCGTGTGTCTATTCTTCTCCTACTCACAGTCATTATTCGTGGGGGGCTGCCTATCCTTTGGGGGTCTGCTCTGAGGCAAGGTAGCATTCCTATTTCCCTCTATAGGGGTATTTAGTCCTCCGGCTGTGTCGAGGTGTCTAGGTTCATGTTAGGCACACCCCACGGCTACTTCTTGTTGCGGTGTTAGTTCAGGATTGCGGTCAGTACAGGTTCCACCGACTCCAGAGAAAGTTTCATGTGGCTCCAAGGTCACCGGATCATAACAGTACAACTGGCCAATAATGAGTTAAATGCATCTCAGAAGAAGGGAAGAAAGGTGTTGAGCCATTTTTTTTTTCTGCAGTCTGTTTTGTCTTTTCTTTCCCTCTTTATCTATGGGTGGCTGAGGAGTCTTGTGCCAGCATGGATGTTCAGGAACTAGCTTCTCGTGTAGATCAACTTGCTGCTAGGGTACAGGGTATTTCTGATTATATTGTTCAGACTCCTGCTTTAGAGCCGAAGATTCCTACCCCTGATTTGTTTTTTGGTGATAGGTCCAAATTTTGGGGTTTTAAAAACAATTGTAAACTGTTTCTTGCTCTGAGACCGCGATCCTCCGGTGAGTCTATTCAGCAGGTTAAAATTGTCATCTCCCTGCTGCGTGGCGATCCTCAGGATTGGGCATTTTCCCTGGAATCTGGGAATCCTGCCTTGCTTAATGTAGATTCCTTTTTTCAGGCTTTAGGATTGTTATATGATGAACCGAATTCTGTGGATCAAGCGGAGAAAACCTTGTTGGCCCTGTCTCAGGGTCAAGAGTCGGCAGAATTGTATTGTCAGAAATTTAGAAAATGGTCTGTGTTGACTAAATGGAATGATGATGCTTTGGTGGCAATTTTCAGAAAGGGTCTTTCTGAATCCATTAAAGATGTTATGGTGGGGTTTCCCACGCCTTCCGGTCTGAGTGATTCTATGTCTCTTGCCATTCAGATTGATCGGCGCTTGTGGGAGCGTCAAACTGTGCGCGCTGTGGCGTCGTCCTTAGAGCAGGGTCCTGAGCCAATGCAGTGTGATAGGATTTTGTCTAGAACGGAACGACAAGGATTCAGACGTCAGAATAGGTTGTGTTATTATTGTGGCGACGCTTCTCATGTCATTTCAGTCTGCCCTAAGCGGACAAAAAGGATCGCTAGTTCATTTACTATCAGTACTGTACAACCTAAATTTCTGTTATCGGTGTCCTTGATCTGCTCATTGTCATCATTTTCTGTCATGGCGTTTGTGGATTCAGGCACCGCCTTGAACTTAATGGATTTTGAGTTTGCCAGGTGTTGTGGTTTTCCCTTGCAGCCTTTGCAGAACCCTATCCCTTTAAGGGGCATTGATGCTACACCTTTGGCTAAAAATAAGCCCCAGTTTTGGACACAGGTGACCATGCACATGGCACCAGCCCATCAGGAAGATTGTCGATTTCTGGTGTTGCATAATTTGCATGATGTTATCGTGCTGGGTTTTCCATCGTTGCAGGTACATAATCCTGTGTTGGATTGGAAATCTATGTCTGTGACTAGTTGGGGTTGTCAGGGGGTTCATAATGATGTTCCTTTGATGTGAATCTCCTCTTCTTCCTCTTCTGAAATTCCAGAGATTTTGTCTGATTTTCAGGATGTATTTGATGAGCTCAAGTCCAGTTCCCTTCCACCGCACAGGGACTGTGATTGTGCGATAGACTTGATTCCAGGCAGTAAGTTTCCTAAGGGCTGACTTTTCAACCTGTCTGTGCCTGAGCATACCGCCATGCGGAGTTATGTTAAGGAGTCTTTGGAGAAAGGGCATATTCGGCCATCTTCTTCACCGTTGGGAGCGGGTTTTTTCTTTGCTGCTAAGAAGCATGGCTCCTTGAGACCTTGTATTGATTAACGCCTCTTGAATAAGATCACGGTCAAGTTTCAATACCCTTTACCTTTGCTTTCCGATTTGTTTGCTAGGATTAAGGGGGCTAGTTGGTTTACGAAGATTGACCTTCGGGGGGCATGTAATCTTGTTCGTATTAAGCAGGGTGATGAATGGAAAACTGCGGTTAATACGCCCGAAGGCCATTTTGAATACCTTGTGATGCCATTCGGGCTCACTAACGCTCCATCTGTTTTTCAATCCTTCATGCATGATATCTTCCGGACTTATATTGATAAATTCTTGATTGTATATTTGGACAATATTTTGATTTTTTCCGATGATTGGAAGTCTCTTGTGGAACAGGTCAGGATGGTATTTCAGATCCTTCGTGACAATGCTTTGTTTGTGAAGGGGTCTAAATGTCTCTTTGGGGTGCAGAAGGTTTCTTTTTTGGGCTTTATTTTTTTTCCCTCATCTATGGAGATGGATCCTGTTAAGGTTCAGGCCATTCATGATTGGATTCAACCTACATTCGTGAAGATCCTTCAGAAATGTTTGGGTTTTGCAAATTTTTATCGCCGTTTCATTGCTAACTTCTCCAGCGTGGTTAAACCCTTGACTGATTTGACGAAAAAAGGCGCTGATGTGGCGAATTGGTCATCTGCGGCTGTCTCTGCCTTTCAGGAGCTTAAACGCCGATTTACTTCTGCTCCGGTGTTGCGCCAACCAGATGTTTCTCTTCCGTTTCAGGTTGAGGTTGACGCTTCTGAGATTGGGGCAGGGGCCGTTTTGTCTCAGAGGGATTCTGTTGGTTCTTTGATGAAACCGTGTGCCTTCTTCTCCCGCAAGTTTTCGCCTGCTGAACGCAATTATGATGTCAGCAATCGGGAGTTGTTGGCTATGAAGTGGGCGTTTGAGGAGTGGCGACATTGGCTTGAGGGAGCTAGGCACCGTATTTTGGTCCTGACCGATCATAAGAATTTGATTTACCTCGAGTCTGCCAAACGGCTGAGTCCTAGACAGGCTCGATGGTCCTTGTTTTTTTCCCATTTTGATTTCGTGGTTTCGTATCTTCCGGGTTCTAAGAATATTAAGGCTGATGCCCTTTCTAGGAGTTTTTTACCTGATTCTCCTGAGGCCCTTGAACCGGTTGGCATTCTGAAAGAAGGGGTGGTCCTTTCTGCCATTTCCCCTGATTTACGGCGGGTTCTTCAGGAATTTCAGGCTGATAGACCTGACCGCTGTCCTGTGGGGAAATTGTTTGTTCCTGACAGATGGACTAGTAGAGTGATTTCTGAGGTTCACTGTTCTGTGTTGGCTGGTCATCCTGGTATTTTTGGTACCAGAGATTTGGTTGGTAGGTCCTTTTGGTGGCCTTCGTTGTCAAGTGATGTGCGTTCTTTTGTGCAGTCCTGTGGGACTTGTGCGCGGGCGAAGCCTTGTTGTTCCCATGCTAGTGGGTTAATTTTGACATTGCCGGTCCCTGAGAGGCCCTGGACGCATATTTCTATGGATTTTATTTCTGATCTTCCGGTTTCCCAGAGGATGTCGGTTATCTGGGTTGTTTGTGACCGGTTTTCTAAGATGGTTCATTTGGTGCCTTTGCCTAAATTGCCTTCCTCTTCAAAGTTGGTTCCGTTGTTTTTTCAGCATGTGGTTCGTTTTCATGGTATTCCGGAGAATATTGTGTCCGACAGAGGTTCCCAGTTTGTTTCTAGGTTTTGGCGGGCCTTTTGTGCTAGGTTGGGCATTGATTTGTCTTTTTCTTCTGCATTTCATCCTCAGACAAATGGCCAGACCGAGCAAACTAATCAGACTTTGGAGACTTATTTGAGATGCTTTGTGTCTGCCGATCAGGATGATTGGGTGGCCTTTTTTCCATTGGCCGAGTTTGCCCTTAATAATCGGGCTAGTTCGGCTACTTTGGTTTCGCCTTTTTTTTGTAATTTTGGTTTTCATCCTCGTTTTTCTTCTGGGCAGGTTGAGCCTTCCAACTGTCCTGGTGTGGATTCTGTGGTTGACAGGTTGCAGCAGATTTGGGCTCATGTGGTGGACAATTTGGTGTTGTCTCAGGAGGAGGCTCAACGTTTTGCTAACCGTCGTCGGTGTGTTGGTTCCCGGCTTCGGGTTGGGGATTTGGTTTGGTTGTCTTCCCGTCATGTTCCTATGAAGGTCTCTTCCCCTAAGTTTAAGCCTCGGTTTATTGGTCCTTATAGGATTTCTGAGATTATTAATCCGGTGTCTTTTCGATTGGCGCTTCCGGCCTCTTTTGCTATCCATATTGTCTTCTATAGATCTTTATTGCGGAAATATGTGGTGCCCGTTGTTCCCTCTGTTGATCCTCCGGCCCCTGTTTTGGTTGATGGGGAGTTGGAGTATGTGGTTGAGAAGATTTTGGATTCTCGTTTTTCGAGGCGGAGGCTTCAGTACCTTGTCAAATGGAAGGGTTATGGCCAGGAGGATAATTCTTGGGTTTTTGCTTCTGATGTCCATGCTGCTGATTTGGTCCGTGCCTTTCATCTGGCTCATCCTTATCGGCCGGGGGGCGCTGGTGAGGGTTCGGTGACCCCTCCTCAAGGGGGGGGGGTACTGTTGTGAATTCTGCTTTTGGGCTCCCTCCGGTGGTTGTAGGTGGTAATGCAGTTGCCCCTGAGTTGCAGCCCTGGTCAGGTGTATCTGCTGATTGCAGTTCTGACTGGGGTATTTAGGCGTGCAGGATTCATTTGTCCTTGCCAGTTGCCAATTGTTCTTGGGAGGTTATGGACCTCTGCCTGGTTCCTCCTGCCTTTCTGCCAAATCAGCAAAGATAAGTGTCTGGGTTTTTTTTCCTGTGGCACACATGCAGTGTGCTTCACAATTCAGTGCTATTCTTTGTGTTTTCTTGTCCAGCTTCGATTGTGTCAGTATTTTCTCAGTCTTGTTGGATTCTCTGGAGTGGCAGATATACATTCCATGTCTTTAGTTAGATTGTGGAACTTTTTGTATTATCTGCTGTGGATATTTTTGGAAGGGTTTTAATACTGACCGCCTAGTAATCTGTCCTATCCTTTCCTATTTAGCTAGAGTGGCCTCTTTTGCTAAATCCTGTTTCTACCTGCGTGTGTCTATTCTTCTCCTACTCACAGTCATTATTCGTGGGGGGCTGCCTATCCTTTGGGGGTCTGCCCTGAGGCAAGGTAGCATTCCTATTTCCCTCTATAGGGGTATTTAGTCCTCCGGCTGTGTCGAGGTGTCTAGGTTCGTGTTAGGCACACCCCACGGCTATTTCTAGTTGCGGTGTTAGTTCAGGATTGCGGTCAGTACAGGTTCCACCGACTCCAGAGAAAGTTTCATGTGGCTCCAAGGTCACCGGATCATAACAGTTGGGACAAAGTCCCCACCCTCCAAATACATCAAGACAGCTCCACAAATTTAGGACAGTTCTTCTACATTTGGAATGTTTAGGAAGTTGTCATGTTCCCAATGGCAGGGAATTAAACACATAACACGAGCAAAAACAGGACGAGCTCTAGGGTGATGGGACCTGAGCTGACCGCGATCCTGAACCTCAACACTCAACTATCAGCAGCCGGGGAACGTTCCTGGGGGGACTCTAGACGTCTCGCGCCAGCCGGAGATCTAGCTACCCCTATCAGAAGAATCACAGACCTATCTTGCCTCCAGAGAAATATTCCCACAGAAATAGCAGCCCCCCACATATAATGACGGTGAAATGAGAGGAAGGCACAAACGTAGTTATGAAAACAGATTCAGCAAAATGAGGCCTGCTTAAGCTAGATAGCAGAGGATACAAAAGGTGAACTGCGCGGTCAGCTTAAAACCCTTCAAAATACCATCCTGAAATTACTTAAACTCATGTGCCAACTCATGGTACATGAGTGGTAATTTCAGCCCACTAGAGCAACCAGCAGCAGAGAATTACATATCTGCAAGCTGGACTAGAAACATGAAAGCAAACATGAAACAGGGAAATCCAGACTTAGCTTGTCTTGAAGGCCTAGGAGCAGGTAGCAAAGGTAACAGAGACACACTGATACATTGATAGCCGGCAAGGGAATGACAGGAAAGCCAGGTTAAATAGGAAACACCCAGCCTCTGATGGACAGGTGGAAACCAGAGACCGCAACCCACCAAAGTCACCCAGTACCAGTTGTAACCACCAGAGGGAGCCCAAAAACAGAATCCACAACAGGAAGTATGCAATATGTATTCTGTGTTAAAGCTATAAGTGTACTTCACTAAGGGGTCTTAAGCACCTTGATGACCATTGACATACCTATATGTCATGGTCAGCTACGGGTTCCAGACCCTTGACATATAGGTACAGTACATCATGGCGATGTCACAGGAGCTTCAAAAATGTGATTGTCACCGGGAGCTTGGCTTACATGACAGACGAGCCTCGGCTGTCACAGCTAGAAGCAACGCCTACGCCTTCCCAGGCTGTTTAACCCCTTAAATGCCACAATCGATGGCTTTTTCATCATAATGCTGAGCAAAATTTGGAATAAAACCCAATTAACCCCTTCCCAACATACATCGTACATATACTGCTCTGCGGAAGCTGCATTCAAGCAAACAGCAATACATGTACGGCGCCGTGATCACGTGGCCTCAGACTGAGTGAGAGCCGACACCCCGCAGCAACACCCAAAATCAGGGCTAGCACCGATCGTGGGCATTTAAACCCTTTGATGCCGCTGTCAGCAGTTACAGCAACATATAGGAGCATCGCGCAGGGAATGGGTTCATTGCGCGCTTCCATCAGTACAACGCTATGTGACCGTATTGTCCTGATGGTCTCCATGGAGACCCCCGGCCACAAAATGACCGCGGGGTCCTTCAGGGAAGGTGGCTTCACAGTGTCTGCAGAGAGCAGGACCTGAGACGCCTCCTTCCCTGCCTGTCAGATGCTGCTCCGATGCTCTGCAGTGCAGAAGCATTGCAAAGTATCAAATTATTATTATTATTTATTTATATAGCACCATTAATTCCATGGTGCTGTACATGAGAAAAGGGGTTACATACAGGGTTATAGATATCATTTACAGTAAATAAATTTACAATGACAGACCGGTACAGAGGGGAGAGGACCCTGTCCTTGCGGACTTACATTCTACGGGATCATTACTGTATAGTGTCAGATCAGCTATCTGACACTATACAGTAATGTCCCAGGATGGGACAATGTAAAAAAGTAAAACAAAAATATTAAAAAGTGTAATAATATTTTTTTAAAAATCCTCAAATAAAGAACAAAAAACAAACAAATATTTTTCCAATAAATACATTTATTTCTGTAAATAAAAAAATAAACAGTAAACTTTCACATATTTGGTATCATCACGTCCGTAACGACCCACTCTATAAAACTGTCCCACTAGTTAAAACTGTTAACTAATGAAAAAAAGAGGCAAAAACAAAGCTTTACCATCATAGCACTGAACAAAAAGTGCAATTAAACGCTAACAAAAAGACAAATATAAATAAAAATGATACCGCTGAAAACATCGTCTTGCAAAAAACAAGCTATCATACAATTCCATCAGCAGAAAAATAAAAAAGTTATAGCTCTCAGAATAAAGGGATGCAAAAATAATTATTTTTTCTATAAAATAGTTTTTATTGTGTAAAAGTGGCAAAACATAACAAAAATTGGGTTTCGCTGTAATCATGCTGACTCGAAGAATAAAGTTGCCTTACCAATTTTACCACAAGCAGAAAGGTTTAAAAGAAAACAAAAAGCAATTCCTGAGTGTTTTTGTTCAGTCTGTCTCCTAAAAATCTGAATAGAAAGTGATCCAAAAAATGTCAAGCACCCGAAAATGGTACCAATAAAAACGTCAGCTTGTCCCACAAAAAACAAGCCCTCACAAGACTCTGGTATTACTGTAATCGCACCTACCCGAAGAATAAAGTCACTTAATCAATTACACAGCATGAAGAAATGCTATTGATTTTTTCATTCTGCCTCCCAAAGATTGCAGTAAGGCTCGGAGCACATTTATCCTGCACTCTACGCTGAGAACTTCCACCAGGGTTTACATATAAATCTCTGAAATACATGATTCAGACAGAACCCACAGCCGATAATTCCCTATAATGAGGCAGATGGAAGCACTGTGGATGCCATGGGACCTGTAATCAGACGGTGTCTGTCTTTTTAGGATTGCATAAAAGTGCCGTTGGCCACAGCTTTGCGCACTTCTGAAAAAAAGGAAAATGCTGAACAGAGGCTGGATGGAGTCCAGAGCAGCATCGGACTGGAGCACCTTTAGCCCACCAGAGAACATCCTTACTGAGGCCCAATATGTAGCTACATACAGTGGCATATCCAGGGGGGGCAGCCGGGACATTTTCCCCAGGCGCAGCCAACAGTGGGGCACCAGCGGGCTGCCTGATGATGCGGCGGTCCAAGGAAGCTCCTCGTCGGCGGCATTCTGCCGCCCCCACACTGGGAAAGTCCCGTTCTCTGAGCCGGCTGTCAAATTGACAGCCGGCTCAGAGAAAGTGCTGCATGTATAATCCCAAGTGCCAGCGGCATAACTACCGCGGTCGCAGCTGCAACGGGGCCCAGAGTGCTTAGGGGCCCGCCCAGTCCACCAGAGACTAGGCAGGCCCCTAAGCACTCTGAGCTACAAAATGGGCCGATGGCCCTTTAAATCTTCTGTACAGGCCCTGGTGCGCGATCACGGGTGGGACTGCACTTGTCCCACAGCAGAGCCCCTTCACCTCAGAGAGAAGCACACCACAACTATGGCTGCCGCTGCTCTGTGCGCACAGGACCTGTGATGAGGTCACAGGAGGGGAGGAGTCAGGAGTCACATGATCAAGGGCCTCTGTGTAGTGCAGGACTCTGCTGGTTGTCATGGTGCTGGATGAGGGTAAGCTTTTGTGTGGGGTCAGGATTGGTTTGTGTGGATGTAGCAGAGTCGTGTGTGTACGAGGTGTACAGAGCAGAAGCCATGTGTGTACAAGGTGTACAGAGAGGAAGCCGTGTGTGCAAGGTGTATGGAGTGGAGCTGGGTGTGTGCAAGGTGTATGGAGCTGAGCCGTGTGTGTACGAGGTGTACAGAGCGGAGCCGTGTATGTCCGTGGTGTACGGAGCGGAACTGGGTGTGTGCAAGGTGTATGGAGCGGAGCCGTGTGTGTACGAGGTGTACGGAGTGGAACTGAGTGTCTGCAAGGTGTATGGAGCAGAGCTGTGTGTGTACAAGGTGTACGGAGTGGAGCCATGTGTGTATGAGGTGTACGGAGCAGAGCTGGGTGTGTACGAGGTGTATGGAGTGTAGCCGTGTGTGCACGGTGTATGGAGCGGAGTCATATGTGTGTATGAGGTGTATGGAGCGGAGCAGGGTGTGTGCAAGGTGCATTGAGCGCAGCCGTATGTGTGCGAGGTGTGCAGAGCGGAGCCGTGTGTGTACAACATGTACAGAGTGGAGCTGTGTGCATACGAGGTGTACAGAGCGCAGCCGTGTGCGTACGAGGTGTACAGAGCGGAGCCGCGTGTGTACGAGGTGTACGGAGCAAAGCCACGTGTGTACAAGCTGTACGGAGCAGAGCTGCATTTGTACAAGCTGTACGGAGCAGAGCCGCCTGTGTACAAGGTGTATGGAGTGGAGCCACGTGTGTACGACGTGTACGGAACGGACTCGTGTGCGCAAGGTGTACGGAGATCAGCCTCGTGTGTAGGAGTAGCTAGGAGTGGCCATTATACTGTATGCAATATGTGTGTGTGTTTGTGCGTGCATGCGTAGCGCTGTGGGTGAATGTGCAGAGACATAAATGGTTTTGTGTGTGTGTATGGGGAGGAGAGGCGAGGGCAATGATGGGGCTGATGGGGAGAGGGCAATAATTGGGATGGAGGGGGAGGAGGAAATGATGGATGTGGTTGAATGGGCAATGATGGAGGTGGAATGGGCAATGATGGGGTGGGGGGAGGCAATGGTGGAGGTGGAAATTGGAATGAGCAATGATGGTGGGGAGGAGGAAATCATGGAGGTGATGGAAAGGGCAATAATGAGGGGGGAAGAAATGATGGAGGTGGTAGAATAGATAGGGATGGTGGTGGTGGAAAGCACACTGCTGATATTGGAGGGGGAGAAAATGATGGAGGTGGTGGAATGGGCTAGTATGGTGATGGCGGTGGAAAGGATAATGATGGTGGTGGAAAGGGCAATGATGGGGATGGTGGGGGAAGAGAAAATGATGGATATGTTGGAAAAGGCAAAGGAGGAAATTATGGAGGTGGTGAAATGGGAATTTCTGGGGTGGTGGGGGAGAAAGCAATGATAGTGGTGGTGGAGAAGGCAAAGATGGAGGTGGTGAAGAGAGCAATGATGGGATGGGGTAGAGGAAAATAATGGGCATATATGAGGAAACAGTACAGGAGAATGGGGGACATGTATGAGGAAACAATATGGGGGGATGGGTGCAGACAGTATGAGGAGCAAACGGGGGAATGTATGTGGACACAGTATGAGTAGAGATGTGAAAAATGTATGTGGACAGAGTACGGGGAGTGAGGGTGATGGGATGTGTGCAGACACAATGGGGAGACAGGTGAGCAGGCAGTATAGAAAGTGAGGAGGTTAATATATGAGGTGACAGTATGGTGAACAGGGGGATGTGAGAGGAGACAGTGTGAAGAGGGAGGGGAATAGGGTGAGGAGGCAGTATGGGGAGAAAAGTGAGTGGGCACAGAATAGAAACTGAGTAGTGGGGGCATAGCATGGAGGGACAGTGTAAGGGCACAGCCAAGAGGGGACAGTATACCAAGGAGGGGGAGTGTGATGAGAGTACAGTATAAATACTGACCTTATAGAGGGGACACAGTGTGAGAGAACAGTGTGAAGAGGGAGGCCGGTATGAAAAGGAGAGGTCAGTGTAAAGAACATCTACCATAAGAGGGACAGTGTGGGGGTCATATTTTGTGCAGACAATATAGTGAGGGGCAATTTTTTATTCAGGAGCATTATAATGACACTTGTATCTTTAAGGGCGTCGTGGAGATTTTCTGCAAAAGAGCGGAAAAGATGGAAGTCTGCAGAGATGGCTGTGGATGAGAAACCTCATCATGGGGAATGGTAAAGATGAAGAAAAGAAGGAGAACAACTCCAGAGATGACGTCATCTAAAAGGTACCTGGATGTAAATGTTATGTGTAGTGTTGAGCATTCCGATACCGCAAGTATTGGGTATCGGCCGATATTTGCTGTATCGGAATTCCGATACTGAGTTCCGATATTTTTGTGATATTGGAAACCAGAATCGGAAGTTCTCAGTGTATGGTTCCCAGGGTCTGGAGGAGAGGAGACTCTCCTTCAGGCCCTGGGATCCATATTCATGTAAAAAATTAAGAATTAAAATAAAAAATATGGATATACTCACCCGTCCGGGGGCCCCTGGACCTTACCGATGTAACCGGCAGCCTCCGTTCCTAAGAATGAGGAGTTTAGGACCTGCGATGACGTCGCGGCTTGTGATTGGTCACGTGAGCGGTCACATGAGCAGTCACGCGACCAATCACAAGCCGCGACGTCATCGAAGGTCCTAAACTCCTCATTCTTAGGAACGGAGGCTGCCGATTACATCGGTAAGGTCCAGGGGCCGCCGGACGGGTGAGTATATCCATATTTTTTATTTTAATTCTTTATTTTTTACATGAATATGGATCCCAGGGCCTGAAGGAGAGTTTCCTCTCCTTCAGACCCTGGGAACCAACCAGGATACCTTCCGATACTTGTGTCCCATTGACTTGCATTGGTATCGGGTATCGGTATCGGCGATATCCGATATTTTTTGGATATCGGCCGATACCATCCGATACCGATACCTTTGAGTATCGGAAGGTATCGCTCAACACTAGTTATGTGTGATACTGACTAACTCTCATGTTTTATTTATGTTAGGAGCATTAAAGGGGATATCCAGGTTTGTGATGAGTCTGCAGTCAATCTTTATGACTGCAGACTTCTGACTTCTCACAGTGCGCGCTGCACGCTGTTAGGATTTTCTCGTGCTGGCGATTTACATACGTGCAGTCACGTGCTGACTAGACATGTGTGTCCCCACTCAATGAAAATGAACTGAGTGAGGTCAGGCACATCTAGTCGGAATGTGGTCAGAAGTATACAAATCACATGATTGTGCTGACATGACTGTCCACCGGCAGGGTACAATCCTAAAAGTGTGCAGTGCATGCGTTGTGAGAATTCAGAAGCTGCGCTATCAGGATTCAGCTCTCCAGGTTCCAGCAGTCGTCACATGGACACTTCACTCATATGTGATTTCCATACTTATGGTCCTGTGACAACGAGCTTCTCTTCTGCTTCGCTCAGTTTTTCACTGAATATTGAGAGCAATAGGGAGAGGAGCTCGTGGGTACATGACTAAGTGTGCAAATTGCATATGTCCTGGGGGGGTGCCAAAATGTATTCTTGCCCCGGGTGCCAGAAACCATAGATACACCTCTGGCTACATAGAAATAATTCCAAGACCACCAATTGTGTGGGAAAACATGCTAATATCAGGGTAAAATATAAGGTAGTACATGTCTTAATTATGTAGCAGGGTTTGTGGTAGCCCCCTCATAGAATATAAAGTAACCCCCCTCATAGAATATAATGTAGCCTCCCTAATGGAATATAATGCAGCCCCCTCATAGAACATAATGTAGCCCCCTCATAGAATATAATGCAGCCCCCCTCATAGAATATATTGCAGCCCCCCTCATAGAATATAATGCAGCCCTCCTCATAAGGTATAATGCAGCCCACAAAAAATATCATGCAACCCCCACATAAGGTATAATGCAGCCCCCCACAGAATATAATATAGCCCCCACATAGGGTATAATACAGCCCTCCTCATATAGTATGATGTAGCCCCTCCACAGAATATAATGTAGCCCCCTCAGAGTATAATACAACCCCCCTCATAAGGTATAATGCAGCCCCCCATAGAATATACTATAGCCCCCTCACAGCGCATAATGTTGCCCCCTCATATAGTATAATGTAGCCCCCTGAGAGAATAATGCAGCCCCACAGAATATAATGTAGCCTCCTCATAAAGTAAAATGCAGCCCCCTCATATAGTATAATGCAGCCCCCCTCATAGGGTATAATGCAGCCCCTTCATAGGGTATAATGCTGCCCCCCTCATAGGGTATAATGCTGCCCCCCTCATAGGGTATAATGCAGCTCACCACCTCCATCATTGTTCCCCCTCCACCCCCATCATTGTCCTCATCACCACCTCCATCATTGCCTTCTCCCCAACACCCCATCATTGCCCTTTCCACCACCTCTATCATTGCTTTCTCCCCCACCACACCCATCATTGCCCTCTCCATCTCCTCCATCATTGCCTTCTTCCCATCTGACCCCATCATTGACCATTCCAACACCTCCATCATTGCCTCCCCCACCACCACCATCATTGTCCTTTCCACCACCTCCATCATTGCTTCCTCCCCACCAACCCCATCGTCCTTTCCACCACCATCAACAGTTCCTTCTCCCCATCAACCCCATCACTGCTCTCTCCATCACCCACATCATTGCTCCTACCAATACACATACACAGAACCACACTCACACACACAGCACCACACACACAAACACATACATACAGCACCACACCACTCTCACACACACACACAGCACCCCACCACTCTCGCTCGCATGCACGCACGCACACAGACAGACACACAGCATCACTCTCCTCTCTGCACATTCCCCGCAGCATATCCCAGCAGCATCTTTGTTGCAGCAGCTTTCTCTCTGAAACAGCCGTGTGCTGACTGATTATGTCATCCAGCTGCACTGCTGTGTCATACCGGAAGCGATGGGCAAGAAGCAGGACAGCATTGGATCCCTGCAGCTATGCTCTGCTGCCATTTCCTCCTGTAGACAGCAGAGCTGCAGGGAATCGATTCCTGCCTGCTGATTGCCCTCAGTGTTTGCCGCCCTGTAGGGGCCCACCTCCTGGGCACCGATGCTGCCGCATTGGCTTTAATTGCGATATGTCTGCCCCTATGGACAGTGCTAGCCTCAGCCTGCGGCTAACTCTGCCCGCTATTAAAGTGAAATGAGTATTCACTCCTCTCCACGCCCATGGGGGATAAGGGAAGTGTGAATATTAATTTCTCTTCAGCAGCGGGAACAGGCTCCAGTCTCCAGCTGCTGCTCTGCTGGCCCTAGGCGGGCCCCCCTGACTCACAGGCCCCATAGCAGCTGGGTGTGCCACTATTAGTGACACGCCACTTGCTGGGGGCCCCTGGAGGAGAACGAGCCTTAGGCAGCTGCTGGCCCTGTATGCCAGCAGGTGTAAGTGCCTGGGCCCACCGGCGAATCCTCCAGTTCCCTGGTGGGCCAGTCCGACCCTGGTCCAGAGTAACTCTGCTGCCTCATTATAGTGAATGGATCCATCGGAAGTTTCATCTGTCACATCACTCGGAGATTAAGATGGAACGTAGAGCACTGCATAAATGTGATCCTAAGTGTTATGTAAAATGTTCCCAGTAAAAGCTTCAACTCTATCCACAAAAAAAGCAAGCCCTCACTCAGGTCTGTCATCTGTTAATGGAAATATAGGGGGCTTCCACGTTACTGGTAGAACAAAGACTCTGGAAAAGCTATATGGCTCCTCGCCCCCCAAAAGGAATTTAGCAAATTCTCTGCTCCGAATCCAAATGAGCCTCAGTGTGCCTAAACCACATTTAGTGCCCACATGTTTGACATTTCTGTAGTGATGAGAGCCCGCCTAATTTACAAGTGTGTGTCTCCAGAAGCATGAGTTGGGCATAATGTACTGGGCACTACAATGGAAGTTTTGCAATTTTCACTCAGCAACATCCACTGCTGCTTGTTTCTGGAAAACACCCATAGAGTAAAAATCGTCACTACAACTGTAGATAAATTCCCAAAGGTTTATAATTTCCAAAATGGGGTCATTTGAGGGAGGAGTCTCCTTTTCTAGCACTTATGGGTTCTGTATATGGAATTCGTATACTATTATAGGAAAATCTGTGTTCCAGGAGGCAAACAGTGCTCCGTCCCTCCCGAGTTCTCCGTATGGCTAAGTAGTAGTGTTGAGCGATACCGTCCGATACTTGAAAGTATCGGTATCGGAAAGTATCGGCCGATACCGGCAAAGTATCGGATCCAATCCGATACCGATACCCGATACCAATACAAGTCAATGGGACTCAAGTATCGGACAGTATTCCTGATGGTTCCCAGGGTCTGAAGGAGAGGAAACTCTCCTTCAGGCCCTGGGATCCATATAAATGTGTAAAAGAAAGAATTAAAATAAAAAATATCGCTATACTCACCCTCCGACGCAGCCTGGACCTCAGCGAGGGAACCGGCAGCGTTGTTTGTTTAAAATTCGCGCTTTTACTTGGTTACGTGAAGTCCCGGCTTGTGATTGGTCAGGGCGGCCATGTTGCCGGGACGCGGACCAATCACAGCAAGCCGTGACGAAATTATGTCACGGCTTGCTGTGATTGGTCCGCGTCCCGGCAACATGGCCGCCATTAACCAATCACAAGCCGGGACGTCACGGGAGGCTGGACACGCGCCCATTTTAAAAAGCGCGCGTGTCCAGCCTCCAGTGACGTCCCAGCTTATGATTGGTCACGGCGCCATGTTGCCGGGACGCGGACCAATCACAGCAAGCCGTGACGAAATTACGTCACGGCTTGCTGTGATTGGTCCGCGTCCCGGCAACATGGCCGCCATTAACCAATCACAAGCCGTGACGTCACGGGAGGCTGGACACGCGCGCTTTTTAAAAAAAACAAAAATATCGGATCTCGGTATCGGAATTCCGATACAGCAAGTATCGGCCGATACCCGATACTTGCAGTATCGGAATGCTCAACACTACTAAGTAGTACTGTTCAGCCACATATAAGGTATTGCCAAGTTCAGTAGAAATTGTGGGACAAATTTTAGTGACATTTTTACTAGTGATGAGCGAGCATGCTTGCCACTACTCGTTGCTCACCCGAGCATCTCACTGCTCGAGAAGCTCAGAGCTCGCCGAGTATTTCCGGGATTATTTTGCGGGAGCTCGGGTCCCCACCCTGCATGTTTGGCGTTCTTTAGAGAGCCAATGAACATACAGGGATTGTCTGACACACACACTGTACTGCCGCATCCATGTTGGTTGTGGCCTTACAGTGATTGGCTGGCTAGACAGCATCATCAGGTATATATCAGACCTGGCATCGCCATGCTCATCACAGTCTACTATGGAATCAGGCAGGGTAGGGAGAGGTGCTGCTGAGCTAGGGAGAGAGATTTGCTTGGTTCTTACAAAGTATGGTATACCATATATTATACACATATCCATCTCGGCTAACATTTGTTCTGAGGACTAATAAAGCTGCATAGATATCAGTGCTAGGAAGGCAGTCAGTGTATGTGGCAGACTGCAGTGCCCAGAGAGTCGAGACAACTGATCCCACACTTGGACACTCCCAAGAGCTGTTCACTTTTCCATTTAAAGATTCTGGCCTCTTGCCTGGTCCACTTCAAGTGGGGAAATACTATGCAAAAATAAAAGTAAATAAATGCAGAGAAAGAAACAATTGATCAGGCAAAAGACTGTCCAATTAGGGTGAAAGGATATAGGTATATGCCTGCATACCACATATAGTATGCACTAAGAACAAGGTATATAAGGGACCAGTGATATGTATCTTATACTGTTAGGGCCAATACAGGGCAAGATAATAATAGATTCCAGTTGAGGGAATATTATATTATGTATATTATGGTCCAAGTCTTACATGAATTCTGAATTTTTATCTTTGTCCGTCCAGTTACTATTTTATTGTTAAAATATATATTTTTGATAATTTCTCCAAATACAGGCACATTATGTAGTGCCATTTGCCAAAAATAAATAAAGGCATTATTTTATATATACCTATGTATTCTGGCCTTAATTAATTTTTAGATGGTTTATTTTATTTTATTTTATTCATTCTCTTGACCTCCAATCCTGGTGTTTTGTTCTGTTAGTACTCCGAATGGTCTGCCATTCACCCTTTTGTGTAGCTGTGTGGAGATCAGACTGAAAGAATCCATTGTGTCTTTCTCCTGAAACAGCTGGCTTATTTCAAGATAACTTAAGCAAAGTTGACATTTCCTTTTATGGACGCATTCCTTCTGTGTTGTAACATTTTACCTACATACCAGAAATTGAATCTTATCTCTAGTATAGACTGTTATTGTATAAGGATGTGAGATATGAGCGCTTGTACGCATGTCTGTAAAATGTTTAACTTTTTTCTATATAAAAGGAGGGGGTACAGCCCAGTGAGTCAGACGTGCTCCTGGGCTTCCCCTGTATATGATCACACAACCTTTGTGCTGCGTGTCATTTCTATGGGATCCCTACCTCTAGTAAGCCAGGGACTGAGAAGGACTTAACATTACTCTGGCGCACCGAACAGGGACCTGAGGTGAGAGTATTTGCTCGAGATTTACCTGCGGATACGGACAACGGAGATCTGGGATAATGGACGGCAAATGAACTGAAAAACCTGGCCAGGTAAGAGACATTATTAGTTCTCTTTTATCTGCCCTGTATTATCCGAAAGATCTCTATGAGCCGTGTCACGCTGGGTTAGTCTAGTAGTGAGTAGATACCTATAAAACTCGGGTTACCATATTGTATAGACTTATGAGTCCTGTCCCTGGCAGTGTGTGAACAGTGTGAAGGTTGTGGTATGTTGTGAAAGAAGAGCAAAAGTGCGTAGAAAAATAAGCCGAAATAGTTGGGGTATAAGCCTTATACATGGAAGTCAGCCTAACTGGGTCATGTGGTTGCGTTCTTCTTCCCCCGCCCATGCTTGACTCTTATTAAGTGCTTAAACCTCCTTCATTTCTGGATAAGGTTTGATAGAATGAGCCCAGGACGCGGAATCATGAGCCTGGGACAAGTATGCTGACACAGAAAGTTTTGTGATCTGTATGGTGTTGCTGAGTCTGTTTGCGTGCATAATAGCACTTAAGTACGTCCTGCATATTAGAAGAAATGGAGCAGACGAGCCTTTCAATATTTTAGCTCCCTAGGAGAGAAGGCAACGAGACGCCACCAACAGAGGAAGTGGTTGTCCAAACGTCACCTAGGGTAGTCATAGCTAATATTGAAAAAGAAAAATGGGAAATAAACAGACAAAAACCGTCTTAGGACAAGTGGAAGCAGCAGATATCATACAGGAAAGATGTGGAAAGATAGTCAGAAGGCAGATTAGGAGGGTAAGAGAAAAATTGGGAATTTCAGAAGCACTTATGTTCAGTACAGAATGGGAAAAACTGAGTAAAGAACGAGGTGGAATTATCAAAGACAATGGGTGGGAAGAAATCATACATTGTATGATAGAGGTCTCAAAAACAGCTAAAGAGGAGAATTGGAAGTACGATCCAGACACTTCCAAATGGATCATGGGGAAGGGAAAAAGTTGTGACATAATCCCGCCACCTTACCTAGATCCAAAAGCCCAATCATTTGTACCATCTGGAAGAGCAGAAGGAGGAAAACAATTTCCAGCCTTGTATCCCAATCTTGGTGGGGTAGGAGGATGGGAATGTTCACACTGTGGACAACAAAATCCAGATTGGAGAAATGATTGCCTAGCCTGTGGTACACCTAGATATGGCGCTGTACTTGCCCCTGTTAGGGTAGTACCAAGACCCGTTAGGGAACCTGGTGCTGATGGGGTAATGAACACCAGATATCATCAGACCAGACAATACTTTCCTTGGTCCCCTGCTGAGGGTATGTCCCTCCTGCATAATGCGCCTGATCCCACTCAATATCCTATCCGATTTGCGCAGTATATACAACAAATCATGCAGACTCATGCTGGGGTCTGGGCGGACGGGGAAGAATTATGTAGAATGAAAATGTCCCCCGGACTTTGTCAGGAATTATTGACACACCTACAGCCCAATAGACCAGTGGCAGAAGGGGGTGCCTTACAGACAGAAGCATCAGGTACCCAGTTCACAGAGGCATTAATAATTTTCATGAGAGGAAAACAGAGGGAAAGGGGGTCTACAGGTGTGATTATGCAGAAATTTGGGCAAAGTATTGAAGAATATAGTCAAGAACTAGAAAATAGCTTTAGGGATGAAGGATTGGATTTGACTGATGCTTCAGTAAGGAGACTTTTTACAAAACAATTGATAGAGGGGCTAGATCCGAAAATCAGAGAAAAATTTAAATCCTCTACTCCAGATTGGAGAACAATTGAACAACCAAATATTGTGAAACAACGATGTTTAGGAATAGTCATGGATATGAGAGAGAATCGTAAGCCTGTTAGAATAGCACAAGCTAATACAGGAGGAAGAGTGAGACACAATTTTCCTTGCCACTACTGTAAAAAGCCAGGTCATTTTCAAAGAGAGTGCAGGAAGAAGTTGGCAGATATAAAGTCAGGCAAATTTGTTCCCAGAAATAACCCTCCCCAAACGGACAACCAGCAGAAATCTACCATCATAGATGGTCCCATACCAGATTCAGATTGACTCGATGTGTTACAAACTTCCCTACCAGCTAGAAGACCTATGATACAGGTGAATGTGGGGGGGAGAGAGATTCCATTTTTGATAGATACAGGTGCAACTTCCTCAATTTTGAATCAAGATTTTCTTCCGAATCCGGAAGATATTTCAGAACAAACAACTTTTGCTGAGGGTTATGATGGGGTAATTCGAACACTGCCATATACTGTGCCCCTAGAGGTCTCATTAGGACCTAAATGTTTTGCATCCAGATTTTTGTATGCCAGAGGTGCCCCAACATGTCTGTTAGGAACTGATGTACTAAAGAAATTAGAAGCTAACATCAAATTTAGGGAAGATGGCACAGTTATGCTGACTATCCCTGATGATGCAGAATCATTAGAACAATATGTCAGAATTCAGGCTTTTGAGGATTATACTGAAGAAAAAGAGTACACTACAGATCTAGATCTCTCAATGGTCCCAGAAACACTGTGGGCACAGGGTGACACTGATGTGGGATTATTGCATATCTCTCCTGTAAAATTATCTGTGCAACCAGGAACTGTTCTCCCACAGCTCAGACAATACCCTGTGAGTGCCCAGCAGGAATTAGCGATTACAAAAGATAGAGGGATATAGAGAGAAAGGAGTTTTGGTAGAGATACAATCACCTGCTAACACTCCTCTGTATCCAGTCAAGAAGAGAACTCTTGATAAGGGTTCTATGCCCAAATATCGTATGGTACATGATCTAAGAGAAATAAACAAAGTTCTAGATCCAATCACCCCAGTTGTACCCAATCCTCATACGTTACTATCACAGATACCAGCCAGTTCTCAAGTGTTTACTGTAATAGATCTTTCAAATGCATTTTTCTCGGTTCCTTTACACCAAGATAGTTGGCATTTGTTTGCATTTACATTTAAGGGCAAACAGTTGGCGTGGACACGCCTTCCACAGGGAATGATACACTCCCCTACTCTTTATTCAAATGCCCTACAAACAGTTCTTCAAAGGTTTGAACCTGAATCACAGGGAGTAATTTTGCAGTATGTGGATGACCTACTACTTTGCTGCCCAGATCTAGAAACTGCAGAAAGGTCCACTGTGAGTTTACTATGTTTTCTAGAAAAAGAAGGGTGTAAAGTGAATAGACAAAAGCTACAAGTTTGTCAGATCAAAGTGGTCTTTCTAGGTCATTGCATTTCTCAAGGTAAAAAGCATCTTACACCTCAAAGAACTGAAGCAATAAGACAGATGAATGAGCCTAGAAATCATAAACAGCTACGAGCATTTTTAGGAATAGTGTCTCATTGTAGACAATGGATTATACATGCCAGTCAACTAATGCAACCACTGTATGACTGTGTAAAAAGTGAACCTTATTTGTTGACAAAAGAAGGTCAGATTTCGTTCCAACAATTAAAAGATGCCCTTGTTTCAGCTCCAGCGTTAGGGCTACCAGACTACACCAAACCATTTCAGCTTATGGCTGCAGAAGTTGATTCCCATGCTACAGGAGTTCTTACCCAGAAGCATGCAGGGAAACAAAGACCAATTGCATATCTTTCAGCAAGGTTAGATCCCGTAGCTAGAGCAGTGCCAACCTGTGTACGTGTAGTTGTTGCTGTCTCACTATTGTTGGACAAAGCATCAGAAATTGTCCTAGAGCATCCACTCACAGTTCAAACTACACATGATGTTTATGGGATATTAAACCAGGTCCAACCAAAACACATTTCCATGGCCAGACATTTGCGGCTACAGTGTTCTTTGCTGCTCCCCTCTACTATCACATTTGCAAGGCTTCAGACTCTTAATTTAGCAACACTGCTACCTCTCGAGTCTGAAGGGGGGAATAAGGACACTGATCCACACGCAAATTTTTTCCCTACAGACACACATGATTGTACAGAGCTCATTTTACAAGAAACAGCAGGCTTACCCAATGTATCCGAAACACCACTTCAAAATCCAGATTTAGAGCTGTTTATAGATGGTAGTAGGTTTGCAGATGACACAGGTAACTTCCATACAGGGTATGCAGTTGTGTCAGAATCTGAAACTCTCAAAGCAGAACCACTTCCACCAAAACAGTCTGCATAAGAAGCAGAACTAACAGCATTGATTGAAGCGCTAAAAATAGCTGAGAATCAGACAGCTAATATATACACTGATTCTAGGTATGCACATGGTATTGTGTTTGATTTTGGAGTAATCTGGAGAGCTAGAGGTTACATGACAGCATCAGGACAACCTGTAAAACATGCTTCTTTGATCAAACAGATCTTAGAGGCTGCACAAGAAACAAAAGAAGTAGCAGTAATTAAGGTAGCTGCACATGTGAGACTCGACACTAGGGAATCTAGGGGAAATGATAGGGCTGATAAAGCAGCCAAAGCAGCGGCAGTCAAACCCTTACGACAGGTTCATACTGTAAACCTCACAGAAAATACTGAAGATAGACTGAGACAAGCACAGGAAGATGCAGGAGAAGAGGAGAGGGACAGGTGGAAAAAGGAAGGGGCAGAAGAACAAGCAGGAATTTGGAAGAAAGATGGACTAATATGTCTACCTAGAGCCTGGTACCCGATTGTAGTTGGTGGACTACACCACCCTACTCATGTGTCTGCAAATGCAATGACACTACTGGCAAAGCAAGTCTGGTTGGCTCCAGGTTTTGGCAACTATGCAAGAGACTATTGTGCTGCATGCGCTATATGCCTGGCACATAATCCCGGACAGACAACAAAGACCCCTATGAAGCACCACGTCCGACCTCTCTATCCGTTTCAGCGATTACAAATAGACTTTATCCAGCTGCCAAAAAGTAATGGGTATGAGTATGTGTTGGTGTGTGTGGACATGTTCTCAGGGTGGCCAGAGGCCTATCCAGTTCGGAAGGCTTCAGCTAAAAACACTGCTGTAAAGCTAGTTGCCGAACTGATACCCCGTTACGGTCTCCCTGAAGTGATCGAGTCAGATAGGGGTACTCATTTCACTGGAGAAATATTTCAAAATGTACTGAAAATGTTGGGTGTTGAAAGTCAGTTACACACTCCGTATCATCCTCAAAGTTCTGGTAAGGTGGAACACATGAATGGAACTTTAAAATTAAAAATACAGAAAGCCATGGCTGAAACAGGAAAGCCTTGGACAGAATGCCTTCCACTGGCCCTTTACTCAATACGCAATACCCCAAGGGGTAAGACTAAACTGTCTCCATATGAAATTTTGTTTGGTAGGACTGCCAATTTAGGATGTTATTTTCCACAGCAACTTGTGTTAAATATTGAGTCATTGACTTCTTATGTGCAAAATCTTCAGAAACAATTAACTAAGGTGCATGCACAAGTTTTTGCTTCCCTTCCAGATCCTGACAACATTGAAGGAAGTCACAAGTTGGAACCAGGTGATCAAGTCTATGTAAAAAGACACACCAGAAAGGCTCTAGAACCAAGGTTTGACGGACCCTTCCAAGTCCTGTTGACAACACCTACATCAGTCAAGCTTGAAGGAAAGGCATCATGGATACATGCAAGCCACTGCAAAAAAGCAGTACAAAACTCATGATATTGATGTTAATAATGTTAATCTCAACGGAGGCATGGGATAGACTAAAATCTCTAACCCCTTTGAACAATAGATTCGTACAACATCATAGAAAATTAGTGCATGACTTGTTAAACAATACACAAACCCTGACAGATTGTTGGATCTGTACCCATTCACCGGTATCAGCCACAAGTATACCTTTTCTAGCAGTTCCCGTATCAGCAGAAGAAATATTCGCTTGGCCTAATTGTTCAGACAAACTGGCCAATAACCAAACTGGTAATGCTAGGCTGTGGAATACTACAATCGCCATACCAATTGTGGGATGGGTAGAATTTCCTTGGTGGCAGGGTAATCTCTCAGGGAGTAATACACATCTACAATATTTAGCATTCAAGGGAGGAAAATGGGTACCTAGGAATAAGACTGGATTAACTGATCTAGGACAGGTCCCCACTGAAAATCTACAGCTCAGTTTCAGTACAACCGTCCCTTCCTCTGATGCCTTCAAACCTGTAGTATTGGAAAGATACATACACAATAGAAATTGGGAACATTCTGAGTTGTTCCCTCAAGGTAATGCAAGTGATTGTACAAGCAAACCGGGGAATCTGGTTTGTAATGAATCTGATGAGTATGACATTTAAATTAAAGGACGTACAACGACTCAGAGATCAGTATGACAAAGATAATGACCAGAATAAGGATAACTGGTGGTCAGATACCTTTTCTTTTCTTAACCCAGCCAACTGGTTCAGAGGAATCGGTGGGTGGGTTGCTGGGATTATGCAGAGCATAATACATATAGTTATGATTATTGTAGTCATATACGTACTATTCCAGATTGTGCTCAAGGGTATCTCAGTATGCACAGATAAACTTTGTGTAATAGATGCAAGAGTATAAATTAATATTACCGTACTAATTTTTGTTTTTATATTTTAGTATACTGCTAAAGAAGAAAATAATTTGCGATAGTAGAATTAATACTAGATTTGATTCTCTTATTAATAATATAAGTGTGTACATGTGTAATACCAAAAATAAAGGCTTTGTCTTTAGCCCTGTGGTAATAAATAAAAGAATATGTCAAAGGGGGGAATTGTGGAGATCAGACTGAAAGAATCCATTGTGTCTTTCTCCTGAAACAGCTGGCTTATTTCAAGATAACTTAAGCAAAGTTGACATTTCCTTTTATGGACGCATTCCTTCTGTGTTGTAACATTTTACCTACATACCAGAAATTGAATCTTATCTCTAGTATAGACTGTTATTGTATAAGGATGTGAGATATGAGCGCTTGTACGCATGTCTGTAAAATGTTTAACTTTTTTCTATATAAAAGGAGGGGGTACAGCCCAGTGAGTCAGACGTGCTCCTGGGCTTCCCCTGTATATGATCACACAACCTTTGTGCTGCGTGTCATTTCTATGGGATCCCTACCTCTAGTAAGCCAGGGACTGAGAAGGACTTAACAGCTGTTACCTTTTTATTTATTAATTCTATTCACAATATCTATTGAGTATATACAGTATATATACCTTTTTTGGTTGGAAAATAGGTTTTGCTGCATATACCTCTTTTTTTGAAGTGGGGAAATAGGAGATCGCATGTAGCGATGCCCAAATATTTGAGCAGCTACGGTCACATGAAGGCAACGGTGGGATAGTGTCACAAGAGGTGGACGATGATGAGACACAATTGTCAGAAAGTAGCAACACACAGGGGGAGGGAGGCAAAGCACCCTAACAGGCAGGAAGAAGCAGTGTGGTGGCCGCAGACAGTAGGTGGGCAACCTTTGCACATGTCATCAAAGCATCTGACTTTGTGGTCCGAATCCCAGGCTCCAGGAACAGTGTCTGCGGGTGATACCACTGCTTCTTCCATTGTTGTGCGTGCAAGCCAATCCTCTGTCCATGGTACATGCGAAGAAGCCTCCTGCCCTGCACCTGTCGTTGCACACAGTCAACTAGCACCATCAGCAAGCACGCCGACATCCTTGTCACAGCACAGCATTCAGTTGTCCATACCCCAGTCCTTGGATTGCAAGCGCAAATATGCAGCCAATGCCCCACAGGCCACACTACTAAATTCATACATTTCATGACTGTTGCCTTTTAGGCTCATGGAGACAGAAACTTTCCGCAACCTGATGGCGGTGGCCATCCCTCAGTACTCGGTCCCCAGCTGACACTATTTCTCCTGGTGTGACGTCCCTGCCTTACAAAAGCGCGTGTCCCACAACATTGGCTGTGCCCTCAACAATGCTGTTACTGGGAAAGTCCACCTAACCACGGGCATGGGGACAAATGCGTGTGGGCAAGGACGATACATCTCGCTGACGGCACAGTGCGTTAACATAGTGGAAGCCAGGACCCAGTCGGACCTTGGGATGGAACATGTCCCCCGATGCTGAGGATTGCGGGCCCTAGGTCAATCAGGGTTGCCCCCACAGTTTACAGCTCCTGCACCTCCTCCTCCTCTTCAGTCTCATCTCTGAAATGACCACATTAGTCACAAGCTGGAAGCACTGCAGCACTGCCTTAGCCAAGCAGCAACAGTCTCTGCTAAAGCTTATATGCTTAGCTGAAAAATCGCTGAAGAGTTGTGGACAGCTTTGAAACAGCAGGCAGATATGTGGCTGACACCGCTGAACCTACAGCCAGGCATGGTCATGTATGACTATGGCCAGAACCTGGTGGTGGCTGTGAGGCGAGGCGAGCTCACACACATACTATGCCTGGCTCAAAAATCTCTCAAAATCTCCCCGGAGCTGCCGGATCTGCTTGTCAAAGTATGCCCATGTGCCCATTTTAGAAAGTCAGCTGCAGTTTCTGCTGCCCTTGATGAGCTTCAGCAGCGTTTGCAGCTTCCGGCTCACTGACTGGTTTGTGATGTCCCCTGTTGTGAATTTGGTTTTTGGGCTCCCCCGGTGGTCGCTGGTGGTACTGGACTTGTGTGCTTCACTTTCTCTGTTCACCTGTTTCCATCAGGATGTGGGAGTATCCTATTTAGCCTTGCTGCTCAGTTATTCTAGTGCCGGCCATCAATGTAACCAGAGCCTTTCTGTTGCATGTTCCTGCTTCTAGACTACTATCAGCTAAGTTGGACTCTTAGTCCTAAGTTTGTTTGCATTTTTGTTCCAGTTCACAGTTATGTTATGTTTCTGTAGCTGGAAGCTCTTGTGGGCCGAAATTACCACTCCGGTGTCATGAGTTGACACATGAGTCTTAAAGTAATTTCTGGATGGTATTTTAATAGGGTTTTTATCTGACCGTGAAGTTCCCTATTGTATCTTCTTACTATCTAGTAAGCGGACCTCGCTTTGCTGAGCCTACCTTCATACTGCGTATGTCTTTTCCTCTGAACTCACCGTCAATATATGTGGGGGGCTTCTGTCTCCTTTTTGGGGAATTTCCCTAGAGGTAAGCCAGGTCTGTTTTTTCCTCTATTAGGGTTAGTTAGTTCTCCGGCTGGCGCTGGGCGTCTAGGGATAAAACGTAGGTACGTCACCCGGCCACTGTTAGTTGTGTGGTAGGTTTAGCTCACGGTCAGCTCGAGATTCCATCACCCAAGAGCTAGTCTGTTATTTAAGTTCTCTGACGTTCCCTTGCCATTGGGAACCATGACAGTATGGCCGGCCAAGGGTTAAAACCGTTGGCAGAAGAAAGGAGAGAAAAAGAAGTCTGCAGATTTTTTTTTTTTTTTCTTCTGAGCTTGCTCTATAGTTTACTCAGTTGCATTTCTGCTCTAATTGCAGCCTTTGCCTCTCTCTCTCCTTCTAATCCTTGAATGGCTCTGATCTCACCTGATTAAAATGGATCCTCAGAGTTTGGCTACAGGTTTGAATAATCTTGCTACGAAGGTTCAAAATTTACAGGATTTTGTTATTCATGCTCCTATATCTGAACCTAGAATTCCTATACCAGAATTTTTCTCCGGGGATAGATCTCGTTTCCTGAATTTCAAATATAATTGTAAATTATTTCTTTCCCTGAGATCTCGCTCCGCTGGAGATCCCGCACAGCAGGTTAGGATAGTAATTTCTGTCTCGAGATGTACGAGTTTTTGTGCAGTCTTGTGATGTTTGTGCTCGGGCCAAACCTTGTTGTTCTCGGGCTAGCGGATTGTTGTTATCTTTGCCTATTCCAAAGAGGCCTTGGACTCACATCTCTATGGATTTTATTTCTGATCTCCCTGTTTCTCAGAAAATGTCTGTCATCTGGGTGGTGTGTGACCATTTTTCAAAGATGGTTCATTTGGTGCCCTTGCCTAAGTTGCCGTCCTCTTCCGAGTTGGTTCCTCTGTTTTTTCAAAATGTGGTTCGCTTGCATGGTATTCCGGAGAATATCGTTTCTGACAGGGGGACCCAGTTCGTGTCTAGATTTTGGCGGGCGTTCTGTGCTAGGATGGGCATTGATTTGTCTTTTTCGTCTGCGTTCCATCCTCAGACTAATGGCCAGACTGAGCGAACTAATCAGACCTTGGAGACTTATTTGAGGTGTTTTGTGTCTGCGGATCAGGATGACTGGGTTGCCTTTTTGCCGTTGGCGGAGTTTGCCCTCAATAATCGGGCTAGTTCTGCCACTTTGGTTTCTCCTTTCTTTTGCAATTCGGGGTTTCATCCTCGCTTTTCTTCTGGTCAGGTGGAGTCTTCGGATTGTCCTGGAGTGGATACTGTGGTGGATAGGTTGCATCGGATTTGGGGACAGGTGGTGGACAATTTGGAGTTGTCCCAGGAGAAGACTCGGCATTTTGCTAACCGCCGTCGTCGTGTTGGTCCTCGTCTTCGTGTTGGGGACTTGGTGTGGTTGTCTTCTCGTTTTGTCCCTATGAGGGTTTCTTCTCCTAAGTTTAAGCCTCGGTTCATCGGCCCGTATAAGATTTTGGAGATTCTTAACCCTGTGTCCTTTCGATTGGACCTCCCGGCATCTTTTTCTATCCATAATGTCTTCCATCGGTCATTATTGCGCAGGTATGAGGTACCGGTTGTGGTTCCGTTGAGCCTCCCGCTCCGGTGTTGGTTGAGGGTGAATTGGAGTACGTTGTGGAGAAGATCTTGGACTCCCGTGTTTCCAGACGGAAACTTCAGTATCTGGTCAAGTGGAAGGGCTACGGTCAGGAGGATAATTCTTGGGTGACAGCCTCTGATGTTCATGCCTCTGATTTGGTCCGTGCCTTTCATAGGGCTCATCCTGATCGCCCTGGTGGTTCTTGTGAGGGTTGGTGCCCCCTCCTTGAGGGGGGGGGTACTGTTGTGAATTTGGTTTTTGGGCTCCCCCGGTGGTCGCTGGTGGTACTGGACTTGTGTGCTTCACTTTCTCTGTTCACCTGTTTCCATCAGGATGTGGGAGTATCCTATTTAGCCTTGCTGCTCAGTTATTCTAGTGCCGGCCATCAATGTAACCAGAGCCTTTCTGTTGCATGTTCCTGCTTCTAGACTACTATCAGCTAAGTTGGACTCTTAGTCCTAAGTTTGTTTGCATTTTTGTTCCAGTTCACAGTTATGTTATGTTTCTGTAGCTGGAAGCTCTTGTGGGCCGAAATTACCACTCCGGTGTCATGAGTTGACACATGAGTCTTAAAGTAATTTCTGGATGGTATTTTAATAGGGTTTTCAGCTGACCGTGAAGTTCCCTATTGTATCTTCTTACTATCTAGTAAGCGGACCTCGCTTTGCTGAGCCTACCTTCATACTGCGTATGTCTTTTCCTCTGAACTCACCGTCAATATATGTGGGGGGCTTCTGTCTCCTTTTTGGGGAATTTCCCTAGAGGTAAGCCAGGTCTGTTTTTTCCTCTATTAGGGTTAGTTAGTTCTCCGGCTGGCGCTGGGCGTCTAGGGATAAAACGTAGGTATGTCACCTGGCCACTGTTAGTTGTGTGGTAGGTTTAGCTCACGGTCAGCTCGAGATTCCATCACCCAAGAGCTAGTCTGTTATTTAAGTTCTCTGACGTTCCCTTGCCATTGGGAACCATGACAGTCCCCACATGATGGAACTCTACACTGCAGATGTTGGAAAGGATTTGTGAGCAGAAGAGGGCAGTTGTCGAGTGCCAGCATCAACAAGGCAGTTGATATACAGTTCAGACTCCACACATAAAATCTAAGGAGTGGACATGGATGTCAGACATATATTCCATCCTCCTAAACTTTGAGGACTCCACCAAGATGGTGAGCGGTGTTGTGAATTCTGCTCTTGGGCTCCCTCCGGTGGTTATAAGTGGTAGCACTGCTGTCTCTGGATCGCAGCATTTATCAGGTGTGTTCACTTTTTGCAATTCTGACTGGGCTATTTAGTCTTGCTTGACCCTTTAGTCAGTGCCAGTTGGCCATTGTTCCTGGAGGATTCACATCCCTGCCTGGTCTCTCCTGCTTTGCTGTTCATTTCAACAAAGATAAGTTCTGGCCTTGATTTTTGCTGTCCACATGCTGTGGCCTTATTGTTCAGTTCTTTTCCATGTTTTTGTCTTGTCCAGCTTGGTCTGTATAAGGATTTGTTTAGCCAAGCTGGTATCTCTGGAGATGCAGATATACCCTCCATATCTTTAGTTAGCTGTGGAGATTTTGTATTTTCTGTGGTGGATATTTTCTAGTGTTTTAATACTGACCGCATAGTACTCTGTCCTATCCTTTCTATTTAGCTAGAAGTGGCCTCCTTTGCTAAATTCTGATTTCAGTCTGTGTATGTTTTTTCCCTCTCCTCTCACAGTCAATATTTGTGGGGGGCTGTCTATCCTTTGGGGATTTTCTCTGAGGCAAGATAGTTTTCCCTTTTCTATCTCTAGGGGTAATTAGTCCTCCGGCTGTGTCGAGATGTCTAGGGAGTGATAGGTACATTCCACGGCTACTTCTAGTTGCGGTGTTAAGTTCAGGGTCTGCGGTCAGTACAGGTACCACCTTCTCCAGAGTACGTCTCATGCTGCTCTTAGGCCACCAGATCATAACAGTACAACTGGCCAACAATGAGTTAACCGCATCTCAGAACAAGGGAAGGAAAGTGCTGAGCCATTTTTTTTTCTGTAGTCTGTTGTGTTTTTTTTTTCCCTCTTTACCTCTGGGTGACTCAGCAGTTCGGCGCTGGTATGGATGTTCAGGGATTGGCTTCTCGTGTGGAACAACTTGCTGCTAGAGTACAGGGTATTTCCGATTATATCGTTCAGACTCCGGTTTTAGAGCCTAGAATTCCAACTCCTGATTTGTTTTTTGGGGACAGGTCCAAATTTTTGAGCTTTAAAAATAACTGTAAACTGTTTTTTGCTCTGAAACCCCGTTCCTCTGGTGATCCCATCCAGCAGGTTAAAATTGTTATATCTCTGCTGCGTGGCGACCCCCAGGATTGGGCATTTGCCCTGGAACCTGGGAATCCGGTGTTGCTTAATGTAGACACCTTTTTTCAGGCGCTTGGGTTATTGTATGATGAACCTAATTCAGTGGATCATGCTGAGAAGACCTTGTTGGCCCTGTGTCAGGGTCAAGAAGCGGCAGAATCATATTGCCAGAAATTTAGAAAATGGTCTGTACTGACTAAATGGAATGAGGAGGCCTTGGCGGCAATTTTCAGAAAGGGTCTTTCTGAATCCGTTAAAGATGTTATGCTGGGGTTCCCCACGCCTGCTGGTCTGAGTGATTCTATGTCTCTGGCGATTCAGATTGATCGGCGCTTGCGCGAGCGCAGAGTTGTGCACACTATGGCATTGTCTGCCGAGCGGAGTCCTGAGCCTATGCAGTGTGATAGGATTGTGTCTAGAGCTGAACGACAAGGATTCAGACATCAGAATAGGTTGTGTTTTTACTGCGGCGATTCTGCTCATGTTATTTCTGATTGCCCTAAGCGTACCAAGAGAATCGCTAGTTCTGTTACCATCAGTACTGTACAACCTAAATTTCTGTTATCTGTGACCCTGATCTGCTCATTATCATCATTTTCTGTCATGGCATTTGTGGATTCAGGCGCCGCTCTTAACTTAATGGACTTAGAATTTGCCAGACGTTGTGGTTTCCCCTTGCAGCCTTTGCAGAGTCCTATTCCTTTGAGGGGCATTGATGCTACACCGTTGGCTAAAAATAAACCTCAGTTTTGGACACAGCTGACTATGTGCATGGCGCCAGCCCATCAGGAAGATTGTCGTTTTCTGGTGTTGCATAATTTGCATGATGCTATTGTGCTGGGTTTCCCATGGTTACAGGTGCATAATCCGGTATTAGATTGGAAATCTATGTCTGTGACTAGTTGGGGTTGTCAGGGGTTCATGGTAACGTTCCTTTGATGTCAATTGCCTCCTCCCCCTCTTCTGAAATTCCTTTTTTGTCAGATTTCCAGGATGTATTCAATGAGCCCAAGTCCAGTTCCCTTCCACCGCATAGGGACTGTGATTGTGCTATTGACTTGATTCCAGGCTGTATGTTCCCTAAGGGCCGACTTTTCAACCTGTCTGTGCCAGAACATACCGCCATGCGAAGCTATGTTAAGGAGTCCTTGGAGAAGGGGCATATTCGGCCATCTTCTTCACCATTGGGAGCAGGTTTTTTTTTTGTTGCCAAAAAAGATGGCTCCTTGAGACCCTGTATTGATTATCGCCTCTTGAATAAGATCACGGTCAAATTCCAATACCCTTTGCCTTTGCTTTCTAATCTGTTTGCTAGGATTAAGGGGGCTAGCTGGTTTACTAAGATTGACCTTCGAGGGGCATATAATCTTGTTCGTATTAAGCAGGGTGACGAATGGAAAACTGCGTTTAATACGCCCGAAGGCCATTTTGAATACCTTGTGATGTCATTCGGACTCTCTAATACTCCATCTGTGTGTCAGTCCTTCATGCATGATATATTTCGGAATTATCTTGATAAATTCATGATTTTTTCAGATGATTGGGAGTCTCATGTGAAACAAGTCAGGATGGTATTTCAGATCCTTCGTGATAATGCCTTGTTTGTGAAGGAGTCCAAGTGCCTCTTTGGAGTACAGAAGATTTCTTTTTTGGGCTTCATTTTTTCTCCCTCATCTATAGAAATGGATCCGGTTAAGCTTCAGGCCATTCATGATTGGATCCAGCCCACATCCATGAAGAGCCTTCAGAAATTTTTGGGCTTTGCTAATTTTTAGCGCCGTTTCATTGCCAATTTCTCCAGTGTGGTTAAACCCCTGACCGATTTGACGAAGAAAGGCGCTGATGTGACGAATTGGTCCTCTGTGGCTGTTTCTGCCTTTCAGGAGCTTAAACGCCGATTTACTTCTGCCCCTGTGTTGCGTCAGCCGGATGTTTCTCTTCCTTTTCAGGTTGAGGTTGACGCTTCTGAGATTGGGGCAGGGGCCGTTTTGTCTCAGAGGAATTCTGATGGTTCCTTGATGAAACCGTGTGCCTTCTTTTCTCGAAAGTTTTCGCCTGCGGAACGCAATTATGATGTCGGCAATCGTGAGTTGTTGGCTATGAAGTGGGCATTTGAGGAGTGGCGACATTGGCTTGAGGGGGCCAAGCACCGTATTGTGGTCTTGACCGATCATAAGAATCTGATTTACCTCGAGTCTGCCAAACGGCTGAATCCTAGACAGGCCCGATGGTCCCTGTTTTTCTCCCGTTTTGATTTTGTGGTCTCGTATCTTCCGGGTTCTAAGAATGTTAAGGCTGATGCCCTCTCTAGGAGTTTTTTGCCTGATTCTCCTGGGGTCCTTGAGCTGCTCAGCATTCTGAAGGAAGGGGTGATTCTTTCTGCCATCTCCCCTGATTTGCGACGGGTTCTTCAGGAGTTTCAGGCTGATAAACCTGACCGCTGTCCAGTGGGGAAACTGTTTGTTCCTGACAGATGGACTAGTAAAGTGATTTCGGAGGTTCATTGTTCTGTGTTGGCTGGTCATCCTGGGATTTTTGGTACCAGAGATTTGGTTGGTAGGTCCTTTTGGTGGCCTTCTTTGTCACGGGATGTGTGTTCTTTTGTGCAGTCCTGTGGGACTTGTGCGCGGGACAAGCCTTGCTGTTCCCGCGCTAGTGGGTTGCTTTTGCCTTTGCCGGTCCCTGAGAGGCCTTGGACGCATATTTCTATGGATTTCATTTCGGATCTTCCGGTTTCCCAGAGGATGTCAGTTATCTGGGTGGTTTGTGACCGGTTTTCTAAGATGGTTCATTTGGTACCTTTGCCTAAGTTGCCTTCCTCTTCTGATTTGGTTCCGTTGTTTTTTCAGCATGTGGTTCGTTTGCATGGCATTCCGGAGAATATTGTGTCCGATAGAGGTTCCCAGTTTGTTTCTAGGTTTTGGCAGGCCTTTTGTGCTAGGCTGGGCATTGATTTGTCTTTTTCTTCCGCATTTCATCCTCAGACAAATGGTCAAACCGAGCGAACTAATCAGACTTTGGAAACTTATTTGAGATGCTTTGTGTCTGCTGATCAGGATGATTTGGGGGCTTTCTTGCCATTGGCCGAGTTTGCCCTTAATAATCGGGCTAGTTCTGCTACCTTGGTTTCACCCTTCTTTTGTAACTTTGGTTTTCATCCTCGTTTTTCTTCGGGGCAGGTTGAGCCTTCTGATTGTCCTGGGGTGGACTTTGTGGTTGATAGGTTGCAGCAAATTTGGGCTCTTGTTGTTGACAATTTGGTGTTGTCTCAGGAGGGGGCTCAGCGTTTTGCTAACCGTCGCCGGTGTGTTGGTTCCCGGCTTCCGGTTGGGGATTTGGTCTGGTTGTCTTCCCGTCATGTTCCTATGAAGGTTTCTTCCCCTAAGTTTAAGCCTCGGTTTATTGGCCCTTATAGGATTTCTGAGATTATCAATCCAGTGTCTTTTCGTTTGGCCCTTCCAGACTCTTTTTCCATCCATAATGTTTTTCATAGATCTTTGTTGCGGAAATATGTGGTGCCCGTTGTTCCCTCTGTTGATCCTCCTGCCCCGGTGTTGATTGATGAGGAGTTGGAGTATGTGGTTGAGAAGATTTTGGATTCTCATTTTTCGAGGTGGAAGCTTCAGTGTCTTGTCAAATGGAAGGGTTATGGCCAGGAGGATAATTCTTGGGTTGTTGCCTCCGATGTTCATGCTGAGGATTTGGTTCATGCCTTTCATTTGGCTCGTCCGGATCGGCCTGGGGGCTCTGGTGAGGGTTCGGTGACCCCTCCTCAAGGGGGGGGGGGTACTGTTGTGAATTCTGCTCTTGGGCTCCCTCCGGTGGTTATAAGTGGTAGCACTGCTGTCTCTGGATCGCAGCATTTATCAGGTGTGTTCACTTTTTGCAATTCTGACTGGGCTATTTAGTCTTGCTTGACCCTTTAGTCAGTGCCAGTTGGCCATTGTTCCTGGAGGATTCACATCCCTGCCTGGTCTCTCCTGCTTTGCTGTTCATTTCAACAAAGATAAGTTCTGGCCTTGATTTTTGCTGTCCACATGCTGTGGCCTTATTGTTCAGTTCTTTTCCATGTTTTTGTCTTGTCCAGCTTGGTCTGTATAAGGATTTGTTTAGCCAAGCTGGTATCTCTGGAGATGCAGATATACCCTCCATATCTTTAGTTAGCTGTGGAGATTTTGTATTTTCTGTGGTGGATATTTTCTAGTGTTTTAATACTGACCGCATAGTACTCTGTCCTATCCTTTCTATTTAGCTAGAAGTGGCCTCCTTTGCTAAATTCTGATTTCAGTCTGTGTATGTTTTTTCCCTCTCCTCTCACAGTCAATATTTGTGGGGGGCTGTCTATCCTTTGGGGATTTTCTCTGAGGCAAGATAGTTTTCCCTTTTCTATCTCTAGGGGTAATTAGTCCTCCGGCTGTGTCGAGATGTCTAGGGAGTGATAGGTACATTCCACGGCTACTTCTAGTTGTGGTGTTAAGTTCAGGGTCTGCGGTCAGTACAGGTACCACCTTCTCCAGAGTACGTCTCATGCTGCTCTTAGGCCACCAGATCATAACAGAGCGGTAATGATGCAATAATTGTCATCACCATCCCACTTCTCTGAAACGCTCTTTGCTCACAATCAAAGAGGATGCATTGCAGGCGAAGCACGATGAGATGGATCAAGGAACCATACAGGGTGATTACACACAGCCCAGCTTAATCTCATCCCAACGTGGATTGGGTGACAGTGAGGAAGAGGAGGAGGAAGAACAGGAGCTAGTTTCATGTGCTGTACACGATAATACCTGCACAACTGTCATACCATCTGTTCAGCGTGGATGGCCTGAGGACAGCGAGGAAGAGGAGGAGAGCATGTTCATCCATCCTCTTTGTGAGGACACGGAAGTCTTGCCTGTTAGCAGTCTGGCATGCATGGCTGAGTTTATGTTACGCTGACTTTCCCATGACCCTCGTATTTTCAATATTTTGGGTGACAGTCGTTACTGGTTGGTGACACTTCTAGACCCACACTACAAGGAGAACTTTCTATCTCTTATTCCCTAGGCGGACAGGTCTAATAAAAGGGTGAAAGACCAGAATACCCTTGTTGCAGAATTATAAAAAAAAATCCCATCTGAAAACGCTGGTGGCAGAGGTCACAGTTCCTTGGAGAACCAAGGAGTACAGGCAAAGAGAGACACATCTCCCATCAAGCAGAGGCAGGGGAAAACTGTCAAAGTTCTGGGAGAGTTTTCTCAAACCCTCCCATCGCACATGCCCTGAGGCGTGGGGAACTCTCACAAGGAATGCAAAGTTTCGTAAGATGCTGCGGGAGTACCTTGCTGACCATACTAACGTCCTCCATGATTCCTCTGTGCCTTATAATTATTGGGTATCCAAGCTGGACTCGTGGTATGAACTGGCTCTCTACGCCTTGGAGGTCCTGGCCTGCCCTGCCACTAGCGTTTTGTCAGAGTGGTTTTTAGCGCTGCTGGTGAAATTATAACTGACAAGCACATCCGCCTGTCAACTGAAAATGCTGACAAGCTGACTCTTATAAAAATGAACAAAGGCTGGATTGGGACAAACTTCTCAACATCACCGAATGATAACAACGTAACATAAACTCAAATCCAGTGTCTTTTTTTGGAGGTCTTTTCCAATGCATCTCTTCACACCCACTTATGGGTATATGCTTCCTGATTTTGGCTATTTGCTGTTGTCCTCCTCCTACTCCTCATCCTCCACCACCATATCACCAGGGTGACTGTGGTCAGTGATGCAACACCCACATCATTTTTTAAAGGGTTTTTATGATGCCCGTAAAACAATTTGTTAGATAGTACGTTCATGTATACCCCCAGGGGTAAATGTTTGTCAGCCCATACACTTAGTGCATGGGCATTACAAGTATAGGAGACCCACTCCATTCTAATGGGAACATTTTTATACGAGTCCCTCCTTCACATCTCTTCTGAGGGACATTGGAGTGCCTCCAAATTTTTGGCAGCCCTTGCATTCACTGTATAGGCAAACAGTATGGGAGACCCACTTCCTAATAATGGGAACATTTTTTATAAGGCCCTCCGCTACGTCTCTTCAAAGGGGCACTGGAGTGCCTCTAAATTTTTGGCAGCCCTTGCATTCTCTGCATAAGCAAAGAGTATGGGAGACCCACATCCTAATAATGGGAACATTGTTTTCAGGAGGCCCTCTGACCTATACGTTTCATCCAAGGGACATTGGAGTTCCTCCAAATTTTTGTCAGCCGTTGCCTCACTGCATAGGTAAACACTATGGGAGACCCACTTCCTAATAATTGGAACATTTTTTCATGAGGCCCTCCTCTATGTCTCTTCCTAGGGGTATTGGAGTAGGTCCAAATTTTTTGGCAGCCCTTGCATTCACTGCATAAGCAAACAGTATGGGCGACCCTCTTCTTAATAATGGGACCATTGTTTTCAGGAGGCCCTCCTCTCTTCAAAGGGGTATTAGGGTGCGTCCAAATTTTGGGCAGCCCTGCCACTCACTGCATATGCAATAACAGTATAGGATACCCACTGGTTAATAAGGGGAACAACAAAGCATGGCTGGCTGATGGCTCTCTAAGAATAGTGAGGGCCGACTGCTGGCCCTTTAAGAATAGTAAAGGCCACCTGATGGCCCTATAAAAATAGGCTTTGTGACTTTCAGAGTCCCTCCTTTATAAATGAAACATAATGTGTCTGATGATGTGTTACAAACCACATGGCCAGATAAGGTTGTAAAATGTTAAAATGACATTTCCCAGTGAATGTATTTGTCTTGATTGAAAGCAATGCTAAAGTTCAAAAACGCATCAAAAATGCTAAGTGTGAACATAGCCCAAGGTGTCGAGGAGCATTTTTTTGGTTACCGTATATACTCTTGTATAAGCCAAATTTTTCAGCACATTTTTTCAATTGTCCCAGAAAGCCGGCTGTGACATAGGCAGGAGCCGGCGGCTGTGGCTAAAGCCTGTGCTGCTTAAAAAGAGAAATGAATATTAATTTCTCTAATAGCATGCACAGTGACACCCGCAGCGGCCGGCTTCCAGAGGACATCCTGCTTACCATCCTGCACACCCTCGCAGCATCTCGTTTGTCCCGACACCCTCGCAGCATGTCGTTGATCCCGGCGCCGGTAGCTCTTCCTGTGCTGAGCGATCATGTGGCCCTGCTCATTAAGGTAATCAATATGCATGCCTCTCCACTCCCATAGGCGCGAAAGGAATATTTATTAACTTAATGAGCATTGCCAAGTGATCGCTTGGCACAGAAAGAGCTGCCAGTGCAGGGGCCAACGTGATGCTGCGAGGGCGCCGTGACCAATGAGATGCTGCAAGGGTATGTGGAAGGTAAGTAGGATTTTTTTTTGCTTGTTTTTTATAATAGGAACCATTCATACAAGGATAGGAGATAAGGAGTCATGCATACCAGAACAGCGATGGGGGAGCCATACATACCAGGACAGGATGGGGGAGCCATGCATACCAGGATAGGATGGGGGAGCCATGCATACAGGACAGGATGGGGAAGCCATGCATATCAGGACAGGACGGGAGAGCCATGCATACCAGGACAGGACAGGAGAATCATGCATACCAGGACAGGACGGGGGAACCATGCATACCAGACATGACGCTTGAGTCAATGGTTAGCACTGCAGCCTTGCAGCGCTGGAGTCCTGGGTTCAAATCCCACCAAGGACAACATCTGAAAGGAGTTTGTATGTTCTCTCTGTGTTTGCGTGGGTTTCCTTAAGGTCCTATGGTTTCCTCCCACATTCCAAAGATATACTGATAGGGAATTTAGATTGTGAGTCCTGTTATGATCCTGGTGGTAAGGAACACATGAACTGACCTGATAGGCAAACCAAAAATAAGAACAAGCTCTGGGAATGTGGGAACTTTACTGAACGCAATCCTGATCCTATCAAACACACACTATAGGCAGCCGTGGAGCGTTCCTGACTCAGCCTAGACGCCTCTACACAGCCTGAGAAACTAGCTACCCCTAGAGAGAAAAAAAGCCTCACTTGCCTCAGAGAAATTTTCCCCAAGGTGTAGGCAGCCCCCCACAGATAATAACGGTGAGTTAAGGGGAAAACACAAACATAGAAATGAAAACAGGTTTTAGCAAATGAGGCCCACTAATAACTAAATAGTCAGAAGATAGCAAGGAATCTGTGCGGTCAGTATAAAATACTACAAAAATTATCCACGCAGAGGATACAAAAAGACCCCCACACCGACTCACGATGTGAGGGGTGCAACTCTGCGCCCCAGAGCTTTCCAGCTAGCAATAAAAAAGCATATAAGCAAGCTGGACTGAACTCATCATGTACTGAGAAACATTTTCAAAAAACAATGAGCAAAAATGGACTAGTAAGAACTTAGCTTCTCCACGAGGAGACAGGTCACAAGGGAAGTCCCAGAGAGGTCTGAACCAGTACTGAATACAACGACAGCAGGCAACAAGTAAAGGTCCAGGCGGAGTTAAATAGGCAGCAAGCCTAGCAGGAAACGAGGCAGCTGGAGTCCAGCTACAGACCAGCCATAACACTCAAAGCCACCAGAGGGAGCCCATGAACAGAACTCACAAAGTACCACTCATGACCACAGGAGGGAGCCCGAGAACGGAATTCACAACAGTACCCCCCCTTGAGGAGGGGTCACCGAACCCTCACCAGAGCCCCCAGGCCGATCAGGATGAGCCAAATGAAAGGCACGAACCAAATCGGCAGCATGGACATCAGAGGCAACAACCCAGGAATTATCCTCCTGACCATAGCCCTTCCATTTAACCAAGTACTGAAGCTTCCGTCTCGAAATACGAGAATCCAAGATCTTCTCCACCACATACTCCAATTCTCCCTCGACCAACACCGGAGTAGGAGGATCAACAGAAGGAACCACAGGCACCACATACATCCGCAACAATGACCTATGGAACACATTATGAATGGCAAAATATGCTGGGAGGTCCAAACGAAATGACACAGGATTGAGGATTTCTGAAATCTTATAAGGACCGATGAAACGAGGTTTGAACTTAGGAGAGGAAACCTTCATAGGAACATAACGAGATGACAACCATACCAAATCCCCCACATGAAGTCGGGGACCCACACAGCCACGGCGATTAGCAAAGCGCTGAGCCTTCTCCTGTGACAATGGCAAATTGTCCACTACGTGGTTCCAAATCTGCTGCAACCTATCCACCACAGAATCCACCCCAGGACAGTCAGAAGGCTCAACCTGACCTGAGGAAAAACGAGGATGAAAACCAGAATTACAAAAAAAGGCGAAACCAAAGTAGCAGAACTAGCCCGATTATTGAGGGCGAACTCAGCCAATGGCAAAAAAGTCACCCAATCATCCTGATCAGCAGAAACAAAACATCTCAGATAAGTTTCCAAGGTCTGATTAGTTCGTTCGGTTTGGCCATTCGTCTGAGGAAGGAAGGCCGAAGAAAAAGACAAATCAATGCCCATTTTAGCACAAAAGGACCGCCAAAATCTGGACACAAATTGGGACCCTGTGTCAGACACAATGTTCTTCGGAATACCATGCAAACGAACCACATTCTGAAAAAACAGCGGAACCAAATCAGAGGAGGAGGGCAACTTAGGCAAGGGCACCAAATGGACCATTTTAGAAAAACGATCACAAACCACCCAGATGACAGACATCCTCTGAGAGCCTGGAAGATCCGAAATAAAATCCATGGAAATATGCGTCCAAGGCCTCTTCGGGACAGGCAAAGGCAAAAGCAATCCACTGGCACGAGAACAGCAAGGCTTGGCCCGAGCACAAATCCCACAGGACTGCACAAAGGAACGCACATCCCGCGACAAAGAAGGCCACCAAAAGGACCTAGCCACCAAGTCCCTGGTACCAAAATTCCCAGGATGACCCGCTAACACCGAAGAATGAACCTCGGAAATAACTCTACTGGTCCATCTATCCGGGACAAACAGTCTCTCAGGTGGACAACGGTCAGGTCTATCGGCTTGAAATTCCTGCAACACCCGTTGCAAATCAGGGGAGATGGCAGACAAGATCACCCCTTCTCTGAGGATGCCAGCCATTTCAGAAACTCCCGGAGAGTCAGGCACAAAACTCCTAGAAAGGGCATCAGCCTTCACATTCTTTGAGCCCGGAAGGTACGAAACCACGAAATCAAAACGGGAGAAAAAGAGCGACCATCGAGCTTGTCTAGGATTTAAGCGCGTGGCAGACTCGAGATAAATCAAATTCTTGTGATCTGTCAAGACCACCACGCGATGCTTGGCTCCCTCAAGCCAATGTCGCCACTCCTCGAATGCCCACTTCATTGCCAACAACTCCCGATTACCAACATCATAATTCCGCTCGGCAGGCGAAAACTTTCTAGAAAAGAAAGCACATGGTCTCATCACCGAGCCATCAGAGCTTCTCTGTGACAAGACAGCCCCTGCTCCAATCTCAGAAGCATCCACCCCGACCTGAAAGGGAAGAGAGACATCAGGCTGACGCAAGACAGGAGCCGAAGAAAACCGACGTTTCAGCTCCTGAAAGGCCTCAACGGCCGCAGAAGACCAACTCGTCACATCAGCACCCTTTCTAGTCAAATCCGTCAAAGGCTTAACCACACTAGAAAAATTAGTGATGAAGCGACGGTAAAAATTAGCAAAGCCCAAGAACTTCTGAAGACTCTTCACCGATGTAGGTTGAGTCCAGTCATAGATGGCCTGGACTTTAACTGGATCCATCTCGATAGTAGAAGGGGAAAAAATAAAGCCCAAAAAGGAAACCTTCTGGACTCCAAAGAGACATTTAGAGCCCTTCACAAACAAGGCATTGGCACGCAGGACCTGAAACACCATCCTGACCTGCTTCACATGAGACTCCCAATCATCTGAAAAGACCAAAATATCATCCAGGTACACAATCATAAATCTATCCAGATAGTCTCGGAAGATGTTGTGCATGAAGGACTGAAACACGGAAGGGGCATTAGAAAGCCCAAAAGGCATCACCAAGTACTCAAAATGACCTTCGGGCGTATTAAATGCTGTTTTCCATTCATCGCCCTGCTTTATACGCACAAGATTATAAGCTCCTCGAAGATCTATCTTGGTGAACCAACTAGCCCCCCTAATCCGAGCAAACAGATCGGACAGCAGAGGCAAAGGATACTGAAATTTGACCGTGATGTTATTTAGAAGGCGATAATCTATACAGGGTCTCAGAGAACCATCCTTCTTGGCCACAAAAAAGAAACCTGCACCCAAAGGTGACGAGGACGGACGAATATGCCCTTTCTCCAAAGATTCCTTTATATAACTCCGCATAGCGGTATGTTCTGGTACATACAAATTAAAAAGTCAACCCTTAGGGAACTTACTACCAGGAATCAAATTTAATTTATAGCACAATCACAATCCCTATGAGAAGGTAGGGCACTGTATTTGGGCTCATCAAATACATCCTGGTAATCCGACAAAAATTCAGGGACTTCAGAAGGAGTAGAAGAAGCAATTGACACCAAAGGAACATCGCCATGTACCCTTTGACAACCCCAACTTGACACAGACATTGCTTTCCAATCCAGGACTGGATTATGAACCTGCAGCCATGGCAGACCCAACACGACAACATCATGCAAATTATGTAACACCAGAAAGCGAATAACCTCCTGATGTGCAGGAGTCATGCACATAGTCACTTGAGTCCAGTACTGAGGCTTATTCTTGGCCAATGGCGTAGCATCAATTCCCTTTAGTGGAATAGGGAATTGTAATGGCTCCAAGATAAAACCACAGCGCCTGGCAAATGACAAATCCATCAAATTCAGGGCAGTGCCTGAATCCACAAAAGCCATAACAGAATAGGATGACAGAGAGCAAATCAAAGTAACAGACAAAATGAATTTAGGCTGTACAGTATCAATGGTGACAGACTTAGCGAACCTTTTTGTGCGCTTAGAACAATCAGAGATAACATGAGTGGAGTCACCACAGTTAAAGCACAACCCATTCTGACGTCTGTGATTTTGCCGTTCAATTCTGGTCAGAATCCTGTCACATTGCATAGACTCAGGCTTCTGTTCAGAAAACACTGCTAGATGGTGCACAGGTTTGCGCTCCCGCAAACGCCGATCAATCTGAATGGCCAAAGACATTGACTCATTCAGACCCGCAGGCGTGGGGAACCCCACCATAACATCCTTAAGGGCTTCAGAAAGACCCTTTCTGAAAATCGCTGCCAGGGCACACTCATTCCATTGAGTGAGCACAGACCACTTCCTAAACTTCTGACAGTAAACCTCTGCTTCATCCCGACCCTGCGAGAGAGCCAGCAAAATCTTTTCTGCCTGGTCTACTAAATTAGGTTCCTCATAAAGCAATCCAAGCGCCAGAAAAAACGCATCCACATTTAGCAATGCAGGATCTCCTGGCGCCAGGGAGAATGCCCAATCTTGAGGGTCACCACATAACAAAGAAATAATAATTTTAACTTGCTGAGCAGGGTCACCAGAGGAACGAGGTCTCAGAGAAAGAAACAATTTGCAATTATTTTTGAAATTCAAAAACCTAGATCTATCTCCAGAGAACAGCTCAGGAATTGGTATTTTAGGTTCAGACATAGGACTGTGAACTACATAATCCTGAATGCTTTGTATCCTTGTAGCGAGCTGATCCACACAAGAGGACAGACCTTGAATGTCCATATCTGCAGCTGAGTCCTGAACCACCCAGAGATTAAGGGGAGGAGAGAGGCTAAACACACTGCAGAGGAAAAAAAAAAACCTCAGAGCTTCTCTTATCCCTCTTTTGCAATGCATTAACACTTTATTGGCCTGCTGTACTGTTATGATCCTGGTGGTAAGGAACACATGAACTGACCTGATAGGCAAACCAAAAATAAGAACAAGCTCTGGGAATGTGGGAACTTTACTGACCGCAATCCTGATCCTATCAAACACACACTATAGGCAGCCGTGGAGCATTCCTGACTCGGCCTAGATGCCTCTACACAGCCTGAGAAACTAGCTACCCCTAGAGAGAAACAAAGCCTCACTTGCCTCAGAGAAATTTTCCCCAAGGTGTAGGCAGCCCCCCACAGATAATAACGGTGAGTTAAGGGGAAAACACAAACATAGAAATGAAAACAGGTTTTAGCAAATGAGGCCCACTAATAACTAAATAGTCAGAAGATAGCAAGGAATCTGTGTGGTCAGTATTTAATACTACAAAAATTATCCACGCAGAGGATACAAAAAGACCCCCACACCGACTCACGATGTGAGGGGTGCAACTCTGCACCCCAGAGCTTTCCAGCTAGCAATAAAATAGCATATAAACAAGCTGGACTGAACTCATCATGTACTGAGAAACATTTTCAAAAAACAATGAGCAAAAATGGACTACTAAGAACTTAGCTTCTCCACGAGGAGACAGGTCACAAGGGAAGTCCCAGAGAGGTCTGAACCAGTACTGAATACAACGACAGCAGGCAACAAGTAAAGGTCCAGGCGGAGTTAAATAGGCAGCAAGCCTAGCAGGAAACGAGGCAGCTGGAGTCCAGCTACAGACCAGCCATAACACTCAAAGCCACCAGAGGGAGCCCATGAACAGAACTCACAAAGTACCACTCATGACCACAGGAGGGAGCCCGAGAACGGAATTCACAACAGAGCCCCATCGGGGACAGTGCCAATAGTGTCTGTAAAAACACTGTGGAATTAATGGCTCTATATAAATAAGTAAAATAAATAAATACCAGAACAGGATGGGGGAGCCATGCATACCAGGACAGGATGGGGGAGCCATGCATACCAGGACAGGATGGGGGAGCCATGCATACCAGGATAGGGATGTGGGGGCAATGCATACCCAGCTTATGCTCGAATCAATAGGCTTACCCAGTTTTCAGTGGCAAATTAGGTGCTTCGGCTTATACTCGGGTTGGCTTATACTCGAGTATATATGGTATTTATTTTGCCTCATATACAAGTCATTACCCTGGAAAGGATGTTCCTTAAAATATTTCTCAGGAAAATCCATTTTGGTTTAGTTTTTGCATGTTTTATTGTGAGTCTGTAAAAGTGACGTAAGACTCTGACAACATTGTTCAAAGTAGTGTCCTGGGAGTCAGAAATGCTTCCAGGGGTCTTCTCTATGCTGTTCCCATGTCATTTGAGCACTGTTCCCATCGATTTCTGCAATTTCTAGTCCCTCTGCAGACCGCAGGGGGGCCACTGGAGCATTCCAATTTGCTTGACCCGAGCAATGAATAACCAAGCATTTTAGTGCTTGCCCATCACTAATTTTTACCCATTTCCCAGTATGAAAATGTAAAACTTAGGGCTATCCACCTCTCGTGTCTCCCTTTTTCCTATAGATTGTAAGCTTGCGAGCCGGGCCCTCATTCCTCTTGGTATCTTTTTTGAACTGTGTTTTTGTCACGCTGAAATTTCTATTGTCTGTACAAATCCCCTCTATAATTTGTAAAGCGCTGTGGAATATGTTGGCGCTATATAAATAAAAATATTATTATTATATTAACCCCTTCCTGACATCGGACGTACTATCCCGTCGAGGTGGGGTGGGCCCGTATGACCACCGACGGGATAGTACGTCATCACCGATCAGCGGCGCTCACGGGGGGAGCGCGGCCGATTGCGGCCGGGTGTCAGCTGCATATCGCAGCTGACATCCGGCACTATGTGCCAGGAGCGGTCACGGACCGCCCCCGGCACATTAACCCACGGCACACCGCGATCAAACATGATCGCAGTGTACCGGCGGTATAGGGAAGCATCGCGCAGGGAGGGGGCTCCCTGCGGGCTTCCCTGAGACCCCCGGAGCAACGCGATGTGATCGCGTTGCTGCGAGGGTCTCCTACCTCCTTCCTGGCTGCAGGTCCCGGATCCAAGATGGCCGCGCATCCGGGTCCTGCAGGGAAGGAGGTGGCTTACCGAGTGCCTGCTCAGAGCAGACGATGGTAAGCCTGCACCGATGTAAGTGAGATCGGTGATCTGATAGAGTGCTGTGCACACTATCAGATCATCGATCTGTGATGTCCCCCCCTGGGACAAAGTAAAAAAGTTAAAAAAAATTTTTTCCACATGTGTAAAAAAAAAAAAAAAAAAATTCCTAAATAAATAATAAAAAAAATATATATATTATTCCCATAAATACATTTCTTTATCTAAATAATAAAAAAAAAACAATAAAAGTACACATATTTAGTATCGCCGCGTCCGTAACGACCCAACCTATAAAACTGTCCCACTAGTTAACCCCTTCAGTAAACACCGTAAGAAAAAAAAAAAAAACGAGGCAAAAAACAACGCTTTATTACCATACCGCCAAACAAAAAGTGGAATAACACGCGATCAAAAAGACTGATATAAATATCCATGGTACCGCTGAAAACGTCATTTTGTCCCGCAAAAAACAAGCCGCCACACAGCATCATCAGCAAAAAAATAAAAAAGTTATAGTCCTGAGAATAAAGCGATACCAAAATAATTATTTTTTCTATAAAATAGTTTTTATCGTATAAAAGCGCCAAAACATAAAAAAATGATATAAATGAGATATCGCTGTAATCGTACTGACCCGTCGAATAAAACTGCTTTATCAATTTTACCAAACGCGGAACGGTATAAACGCCTCTCCCAAAAGAAATTCATGAATAGCAGGTTTTTGGTCATTCTGCCTCACAAAAATCGGAATAAAAAGTGATCAAAAATGGTCACGAGTCTGAAAATGTTACCAATAAAAACGTCAACTCGTCCCGCAAAAAACAAAACCTCACATGACTCTGTAGACCAAAATGTGGAAAAATTCTAGGTCTCAAAATGTGGAGACGCAAAAACTTTTTTGCTATAAAAAGCGTCGCTGGTTTCACACTTGCGTTTTTGTCTGCAGCGTTTTTTGCACAAAAAAACGCATGCGTATTTTCCCTATATTTAACATTGAAAACGCATGCGTTTTTTTGTACGGGTTTGGTCGCGTTTTCAAACGCATGCGTTTTTTTTCTGCATGCGTTCATTTTCAGAAATACAACCTGCAGTATTTTCTTGCGTTTTTAAGCACATGCGTTTGCGTTAAAAACGCATGCGTTTTTATCGAAAAAAAAACAGAAAACACACTGAAAAGCCACCCACCACCATCAAGGTGATAAAGAGATCCAAACCCTAACCCTAACTCTATCCCTAACCTCACCCCTAACCATTTAATGAACATTTTCTGACAGTCATAGTGCCACGTATTTCAGTGCCACGTATTTCAGTGCCACGTATTTCAGTGCCACGTATTTCAGTGCCACGTATCACGTATTTCAGTGCCACGTGTTTCAGTGCCACGTATTTAAGTGCCACGTATCACGTATTTCAGTGCCACATATTTTAGTGCCACGTATTTCAGTTGCACGTATTTCAGTTGCACGTATTTCAGTTGCACGTATTTCAGTTGCACGTATTTCAGTGCCACGTATTTCAGTGCCACGTATTTAAGTGCCACGTATCACGTATTTCAGTGCCACATATCACGTATTTCAGTGCCACATATTTAAGTGCCACGTATTTAAGTGCCACGTATTTCAGTTGCACGTATTTCAGTTGCACGTATTTCAGTTGCACGTATTTCAGTGCCACATATTTCAGTGGCACGTATTTCAGTGCCACGTATTTCAGTGCCACGTATCACGTATTTCAGTGCCACGTATTTCGGTGCCACGTATTTAAGTGCCACGTATCACATATTTCAGTGCCACGTGTTTCAGTCCCACGTATTTAAGTGCCACGTATCACGTATTTCAGTGCCACGTATCACGTATTTCAGTGCCACATATTTAAGTGCCACGTATTTAAGTGCCACGTATTTCAGTTGCACGTATTTCAGTTGCACGTATTTCAGTGCCATGTATTTCAGTGCCACGTATTTCAGTGCCACGTATTTCAGTGCCACGTATCACGTACTTCAGTGCCACGTGTTTCAGTGCCACGTATTTAAGTGCCACGTATCACGTATTTCAGTGCCAGGTATTTCAGTGCCACGTATTTCAGTGCCACGTATTTCAGTGCCACGTATTTCAGTGCCACGTATTTAAGTGCCACGTATTTCAGTCACGTTTAGGGTTAGGGGTAGGGGTAGGGGTAGGGTTAGGGCTAGGGTTGGAGGTAAAGTTAGGGTTAGGGTTGGGGCTAAAGTTATGGTTGGGGCTAAAGTTAGGGTTTGGATTACATTTACGGTTTGGATTAGGGTTGGGATTAGAATTATGGCTGTGTCAGGGCTAGGGGTGTGGTTAGGGTTACCGTTGGGATTAGGGTTAGGGGTGTGTTTGGGTTAGGGTTTCAGGTAGAATTGGGGAGTTTCCACTGTCCAGGCACATCAGGGGCTCTCCAAGCGCGACATGGCGTCCAATCTCAATTCCAGCCAATTCTGCGTTGAAAAAGTAAAACAGTGCTCCTTCCCTTCCGAGCTCTCCCGTGCGCCCAAAAAGGGGTTTACCCCAACATATGTGTTATCAGCGTACTCGGGACAAATTGAACAACAACTTCTGGGGTCCAAGTTCTCTTGTTATCCTTAGGAAAATAAAAATTTGGGGGGCTAAAAATCATTTTTGTGGGAAAAAAAGATGTTTTATTTTCACGGCTCTGCGTTATAAACTGTAGTGAAACACTTGGGGGTTCAAAGTTCTCACAACACATCTAGATAAGTACCTTGGGAGGTCTAGTTTCCAATATGGGGTCACTTGTGGGGGGTTTGTACTGTTTGGGTACATCAGGGGCTCTGCAAATGCAACGTGACGCCTGCAGACCAATCCATTTAAGGCTGCATTCCAAATGGCGCTCCTTCCCTTCCGAGCTCTGTCATGCACCCAAACAGTGGTTCCCCCCCACATATGGGGTATCAGCGTACTCAGGACAAATTGGACAACAACGTTTGGGGTCTAATTTATCCTGTTACCCTTGTGAAAATACAAAACTGGGGGCTAAAAAATCATTTTTGTGAAAAAAAAAAAGAATTTTTATTTTCACGGCTTTGCGCTATAAACTTTAGTGAAACACTTGGGGGTTCAAAGTTCTCAAAACACATCTAGATAAGTTCCTTGGGAGGTCTAGTTTCCAATATGGGGTCACTTGTGGGGGGTTTGTACTGTTTGGGTACATCAGGGGCTCTGCAAATGCAACGTGACAGCTGCTGACCAATCCATTTAAGTCTGCATTCCAAATGGCGCTCCTTCCCTTCCGAGCTCTGTCATGCGCCCAAACAGTGGTTCCCCCCCACATATGGGGTATCAGCATACTCAGGACAAATTGGAAAACAAATTTTGGGGGCCAATTTATTCTGTTACCGTTGTAAAAATACAAAGCTGGTGGCTAAAAAATCATTTTTGAGAAAAAAAAAATATATATTTTCACGGCTCTGCGTTATAATCTGTAGTGAAACACTTGGGGGTCCAAAGCTCTCAAAACACATCTAGATAAGTTCCTTAGGGGGTCTACTTTCCAAAATGGTGTCACTTGTGGGGGGTTTCAATGTTTAGGCACATCAGGGGCTCTCCAAACGCAACATGGCGTCCCATCTCAATTCCAGTCAATTTTGCATTGAAAAGTCAAATGGCGCTCCTTCCCTTCCAAGCTCTGCCATGCGCCCAAACAATGGTTTACACCCACATATGGGGTATCAGCGTACTCAGGACAAATTGCACAACATTTTTTGGGGTCCAATTTCTTCTCTTACCCTTGGGAAAATAAAAAATTGGGGGCGAAAAAATCATTTTTGTGAAAAAATATGATTTTTTATTTTTACGGCTCTGCATTATAAACTTCTGTGAAGCACTTGGTGGGTCAAAGTGCTCACCACACATCTAGATAAGTTCCTTAGGGGGTCTACTTTCCAAAATCATGTCACTTGTAGGGAGTTTCAATGTTTAGGCATATCAGGGGCTCTCCAAACGCAACATGGCGTCCCATCTCAATTCCAGTCAATTTTGCATTGAAAAGTCAAATGGCGCTCCTTCCCTTCCAAGCTCTGCCATGCGCCCAAACAATGGTTTACACCCACATATGGGGTATCAGCGTACTCAGGACAAATTGCACAACATTTTTTGGGGTCCAATTTCTTCTCTTACCCTTGGGAAAATAAAAAATTGGGGGCGAAAAGATCATTTTTGTGAAAAAATATGATTTTTTATTTTTACGGCTCTGCATTATAAACTTCTGTGAAGCACTTGGTGGGTCAAAGTGCTCACCACACATCTAGATAAGTTCCTTAGGGGGTCTACTTTCCAAAATGGTGTCACTTGTAGGGGGTTTCAATGTTTAGGCACATCAGGGGCTCTCCAAACGCAACATGGCGTCCCATCTCAATTCCAGTCAATTTTGCATTGAAAAGTCAAATGGCGCTCCTTCCCTTCCAAGCTCTGCCATGCGCCCAAACAATGGTTTACACCTACATATAGGGTATCAGCGTACTCAGGACAAATTGCACAACATTTCTTGGGGTCCAATTTCTTCTCTTACCCTTGGGAAAATAAAAAATTGGGGGCGAAAAGATCATTTTTGTGAAAAAATATGATTTTTTTTTTTACGGCTCTGCATTATAAACTTCTGTGAAGCACTTGGTGGGTCAAAGTGCTCACCACACATCAAGATAAGTTCCTTAGGGGGTCTACTTTCCAAAATGGTGTCACTTGTAGGGGGTTTCAGTGTTTAGGCACATCAGGGGCTCTCCAAACGCAACATGGCGTCCCATCTCAATTCCAGTCAATTTTGCATTGAAAAGTCAAATGGCGCTCCTTTCCTTCCGAGCTCTGCCATGCGCCCAAACAGTGGTTTACCCCCACATATGGGGTATCAGCGTACTCAGGACTTTGGGGGTCCATTTTCTCCTGTTACCCTTGGTAAAATAAAACAAATTGGAGCTGAAATAAATTTTGTGTGAAAAAAAGTTAAATGTTCATTTTTATTTAAACATTCCAAAAATTCCTGTGAAACACCTGAAGGGTTAATAAACTTCTTGAATGTGGTTTTGAGCACCTTGAGGGGTGAAGTTTTTAGAATGGTGTCACACTTGGGTATTTTCTATCATATAGACCCCTCAAAATGACTTCAAATGAGATGTGGTCCCTAAAAAAAAATGGTGTTGTAAAAATGAGAAATTGCTGGTCAACTTTTAACCCTTATAACTCCGTCACAAAAAAAAATTTTGGTTCCAAAATTGTACTGATGTAAAGTAGACATGTGGGAAATGTTACTTATTAAGTATTTTGCGTGACATATGTCTGTGATTTAAGGGCATAAAAATTCAAAGTTGGAAAATTGAGACATTTTCAAAATTTTTGCCAAATTTCCATTTTTTTCACAAATAAACGCAAGTTATATCGAATAAATTTTACCACTATCATGAAGTACAATATATCACGAGAAAACAGTGTCAGAATCGCCAAGATCGGTCAAAGCGTTCCAGAGTTATAGCCTCATAAAGGGACAGTGGTTAGAATTGTAAAAATTGGCCCGGTCATTAACGTGCAAACCACCCTTGGGGGTGAAGGGGTTAACACACAATCTTGGTGGTAAAAATGAAAATTTATTTATCTTCACTGCTCAATGGTATAAAAGTCTGTGACAAACCTGTGGCGTCAATATAATCATTGCAATGGGGTCACTTATGGGAGTTTCTGCTGTGTTGGCACCACATGGGCTCTACAATGTAACATGGCACCATCAAACAAGTGCTGCAAAATTTGCACTGTAATATGACGTTTCTTCCCTTCTGAGCTTTGCACTGAGCCTCAAAAGTAGTTTTTGACGTCATATGGGATGTCAGTGAACTTATAAGAAACTGCACAACACATTTTGGGGTCCTTTTTCTCCTGTTACTCCTGTGAAAGTATAACATTTTGAACTAAAAAAGATTTTTGCGTGAAAAAAATGATTTTTTTTTAATTTTCATGGCTTAACGTTATAAACTTCTGTGAATCACCTGGGGAATCAAGGTGTTCAATACACATGTAGATAAGTTCCTAAAGGGGTTTAGTTTCCAAAATGGTGTCACTTGTGGGGGGGGGGGGGTTTCCACTGTTTAGGCACATCAGGGGCTCTCCAAACATGATATGGGGTCTGCTAAGTATTCCAGCAAATTTTGCATTCAAAAATTGAAATGGCGCTCATTTACTGCTGAGCCCTGCCATGTGTCCAAACAGTAGATTTACCCCACAAATCAGGTATCAGCATGCTCAGGAGAAATTTCACAACAAATTGTATGGTCCATTTTCTCCTGTTACCCTTGCAAAAGTAAAAAAAATAAGTCTAAAGTAAATTTTTGTGAAAGAAAAGTAAATGTTTATTTTTTCCTTCCACATTCCAAAAATTCCTGTGAAGCACCTGAAGGGTTAATAAACTTCTTGATTATAGTTTTGAGTATCTTTAGGGGTGCAGTTTTTAGAATGGTAGACAACAAGTGCTGTTGAATAATCAGCATAGAGTAAGCACAATAATTAACAGTTTGCCATAGGCAACTAGACCTTAACTGAAGACTACAATAAAACATAACTTTTAATCAAACTATTAAATAACTAACAATTAAAATCCGCTAAGCTAGTGTGAATCCATGACCAGGATATTATTAGGTAATCTGTCTAATCCTCTGGATTTATATCTGGTATCATTTATAGTATTGGTTTATTAGAGGGAGTTGGTGCGGCCGCTACCACTGACCTCATTCAAGTTTTTTCATACACCACTGACTAGCAACTAAAATAACTCCTAGGCCTCTCCAACATGTTTCACCAGCTAACCTGGTTCCATCAGGGTATGAGGCTAGACTAAGTCTATGCCCTGATGAAGCCAGTTTAGCTGGTGAAACATGTTGGGGAGGCCTAGGCGTTATTTTAGTTGCTAGTCAGTGGTGTATGAAAAAACTTGAATGAGGTTAGTGGTAGCGACCACACCAACTCCCTCTAATGAACCAATACTATAAATGATACCAGATATAAATTTTGAGGATTAGACAGATTACCTAATAATATCCTGTTCATGGATGCACACTAGCTTAGCAGATTTTAATTGTTAGTTCTTTAATAGTTTGATTAAAAGTTATGTTTTAATATAGTCTTGATTTATGGTCTAATTGCCTATGGCAAACTGTTAATTATTGTTTTCAGAATGGTGTCACTTTTGGGTATTTTTTGTCATATAGGCCCCTGAAAGTTACTTCAAATGTGAGGTGGTCACTTAAAAAATGGTTTTGCAAATTTTGATGTAAAAATGAGAAATCGCTGGTCAACTTTTAACCCTTATAACTTCCTAAAAAAAATTATGTTTCAAAAATTGTGCTGATGTAAGGTAGACATGTGGGAAATGTTATGCATTAACTATTTTGCGTGATATGACTCTCTGATTTAAGGGCATAAAACTAAAAGTTTGAAAATTGCAAAATGTTCAAAATTTTCACCAAATTTCTTTTTTTTTAACAAATAAACATCATATTCATCATATCAAATACATTTTATAACTATTTTTAAGTACAATATGTAACGAGAAAAGAATCTTCAAATTAGTGGGATCCATTGAAATGTTCCAGAGTTATGACCTCATTAATTGATATTGGTCAGAATTGTAGAAATTGGCCTTGTCAGAAAGGTGAAAACAGGCTTGTAGGGTGAAGAGTTTAAAAAGTCACATGGAAATAAAAATGGTAAAACTGAAAATGTCATCTTGTCCCAAAAAAGCAAGCCACCACACAGCTCTATAAGCAAAAAAAAGAAATAAAATACTATAGTTCTCAATGTGAAACAGATCTTTTTTCTGTAAAATAATTTGTATTGTGTAAAAGCTTCAAAACACGGAAAAGTAATATAAATGTGGTATCATTGTAATTGTACTGACCCGAAGAACAAAGCTGTCATATCAATTTACCATATGGTGAATTGCATTAAAAAACTCCTGAGTTGCTGTTTTTAGTTCATTTTGCCTCCCAAAAATCAGAAAAGAAAGCAATTAAAAAATGTTATGTATCCGAAAATGGAACTAATAGAAAAGTCAACTCATTCAGCAAAAAACAAACGCTCACATGACGCTTTTGGCAGTAGTAAAGAGAAATTATAGCTCTCAAAATATGGCAATACAAAAACTTGTTTTTTAGTGTGTGACAGCAGCCAAATATAAAAAAAAGCTATAGAAATCTGGTAACGCTGTAATCGCATTGACTTGAAGAATAAAGACAGCTAATCATTTATACTGCACAGTGAAATGTGTAGAGAAAAAATGAAACCAATTCTTGTTGTTGATGATTTTTTCATTCGGTCTCCCAAAGATCGCAGTAATGTTCGGGTTATATTTATCCTGCACTCTACGCTGAAGGCTTATGGAGCGCCCCCGTAGGGCAGTGGGGTACTCGGTACCGGGTCCTTCGGTTCTCAAGGGGGATGTCATGGTGGCTGACCCTGTCTGTGGCTCTCGGGAGGTCCGTTGTAAAAGGGAAGGGTCTTTAAACGGATAATGTTTGTGACGCCACCTGTGGTATTCGGTCAGGGTGACGCTGCTTTAAGGGGTCCGCTGGGGTGATGTTATGGCAGCTAGATGGTATACCTTCCCACAGGTGAAGTATGTCCCCAGGGCTTCCCAGTGTGTAAATGGTGGATGGTGAGGGGTGCAGAGAAGAATAAGGACACAAGGTTGCAGTCTCTTTACCTTTTTACTAAAGCTTCAGCATCCACAGTCCAGAGTACCAGATCACAGGGCTGGCAGAGTCCAGCCAGTCTGAAGGCAAATCCAGAGTCCCCTTATCCAGGTGGAAATCAGCAGCCTTCCTCTAGCGCCTGAGTGTTGTAGTACCTTACTGCTGAGCCTCTCATAAGGTCCTCACAACTGTTGTAGATGTTCTAGATGTTATGTCTTCCTCTCTGTCCCCCAGATGGATAGGAACAACCCGTATGACTGATGGCCTGAGGCTTTTTACAGGGACTCTAGCATGCTCCAGCCCCCACAAGTTGCCAACATGCCTCCTGGGTATAGGTCGGGCAGGTAACGTGGAATTATCTGTCCTGCCGGTCTCTGAAGCAAGGCTTGGAGACTGTTTCTCCCTCGGTGTTCTTGCTACTGGATGCTGCGCTTCAGAAGGTGGCAGCCTTTGCAGGGCAGAACTCCTTCTGGTTTCCTCTCCTTTTTGCTATGACTTCGTTTCTCACCCTCTACAACACAATTCGCTGTTCATGTCTCTTTCTTAGGATACTGCCGCACGTGGGGCAGGCACAGCTCCGTGGCCTTCTGTCTAGGCCTCTGACAGGATCCCACCCCTGTCAGGGACCCACTCTGTCAGCAGCTATTAGGTGTTCTTCCTCCCTCTCTGTCTGCCTGACAGGTGCTTCCAGGGTGAAGCCCAGTCAGCTTCTGCCTAACTTCCTATCCAGACCACCAGTTTTACCTAATTGTGAGGAGTGCCCTAATAGATAGGAGCATAGCTCCCCCTGGTGGACTGGAGTGTGAGGTGTGTTATGTGATACCTGGCAAAGTGATATCCTTTATTGCCTTCAGACGTAACATCACTCCCCCTGGTGGCAGAATGACATAACTGCAACGACCAGGACCCTGGGGCGCTGCACTTACACAGGATTTTCCAAGTAAATCCCTAAATTACCTTATTTAAATGGATTCCCTATAATGAGTCAGATGGAGACACTCTGTACGCCATCTGGCCTGTGATCCGGTGGTGTCCTCTTTTTAGGTGTGGATATAAGCTCTGTCAGAACTCTGGCCAGAAGGAGTTCGGAGTAAGTCTGATTCCTAACCATACTGAATGATTCACTTGGGGGTTTCATCTGAATCACGTTATTCAGAGATTTAGATGAAGACTTTAATGTAAGTGCTCAGTGTAGAGCTAAGGAAAAATGTTCCCAATAAAAGCTTCAACTCAATCCACAAACACTCAGGTAAAGCACTATGGCTCCTCACCTCCCAAAAGAAATTCAGCAAATTCTGTGCTCCCAAATACAAATGCCCCTCTCTGTTCTGAGCCCCAGTGTGCCTAAACCACATTTAGCATCCACATGTTTGGCTTTCTGTAGCGATGAAAGCCTGCTTAGTTTATGGGATCTAAGTCTCCAGAAGCACAAACTGGGCAAAATGTATGGGCACAACAATGAATGGGCACTATGATGTATGGGTACTGCTTGCTTCTGGAAAACTTCCATGGAGACAAGATGTATCTAGATCTGTAGATAAATTCAGAGGCGCAGGGCGCAGTCGGACCAAGATGGCTCTGTAAACTGTAGGCCTCTGTTCACACAGCATGCATTTTGTGGCACTGGGCAGCCCGCATATATGTGCGTCAGTAATAGGCTGTAAACCAGATGCTTTGCATTGCCTGTGTGAACAATGCCACATACAGACTATTATCGCTTATCTCTTTGTGCACTAATGCCAAACAGCCAACACTGGATTGAAAGTGGTTGTTTCATCGGTATTTTTGCACCTGTTTTTTGCCATCATTAATCGGGTCCGATGCGCTCTGCTGGTGCATTTGTTTGGAGGCTTCAGCAGGTAATCATCTCTGCTTTTTTCTCTGTGATTTTTTTTAAATTCAGAGAGGGGTATAATTATCAAAATGGAATCACTTGAGGAGGAATTTTAGTCTTCTGTCACTTAGGGACTCTGTATATGAAGTCCGCATGCTAATCTACAACAATTTGTTCTCCGAGAGTAAAAAGGGCTTCTTCCCTCCCGAGGCTAACCTTGTGGCTAAGCAGTACTGTACAGCCACATGTGGGGTACTGCCACGTTCATTAAAAATTGTGTGACAAATTATGGTGTAATTTTTTACCAATTTCCCAGTGTGAAATGTACAACCTGGGGCTAAAACCATTTTTTTCTGGTAAAAATGTAAATATTTTTTCTTTACTGCCCAATGGTATAACATTCTGTGACACACGTGTGGTGTCAATATGATCACAGTAAGCTTAAATTAATTTATTGAGAGGTGTGGTTTGTAAAATGGGATCACTTTTGGGGAGCTCTGCTTGTTCTTGCACCTCAGGGATTCTTCCAGTGAGTCATGGCACCCACAAACCATTACAGCAAAATCTGCACTATGGCAACTCTTCCTTTCTGAGCTTTCCACTGTGCCTGAAAAGTAGTTCTTGTTTACATGTAGGGTATTGAGGCACCCAATAGAAATTGCATGAAAACTATGTGATTCATTTTTTCCTATTAGCCCTTATAAAAAATAAAAATTTGGTGCAAAAACAAAAAGTTTGTTGTAAAAATGTAATTATTCTTTCTTCACCACCCAATGATATAAAATTCTGTGAGGCACAAGAGATGTCAGTATGCTCATAGCACCCTAGATGAGTTCATTAAGTAGTGTTGTTTGTAAAATGGGGTCAATTATGGTGGGGTTCCACTAATCTGGCACCTCAGGGGCTCTGCCATTTTGACGAATCATGAAGGAAGAAATTTTGGAGTGATCTTGTACCCCCGGGAACTGAAGATTGTGGATATTTGAATCCCCTCCGGTACCACTGACAAAGGATTGTAACAGCTATCATCACAACCTGGAAGAGACTGTTAAATTCATATGTTGTAGAGCCTCAATAAAGCACATAAATCAGTCTCTATACATACATAATAGGTGCCACCATTTTCCATAGGTTGGAGAATGATTTAAACAGGGTTGCTATTATGATTTTAATGCACTTTTTTAGGTATGGAATATTGGTATTGCTGTGTACTTACTATATATTCCTGTCATATGGCTATTGTTTTTCTGTTTAATACTGGGCTTATTGAATTTTAGAGGCCCTAATAAAGGTTATGTTTTAGATACTCTATTTTGCTTTTCACAACAATGTGACTTGGCGCCCTCAAACCTTTAGAGCAAAATATGAGCTCCAACATGGCGTTCCTTCCCTTCTTAGCTTTGTAATGTGCCTCAAAAGTAGTTTCCAACCACATTGGTGTACTCAGGAGAAATTGTGTAACAAATTGTATGGTCCATTTTTTCCTATTGTCTCTTTTGAAAATTGAAAACCTGGGGCCAAAGCAACATTTTAATGGAAAAAAGACTAATTTTCCATTGACTCAGCTTAATGTTTTACAATTCTGTGAATTGCCTGAGAATAAAAAATGCTCACTACACCCCTTGATGAATTCCTCAAGAAGTGTATTTTATTAAATGGAGTCTTTTGTTGGGGTTTCTGCTGTTATGCATGTCAGTAGCTTACAAGAGACCAGGGCTTCAATGGTATGAGCGTTAGGTGAGTATAAGTTTGCTTTATAGTTTTAAATAAAAAAGTAAAACAGTGTGTATTTTTAATTCAAATAAAGGACTTTATTCTGGCTGTGTGTTTATTTACAACTAGATGGTGGCCCGATTCTAACGCATCGGGTATTCTAAAATATGCATGTTCACATAGTATATTGCACAGCCCACGTAGTATATTGCCCAGCCACGTAGTATATTGCCCAGTAATGTAGTATATTGCCCAGCGACGTAATATATTGCCCAGTGACATAGTATATTGCCCATCAATGTAGTATATTGCCCATCAACGTAGTATATTGCCCAGCCACGTAGTATATTGCACAGAAACGTATTATGTAGTATATTGGTCAGCCACGTACTATATTGCCCAGTTACGTAGTATATTGCCCAGCCACATAGTATATTGCCCAACTACGTGGTATATTGCCCAACTACGTGGTATATTGCCCAGCGACGCAGTATATTGCCCAGCGATGTAGTATATTGCCCAGCTACGTAGTATATTGCCCAGCCACGTAGTATATTGCCCAGCCACGTAGTATATTGCCCAGTTACGTGGTATATTGCTCAGCCACGTAGTATATTGCCCAGCCACGTAGTATATTGCCCAGTTACATAGTATATTGCCCAGCCACGTAGTATATTGCCCAGCCACATAGTATATTGCCCAGCCACGTAGTATATTGCCCAGCTATGTAGTATATTGCCCAGCCACATAGTATATTGCCCAGTTACGTAGTATATTGCCCAGCCACATAGTATATTGCACAGCCACGTAGTATATTACCCAGCCACATAGTATATTGCCCAGTTACGTAGTATATTGCCCAGCCACATAGTATATTGCCCAACTACGTGGTATATTGCCCAGCGACGCAGTATATTGCCCAGCAACGTAGTATATTGCCCAGCTACGTAGTATATTGCCCAGTTACGTAGTATATTGCCCAGCCACGTAGTATATTGCCCAGCCACGTAGTATATTGCCCAGCCACATAGTATATTGCCCAGTTACGTGGTATATTGCTCAGCCACGTAGTATATTGCCCAGCCACATAGTATATTGCCCAGTTACATAGTATATTGCCCAGCCACGTAGTATATTGCCCAGCCACGTAGTATATTGCCCAGCCACGTAGTATATTGCCCAGCTGTGTAGTATATTGCCGAGCCACGTAGTATATTGCCCAGCCACATAGTGTATTGCCCAGTTACGTAGTATATTGCCCAGCCACATAGTATATTGCACAGCCACGTAGTATATTACCCAGCCACAAAGTATATTGCCCAGTTACGTAGTATATTGCCCAGCCACGTAGTATATTGCCCAGCAACATAGTATATTGCCCAGTGATGTAGTATATTGCCCATCAACGTAGTATATTGCCCAGCCACGTAGTATATTGCGCAGCCACGTAGTATGTAGTATATTGGTCAGCCACGTAGTATATTGCCCAGTTACGTAGTATGTTGCCCAGTTACGTAGTATATTGCCCAGCCATGTAGTATATTGCCCAGCTACGTAGTATATTGCCCAGCCACATAGTATATTGCCCAGCCACGTAGTATATTGCCCAGCTACGTAGTATATTGCCCAGCCACGTAGTATATTGCCCAGCGACGTAGTATATTGCCCAGCCACGTAGTATATTGCCCAGCTACGTAGTATATTGCCCAGCCACGTAGTATATTGCCCAGCGACGTAGTATATTGCCCAGCGACGTAGTATATTGCCCAGGTACGTAGTATATTGCCCAGTTACGTAGTATATTGCCCAGTTACGTAGTATATTGCCCAGCCACATAGTATATTGCCCAGCTACATAGTATATTGCCCAGCCACGTAGTATATTGCCCAGTTACGTAGTATATTGCCCAGTTATGTAGTATATTGCCCAGCCATGTAGTATATTGCCCAGCTACGTAGTATATTGCCCAGCCACATAGTATATTGCCCAGCCACGTAGTATATTGCCCAGCTATGTAGTATATTGCCCAGCCACGTAGTATATTGCCCAGCGACGTAGTATATCGCCCAGCGACGTAGTATATTGCCCAGGTACGTAGTATGTTGCCCAGTTACGTAGTATATTGCCCAGTTACGTAGTATATTGCCCAGCCACATAGTATATTGCCCAGCTACATAGTATATTGCCCAGCCACGTAGTATATTGCCCAGTTACGTAGTATATTGCTCAGCCACGTAGTATATTGCTCAGCCACGTAGTATATTGCCCAGCCACATAGTATATTGCCCAGCTATGTAGTATATTGCCCAGCCACGTAGTATATTGCACAGCCACGTACTATGTAGTATATTGGTCAGCCACATAGTATATTGCCCAGTAATGTAGTATATTGGCCAGTGACATAAAATAAAAAATAAAAGTATACTCACCTTAGTCCTGGCACCTGTGTACGGTGCACGCGGCAGCTTCCGGTCCGAGGGTTGGTATGACTATGAGCGCAGGACCTGTGATGACGTCGCGGTCACATGACCGTGACGTCATGGCTAGGGTTGAGCGACTTTCATTTTTTAAAGATCGAGTCGGGTTTTGTGAAACCCGACTTTGTCCAGAGTCGAGTCGAGTGCAGTCGGCCGATTATCGCTAAAAGTTGGGGATCGACCGAAACACGAAACCCAATGCAAGTCAATGGGGAAGCATAGTCGGCAGTGAGTGGAGGCCAGGAAAACACCTACAGTGCCCATTTTAATGCCAAAAACATCCATTCTTGTTTCTGAAGCTTGTCAATCTTAATTAACTTTATAATAATAGTTGTTCAATGGAACTTGGGGGTCATTTGGCAAAAGTTGTGGGGGTAGGGCTGGTTCAAGGTTTTAGTGGGCCCAGGAATCGTGGACTACGTCACGGCGGTGGAGCAGGGAGAGGTAAGTATTTCAACGTTGCAAGTGCTGTGATCCTGAGCAAGCAGGGGGGCACACTTGTTCGCATTGGCACTGGCACAGATCCCCTCAAAGTACAGCGGTGTGTTTGCACGGCGGGGGCGCCTCCCACCAGCAGCGACACTTTTGCGTACTCTGAGGGGCCCTGTGCCAGTGACGTCGCCAACGAGTATGCCCCCCCCACCTGATGAAGGAACCTGCACTTTCATCTGCACCTTCCTCTTTGTCCCTGTGTAAGGTGGTATAACATGCGGGAAGGGGAACCTTACTTTCAGCAGGGTCAGATTCTGGCTGTGTAGAGTGCAAGGGGAATGTAGTGGTCTAGGTCAATGTACCAGCAGACTCATCTAGCAGTGGCTGGGCAATGGGCAGGATGAGGAGGAAACAGATATAGGGCCAAAGAATAAAGTAGGCTAAATGCAGCTCAAAATTGGTAACAGAACTAAACAGGCGGCATTGCTTTGTTCAGTGGAGTAGCAAACCCAGGAGCAGCAGACACTGTTTTAAGGGCCCAAACACACTAATAGGCCAAATGCAGTTTAATATCTGATACTTTAGGCCAAAAGCCTAAGACTGAAGCTCAGCTTTATTCAGTTGAGGGCAAACACCAGGGAGGGGCAGACACCGTTAGTAGGCCCTAACCACCAATTTTTAAAAACACAGCACTTAATGAGAGCCAGAAGGTTGAAGCTCAGCTTTATTCAGTTGAGGACAAACACCAGGGAGGGGCAGACACCGTTAGTAGGCCGTAACCAAAGTTGAAGGCCAAATGCAGTTTAATATCTGATACTATAGGCCGAAAGCCAGAAGGTGGAAGCTCCGATTTAGACAGTGGAGGACAATTTGAATTAGGGACTGCAGACAGACTTAGTAGGCTGTCCCCTGTGGACCATGCATCCACCACATTAACCCATTGCGCCTTAATGGACACATAATCTTCCGTGGCCATGCCTATAGGTCCATGCGTCTGTTGTCAGGTGCACCTTTGTACTCACAGATTGCCAGAGTGCATGGACAATGCGGTCTTTTACATGCTGGTGGAGGGTTGGGATGGCTTTTCTCGCAAAAGAAGTGTCGACTGGTTAGCTTGTAGCGTGGTACAGCGTAGTCCATCATGGCCTTATTAATAGTAAATAAAATATATAACTAGGCTCTATGAACTTTTAAATAGGTTCCAGGGGTACACGGGCAGCATTGGTGTGGTCAGTGGAGGAGTATTGCAAGTAGGGGCCGCAGACAGGCTCACAAAGGCCTAAAATAACAAACAGTAGGCAGTCATGGCAGTTTTATATCGGTTACATGGATACACAGGCAGGCAGCATTGTGGTAAGAGGAGGAGTAATGCAAGTAGGGACGGCAGACAGGCTATCAAAGGCCTAAAATAACAAACAATAGGCTCATGGCAGTTTTATATCGGTTACATGGATACACGGGCAGGCAGCATTGTGGTCAGTGGAGGAGTATTGCAAGTAGGGGCCGCAGACAGGCTATCAAAAGCCTAAAAGAACAAACAATAGGCTCATGGCAGTTTTATATCGGTTACATGGATACACGGGCAGGCAGCATTGTGGTCAGTGGAGGAGTATTGCAAGGAGTGTCTGACACAGTTAGTACTCCAAAAAAATAAATAGATGTTAATGTCTCGCAAAACAACTATAAGTAAAAAAAGGGTGGCATGCTTAGGTACAGGGGTGGGCTCATCTGCAGAGTTTATGACAAAGTAATTTGGCAGCAAATTAGTATTTACTGGTGTCAATATAGGACACTGACCCAGACTACTTTAACTAGCATCATAGATGCAAACAAATTGGTATTGTTTGTCAGTGCCAGGCATTGAATGATGTCAGTGCATAGACTAAACATTGGTGGAGCTGTGCGAGATAATTTTGCACGTGGTACAGCACAGTTTGAGCTGGGGGGAACTCTCTTGTGGCCGGCGGTACTACCACCCCAGGGCCCCTCATGTTACAACGGCGTGTCTGACGTTGGGTGCGCACCACCACCGCCAGAGACACTACATTGTACTATGAGGGACCCAGTGGCAATGCCGTCGACCAAAAGCGGGCACACCCGCCTCTTCAGACAATCAGCACTGTAACGGGTGCTTGCGCCAAGTGGCGAGACAACCGCCCCGTGGGGGGATTTTTCCCATTGGGGGAGGTGTAAACATGTCGTATGCTGGACAAACAGCTGCTGCAAATTAACAGATTGGAACACTCAGTAAGACCAGTCCACAAGCAAGACCTTTTTATAGGAAAGCTAGGTGTCAGCCGGGAAAGGTGGGGCAAAATAATTTGAAATCCAGGAGTGGTTCATTTTAATGAAGGTGAGATCATCCACATTTTGGGTAGCCAGACGAGTCCTTTTTTTGGTTAATATTGAACCAGCAGCACTGAATACTCTTTCTGATAGCACACTAGCTGCTGGGCAAGCAAGCTCCTGCAACGCATATTCTGCCAACTCAGGCCAGGTGTCTAATTTTGATGCCCAGTAATCAAATGGGAATGACGGTTGAGGGAGAACATCGATAAGGGAAGAAAAATAGCTAGTAACCATACTTGACAAATGTTGTCTCCTGTCACTTTGAATAGATGCTGCAGTACCTGTCCTGTCTGCGGTCATTGCGAAATCACTCCACAACCTGGTCAGAAAACCCCTCTGTCCAACGCCACTTCTGATCTGTGCACCCCTAACACCTCTGCCATGTAGCCCCCTGCAGCTCGTGTGAGAACCATCACCGGCGCTGTGTGCTGGGAATGCCTGAATCAAACGGTCTACAAGAGTAGCTTGTTTGGTTGCTAATATTTGTTCGAGGTTCTCATGTTGCATAATATTTTGCAATTTGCCTTTATAGCGAGGGTCAAGGATGCAGGCCAACCAGTAATCATCATCGCTCATCATTTTAATAATGCGTGGGTCCTTTTTGAGGATACGTAAGGCATAATCCGCCATGTGGGCCAAAGTTCCAGTTGGCAAATCTGCGGTTGTGCTGGTTTGAGGGGCAGTTACAGGCAAATCTACGTCGCTTGTCTCCCTTACAAAAACAGAAGCCGGCCTTGCAACGCCACTAATTTCTGTTGGCCCAGGAGAAGCTTCCTCATTAAAATAGTACTCATCCCCATCATTCTCCTCGTCCTCCTCCTCCTCTTCGCCCGCTACCGCGTCCTCTACACGGCCATGACCAGACAATGACTGACTGTCATCAAGGCTTTCCTCTTCCTCAGCTGCAGACGCCTGCTCCTTTATGTGCATCAAACTTTGCATCAGCAGACGCATTAGGGGGATGCTCATGCTTATTATTGCGTTGTCTGCACTAACCAGCCGTGTGCATTCCTCAAAACACTGAAGGACTTGACACAGGCCTTGTAGCTTCGACCACTGCACACCTGACAACTCCATGTCTGCCATCCAACTGCCTGCCCGTGTATCCTCCCACAAATACATAACAGCACGCCTCTGTTCGCACACTCTCTGAAGCATGTGCAGTGTGGAGTTCCACCTTGTTGCAACGTTGATGATTAGGCGATGCTGAGGAAGGTTCAAAGAACGCTGATAGTTCTGCATACGGCTGGAGTGTACAGGCGAACGCGGATATGCGAGCAAAGTCTGCGCACTTTGAGGAGCAGGTCGGGTAACCCCGGATAACTTTTCAGGAAGCACTGCACCACCAGGTTTAAGGTGTGAGCCAGGCAAGGAATGTGTTTCAGTTGGGAAAGGGCTATGGCAGCCATGAAATTCCTTCCGTTATCACTCACTACCTTGCCTGCCTCAAGATGTGCAGTGCCCAGCCATGACTGAGTTTCTTTCTGCAAGAACTTGGACAGAACTTCCGCGGTGTGTCTGTTGTTGCCCAAACACTTCATTGCCAATACAGCCTGCTGACGCTTGCCACTAGCTGTCCCATAATGGCACACCTGGTGTGCAACAGTGGCAGCTGCGGATGGAGTGGATGTGCGACTGCGGTCTGTGGACGAGCTCTCGCTTCTGCAGGAGGAGGAGGAAGAGGGGGGGCGAACGCCTACAGCCAACTCTTTCCTTGACCGTGGGCTAGGTAGAACTGTCCCAATATTGCTGTCCCCTGTGGAGCCTGCATCCACCACATTCACCCAGTGTGCCGTGATGGACACGTAACGTCCCTGGCCATGCCTACTGGTCCATGCATCTGTTGTCAGGTGCACCTTTGTAGTCACAGACTGTCTGAGTGCATGGACGATGCGGTCTTTAACATGCTGTTGGAGGGCTGGGATGGCTTTTCTAGAAAAGAAGTGCCGACTGGGTAGCTCGTAGCGTGGTACAGCGTAGTCCATTAGCGCTTTGAAAGCTTCGCTTTCAACTAACCGGTAGGGCATCATCTCTAATGAGATTAGTCTAGCAATGTGGGCGTTCAAACCCTGTGTACGCGGATGCGAGAATGAGTACTTTCTTTTCCTAACAAGAGTCTCATGTAGGGTGAGCTGGACTGGAGAGCTGGAGATCGTGGAACTAGCGGTGGTGCCGGTGGACATGGGTGAGTGAGAGAGGGTTGGAGATGGTATTCTTGCCGGTGCCCTACATGCAGTGTTTCCTACTACTAACCTGGTGATTCCCTGACTGCTTTGGCCTGGCGACGAAAGCTGCACAGATACTGCAGGTGGTGTGGGAAATGGTCGGCTTACAGGGAGGGAAGGGATGTAGCGTTGCTGACTAGCTTCATTGGCCGAGGGTGCTGCAACCTTTAGGGACGTTTGGTAGTTAGTCCAGGCTTGCAAATGCATGGTGGATAAATGTCTATGCATGCAACTTGTATTTAGACTTTTAAGATTCTGACCTCTGCTTAAGGTAGTTGAACATTTTTGACAGATGACTTTGCGCTGATCATTTGGATGTTGTTTAAAAAAATGCCAGACTGCACTCTTTCTACTATCGGATACCTTTTCAGGCATTGCAGACTGAGCTTCTTTAACCGGATGGCCACGCTGTCCTCCAACTGGTTTTGGTTTTGCCACGCGTTTTTGGCCAGATACGGGCCCGGTAGATGGAACCTGTTGTGATGTTGATGCCTGCTGCGGCTCCTCCTCCTCCGCTTCAGAACTACTGCCGCCTGCACCCTGTTCCCCCAATGGCTGCCAATCGGGGTCCACAACTGGGTCATCTATGACCTCCTCTTCTATGTTGTGTGCAACTTCGTCTGTGTCACCGTGTAAGCCGGTTGTATTGCGTTCGTGACGGAGCACCATAGTCTCCGCTGGTTTTGATTCTGCCTCAGTACACTGCGAGGGCAATGTTCTGGTCTGAGTCAAAGGAACAGCATAGTAATCTGGCTGTGGCTGGCTGTGCATCTGTGCACTCCATGTCCGATTCAACTTCTAATGGGCATAGCCTGTTAACTGTTTCACTGTGTAACCCAGGAACGGTATGTGTAAAGAGCTCCATGGAGTAACCTGTTGTGTCGACTGACGCATCCTTCACTGTTGTTTTTAGTGAAGGACACAAGGAAGCGACTTGTTCCTGACCGGGAGCATCCACTGACGATGCACTGCTCTGACATTTGGCACTTTCCGAGGAGGAGGCGAAAGAGTTAGAGGCAGAGTCAGCAATGAAAGCCAATACTTGTTCCTCCTGCTCCGGCTTCAAAAGTGGTTTTCCTACTCCCAGAAAAGAGAGCGTTCGAGGCCTTGTGTAGCCAGACAACGAACCTGGCTCAACAACTCGAGACTTAGGTGCTGTACTGCTTTTACCACGACCACCTGATGCTCCACCACCACTACCATCATTACCAGCTGACAATGACCGCCCACGGCTACGACCTCTTCCACTAGACTTCCTCATTGTTTGCAAAACGTAACCAAAGTAACGCTATTTGTTACTGTAAAACAACTTATCAGGAGAACTCAAACTTCTGTAGGATTTATATATACCTTTATAGGTGCCTGACACTGAAAGGAAAATCAGGCCCAATGTTACACACTAGGTTTTCTGTGCCCCAATAATTTGAGACAGATGGCACACACAGGACCAGCACTCAAGCAGAAATGCCAATCTTAATCTCCCACTATTTTTTTTTTTTCTGGGAGAATTTAACCAAAAAAAAAAAAAAATGGCCAAGTATTACACAGTGTTTTCAGTGGCACACAATGAGAGACAGATACCACACACAGCAATGGCACGGAGGCAGACTTGCCAATATTTATCTCCCACTAATTTTTTTTTTGGAAAAGGGAGAATGTACCCAAAAAAAAAAAATGGCCAAGTATTACACAGTGTTTTCGGTGCCACACAATGAGAGACAGATGCCACACACAGCAATGGCACGGAGGCAGACTTGCCAATATTTATCTCCCACTAATTTTTTTTTGGAAAAGGGAGAATGTAGCCAAAAAAAAAAAAATGGCCAAGTATTACACAGTGTTTTCGGTGGCACACAATGAGAGACAGATACCACACACAGCAATGGCACGGAGGCAGACTTGCCAATATTTATCTCCCACTAATTTTTTTTTGGGAAAAGGGAGAATGTACCCCCCCCCCAAAAAAAGGGGCCAAGTATTACACAGTGTTTTCGGTGCCACACAATGAGAGACAGATGCCACACACAGCAATGGCACGGAGGCAGACTTGCCAATATTTATCTCCCACTAATTTTTTTTTTGGAAAAGGGAGAATGTACCCCAAAAAAAAAAAATGGCCAAGTATTACACAGTGTTTTCGGTGCCACACAATGAGAGACAGATGGCACACACAGCAATGGCACGGAGGCAGACTTGCCAATATTTATCTCCCACTAATTTTTTTTGGGGAAAAGGGAGAATGTACCCCCCCAAAAAAAAAAAATGGCCAAGTATTACACAGTGTTTTCGGTGCCACACAATGAGAGACAGATACCACACACAGCAAAGGCACGGAGGCAGACTTGCCAATATTTATCTCCCACTAATTTTTTTTTTGGAAAAGGGAGAATGTACCCAAAAAAAAAAAGGGGCCAAGTATTACACAGTGTTTTCGGTGCCACACAATGAGAGACAGATGCCACACACAGCAATGGCACGGAGGCAGACTTGCCAATATTTATCTCCCACTAATTTTTTTTTTGGAAAAGGGAGAATGTACCCCAAAAAAAAAAATGGCCAAGTATTACACAGTGTTTTCGGTGCCACACAATGAGAGACAGATGGCACACACAGCAATGGCACAGAGGCAGACTTGCCAATATTTATCTCCCTGCAGTTATCTCAGAAAAGTATGGCAGGCAGCTATAAAAAGGACTGCTGCACACAAAAGTGTGGACAAACACACAAGATAGCTGTGCAGAAAGGAAAGAAAAACAGGAATTGTGCTTTGAAAAAAAGCAGTTGGTTTGCACAGCGGCGTACACACAGGCACAGCAACGCAGCTATCAGGGTCAGGGAGCCTTCTAGTGCAGCCCAATGAGCTACAGCGCTGAGGAAAAAAAAATGTAGCTTCCACTGTCCCTGCAATCAAAAGGTGGTGTTGGACAGTGGAAATCGCTGCAGCACAAGTGGTTTGTAGCTTTATGTACTCTGCCTATCACTATCCCTGCTTCCGAAGAAGCGGCAGCAACCTCTCCCTACGCTCAGATCAGCAGCAGTAAGATGGCGGTCGGCGGGAACGCCCCTTTATAGCCCCTGTGACGCCGCAGAAAGCAAGCCAATCACTGCAATGCCCTTCTCTAAGATGGTGGGGACTGAGATCTATGTCATCACGCTGCCCACACTCTGCGTCCACCTTCATTGGCTGAGAAATGGCGCTTTTAGCGTCAATGAAACGCGACTTTGGCGCGAAAGTCGCGTACCGCATGGCAGACGTGGGGTCTGCTCGGTTTCATGAGACGCCGACTTTGCCAAAAGTCGTCGACTTATGAAAATGAACGATCCGTTTCGCTCAACCCTAGTCATGGCAGGTCCTTCTCACGCAGGCGCGCAGTACCTGTGATGACGTCGTGGTCACATGACCGTGAAGTCATGGCAGGTCCTTCTCCCTTAGCACCGGAACCTGCCGGCGGACAGGACGCGATGTCGGAGGGTGAGAATAAGGGGTTTTTTTATTATTATTATTTGTAACATTAGATCATTTTACTATTGATGCAGCATACACAGCATCAATAGTAAAAACTTGGTCACACAGGGTTAATAGCTGCGTAACCGGAGTGCATTACACCGCGCTCCGGTAACGCTGGCATTAACCCTGTGTGAGGGCTGACTGGAGGGGAGTATGGAGCAGGCACTGACTGCGGGGAGGAAAGAGCGGCCATATTGCCGCCAGACTGTGGCCATTGCTGATTGGTCGTGGCAATGGTCGTGGGCGTTTTGCTTGGGCAACTTGGATTCCATGACAGACAGAGGCCGCGACCAATGAATATCCATGGCAGACAGCCAGATAGAAGGACAGAAGTGACCCTTACACAATTATATAGTAGATATGCCTATAGGATTAGTAATGGAGAGGCGTCTTTTGGATGCCTCTCCATTACTATCCCATGGGCTTGATGTCACCTGATAATAAAAAGGTGACATCAAGCCCACTAATATTACCCCACTTGCCACTAACACAGGGCAAGTGGGAAGAGCCAAGAAAAGCACCAGAATTGCTGCATCTAATAAATGTGCCTTATCTCAGGCAGCAGTGGGCTGCTATTTTTAAGCTGGGGGCCAATATCAATGGCCTCTTACCAGCCTCAGAATACCAAGCCTGTCTGCTTGAGCTAAACTGGTTGTCAAAAATGGGTGGACCCAATGCCGTTTTTTTAATTATTTATCTAAATAATTAAAAAAGCGGTGTTGGGAACCCCTCTATTCTTGATAACCGGCCATGATAAAACTGACAGCTGAGGGTTGCAGCCCGCAGCTGCGAGTTTTGCCATACTGATTATCAAAAATAGAGGGAAACCCATGCCATTTATTCATGTATTTACTGATAGCACAGATGCCGGCTGACGAATACTCCCATCAGACAACGCCTGATCGCTATTATCAGCGACAGAAGTCGTATGCTGATGGGCGTAGTACTCCCATCAGCCAATGCCCTTGACTGGAGGTAAACTTTTTACTGCCGATCTCAGCTGCTTGCCCTCGCTCTCATCTGACAGTATATGTTTGTTATGGACCCTGAACTTTACTATTTGGGATTGCTAATCTCTATTCCTAACAAAAAAAACCAAATATATATATATATATATGTATATATATATATATATATGTTTTAAAAATGATTCTGATGTGAAGTAGACATGTGATTGTTAATTATTAGCTATTTTGTGTGCTATATCTATCTGGTTTAAGGACAAAAAGTACAAGTTTAAAATTTGCTAAATTTTCTAATTTTTTGACAAATTTTAAATATTTTCATAAATAAAGGCGAATCATATAGACCAAACTTTACCTCTAACATGAAGTACAACATGTCACAAAAAAAACAATCTCAGAAACACAGAGATATATTAAAGCAATCCAGAGTAATAAATGTATAAATTGACACTAAAGAGAATTAAAAACATTTGCCTGGTCCAGAAGCTGAAAACAGGTTGAGGTGCTAATCTAATCCTTAAAAAAAATTAGAATATGACTGTAATTGTCACTTTGTGGCCTGGGCATCACACACCTCTTTTGTACTGTGTATTACACATAAAGCACATCACACGCTTGGGGCCATGATAACTTGTGGAGATGCAAATCAAGTATTTTACTAAATGACTGTTGCAAACCAATAAGTGACGTATGGGCAAGGTATATAGTGATAAAGAGAGACATCATCAAGCTGGTGCTGGCATAGGGAAGTTGCAGACAACCTTGTATTCTCTCATCCGAGAGAATTGGGTCCATTACGCTAATCACACTCTGCCCAGAGTTTCATCATAATGTGAGGTGAGCATTAGGGTTGAGCGAAACAGATCGGCCAATTTCAAAAGTCACTGTGGGATCGGGTCGGCCATCGGCGATCTTCGCTCCAAAGTCGGGTTTCGTTTTTTATATATTATTATTATTATTTATTTATATAGCACCATTGATTCCATGGTGCTGTACATGAGAAGGGGTTACATACAGATTACAGATATCACTTACAGTAGACAGACTAACAATGACAGACTGATACAGAGAGGCGAGGACCCTGCCCTTGCGGGCTTACATTCTACAGGGTTATGGGGAAGGAGACAGTAGGTTGGGGGTTGCGGGATCTCCAGTGTTGGTGAGGCGGTAGCTTCGGTAGTGATGAGGAGGCAGCGAGGTCAGTGCAGGCTGTAGGCTTTCCTGAAGAGATGAGTTTTCAGGTTCCGTCTGAAGGATCCGACTGTGGTTGATAGTCGGACGTGTTGGGGCACAGAATTCCAGAGGATGGGGGATATTCGGGAGAAGTCTTGGAGGCGATTGGATGAGGAGCGAATAAGTGTGGAGGAGAGAAGGAGGTCTTGGGAGGACCGGAGATTACGTGAGGGAAGATATCGGGAGATTAGTTCAGAGATATATGGAGGAGACAGGTTATGGATGGCTTTGTAGGTCAGTATTAATAATTTGAACTGGATACGCTGAGGGAATGGGAGCCAGTGAAGAGATTTGCAGAGGGGGGAAGCGGAGGAGTAGCGAGGAGAGAGATGGATTAGTCGGGCAGCAGAGTTAAGGATGGACTGGAGTGGTGCAAGGGTGTTAGCAGGGAGGCCACAGAAAAGGATGTTGCATTAGTCAAGGCGGGAGATGATGAGGGCATGCACAAGCATTTTAGTAGATTGAGGATTGAGGAAAGGACAGATTCTGGAGATATTTTTGAGCTGGAGGCGACAGGAGGTGGAAAGAGCTTGGATGTGCGGTTTGAAGGACAGGGCAGAGTCGACGGTTACTCCGAGGCAGCGGACTTCGGGTACGGGGGAAAGCATGATGTCGTTGATTGCGATAGATAGGTCAGGTAAGGAAGATTTGTGGGATGGAGGAAAGATGATGAGTTCAGATTTGTCCACATTGAGTTTGAGGAAACGAGAGGAGAAGAAGGAGAATATGGCTGATAGGCACTCTGGGATTCTGGACAGCAGAGGTGGTACTGGAATCCATGGGACTTTATGAGTTGTCCCAAGCCAAGTGTATAGATTGAGAAGAGTAGGGGTCCTCGAACAGAGCCTTGGGGGACTCCAACAGAGAGAGGGTGGGATGAGGAGGTAGTGTGGGAGTGGGAGACGCTGAATGTGCAGTTGGAAAGGTATGAGGAGATCCAGGATAGGGCGAGGTCTTTGATGCCAAAGGAGGAGAGGATCTTTAGTAGGAGGCAGTGGTCAACTGTGTCAAAAGCAGAGGACAGGTCTAGAAGGAGGAGTACAGAGTATTGTCCAGTAGCTTTGGCGGTAAGTAGGTCGTTAGTGATTTTGGTCAGGGCAGTCTCAGTTGAGTGATGGGGGCGGAAACCAGATTGTAGATTGTCGAACAACAAGTTAGATGAGAAGTGGGAGGAGAGTTCTGCATGGACGTGCTGCTCCAGGAGTTTGGAAGCGAATGGGAGCAGCGATATTGGGCGATAGCTGGACATAGCAGTTGGATCGAGGGTTGGCTTTTTAAGGATGGGCGTGATTGTGGCATGTTTGAACGCAGAGGGGAAGGTGCCAGAAGTTAGTGATAGGTTGAAGAGGTGGGTTAGGGATGGGATAAGTGTGGTGGTGAGGTTGGGGAGGAGGTGGGATGGGATGGGGTCGAGCGCACAGGTGGTGAGGTGATTTGGAGAGGAGACAATTAAGCCCCCCTTCAGTGATGTTGGATAGGGAGGTTATGGGGTTTGGGCATTGGTCTGGTATACAAAGGGGTTGTGGTGGTTGAACAATAAAGACTTGCCTTGTCTGGTCGATCTTATTTTGAAAGTGTGTGGCAAAGTCCTCACCAGAGATGAGGGAGGTTGGAGGGGGCAGTGGGGGGCGGAGGAGGGAGTTAAAGGTTTTGAATAAATGTTTGGGGTTGTAGGATAGGGAAGATATGAGGGTTGTGAGGTAGGCCTGTTTAGCAGAGGTGAGTGCAGATTTAAAAATGAGCGTTGCTTGTTTGAATACAGTGAAGTCATGTTGCGAGTGTGTTTTCTTCCAACGCCGCTCCGCAACCCTGGACACTTGCCGGAGCTTTTTGGTGGTGTTATTGTGCCAAGGTTGTCTATTGATACGTCGCACTCTGCCATGGACGAGAGGGGCAACCGTGTCAATAGCTGATGCGAGAGTGGCATTGTAGAAAGCAGTGGCAGTGTCTGTGTCGTGGAGTGAGGATATGGATGCCAGTGGTAGGATGGAGTCAGAGAGTGTGTGGGTGTCTAGGTGTGCAAGGTTTCTGCGTGGGTGCGCATGTTGCTGGACATGGATGACCGGTGAGGAGGACAGGGATGAGAAGGTGAGCAGATGGTGGTCGGATAGAGGGAGAGGGGAGTTGGTGAAGTTAGATAGAGAGCAGAGACGGGTGAATACCAGGTCTAGTGTATGCCTGTCTGTGTGGGTGGCTGCGGAGGAACATTGAGTAAGTCCAAAGGATGAGGTAAGGGACAGAAGTTTGGAGGCTGTTGACTGAAGGATATCAATGGGGATGTTGAAGTCACCCATGATGATGGTGGGAATGTCAGCAGAGAGAAAGTGAAGAAGCCAGGTGGAGAATTGGTCAATAAAGGCAGTGGCCGGGCCTGGAGGTCGGTATATGACAGCCACTTGGAGGTTGGAGGGAGAGTAGATGCGGACAGAATGGACTTCAAAAGAGGGGAGGATAAGGGAGGGAAGAGGCGGGATTGGGTTAAAGGTGCAGTTAGGAGAAAGGAGAAGACCCACTCCTCCACCATGTTTGTTGCCGGGTCGAGGAGTGTGGGTGAAGTGGAGGCCTCCATAACACAACGCAGCAGGGGAGGCGGTGTCAGAGGGTGTTAGCCATGTTTCTGTGAGGCCAAGGAAGGCAAGATTGCGGGAGAGAAAAAGGTCGTGAATCACATGAAGCTTATTGCAGATTGAGCGGGCATTCCAGAGTGCTCCAGAGAGAGGGAGCAGGGGGGTGGGCATCAGGGGCACGGGTTTTATGTTGGAAAGATTGCGGTAGTTCATGTTGGATAGGGAGCGGTAGGAGGGAGTAGTAATGGGAGGTATGAGCTGTGTGGGTCCAGGGATGGGAGGTATGTCTCCAGCAGTGAGGAGAAGCAGATAGAGAGTGAAAGAGAGCAGGTGGGAGAAAGAGAGTGGCCGACTTGTTTTATGTGTTCTTAGGACAGATTTGAGGTTGAGGAGCAGGTCAGCAGAGGAGGACAGGTGGGGAGGTAAGAGGGAAGAGGAGAGGATTACTAGGTTAGAGAGTGCTGGGATTTGTGATAGCGAAGGAGAGAGAGGACTAGTGGAGCAAACACTGTAGGGGCATATGTAAACATGGTGAAAGAGTAAGATGGGTTAATAGAAAAGCTAGATCCAAGTAATAAGAAGTGCTTACTCAGCAGACACATTGAGTCATTGAGACACATATATATATACAGTGGGGCAAAAAAGTATTTAGTCAGTCAGCAATAGTGCAAATTCCACCACTTAAAAAGATGAGAGGCGTCTGTAATTTACATCATAGGTAGACCTCAACTATGGGAGACAAACTGAGAAAAAAAAATCCAGAAAATCACATTGTCTGTTTTTTTATCATTTTATTTGCATATTATGGTGGAAAATAAGTATTTGGTCAGAAACAAACAATCAAGATTTCTGGCTCTCACAGACCTGTAACTTCTTCTTTAAGAGTCTCCTCTTTCCTCCACTCATTACCTGTAGTAATGGCACCTGTTTAAACTTGTTATCAGTATAAAAAGACACCTGTGCACACCCTCAAACAGTCTGACTCCAAACTCCACTATGGTGAAGACCAAAGAGCTGTCAAAGGACACCAGAAACAAAATTGTAGCCCTGCACCAGGCTGGGAAGACTGAATCTGCAATAGCCAACCAGCTTGGAGTGAAGAAATCAACAGTGGGAGCAATAATTAGAAAATGGAAGACATTCAAGACCACTGATAATCTCCCTCGATCTGGGGCTCCACGCAAAATCCCACCCCATGGGGTCAGAATGATCACAAGAACGGTGAGCAAAAATCCCAGAACCACGCGGGGGGACCTAGTGAATGAACTGCAGAGAGCTGCAACCAATGTAACAAGTCCTACCATAAGTAACACACTACGCCACCATGGACTCAGATCCTGCAGTGCCAGACGTGCCCCACTGCTTAAGCCAGTACATGTCCGGGCCCGTCTGAAGTTTGCTAGAGAGCATTTGGATGATCCAAAGGAGTTTTGGGAGAATGTCCTATGGTCTGATGAAACCAAACTGGAACTGATTGGTAGAAACACAACTTGTCGTGTTTGGAGGAAAAAGAATACTGAGTTGCATCCATCCAACACCATACCTACTGTAAAGCATGGTGGTGGAAACATCATGCTTTGGGGCTGTTTCTCTGCAAAGGGGCCAGGACGACTGATCCGGGTACATGAAAGAATGAATGGGGCCATGTATCGTGAGATTTTGAGTGCAAACCTCCTTCCATCAGCAAGGGCATTGAAGATGAAACGTGGCTGGGTCTTTCAACATGACAATGATCCAAAGCACACCGCCAGGGCAACGAAGGAGTGGCTTCGTAAGAAGCATTTCAAGGTCCTGGAGCGGCCTAGCCAGTCTCCAGATCTCAACCCTATAGAAAACCTTTGGAGGGAGTTGAAAGTCTGTGTTGCCAAGCGAAAAGCCAAAAACATCACTGCTCTAGAGGAGATCTGCATGGAGGAATGGGCCAACATACCAACAACAGTGTGTGGCAACCTTGTGAAGACTTACAGAAAACGTTTGACCTCTGTCATTGCCAACAAAGGATATATTACAAAGTATTGAGATGAAATTTTGTTTCTGACCAAATACTTATTTTCCACCATAATATGCAAATAAAATGATAAAAAAACAGACAATGTGATTTTCTGGATTTTTTTTTCTCAGTTTGTCTCCCATAGTTGAGGTCTACCTATGATGTAAATTACAGACGCCTCTCATCTTTTTAAGTGGTGGAACTTGCACTATTGCTGACTGACTAAATACTTTTTTGCCCCACTGTATATATATATATATATATATATATTTACTTCAGTGCGATATATGCGAAAAGACGGTAATTCAATTGCCGGCTTTTCATTTCTCCTGCTTAAACCCGACATGATATGAGACATGGTTTACATACAGTAAACCATGTCATATCCCCCTTTTTTTTGCATATTCCACACTACTAATGTTAGTAGTGTGTATGTGCAAAATTTCGGCGCTGTAGCTATTAAATTTAAGGGTTAAATGGCGGAAAAAATTGCCATGGGCTCCCGCGCAATTTTCTCCACCAGAGTGGTAAAGCCAGTGACTGAGGGCAGATAATAATAGCCTAGAGAGGGTCCATGGTTATTGGCCCCCCCTGGCTACAAACATCTGCCCCCAGCCACCCCAGAAAAGGCACATCTGGAAGATGCGCCAATTCTGGCACTTGGCCTCTCTCTTCCCACTCCCATGTAGCAGTGGGATATGGGGTAATGAAGGGTTAATGCCACCTTGCTATTGTAAGGTGACATTAAGCCAGATTAATAATGGAGAGGCGTCAATTATGACACCTATCCATTATTAATCCAATTGTATGAAAGGGTTAAAAAAAACACACACACACATTATTAAAAAGTATTTTAATGAAATAAACACACCGGTTGTTTTAATATTTTATTGCTCTCTCAATCCACCTGAAGACCCTTGCTTTGCAAAATAATAAGCCAACAATATACATACCTTCAGATGATCTGTCATGTCCCACGAGGTAAATCCATCTGAAGGGGTTAAAATATTTTACAGGCAGGAGCTCTGCTAATGCAGCTGTGCTCGTGCCTGTAAACCCCGGGGAATGAAGGAAATGTAGGTCAATGACCTATAGTTACCTTCAGTCGCAGTGATGCGCCCCCTGCTGGATGTCCTCATGAACTGCAGCCTGGGAACTTTTTCCCACGCTCGATGTCATATGAGGACATCCAGCAGAGGGCGCATCACCGCGACTGAAGGTAACTATAGGTCATTGACCTACATTTCCTTCATTCCCCGGAGTTTACAGGCACGAGCACAGCTGCATTAGCAGAGCTCCTGCCTGTAAAATATTTTAACCCTTTCAGATGGATTTACATCATGGGACGTTACAGATCTACGGATGGTATGTATATTGTTGGTTTATTATGTTTCCTTTGTTACAGAGCGAGGGTCTTCAGGTGGATTGAGAGAACAATAAAATATTACAACAACCGGTGTGTTTATTTCATTAAAATACTTAGCAATATTGTGTGTGTGTTTTTTTTTACCCTTTCATACAATTGGATTAATAATGGATAGGTGTCATAATTGACGCCTCTCCATTATTAATCTGGCTTAATGTCACCTTACAATAGCAAGGTGGCATTAACCCTTCATTACCCCATATCCCACCGCTACACGGGAGTGGGAAGAGAGAGGCCAAGTGGCAGAATTGGCGCATCTTCCAGATGTGCCTTTTCTGGGGTGGCTGGGGGCAGATGTTTGTAGCCAGGGGGGGGGGGCAATAACCATGGACCCTCTCTAGGCTATTAATATCTGCCCTCAGTCACTGGCTTTACCACTCTGGCGGAGAAAATTGCGCGGGAGCCCACGCCAATTTTTTCTGCGATTTAACCCTTAAATTTAATAGCTACAGCGCCAACATTTTGCACATACACACTACTAACATTAGTAGTGTGGAATATGAAAAAAAAGGGGGGATATGACATGGTTTACTGTATGTAAACCATGTCTCATATCATGTCGGGTTTAGGCAGGAGAAATGAAAAGCCGGCAATTGAATTACCGGCTTTTTACATATATCGCGCTGACGTAAATATAAAAATATATAGATTTTCCATTACCTGGCATTGGGTTTCATGTTTTGGCCGATCCCCGACCCCGACTTTACAAGAAGATCGGCCGATTTCACTCGACTCGACTTTTGAGAAAGTCGGGTTTCGTGAAACCTGACTCGACCTCAAAAAAGGAAAAGTCGCTCAACCCTAGTGAGCATAGTGTGATCTGATTCTCTTGGTTGATGAGAAGATGAAGAATTTTTTCTCCTGATGATCTCGATTCTGTCAGTCCATGGAAATCAGACTGCACTCCAATGTCATGCGCACTCATTGACTTGCAAGGCCGATTGCAATCTGAATCTCAGATCAAACTCGGGCATGCAATGATTTTCTCCTTGGACTGACTCAGTTCAAGAAAAAAGTTTGATGTGATTGGATAACATTGGTCCTGGTGCGATCTGATGGTTTGTTGGCCATTTGCACGGACCCTTAGATTAATATTTGATACATTTACCAAATCCTTGTTTTGTTTGTAGTACACAATAGAAATGTATTTCGTGAAAATATAGATACAAAATCCATAACTTTGTATCAAAAAGACCTCCAGATGTTGTCTTTTTTTATTAAAATCTTTATAAGTAGCATGGGATGACCAGCTTTGAAAAAAAAATTCTGGGATTTTGCTTGCATTTAATGATTCACCAGTGGATGAATTAATGCACTATCTACCTTGCTGCTTTCCTATATGTTCACAACATTCATCCTCTGCAGCCATAAACATCCTGACAATATAATTTGCTACAGGTTTTCCCTCCTGCTCTAACCCCTTGACACATTGAGTAGACATGAATGAACACCAGATGAAGGGTTCACACAAAACAATGCTGCTTCAGTGAACCTGGCATATTAGTATACTGGTGAGGTAAATGAATGATGCATTATATGACATGAATGATGTATCACTGCATAGCTTCCTCTTCAATTCAGAGATCTCACAGTTTCTTTCTTGTTCTATATATTCAGCAAAATACTATCAGCACGAAAGTCTTATAGCATGATTCATTTACCTATTCCTACACAATGACTTAATTCTTGAGAAATAAGGGTATGTTTCCACGGTCAGGAAATGCTGCCGATTGGATGCTGCGTACACCCGCAGCATCCAATCCACAGTGTCCAGATGTTATAGTGGAGGGGATTTTATGAAATCCCATCTCCACTATGCGTGCGAATACGCAGGTGGCAGACCTGCGTTATACGCACATGTGGCACAGCTTTATAGACCACAGCATGTCTTTTTATCTTGCTCAGTCTCCGCAAGATAAATTACACAGTCTATGTTTTGGATGCGGTGATTCAGCATGTGTTCAAAGAAGACATGCAGAATCACCGCGAATCCAAAAGCCGGCAGCGCTTTGGACACAGCGGGTATCTGCTGCGTCCAAAGCACTGCATATCTGGACCGTGGAAACATACCCTTATAGTCTCCAATACCAGGGGTGTGGTTTTCTAAGGAGAGGAGCAACACATTTGCTGAGTCCTGCCAAATCCTTAAACTAAACAATTTAAGAAGATTGGTAAGTTGACTTTTTTTTATTTCCTGCTGCGAGAACACCCCAGGATTATGCCAGGTCAAGCCCAGAAGAGGAGACTGTTTGCTTCCGGGATTATGGACGCTGCCATGGAGTGAACTGTGAGGAGGCTTACATATCAATTATGACACCTTTCCTTCAGGCTTATAGAAAGATTGTGTCTTTATTATTTCAGCATCGTTATCGCATTGTTAGTAGCTAGTCTATTACATCATCGATTTAGTCTATTGAGCGTTCAGTATTCTATCATCTGCCCAATCAGAATATGGCAACTCAGCTCCGATAGTGTAATCCTAATTACACTTGCATCACCTACTTTTATAAATGCTCCCTGTGTAAAGTAGGCAGTTTTAGGATTTCTTAGCTTAGTTTTTTAACATATTGACTTGTTTCTGTTTTTTTTCAGATATACCTTGTTCTTGCATTAACAAAGTGGATAGTTTTTGCTCCATATGAGGAGATGTCACTTTTGCGTCACGAAGGTGAAGCTTGACTATTATGAAAAGGAAAACCTACAACCTGCATATTGGCTGCAGAATAGGAGATCAGGACATGAGTTGGGCTCCACACATATGCTGCAATAGATGTGCATCACATCTTACCTGGTGCTTGCATGGGAAGAGGAAATCTCTGCTTTTTGCAATCTTAATGATACAGAGAGAGCCAACCACTCACACTACCAATTGCTGTTTCTGCATGGTGCCCTCACATTAGGAAAGGAGTTTCAAGGAAGAAGTGGACTTTACAGTATACAAACATTCCATATGCAATACGTCCAGTACCACATACAGAAGAACTGCCAGTCCCAAAAAGCACCAGAATCATTTTTCATTTGAGTCAAGCGAGGAGGAAGAGGGCACTTGATGTCATGAAGCAACTTCCTTTCACAACCCAGACTTTCTGTCAGCAATCTCAACTGAACCACACCTTAAAACACTAAAGGTACCTTCACACTAAACGACTTTGCAACGAGAACGACAACGATCCGTGACGTTGCAGCGTCCTGGATAGCGATATCGTTGTGTTTGACACGCATCAGCGATCTGGATCCCGCTGTGATATCGCTGGTCGTTGCTGAAAGTCCAGAACTATATTTGGTCGTCAGATCGGTGTGTATCGTCGTGTTTGACAGCAAAAGCAATGATGCCAGCAATGTTTTACAATGGTAACCAGGGTAAATATCGGGTTACTAAGCGCAGGGCCGCGCTTAGTAACCCGATGTTTACCCTGGTTACCATTGTAAATGTAAAAAAAAACCACTACAAACTCACCCTCTGATGTCTGTCACGTCCCCCGGCGTCCGTGCTGCTGCTCAGAGCTTCCTGCACTGAATGTGTCAGTGCCGGCCGTAAAGCAGAGCACAGCGGTGACGTCACCGCTGTGCTTTAGGGCCGGCGCTTACACAGTGCAGGGAAGCTGAAGGCGAGGGACGCGACAGACATGGCAATGTAAGTATGTAGTGTTTGGGTTTTTTTACATTTACACTGGTAACCAGGGTAAACATCGGGTTACTAAGCGCGGCCCTGTGCTTAGTAACCCGATGTTTACCCTGGTTACCTGGGGACTTCGGCATCGTTGGTCGCTGGAGAGCGGTCTGTGTGACAGCTCTCCAGCGACCACACAGCGACGCTGCAGCGATCGGCATCGTTGTCTATATCGCTGCAGCGTCGCTTAATGTGACGGTACATTTAGTAAACTGAATGATCTTGATAGAGATTTGGATCTACCTGAGAGTAAGGCAGGACTCTTATGTTCCAGGTTATAGCAGTGGAAACTCCTAGCGGGCGATGTTCAGATTTCTTAGTTCTGCAAAAAATCTTGTCCAATAATTCTTCATGGAGAGCGATCTTGTGGCATGCAACAACATCATAAGTTTAATGGAAACTGTAAAGATAAGTCATAATCCAGAGGAATGATGGCTATTCATCTTCTCAGCCAAAACAAGCCTAAAATGGCAATTTTCTACCTTCAAATTCAGTTGGTTATGCAATCCATTTGAAAGAAACCTATGACAACATGAAAGAGCTATTGAGGTGCCTGAACTATGACGAACATTTGTGGCCCATCTGTCATGAAGTCTTTCTATTTTTGGCTGCAATCCTCAGCTGTCAGCTTTTTCATAGTTGGTCATCAAGACTAGATGGGTTCCCATGTCATTTTTTAAATTATTTATTTTTGACAACCAGCCAAGCTAAAGCAGACAGCTGGGGGCTGGTATTCTCAGACTGGTAAGGGATCATGGAAATTGGCCTCCCCAGTTTAAAAATTGCAGCACACAGTAGTTTGACAATAAATGGCATCACCCAACCACTACAAATGAGTGGAGAAAAAGTTTTGGTGTTATTATTCATATTCTCTGAAAAAAGGCAAAGAAAGCAAAAATTCTGCCGGGGCATGTAAACTTTGAGCACAACTGTACATTCCAAGTGCAGTAAAATTGCAAAAGTGCAATTCCATAATTTGATTTTTTCTACCATGCTCACTCTATGCTAAAACTGATCTGCCATTATGATTCTCCAGGTCATTACAATTTCATAAATACTAAACATGTATAGGTTCTTTTTTATTTAAGTGGTGCAAAAAAATAAAAAAATTGCCCCGTTTTCCAAGACTTGTAGCATCTTTTTTTGGGGGGATCTGGGGCCGATGAAGACCTTTTTTTGCGCACCGAACTGTTGTTTTTATTTTTACCATTTTGGGATAGATACAATGTTTTAATCACCCATTATTGCATTTTATTGCAATACGGCAACCAAAAACACATAACTCTGGCGGTTTGATTTTTTTTCTACTTATGCTGTTTACTGATCAAATGAATTATTTTTATATTTTGATAGATTGCAAGTTCTGAACAAGGTGATACCAAATACATGTATTTTTTGTATTGTTTTATTTTTAATAAGGGTGATTTGAACTTTTATATTTTGTAAATACTTTTTAAAACATTTCTTTTTTCTTTTTACTGGCTTCAATAGTTTGTGTAGAAGACTTGAAGCTACGATTATCTGATCACTTGTTCTATACATAGCGGGGCTGCAGCTCTGCAATGTGTAGTGTAACTGCTCATCTGCTATGAGAGCCGGCCATGCAGACCTCGGCTTGTCAAGCCAATCAATTGACGCCAGGTGGTCATGTGACATGGGGGCCAATGGCCGAAGATAATGACACACATCTGATTTGCACAAGTTAAATGCTGCTGTCAGAGATTGACAGCTGTATTTAACATGCTAACAACCGCTGGTGATACCAGTGAGAGCAGGCGTATGATGAGGAGAGTATTCATCAGCCGGTCTGGGTAATTAATAATTTTAAAAAATGGTGTGAGGTCCCCTCATTTTTTGGTAATCAACGCAGGCAAAACCGGCAGCTGCAGCCCTCAGTTGTCAGCATTATCTTGGATAAATATCAAAAATAGAGGGGTCCCTACTCCGTTTTTTTAATTATTTAAATAAATGTATCAAATCTGATACTTTTACCTGACTCTTCCCACTTGCCCTGGTGTGGTGTCAAGTGGGGTAATATTTGATGTCAGCTTTGTAATGTCACCTGACATCAAGCCCACAGGTTAGTAATGCAAAGGCTTCTGTAAGACATAGAAATGGGTCCAGTTCACCGTAATAGACATCCTTATGTGTTCGGAGCATAAGAGACGCTGTTTCAAGGTGTGGAGCAATCACAAAACAGAAGAAAATCCAGCTCAACGAACTTGTGAACAAACTTTTCTTTATTCACCAAAAGTGCTCAGCAGGGGGTAAAACAGCATCAGCATAGTAAGTTGCACACTGAATATCATTTAAGAAACACTAAAAGAAATCAAGAACAAAAAATGTGGTAGTCAGTATTGGTTACTTTTTTTAACCAAACATAGGGGAAAAATTATGGAATCACTCAATTCTGAGGAAAAAATTATGGAATTACCCTGTACATTTTCATACCCAAAAAAAACACCTGCAGCAAATTAGATCTGCTCGTTAGTTTGCATCTAAGAAGGAGTGATCACACCTTGGAGAGCTGTTGCACCAAGTGGACTGACATGAATCGTGGCTCCAACATGAGAAATGTCAATTGAAACAAAGGAGAGAATTATCAAACTCTTATAAGAGGGTAAATCATCACGCAATATTGCAAAAGATGCTGGTTGTTCACAGTCAGCTGTAGCTAAAATCTGGACCAAATACAAACAACATGGGAAGGTTGTTAAAGGCAAACATACCGGTAGACCAAGGAAGACATCAAAGTGTCAGGACCGGAAGCTTAAAACAATATGTCTCCAAAACAGGAAATGCACAAAAAAACAAATAAGGAACGAATGGGTGAAAACTGGAGTCAACTTCTGTGACCGAACTGTAAGAAACCCCCTAAAGGAAATGGGATTTACATACAGAAAAGCTAAATGAAAGCCATCATTAACACCTAAACAGATAAAAACAAGGTTACAATGGGCTAAGGAAAAGCAATCATGGACTGTGGATGAGTGGATGAAAGTCATATTCAGAGATGAATCGCAAATCTGCATTGGCCAAGGTGATGATGCCGTAACGTTTGTTTGGTGCCATTCCAATGAGATTTATAAAGATGACTGCCTGAAGAGAACATGCAAATTTCCACAGTCATTGATGATATGGGGCTGCATGTCAGGTAAAGGCACTGGGGAGATGGCTGTCATTACATCTTCAATAAATGCACAAGTTTATGTTGTGCAAATTGCCTCTTCTGAGAAAAAGAGGACTTAACTCCATAGCGCCACCTGTTGGAAGTAGCGATCCTACAAGTCACAATCAACCCTTTAACGAGTCGTGCAATATGACTTAGGATAAAAGCCAAATCAGTATCTCAATTCACAGACACGGTGTTTCGGGCTGTTGGCCCTCGTCAGTGCGAAGCATGAGAACTGATTTGGCTAGGTGAGAGGCTCTGGACTGGGGTCTTTTTAATGACTTGTTTAACGACTCGTTAAAGGGTTGATTGTGACTTGTAGGATCGCTACTTCCAACAGGTGGCACTATAGAGTTAAGTCCTCTTTTTCTCAGAAGAGGCAATTTGCATATTTAAATTCCCAGAGAAGCATTGTACGGCAAATAAGCCTCCTTACCTTGACAAGCCAGAAATGGTATGTCACTCTCCATAAGGAGAAACGATACCCCTTAGACCCAAGTTTATGTTGATATTTTGGACACTTTTCTTATCCTATCAATTGAAAAGATGTTTGTGGATGATGAAATAATTTTTCAAGATGATAATGCATCCTGCCAAGAAGCAAAAACTGTGAAAACATTCCTTGAAAAAAGACACATAAGGTCAATGTCATGGCCTGCAAATAGTCCGGATCTCAATCCAATTGAAAATCTTTGGTGGAAGATGAAGAAAATGGTCCATGACAAGGTTCCAACCTGCAAAGCTAATCTGGCAACAGCAATCAGAGAAACTTGGAGCCAGATTGATGGAGAGTCCTGTGTGACACTCATTAAGTCCATGCCTCAGAGACTGCAAGCTGTTATAAAAGCCAGAGGTGGTGCAACAAAATGCTAGTGATGTTTTGGAGTGTTTTTTTTTGTTTGTTTTTCATGATTCCATAATTTTTTCCTTAGAATTGAGTGATTCCATAATTTTTTCCCTATGCTTGGTTAAAAAAAGTAACCATTACTGACTACCACATTTTTTGCTCTTGATTTCTATTAGTATTTCTTAAAGCCAGAAAGTTGCCATTTGAAATGACTTTAGTTTTGTGCCATGTCTGTGATCCGCTTTTGTATCTGCAAAATTAAACAACTGAATGAACATCCTCCAAGGCCGGTGATTCCAAATTTTTGCCAGGGGTTGTATTTCACATTGACATGCTGTAGCACGATAGAGTGCAACTTTTTTTTGCATATTTTTTGTATGTTTTTTTGTATATCTTTTTCACACAGATAACTGGAAATGTTGTTTGTTCATTAATCGTTGACTTGCATAGTAGTTACATAAAGAGGCAGCAGGCTAGGTTGTTACACAATAATTCACAGGCAGCACCAATTTTATGGTTATCACTGACATAATAATAGACAGTTGGTAGCAGACATTCTCCGCTCTTAGAAAGACCACTGCTTCATGATACAGCCTCTATCAAAGGACTAACTGCATTTTGGGTAATGTCAAGTGAGTGCCCATCTCAAGATTGGCTAACCAATAGCAATGATCTAGTTGCACAGTTCTAGGTATAGATTGAGATTAACTGCTGTTTTCTAAATATTCTGGAAAATGATGCAACAAAAATCACACACTGAATATCGTTTAGACCGTCTGATGATGGCAATGCAAATAGATATGATGCTGTTGAGACGTTCTGAATTCATGGTTTTGTACAAACACTGCATTTGGTGGCAATTTTCTCCCAATGTATCTATACACACAGGGAATATCTTTGCAATCTTCTGCATTCACATTGCTTTTATATGAGAGTTGGCATATCTTATTGCGAAAAGCGTTTTAGTCAGGCAGGAATCTTACGCTAATTCTTGGGTTGTGTGTACCATTCCTCCTTTACTTTACCATAGGATGGTCCACCAATTGATGAGAACTACTTTTTTCTTTTCCTGTTTTATAGCCACTGACATCAATCCCAGGAATTAGTAACAGAGAGGTGTCACGCAAACATTACCAACCCCATAGTCATATTGAAAAAAAGACACAGCAAGAATAAAGTCCTTTAATTTAAATAAACACACTCCACCTTCATTTTCCCATTTATTTCTGTTAAAATAAAAATTATAAAAATCATATTCCTCACCTGTCCGACAATAATCCATTTGTCCCTCGCCATAATCCATCTCTACTTTATGTGGATTTCAAACTGAATGGTGCCCGAAATCCAGGAAACACTGCACTGAGTGAGAATCAGAGTGCAGCTTCAGTGACCTGCAATGATGTCATAGAGGTGTGAGCCAGCTGATGAACTGTGGTAACCTTCATTACATGACCACTAGCACCACGAAAAATTTCTCATGGTGCTAGCATTGATCTCATTGAGGTCACCACAGTTCATGGAGCTGCTCACAGTGAGCTGCCTGTAGGAACCACAGCTTCAGTGACCTGTGGTAACCTCAATGACGTCATCACTGGTCACTGAAGCTGCACTCTACCATTCAGCTCAGTGTCTCCTGGATTTCAGGCTGAACTCATCTTGCAACCGTTCAGCTTGAAATCCAGATGAAGGAGAGATGGATTACAGCGTTGGACAAATTGATTATTGTCAAACAGGTGATGAGTATTTTTTTTAATATTTTTATTTTTACAGTAATAAATGGGAAAATAAGATTTGGGTGTGTTTATTTCAATTAAGGGACTTTATTCTTGCGGTTTCCTTTTTACAATATGACTTTGGGGTTATTAATGGGGGGGGTCTTATAGACGCTTCTCCATTACTAACCACTGGGCTTGATGTCAGAGGCCATAAACGAGCTGATATCAACCTCAACCCTATTACCCAACTTTCCACCGCCATAGGGAAAGTGGGAAGAGCGAGGCTAAGTGCCAGATTTGGTGCATCTTATTCATGTGCCATTTCTGGGGTGGCTGAGGGTGGATATTGGTAGCCTAGGAGTGGGTCAATATCAATGGCCCTTTCCCAGGTTACTAATATGAACCAATAGCTGTCTGTTTAGTCTTTACTGGTTAGAATTTATAGGGGGACACGGAATCATTTTTTTCTGGGGTTCTCCTGTGTTCTAACTAGTAAAGGGTAAGCAAACAGCTGGGTGCTGTTATTTATAGCCTGGGAACTTTTGGGGATATTGTCCCCTTTCGTAGATTAGTAACAACAGCCCCCCGGCAGTCAACATTCCATCTGGTTTTGAAAAATACGTGGAAGCCCATACTTTTTTTTATTATTTATTTAATAAAAGACACAAAGCACTGATAATAAGGCACATTTACATATTTCTCTCTATCTATTATCTATCTATCTATCTATCTATCTATCTATCTATCTGTCTGTCTGTCTGTCTGTCTGTCTATCTATCTATCTATCTCTCTATCTATCATGTTTCTCATCACTATATCTTTGAACACCTTTACTTATTTCAAAAACAAGTTGACTTCTTGAAACAACCACCCTATGTCATGTTTCCCAATTCTGATTGAGTCTTTACATCATTTTTCGACAATATAGCTATCTATTTGTCCAGTCTACCTGCTTTCTTGTTTGAAATCACTATAAAAAACAACATCCTATTCAATTATGGGACTTAAAGATCCATCATTACAGCAGTCTTGATCCAAGTAATAAGAAGCAATAATTGTGACACATTTCTATAAAACATGCAAAACGGCATTAGAATTATAAAAGATTACTTCCACGAATAGATTTTATTGTCTCTGAACGCCTGTTCACTTCTTCCCTTATTCCTCTTTTTTCTATTTTTTCTATTTATTCCCGTAAAAGGGAAGCAGTGCATACATTCCATGAGAAACACAACATAAAACAGTTTTATAACAATGCACTTCGATCATTAGATGGAGTATACGTTTATTGAAACATCAAAGTTTTCCAGCAAATCTTTTATATCAAGACATTTATTTTTTCACAATAGTTTTTCTTCTTGCCTCTGAACTTGTGTAAGGTGGAAAACAAAACTTTAACCATTTCCTGATGGCTGGCAGTGGCTCACAGTAGATGCTGAGTGTACAGAACATGCTGTAGTACCAGAGTTCTCGTCCTTCTGCGACAGATGAGCCCAATAGTTCTATAAGTATTGCAGAGAGGTAATGGCAGAACATGATATATGCACTAGAATATAGTGATATTAAGAGCTGTGCAGAGTGGGATTAGCAATTTGATCACATTGCATAGCTAGTCCTGCTCTGCACATCCTCATCAGACATGCCGACCACCGCCCACAACTGATATCCTTGAAAAAGGCCAGCACGGCCGAAATGGCAGACATTATCTATACAAAGAATAATGAGAAAGCTATCCAATGCTGCCAATGATATGATTTGATGCATGCAATCTCAAATGTAGCTGGTGGACTCATCAATAGCAGATAAGCACAGTGGCAGTTTTGGTGCCTCAGGTCAAAATTGGGAACAGTTATTGTAAACAGTTAAGCAAGTTGAAGATAAAATGATCTCTAAAAGGCCTAAAGGTAAAGATGACCCAATTCCTTTGTATTTTAAGCAAAAAATATAAATATTTTGATCTTTTGCTTTCTAACACTTACAAAAAGGACAATGGGCAGATGCAAAAGTTTGGGCACCCTGCATGGTTATTACCTAGTAGCACCCCCTGTGGAAAGAATCAAAGCTTGTAAACACTTTTCGTAGGCAGAAAAGAGTCTTTCAATTTTTGTTTGAGGGATTTTCATCCATTCTTCCTTGGAAAATTTTTCCATTTCTGTGAGATTCCTGGGTTGTCTTTTCAGTGATGTTCAGATCAGGGACTTTGAGGGCCATTGTAAAACTTTCAACATGCGCCTTTTGAGGTAGTCTATTGTGAATTTTTAAGTGTGTTTAGAATCATTATCCATTTGTAGAAGCCATCCTCTTTTCTATTTCAGCTTTTTTGAAGATGGTGTTATGTTTGCATGAAGAATTTGTTGAAATTCCATTGAATACATTCTTACTTCTACCCTTGAAATGTTCCCTGTGCCATTGGCTGCAACAGAACCCCAAAACATGATTGATCCACCCCCATGCTTAATAGTTGGCAAGATGTTCTTTTCTTGAAATTCTGGGCCCTTTTTTCTCCAGACATACCTTTGATCATTGTGGCCAAAGAGTTCTATTTTAACTTCGTTGGTCCACAAGACTTTCTTCCGAAATGCATCATACTTATTTAGATGTTCTTTTGCATACTTATGACTCTGAATTTTATGGTAAAAATGCAGGAGAGGTTTTCTCTTGATGACTCTTCCATGAAGGCCATGTTTGTACAGGTGTCTCTGAACAATAGAATAATGTACCACAACTCCAGAGTCTGCTAAATATTTCTGAAGGTCTTTTGCAGTAAAAGTGCAGGCTCTGATTTGCCTCTCTACTCTCTAGCAATCCTACGAGCAACTCTCAGTGAAATTTTGCTTGGTCTTACAGATCTTACCCTGACCTCCACTGTTCCTGTTAACTGCCATTTCTTAATTACATTTTGGATAATATTACAAAATTAGTTGCTTTATTTTTTGGTCCACTAAAACACAAAAAAAAAAACAGAAAAAAGGGCATTAAAGTCTGATGTGTTTCTGGTGATAGATATTTGTACACGTGGGTCGTGGATGAATTAAAGCATCACTTTATGCTAAAGCAACTTATTAACTCATTATTTGGTGCTTAAGTCTATCCTGCTGATTTTTCTTGGCACAGAGCACACACACTATAGCAAACCGATCTTCTCAGCTATGATACAACTCAGATAACATCCGTGTGCTGTTCAATTATTTTGCAGACTCACCTCACTTCAACAGGCGACTATGATTTGCAAATTAAATCAAAATCGGACAGGTCTCATCAAGGAAAAAAAAATCAGTCACTTATATATATATATATATATATATATATATATATATATATGTATATATACACTCACCGGCCACTTTATTAGGTACACCATGCTAGTAACGGGTTGGACCCCCTTTTGCCTTCAGAACTGCCTCAATTCTTCGTGGCATAGATTCAACAAGGTGCTGGAAGCATTCCTCAGAGATTTTGGTCCATATTGACATGATGGCATCACACAGTTGCCGCAGATTTGTCGGCTGCACATCCCAAAGATGCTCCATACAAGGCAGGATGGATCCATGCTTTCATGTTGTTTACGCCAAATTCTGACCCTACCATCCGAATGTCGCAGCAGAAATCGAGACTCATCAGACCAAGCAATGTTTTTCCAATCTTCTACTGTCCAATTTCGATGAGCTTGTACAAATTGTAGCCTCAGTTTCCTGTTCTTAGCTGAAAGGAGTGGTACCCGGTGTGGTCTTCTGCTGCTGTAGCCCATCTGCCTCAAAGTTCGACGCACTGTGCGTTCAGAGATGCTCTTAGGCCTACCTTGGTTGTAACGGGTGGCGATTTGAGTCACTGTTGCCTTTCTATCAGCTCGAACCAGTCTGCCCATTCTCCTCTGACCTCTGGCATCAACAAGGCATTTCCGCCCACAGAACTGCCGCTCACTGGATTTTTTTTCTTTTTCGGACCATTCTCTGTAAACCCTAGAGATGGTTGTGCGTGAAAATCCCAGTAGATCAGCAGTTTCTGAAATACTCAGACCAGCCCTTCTGGCACCAACAACCATGCCACGTTCAAAGGCACTCAAATCACCTTTCTTCCCCATACTGATGCTCGGTTTGAACTGCAGGAGATTGTCTTGACCATGTCTACATGCCTAAATGCACTGAGTTGCCGCCATGTGATTGGCTGGTTAGAAATTAAGTGTTAACAAGAAGTTGGACAGGTGTACCTAATAAAGTGGCCAGTGAGTGTATATTTACAGTACAGACCAAAAGTTTGGGCACACCTTCTCATTTACAGATTTTTCTGTATTTTCATGACTATGAAAATAGTACATTCACACTGAAGGCATCAAAACTATGAATTAACACATGTGGAATTATATACTTAACAAAAAAGGGTGAAACAACTGAAATTATGTCTTATATTCTAGATTCTTCAAAGTAGCCACCTCACTTCACAAGTGTGCAATGTCAGGTTTAATAAGTGGGATTTCTTGCCTTATAAATGGGTTTGGGACCATCAGTTGTGTTGTGCAGAAATCTGGTGGATACACAGCTGATAGTCCTACTGAATAGACTGTTAGAATTTGTATTATGGCAAGAAAAAAGCAGCTAAGTAAAGAAAAACAAGTGGCCATCATTACTTTAAGAAAAGAAGGTCAGTCAGTCTGAAAAATTGGGAAAACTTTGAAAGTGTCCCCAAGTGCAGTGGCCAAAACCATAAAGCCCTAAAAAGAAACTGGCTCACATGAGGACCGCCCCAGGAAAGGAAGACCAAGGGTCACCTCTGCTTCTGAAGATAAGTTTATCTGAGACACCAGCCTCAGAAATCACAGGTTAACAGCAGCTCAGATTAGAGACCAGGTCAATGCCAAACAGAGTTCTAGCAGCAGACACATCTCTACAACAACTGTTAAGAGGAGACTTTGTGCAGCAGGCCTTCATGGTAAAATAGCTGCTAGGAAACCACTGCTAAGGACAGGCAACAAGCAGAAGAGACTTGTTTGGGCTAAAGAACACAATGAATGGATATTAGACCAGTGGAAATCTGTGCTTTGGTCTGATGAGTCCAAATTTGAGATCTTTGCTTCCAACCACCGTGTCTCTGTGCGACACAGAAAAGGTGAACGGATGGACTCTACATGCCTGGTTCCCAGCATGGAGGAGGAGGTGTGATGGTGTGGGGGTGCTTTGCTGATGACACTGTTGGGGATTTATTCAAAATTGAAGGCATACTGAACCAGCATGGCTACCACAGCATCTTGCAGCGGCATGCTATTCCATCCGGTTTGTGTTTAGTTCGATCATCATTAATTTTTCAACAGGACAATGACCCCAAGTACAACTCCAGGCTGTGTAAGGGCTATTTGACCAAGAAGGAGAGTGATGGGGTGCTATGCCAGATGACCTGGCCTCCACAGTCACCAGACCTGAACCCATTCGAGATGGTTTGGGGTGAGCTGGACCGTGGAGTGAAGGCAAAAGGGCCAACAAGTGCTAAGCATCTCTGGGAACTCATTCAAAATTGCTGGAAGACCATTCCTGGTGACTACCTCTTGAAGCTCATCAAGAGAATGCCAAGAGTGTGCAAAGCAGTCATCAAAGCAAAAGGTGGCTACTTTGAAGAACCTAGAATATAAGATATAATTTCAGTTGTTTCATACTTTTTTGTTAAGTATATAATTCCATATGTGTTAATTGATAGTTTTGAAGCCTTCAGTGTGAATGTACAATTTTCAGTCATGAAAATACAGAAAAATCTTTAAATGAGAAGGTGTGTCCAAACTTTTGGTCTGTACTGTATATAAATCTAACATCTGGATTTAAGACTCTCTACATGGACACAATTGAAACTTTCACCAGATGGACTCCAGATAACTAAGGGAATATCTCCACAGCCTCTACATTTCAATAACCCTAATTTGATTTCCTTTAGAAAACATCCCCCCTTCTACCTCATAAAAAAATTTCCTGTTGTAAAATCTCTTAAATGTTGTACTCTTGTCTTATTAATTCATTTGTAAACCTGCCTGAAAAGGAGCCTCCGTGCTCTGATAGCTTGCAAATATATTTTTTATGGTTACCCAATAAAGGCGTCACTCTGAGAATACTTTTGTCATTTTGGGCATGAAAGTATTTATATAGTTTTTTTTCTAGCCAATACAGTACCATAATATAATTTTTTTACGGTACTTCATGATACCATCAATGAAATGTAGTTCCCTGACTCTAGCAGCACTCATGCAACCCCAAATAAGAACCTTGCCACCACCATGTCTCACTGTAAGCACCATGAATTTTTCTAAATTCATTTTTTCAAATGCATGGCACCTAGAGTGACACATGGAGAATTCTGAAGAGACAAGTTTTACACTCTTTACACTGAAAGATTATGAATTAAAGGAGCACTCTTAAAAACGTTAGTTCATGGTAATTTCAGTGTAAATAAAGCTTTACTTGCAGAGAGATGATGGAAGTAGGGTTGAGCGAAACGGATCGGACAAATTCAGAAATCGCCGACTTTCGGCAAAGTCGGGTTTCATGAAATCCGACCCGATCCTAGTATGGGATCGGCCATGCGGTCGGCGATCAGTGCACCAAAGTCGCGTTTCGTATGACGTGTTCAGCGCCATTTTTCAGCCAATGAAGGAGGACGCAGAGTGTAGGCAGCGTGATGACATAGGTCTCGGTCCGCACCATCTTAGAGAAGGGCATGACAGTGATTGGCTTGCTTTCTGTGGCGTCACAGGGGCTATAAAGGGGCGTGCACACCGACTGCCATCTTACTGCTGCTGATCTTAGCATAGGGAGAAGTTGCTGCAGCTTCATCAGAAGAAGCGCTATAGTTAGGGAGGGAAGATTAACCCCCAAACCGCTTGTGCTGTAGCGATTTCCACTGTCCAACGCCACCTTTTTTTGCAGGGACAGTGGAGGCTATATCTTTGTGCATCAGCTCTGTAGCTTATTAGGCTGCCTTATAAGGCTCCATGATAGCTGCATTGCTGTTTGCACCACTGCTGTGCAAACAAACTGCTTTTTTAAAAGCAAAAATCCTGTTGCTCCTTTCTGCACAGTTATCTTGTTTATTTGTCCACACTTTTGTGTGCAGCAGACCTTTTTATTGCTGCCATACTTGTCCTGAGATCATTGTAGGGAGATTGAAATTGTACTACAGTCCTTGTATTTTTTCATATATCAGCCAGCCACTTTCTGCCACTTTCTGCCACTCTGTTATTTTGGTTAGATTTTCCCAAAAATGAGGAAGTCTGGTGGAAGAGGCCGTGGGCGGTCGTTGCCAGCTGGAACTGATGGTGGTGGTGGTGGTGGTGGAGCATCTGGTGGTAGTGGGAAAAGCAAAATAGCACCTAAGACTGGAGATGTTGAGCCAGCGTCATCGTCTGGCTACACAAGGCCTCGAAGGCTCCCTTATCTGGGAGTAGGAAAACAGCTTTTAAAGCAAGAGCAGCAGGAAAAAGTTTTGGCTTTCCTGCTGACTCAGCCTCTAGCTCTTTCACCTCCTCTTCAGAAAGTTCCAAATATAAAAGCAGCGAGTCGTCAGTGGATGCTCCCGGTCAGGAACAAGTCGCTCCCTTGTGTCCTTCACCCAAACCAAAAGTGAAGGATGCATCAGGCGACACTACAGGTTACTCCATGGAGCTCTTTACACATACCGTGCCTGGGTTAGAAAGAGAAATTGTTAACAGCCCATTACAAGATGAATCGGACATGGAGTGCACTGATGCACAGCCACAGCTAGATTATTATGCTGTTCCATTGACTCAGATCACTACATTGCCCTCGCAGTGTACTGAGCCAGAATCTGACCCTGATGAGAATATGGTGCCCCGTCCCGAAAGCTATAGCACCTTACATGGTGACACAGAGGAAGGTGCACATGACATTGAAGAGGAGATGATAGATGACCCAGTTGATGACCCAGATTGGCAGCCATGGGGGAAGAGGGTGCCGCTGCCAGTAGCTCAGAAGTGGAGGAGGATGATCCGCAGCAGCCATCTACATCGCAACAGCTTTCATCTGGCAGGCCCGTATCTGGCCAAAAACGTTTGTCAAAAACAAAAACAGTTTTAGGACAGCGTGGCCATCCGGTGAAAGTAGCACAACGTGCAATGCTTGAAAAGGTATTCCATAGTAGGAAGAGTGTAGTGTGGCAATTTTTTACCTAAGATCCGAATGATCAGTGCAAAGTTATCTGTAAGAAATGCTCAAAGACCTTTAGCAGAGGGAAGAAACTCCAAAATTTAAATACAACGTGCATGCTTAGACATTTAACCAGCATGCACTTGCAAGCATGGACTAACTACCAAACATCCCATACCATTGGTGAACCTGGTGAGAATGAAGGTAGTCAGCAACGCTACATTGCTTCCCTCACTGTAAGCCCACTGGTAAGGACACCACCAGCAGCAAATGTGGAGGTATCATTGCAAGGCCAAAGCAGTCAGGGAATCACAAGGTTTTTGGTAGGAAACACTGTATATAGGCCAACATCAAGAATACCATCACCAACCCTCTCTCCATCTGCCATATCCACCACCACCACCACAGCTAGTTCTACCATATGCTTCTCTCCAGTCCAGCTCACCCTACAAGAGACTCTCATTAGGAAAAGAAAGTAGTCATCCTCTCATCCGCGTACACAGGGTTTGAACCCCCACATTGCTAGACTAATCTCGTTAGAGATGATGCCCTACCGGTTGGTTGAAAGCGAAGCTTGCAACGACCTGATGGCCTACACAGTACCATGCTATGACCTACCCAGTCGGCACTTTTTTGCGAGAAAAGCCATCTCAGCCCTCCACCAGCATGTCAAAGACCGCATTGTCCATGCACTGAGGCAATCAGTCAGTGGAAAGGTGCACCTCACAACAGATGCATGGACCAGTAGGCATGGCCAGGGATGTTACGTGTCCATCACGGTGCACTGGGTTAATGTGGTGTATGCAGGGTCCACAGGGGACAGCCATAGTGGGACAGTTCTGCCTAGCCCATGGTCTAGGAAACAGTTGGCTGTAGGCGTTCGCCACCCCTCCTCCTCCTCCTCCTCTTTAAGCAAAAGCTCGTCCACACAGCGCAGTCGCAAGAAAACTCCATCCGCAGCTGCCAGTGTTGCACACGAGGTGTCCCATTATCGAACAGCTAGTGGTAAGCGTCAGCAGGCTGTGTTACAAATGAAGTGTTTGGGTGACAGCAGACACACCGTGGAAGTACTGGCAGAGTACTTGCAGCAATAAATTCAGTCATGGCTGGGCAGTGTACATCTTGAGGCAGGCAAGGTAGTCAGTGATAACAAGGAATTTTATGGCTGCCATAGCCCTTTCAGAACTGAAACACATATCTTGCCTGGCTCACACCTTGAACCTGGTGGTGCAGTGCTTCCTCAAAAATTTTCAGGAGTTACCAGCCCTGCTCCTGAAGGTGCGAAGACTTTGCTCGCACATCTGCTGGTCACGCCTACACTCCAGCCGTATGCAGGAACATCAGCGATTGCTGAATCTTCCCCAGCACTGCCTAATAATCGACGTTGCAACAAGGTGGATCTCCACACTGCACATGTTTCATAGGCTGTGCAAACAGAGGCATGCTGTAATTAATTTGTGGGATGATACACATACATGGGCAGGCACTTGGATGGCTGATATGGAGTTGTCTGGTGTGCAGTGGTCGAAGCTACAAGACCTCTGTCAAGTCCTTCAGTGTTATTAGGAATGCACACGGCTGGTAAGTGCAGATGACACCGTCATAAGCATGAGCATCCCACTAATGCATCTGCTGATGCAAAGTTTGACGCATATTAAGGAGCAGGCGTCTGCAGCCGAGGAGGAGGGAAGCCTTGATGACAGTCAGCCATTGTCTGCTCAGGGAACTCTCCTGGACGAGGTGGCGGACAAAGAGGAGGAGGAGGATGATGGGGATGAATATTTATGGGAGGAGGATGCTTCTCAGGGGGCAATAGAAACTGGTGGCGTTGCAAGGTCAGGTACAGGGTTTTTGCGGGACACAAGTGATGTTGATTTGCAAGAAAGTGCTCTTCAACCCAGCACAAGCAGTGAATTGACACCTGGAATATTGGCCCACATGGCTGAGTATGCCTTGCGTATCCTAAAAAGGGACCCCCGCATTATCAAAATGATGACCGATGACGATCACTGGTTGGCCTGCCTCCTGGAATCACGATGTTAAGGAAAATTACAAAATATCATACCACATCAGAACCTTGAGCAAATATTGGCTACCAAACAAGCAACTCTTGTAGACCGTTTGGTTCAGGCATTCCCAGAACACAGCGGCGGTGATGGTTCTCACACGAGCCGTAGGGGGCAACATGGCAGAGGTGTTAGAGGTGCACAAATCCGAAGTGGCTTTGGACAGAGGGGTTTTATGACCAGGTTTTGGAGTGATTTCGCAATGACCGCTGACACGACAGGTACTGCTGCATCGATTCAAAGTGACAGGAGACAGCATTTGTCCAGTATGGTTACGAACCACTTTTCCTCCCTTATCGATGTTCTCCCTCACAGGTCATTCCCCTTTGATTACTGGGCATCTAAAATAGACACCTGGCCTGAATTGGCAGAATATGCATTACAGGAGCTCGCTTGCCCTGCTGCTAGTGTGCTATCAGAAAGAGTCTTCAGTGCTGCTGGTTCAATACTGACCGAAAAAAGGACACATCTGGCTACCCAAAATGTTGATGATCTAACCTTCATTAAAATGAACCAATCATGGATTTCAAATTATTTTGCCCCACCTTCCCCTGCTGACACGTAGCTTGCCTGAAAAATGTCTTGCTTTTGGCCTCCTCTTACTGACTGCACCAATTCCTCCATTTGCAGCTGGTGAACGTCCACCATAGGCCATTTTTATACCTCCCTAAATGGGCTGACTCCCCCCACAGGGTCGTGGTCACCACCTGGCGCAAGCACCCGTGCGAGTGCCGTTTGCCTGGACAGGTGGGTGAGCCCACTCTTGGGCGACAACACTGGCACAGGGTCCCTCATAGTACAATGAAGTGTCTCTGATGGTGATGGTGCACAACCAACGTCAGACACACCATCGTAATATGAGGGGCCCTGTGCTAGTACCGCCGCCCACAAGAGAGTGTTCCCCCAGCTCGAACAGTGCTCTACCAGTTGCAATACTTACCTCTCCCTACTCCACCACTGTGTAGTCTGTGCTGTTAAATCCTTCAATGGCACTGCCAATACAAATTTGTTGAAATGATAGATGATAGTTAAAATATACAGGGGCCCTTTCCTCCATTTAGACCAGTTAATACTTTGCGCCTACTACCACTGTCTGCTACTCAGCAGAGGAGCCCACCCCTGTACCTAGCTATGCCACCTGTTTATTTATGAACAATTTTTTGGGAGACATTTTGCCCACTTTATTATTTGGGCCTACTAACTGTGTGTGCCACTCATTACAGTTGTCCTCCACTGACCAAAGCAATGTCGCCTGTTTAGTCCTGTTACCAATTTTGAACTGCATTTAGCCCACTTTTTTATTTGGGCCTACTGTGTCTGCCGCTCATTACAGTTGTCCTCCTCTGAACAAAGCAATGCTGCCTGTTTTGTCCTGTTACAAAGTTTGAACTGCATTTAGCCGACTTTATTATTTGGGCTTATATCTGTGTTTCCTCCTCATCCTGCCCATTGCCCAGCCACTGCTAGATGAGTCTGCTGGTACATTGACCCAGACCACTACATTCCCCTTGCACTCTACACAGCCAGAATCTGACCCTGCTGAAAGTCAGGTTCCCCTTCCCGCATACTATACCACCTTACACAGGGACAAAGAGGAAGGTGCAGATGACAGTGCAGGTTCCTTCATCAGGTGGGGGGGCATACTCGTTGGCGACATCACTGGCACAGGGCCCCTCATAGTATGCAAAAGTGTCTCTGCCAGTGGGAGGCACCACCCGCCGTTAAACACACCGCTATACTATGAGGGGCCCTGTGCCAGTGCCAATGCCAATGAGTGGGCCCCCCCTGCTTGCTCAGGATCACAGCACTTGCAAAGTTGAAATACTTACCTCTCCCTGCGCCACCGCCGTGACGTGTCCTCTCTTGTTATGTATAGTGTCCTCTTTTATTACATAGTATTCTCTACTGTTATGTATAGCTCTGTACAGTATATAAGGAGAAAAAATTGACGCAGCGACTAATGTGTGTCTCCAGATGTGCACCGGAGCACCTATGTGTGTAATTTATCATATGACCTCACAAAAATTTCCATGTGACATGTCACATGATACATCGGGTTCTAGATTCCCATGCAAACTAGACTGTTTACCCTTAATCCACTCCTTAGTAATTGCAAAGCAAATAAAATAAGAAATTTTTGCACTTTACACTAAAATGTAACTAGTTTTATTTTAAGAAAAGGCTTCCAATGGTTGAGGCTGCCTCAGCAGTATTGGTGGGAATAGATTACAATAATTGTGCCATTGTTCTTGTCCTTTAGCACAATTCCTGTGATAAATTCAAATGGTTAATTAAATTAAATCATAGCTTATGTAGTTTATGGTATAATTGTTTCTTCTTTTAATGGAAAATGAGCTGGTACAGTGATGCGGTGATACAATGGATCAGCTTATAGGACAGATATACCATATTACAATAGATTAAGCTAATTTATTAAGTGTACACTATGTTGCAAACTGCAATTAGATGGTTTTCTTGAAAATAACCTGTTACGTTGAAATGATTACTCTCACTATTGCATTTGGGAACTTCAAAACTAACAGAATATTAAAAAATACTTACAAAAACTACTTGGCTATATCAAAATATAGAGGCGAGTGAACTGATTCAAGGGTAATACAAATAATTTGCAGTTTGTTTCACGCGAATCTAGCAAAACGGCGACTGGCCAGCCATCATTTTGATGGATCAGAAAGGGCCAGGAAGGGGTTAAGATTTTTGGAAACCATACAGATAGTTTCCAAAATTTGATGGCTGTCACAGTCCCCCGGTTCCTGTTGCCCAGTCGCCATTACTTCTCTAAGAAAGCTGTGCCTGCGCTACACCAGCATGTTGCAGACAATATCACCTGTTCCCTCAAAAAACCTATGTCTGCCGGGGTTCATTTCACAACTGACACCTGGATGAGCAAACATGGGCAGGGACATCCTGCTGACTAGGCACTGGGCAACTCTGGTGGCTGTGGGAGCATGCAGTCAAGGGGCTGCTCCAGAAGTCTTTGAATCCCTGAGGCTTGCGGAACAAACCTCTGTACTTAACAGTTCCTCCACTGTTTCTGCCTCCTCCACCTCCTCTAGGGCCTCCACCTGTACCCTCAACCTCTCCCTTAATCAGACACTTGTTCCAACAGTGCAGATAGAATCTCCCCCACCTTCGTACTGTACAGCCAAATCTCACTGCAATAAAGCAGTGTTTAAATCGATATGCCTTGGAGATCACAGGAACACAGCTCAAGACTTGTGGACAGATATCCAGAGCGAGTTAGAGCAATAGCTGTCGCCACTAAACCTGGAGCCAGGGAAGGCCGTGTGTGATAACGATGCAAACGTGTTGGCAGCCCTACACCATGGCAACCTCACACGTGTGCCTTGTATGGCTCACGTCCTCTGCCTGGTGGTACAGCAATTTCTCTGCCACTATCCTGGCCTGGATACGCTGCTGCAGAAAGCACGGTCGCTCTGTGCTCACTTCCACCAATCGCACCCCCAGTCATAAACTTGCATCGCTACAGAAGTCTTTCCGCATACCGTTTAACAATTTGATAAGCAATATTCCAAAATGGTGGAATTCCACTCTGCACATGTTGCAGTGGCTGTGGCAGCACAAACGAGCCCTGATGCCAGGGCCGGCATCAGTACCTGGCGCACCTGGGCAAGTGTCGGGGACCTGGCAAGATGAGGGGCCATTCACAGTACAGTACACTGAGGCTCCAGGGGGCACCTGCAGGCAGGGATGGCATTAGGGGCAGGCAGCTGCCTAGTGCCCCCGCTCCCCCAGAGGCCCTCAGCTAGCAGCAAATCATGCAGTCGCTATGGAGCCCCTGTGAGGCAAAGGCGCCCACCTGCCACCAGTGCCGACTCCCCCGTTGGTGCCGCATTGAACTATACCAATGCCTGCTGGTACAGTTCAAAGCAATGATTGAGGAGAGAACGTCACCTGATGCTCCCTCTCCCATCATGCCTTGCTCTGCCTCTGACACTGTGGGTGCGCGATGACATCATCATGCACTCACTGTGTGCCAGGCAGAGCAGCCATTTACTATAACAGTGAGTACTAGACTGTGGGCCATTCTGGGGGGATGCGGGCTGTGCTATATACTATATGGCTGTGCTATATGCTATGTGGGATGTGTTATATACTACGTGGCTGTGCTATATACTACATGGCTGTGCTATATGCTCTGTGGGATGTGTTATATACTACGTGGCTGTGCTATGTGCTACATGGGCTGTGTTATATACTACGTGGGCTGTGTTATATGCTACTTTGCTGTGCTATATACTACGTGGGCTGTGTTATATGCTATGTGGGCTGTGTAATATGCTACGTGGCAGTGCTATAAACTATGTGGGCTGTGTTATATGCTACGCGGGCTGTATTATATACTACGTGGCTGTGCTATATACTGCGTGGGCTGTGTTATATACTGTGTAGCTGTGTTATATACTATGTGGCTGTGCTATATACTACATGGCTGTGCTATATGCTACGTGGGCTGTGTGATATACTACATGGGCTGTGTTATATGCTACTTGGCTGTGCTATACACTATGTGGGCTGTGTTATATACAACGTGTGTTAGGTGTCGAGTTCCCACCGCTGCACAGGGGAAATCTCGAACCATGTCCTCCGCGGTCTCCCATTCTTCCCCAGCTGCTTTGGAGTCTGCTCAGCAGAGATGTCGGTCCCTGTGCCTGGCTCAAGCTGATACTGTGCGGCTGGTTACAGCTGCTGCCCCAAGTTCAGCCTTTGTAACCAGCATTAATCAGTGGCGAGCAGACGTTCCAGGGACTAAGTCCTGCTTTTCCTCTACTGAGCATGCCCGTGGGACGACCTCTCATTGGAGGTCAGAGGTCACATGCTTAGGTCCTGTAGGGGCTCTGATTGGACCACTAGGAAGGTCCCGGAAGGCTATGCCGTATGCTATTAAAGCGCTTTTCTAACCCTTGTAAGGGTGGTTAGTGGCGTCCGCCAGTGCGGCGCTGTACGCACTCTGTGCAGTAATCTTTAATTAGTCCTGACAACTGGTCAGTGTAGGGTGGGAACTCCCGCTTGATCTCAGCATCTGACTCAGGGCATCCTGGAACAGGTCAGACCTGTGGTCTATCGGTTGGCCCTTTCTCCATGCCTAGGTATCACCGACACCTTTCATGTGTCCCTCCTAAAACCCATTCACATGTCCCAGTTTTCTGAGTCATCTGCTGGGACATCGGGCTTGTCCACGGACAATTACGAGGTGAATGCTATTGTTGGCTGTAAGTGGTAAGTGGCAAAAAGTATTATCTGGTGGATTGGAAGGGTCATGGCCCAGAGGACAGGACCTGGGAGCCTATTGAGCACATTCGGCTCCTCAGCTCTTTGCTGCCTTTGAGCGTAGCTAGGCACAAGGAGTGGGGCCCTAGGAGGGGGTGTAATGTTAGGTGTCAAGTTCCTGCCGTTGCACAGGGGGAATCTTGAACCATGTCCTCTGCAGTCTCCCATTCTACCCCAGCCACAGTGGAGTCTGCTCAGCAGAGACATTGGCTCAAGATAACACTGTGTGGCTGGCACTGTGCAGCTGGTTACGGCTGCTGCCCCAGGTTCAGCCTTTGTAACCAGCATTAATCAGCAGTGAGCAGACGTTCCAGGGACTAAGTCCTGCTTTTCATCTACTGAGCATGCCCGTGTGACAACCTCTCATTGGAGGTCGGAGTTCACATGCTCAGGTCCTGTAGCAGCTCTAATTAGACCACTAGGAAGGTCACGGAAGGCTACATCTATAAAAGGATCACATGGCCGCTCGGCCATGTGCTAGTATAAACCTGTAATCATGTTTGTGTGGTTGTATGCCTGTTCTGGTGATTGGTCCTTAATCATTCCCATTCCTAGAGTTGTTGAATGTTCACGAATGTTGGTGCCTCCTAGCGCCTGACAGTGCTATCCTTAACACAAGAGCATGATCCTTACTGCGCCTGACTAGCAGCGACCGCCAGTGCAACTCCATGCGCAATTAGAGTGCTTTCCTAACCCTTGTAAGGGAGGTTAGTGGCCAGTGCGGCGCTGTATGCACTCTGTACAGTAATCTTTAATTAGTCCTGACAATCGGTCAGTGTAGAGTGGGAACTCCCACTTGATCTCAGCATCTGACTCAGGGCATCCTCAGGTGTGGGCTCAAAAGCCACCGTGGGTCAGAGCGGGATCAATTACCAGCATAATGGGGGTGAATTTCAGAGATCCCACTAGCGTCCATCTGCTCCACCCTGTGACTGCTAACAGGGCACAGCATTTTTTTAGTTTCCATGCGACTCTGTGAAGCAACAGAGAGAGTTGCATCAGTTCATACCGGGTGACGGAACCCGAGTTTAGTCCGGCGTAGTATCGCCATATAGTGCCGCCATTACCAAGCAGCAGGTTCCATCTCTGCATGGTGGACCCCGGGCTGCGAACGCACCTTTTTTTTCTTTATATTTATTCGATGCGTTCCGCCAGCCCTAACAATTTGGGCTGTTTTATATATTATGTGGCTGTGCTATATACTATGTGGGCTGTGTTATGTACCACGTGGCTGTGTTATATACTGCGTGACTGGGCTATATGCTACGTGGCTGTGCTCTATGCTACATGGGCTGTGTTATATAGTACGTGGCTGTGCTATATACTACATGGCTGTGCTATATACTATGTGGCTATACTATATACTACATGAGCTGTGTTATATGCTATGTGGGCTGTGTTATATGCTACGTGGGCTATGTTATATACTATGTGGCTGTGTTATATACTATGTGGCTGGGCTATATACTACACAGCTGTGCTATATGCTATGCAGCTATGCTATATACTACGTGGCTGTGCTATATACTATGTGGCTCTGCTATATACTATGTGGGCTGTGTTATATGCTATGTGGGCTGTCTTATATAGTACATGGCTGTGCTATATACTACAAGGCTGTGCTATATACTACGTGGCTGTGCTATATACTACTCATTTTGCACTTTTATAAATGTTCTACGTTAATACTTTCTAATGTTTACTTTAAAAAGTTTTAAATAAAAAAATTGTCATATTCAATATATGCAGTTTTTTGTTTGCAGCAAGTTCAGCTAACAATAAAATGCCTACTGGTAACTGAGGAAGAGGGAGTACGTCACAAAAATTAGCATATAAGGGGTTGACCTATATAAAGCCTCTCTGCCGTATGGTATTGTAGAATTTACAATAGCTATTACTCATATAAGAAGTGAAATCTGGCATTGCACTATACCTATATTTCTATGCTGTATCTGTGCATCATGAATCGTGGTATGTGTTAAAGGGGGGGTCCCACTGAGACTCAAAAACCTGGAGCCGGCCCTGCCTGGTGCAGTATGTCCTTTTGCATAGCCTGGGCCAATGCAGTCGTGGTGCAAATCACACTTGCGGAGTGGGCACAAGTGAAGGACCTCTGCACCCTTCTGCACAGGTATGAAATGGCTACTTAGATGGTTAGCACTGACGATGCCATCATCAACATCACTATACCAATCATCTACATGTTGGAGCACACTTTGAAAAGTCTGCATGAAGAGGTGATGGTGCCAGAGGAAAAGTTAGTAGCAGAGGAAGATGTGGAAGGGATAACGATATCTCAAATTTACGGACTGTCATCGCAAAGGCAGGTTTCTTGGGAGGGTGGCTTACAGCAATCAAGGGGGTCACATGGTTCCAGATGCAGGAGCTGTGGAACAATTTGAGGAGAATGATGTGATGGACGTGCAACAGTCATGAGATGAAGAGGATAATGGTATGCTCTCTTTTGTCCATGGTTGGTGAGAGGGGATGGAGGAAGCAACCTTGAGTGTTACTCTGCCACCAACACAGCATGGACTTGGACCTCATGGAAGTGCCTGACACATGAGCGCCTTCTTGCTGCCCTATCTTCAACACGATGCCCATATTCTTAGGGTAACAAATATTTCTGACTATTGGTTTGTCACTCTGTTAGATCCATGGTACAAGAGTAAATTTGGTTAGATGCTTCCCCACTTGAAAATGGATACATGAGGTGCTGGAGTATCAAAATACGCTTGTAGAAAATTATAAGAGTGTTTTTCCCCAAGACAGCAGTGAGGTACATAGTATGCATCCCAGTTGTAGAAGTCCATCCTGGGGAACATCACGGTGTCATCACCAGAACATTTGCATCAGCAGCAGTGTAAGTGGCCTAAGCAATTTCTGTGAGTTGTTTAACACATTTTTTTAGACCAGATCATGCACCAGCATTTGCAACTTTTGCATTATCTTCCACCCGGTCCCCTTCAGAAAGCACAGAGTTGGCACTTGAGAACCATGGTCATCTGGCTTCCACCTCAACCCCTTGCATATCAACCAAGCAGTCTGAGCCCCAACTCATGCAGTAGTCTCTTCTGCTTTTTGATGAATCCACTGGCTGAGCATCCGTGGCCCATCCATCTAGCCCTAGTTGGAGGATGAGTACCTGGGAGGAGTAGTACACAATGTCAATGGATCACCACTGCACATCTCAGAGAATGACAAAACACAGTTGGCAACTGCAGCATCTTTCTGCAGTATACAGACCGGCAAGAAGTGCAAGGGTGAGGAGTGTGTGAAAGATAATGCTGGGGATGGTGAGGTCCTAGACCCCATATGAAGCTAAGGTCATCTTAGTAAAGTGTGTAGTTTACAGGAAGAGGAGGTTGTCACTCTGCCCCAGCAGCATAGCAAAAGTGGGAGCAGGGTGCAAAAGCACAGCAAGCATCTCCTATCTAGTAAGTCGGCTGCTATTACCAACCAGGCTGAGGAAATGAGCAAACCAAAGTCAGACCAAAGGATCTCCTTGGCGTGACATTTCTTCAGGCAATGTGATGATAGCTGTGGTTTTCCAAGACTCAGGAGGTTTGCACCCTGTGCCATAGGAACCTGAACAAAGGCATAAATGTTCTGAACCTGAGCACCACCTACATGACGATGCATCTGAATTCCAAGCGTGAGGTCAGTGGAGTAAACACCTTAAAAAGCATGACAAATCTGAGCCTCCTTCTGCACCTGCATCTGCTGCGGTCTTGGCCTCTTCCACCTGCTCACGGTCAACAGAGTCACCTGCCTCCCCACAAAAAGAGGATGTAAAAGCACCACCACCAGTGTCACCGAGCATCTCCACACCATCCCTTGGAAGTGTTTAGCTCTCAATCCCCAAAATTCACCCACGAACCATGGTCCTGAATAACAACATTTCCAAATTCCTGGCCTTTGAAATGCTTCCATTCAAGCTGGCTGAGATGGAAAGTTTAGAAAAATTGATGGCAATGGCTGTCTCACAGTACGTTGTTCCCAGCTGCCACTACTTTTCCAGATGGGCCATCCCTGCCCTGCACGCAGGTGTGCATGCCCAACACTATCAGTGGCAATGTCAACATAACAACCAACATGTGGACCAGTAAGCATGGACAGGGACATTACATCTCCCTAACTAATAATATAGAGCTCTTATTATATGTGTGGCTGCTGAAACCCCTGATGAACCCCCGTCATATCCATAGGGGGAAACGTGTAGGGCATTGCTTGGGGAGATTGCTGATTAGTGCCTTATTCACTATTTGAATCCATACAACCATGTCTCCTGGACATTAGGATGAAATACCACAACTAACAGATGAGTATCAATGCTGGTGGTGCCATATTGTCTCTATGCTGGAAGGGACGATTGTGTCTTTACATTATGAGTACAGATGTTTAAAGAGCTCCTTTATGTTTGCTATAGGAGATGACTTATATTGCACTATGCACTTTTATATTGTGGTATTATTTATCAATTAATTTTCTTTATCTGGGAAACCCTGTATTGTTATGTCTGGACAATATTAGATTCATTGCATCCTGTTTACCTGTATTCAACAACTTTTTTGGGGGGCCATACTTTGTCTTGTCTTTGTATGCCCGGTACATCATTAGTTTATTGTGATAACAATCTTTCACTACGCAACATCTGAGAAATCTGAGACATTTTGTCTTTGTGACATATGGTTTTCGTTTTTTGTTTGTGTTGTTTTTTTTAATTTTCTATGGGTGCCAGGGTGTATTGGGACATTTTCTGCATCTTCTATCCTCATTGTAGGGAATTTTGAGGGACCCTAGGGTCAGTCGACGTTGAGTGGGGGCGCCTTCCATTTCAAATTAGGGTGCCTGCCTCCACTGCCAGGCAGTTTTTTCCTATAGGGATCTTTTAGGCTCTACCAGGATTCCTGTATCGTAGGGATCTCTAGGGACTCTGAGGGCAAGCCATCGAGGAGTGGGGGTGCCTACTGTAGAAAATTAGGGTGCCTACCTCCACTGCCAGGTAGGGTGAAGTATAGCGACCCTCTAGGGCCTAACAGGTACATACCTTATGTTCTTTTTATATATTGTACTATTTTTGATGAAAAGAGACCTATTGAACTGATTTACAATAAAAGTTATATTTTAGGGATCCTTGTTTTTTTTAGGGTTTTTTTTTTTCCCGAACCCAGACCCCATTCACTTGAATGGGAGGCCCAATCATCCAGTGTTTGCCAGGCTGTCATGTGCAGAGTGGCAAACACCACTTCTGATCATAGATTAAATCATCACCACCGGACAGACTCATCAGCTGCTTCTGCTCTCACTGTTGTTAGCAGCATCAGACAATGGCTGATGGGAGCAGTAGTCCCATCAGCTGACAGCAGTGACAGGAGGTAAACTTTATACCTTCAATCACAGCTGCGGGCTCACGCTATGTTTTGACAGTGTGGGAACCACGGCTGTCTGAACAGCGCTGATGATTTTACTACTGATCTGAAGCTGTGTTTGCCACACTGTCATGTACATGACAGCACAACAAACACCCGGTGTTCGTGCAGCTGAACCAGAACAGCAATACGGACTTCCTGGTGAAGTCCATGCCCAAACAGTAGGTGTTTGGTACCGATGCTGAACTTTACTGTTTGGGTTCGCCCATCTCTACTCAACACTCGTGATGATGATAAGGAAGATGTGATGAGGACCAGACTGGTGAAGGGGCTGAAAAGTCAGTGGTAACTTAACACAATTATTTTCTTATTTTTTAAATTTTAGATTTATTATGCTCTGGAGTCTGGAAAAATCACAGATAATTATAAGTGACATTCAATTCATGACAATATTTCCTCTGCAAATCAAATTTCCTGGGAACATCAGCACAAACAAGGGAATTTGAATTTTGCCTGATCTACTCACATCTAGTTTCATTTATTTAAAATAGCTCTCAGCCAAACATTCATTTGTCTGACACCTACTCTTTCTGACTCAAATAAAAGGTTAATTAAGCTATGCATTCATATGTTCTCAACAGGGAGAGGGGAATTGCACAACCAGATGCCCTTGCTAGCTGTTTTTTTACTTTTAAAACAAAACAATTGGGAATTAAAATTATTAATTATTTTCTCCCCTGAATTTACTTGTGTAGGGATTGGTGGGCAGCCTCTACAGTATATACAGAAGATAACTAGTTTGACAGTTAAACTCCATCAAAAACCATGCAGTCAAATTTTACTAATAAAAATGGCTGACATAAAACAAAATATTTAAAAAAGCACAAAAATAAGATACAGCCTTACCAACACCAGGTCAGATTACCAATGCTCTAAAAGGATGCAGTAGACCCCCATGATAAAGGCAGGGGCAGCACAGGTGGGATGCACTTAAGTAGTGCTGGACAGAATGATATAATAGTATGGACGCCATCAATAGGCTGTAAGCCAGACACTGTGCATCACAGGTATCTGTGTGACCGGCGTCCTATTCAAGCTCCATCTGGGTGCATGCTTAATAATACACAGCCACCCCCTCCATGAATTGGTAGGTTTGTGAGTAGTGTTGAGCATTCCGATACCGCAAGTATCGGGTATCGGCCGATACTTGCAGTATCGGAATTCCGATACCGAGATCCGATACTTTTGTGGTATCGGGAATCGGAATCGGAAGTTCCCAGTGTATGGTTCCCAGGGTCTGAAGGAGAGGAAACTCTCCTTCAGGCCCTGGGATCCATATCCATGTAAAAAATAAAGAATTAAAATAAAAAATAGGGATATACTCACCCTCTGACGCGCCCTGGTAGTAACCGGCAGCCTGCTTTGCTTAAAATGAGCGCGTTCAGCACCTTCCATGACATCACGGCTTCTGATTGGTCGCGTGCCGCTCATGTGACTGCCACGTGACCAATCACAAGCCGTGACGTCATTCTCAGGTCCTAAATTCCTAATTCTAGGAATTTAGGACCTGAGAATGACGTCACGGCTTGTGATTGGTCGCGTGGCGGTCACATGAGCGGCACGCGACCAATCAGAAGCCATGACGTCATGGAAGGCCATAAACGCGCTCATTTTAAGCAAAGAAGGCTGCCGGTTAACAGCGGTGAGGTGCAGGGGCCTCCGGAGAGGTGAGTATATCAATATTTTTTATTTTAATTCTTTATTTTACACATTAATATAGATCCCAGGGCCTGAAGGAGAGTTTCCTCTCCTTCAGACCATGGGAACCATCAGGATACCTTCCGATACTTGGTGTCCCATTGTCTTGTATTGGTATCGGGTATCGGTATCGGCGATATCCGATACTTTTCGGGTATCGGCTGATACTATCCGATACCGATACTTTCAAGTATCGGACGGTATCGCTCAACACTATTTGTGAGTAGCTGTTTGCATCAGTATTTTGTACCTGTTCGGCCCCCCAAATTTTGCTATTAGTTGATAAGAATATATTAATATCTCAGCATAGATTTATCTTTTTATTTTCATTCCATTATATGCCAACAATTTGGCAAAAAGTTCTTAAAAATAGTATGTAGACTATCGAGAATTCCTTAAAGTTTACCTTTATACTAACTTTCTAAAAGACAACATAATCAACAATGAAACAGGTTATTTATTTAATTACTCAATCACCAGCCTGCATTCATTTGTGATTAAAGTAAAGTATTACTATATGCAGTCTGCTTAATGAATGTGGATGTTCCCTCCAGTACATACTTCTTCCTTGGATGTTACCAGCTTGGTTTAGATGTAATTAGATTTGAGCCAATTAGCTTGTTTATGTAAATGTCTATTTTTGCATTACATTTCTTAAAGGTTAAAATTTCTGCCTGAATACTAAATAACCTGAAGTGTGACTATTTGTAGAGTAATTTGTTTGCGTTTTTATTTGTATAAGTTTGTTTTCGTTATTTTAGCATACATTTTCCATTATAATATTAATTCTTTAAATTAATAATCCTTTCTACAATGGGAACAACATGCAAGAATTTACTTTTAATTAGGTTTACTATTGGTCTTAATTGTAGATTGACTTAAAAAAAATATTTATACATAGATTATCTAGTTGATTCAAGTAAAATATATTTGTTTAAGAATTAGAATACTCGTATATGAGTTTTTTTTCTCTTTGAGCTGGAAGGTTCATTAATTGGGTTATTCCCAACATCTCCAACTTGTATCAGAGGAGAATATATTTTATTTTCATGCTACTTTTACAAAGTCATTGCCATTTAAAGAAACTTTGCAGAAATAAATAGAGCAAGGAAATATAAGCTACTTTGTAAGAATGTTGCTCCTTTCTCTAATTATGTGCAATTTCTTTATTTCCATCTGTATCAATAAATCACCATACAATTTGAAAACCAACTCAAATAAGTCTTAGTCAATTCAAGCACTATAAGAAGTCAGGTTACACCTAGAATTATACTCTTTGGAGATAGGTGGGGAGGAAAAGTGAGGAGCATTCAGTTGTTGTTGACAATTAAAAAATTAATGGAAAAAAACGCATAGGAGTCCCCTGTAATTTTAAGCTGGAGGGTATTGTTAATATTCTGGTAAAGAGAAAATGTTGATAAAGATTCCCAAGCTATTAATTGTTGTGAATTCCGTTCTCGGACTCCCTCCTGTGGTCATGAATGGTACTTTGGTTGGTTCTGCTCTTGGACTCCCTCTGGTGGCTTCGAGCGGAACTGCTGGTCACTGAGGTTGGCTTTATCAGCTGCTCTCGTTTATTGCTATGCTGCTTCACTATTTAACTCCACTCAGATCGTTACTTCATGCCAGCTGTCAGTGTTTCAGTATTGGTTCAGATCTCTCTTGGACTTCTCTGAGGACCTGTCTACTTCAGCAGAAGCTAAGTCTTTGCTAGTTCATTTGTTGTTACTGCTTCCTGAATATATTTCTTAGTACTGCTAATTTCTAGTCCAGCTTGCTATCATGATATTCCCTTGCTAGCTGGAAGCTCTGGGGTGCAGAGTGGCACCTCCACACCGTGAGTCGGTGTGGGGAGTCTTTTTGCTTACTCTGCATGGTTTTTTGTAGTCTTTTGTGCTGACCGCATAGTTCCCTTTTCTATCCTCTGACTATTTAGTGAAATCTGGCCTCCTTTGCTAAAACCTGTTTCATTCCTGTGTTTGTGACTTTCCTCTTAACTCACAGTCAATATATGTGGGGGTCTGCCTTTACCTTTGGGGAATTTCTCTGAGGCAAGGTAAGGCTTCTATTTCTATCTTTAGGTGTAGTTAGCTCTTAGGCTGTGAAGAGGCATCTAGGGAGAGTTAGGTACGCTCCACGGCTATTTCTAGTGTGTGTGATAGGAGTAGGGTTTGCGGTCTGCAGAGTTCCCACTTACCCAGAGCTAGTCCCGATTTTGAGTTTACTCACCAGGTCATTCCGGGTGCTCCTAACCACCAGGTCCATAACAGTACAGCTGGCCATAAAGTGTTAATGCATCTCAAAAGAGGGATAAGAGAAGTTCTGAACCCATTTTTTTTCTTTGCAGTGTGTTTTGTCTCTCTTTTCCCTTTAACCTCTGGGTGGTTCAGGACTCAGGTGTAGATATGGATATTCAAGGTCTGTCCTCTTGTGTGGATCATCTCACTGCAAGGGTACAAAGCATTCAAGATTATGTAGTTCAGAATCCGATGTTGGAGCCTAGAATTCCAATTCCTGATTTGTTTTCTGGGGATAGATCTAAGTTTCTGAATTTCAAAAATAATTGTAAACTGTTTCTTGCTTTGAAACCCCGCTCCTCTAGTGACCCCATTCAGCAAGTAAAAATTATTATTTCTTTGTTGCGTGGCGACCCTCAAGACTGGGCATTGTCCCTTGCGCCAGGAGATCCTGCATTGCTTAATGTAGATGCGTTTTTTCTGGCGCTTGGATTGCTTTATGACGAACCAAATTCAGTGGATCAGGCAGAGAAAATCTTGCTAGCTTTGTGTCAGGGTCAGGATGAAGCGGAGATATATTGTCAGAAGTTTAGAAAATGGTCTGTGCTTACTCAATGGAATGAGTGTGCCCTGGCAGCAATTTTTAGAAAGGGTCTTTCTGAAGCCCTTAAGGATGTTATGGTGGGATTCCCCACGCCTGCTGGTCTCAATGAATCAATGTCCTTGGCCATCCAAATTGATCGGCGTTTGCGCGAGCGCAAAATTGTGCACCATTTGGCGGTGTCCTCTGAGCAGAGGCCTGAGCTTATGCAATGTGATAGAACTTTGACCAGAACTGAACGGCATGAACACAGACGTCAGAATAGGCTGTGTTTTTACTGTGGTGACCCCACTCATGCTATCTCTGATTGTCCTAAGCGCACCAAGCGGTTTGCTAGGTCTGTCACCATTGGTACTGTACAGCCTAAATTTCTTTTGTCTGTTACTCTGATTTGCTCTTTGTCATCCTACTCGGTTATGGCATTTGTGGATTCAGGCGCTGCCCTGAATTTGATGGACTTGGAGTTTGGCAGGCGCTGTGGTTTTTTCTTGGAGCCTTTGCAGTATCCTATTCCATTAAGGGGAATTGATTCCACGCCGTTGGCCAAGAATAAACCTCAGTACTGGACTCAGTTGACCATGTGCATGGCTCCTGCACATCAGGAAGATATTCGCTTTTTGGTGTTGCATAATTTGCATGATGTGGTCGTGTTGGGTTTGCCATGGCTACAGGTTCATAATCCAGTATTGGATTGGAAATCAATGTCTGTGTCTAGTTGGGGTTGTTAAGGGGTACATGGCGATGTTCCGTTGGTGTCAATTTCTGCTTCCACTCCTTCTGAAGTCCCTGAGTTTCTGTCGGATTACCAGGATGTATTTGATGAGCCCAAATCCAGTGTCCTACCCCCTCATAGGGATTGTGATTGTGCTATAAATTTGATTCCTGGTAGTAAGTTTCCTAAGGGCCGACTTTTTAATTTATCGGTGCCAGAGCACGCCACTATGCGGAGTTATATAAAGGAGTCCTTGGAGAAAGGGCATATTCGCCCGTCTTCATCACCGTTGGGAGCAGGGTTCTTTTTTGTGGCCAAGAAGGATGGCCTGTATAGATTACCGCCTTCTCAATAAAATCACGGTCAAATTTCAGTACCCTTTGCCTCTGCTGTCTGATTTGTTTGCTCGGATTAAGGGGGCTAGTTGGTTCACCAAGATAGATCTTCGAGGGGCGTATAACCTTGTGCATATTAAATAGGGCGATGAATGGAAAACAGCATTTAATACGCGCGAGGGCCATTTTGAGTACCTGGTAATGCCATTCGGGCTTTCAAATGCTCCATCTGTGTTTCAGTCCTTTATGCATGACATCTTCCGAAAGTATCTGGATAGATTCATGATTGTATATTTGGATGACATTTTGGTCTTTTTGGATGATTGGGAGTCTCATGTGAAACAGGTCAGAATGGTATTCCAGGTCCTTCGTGCTAATTCCTTGTTTGTGAAGGGGTCTAAATGTCTCTTCGGAGTTCAGAAGGTTTCCTTTTTGGGCTTCATTTTTTCCCCTTCTACTATCGAGATGGATCCTGTTTTAGTTCAGGCCATTTATGATTGGACTCAACCTACATCTGTGAAGAGCCTCCAGAAATTCCTGGGCTTTGCTAATTTTTACCGTCGCTTCATCGCTAATTTTTCTAGTGTGGTTAAACCTTTGACTGATTTGACAAAGAAAGGTGCTGATGTGGTGAATTGGTCCTCTGCGGCCGTTGAGGCTTTTCAGGAGCTGAAACGTCGTTTTTCTTTGGCCCCTGTGTTGCGTCAGCCAGATGTTTCGCTCCCTTTTCAGGTCGAGGTTGATGCTTCTGAGATTGGAGCAGGGGCAGTTTTGTCTCAAAGAAGTTCTGATGGCTCTGTGATGAAGCCATGTGCCTTCTTTTCAAGAAAGTTTTCGCCTGCTGAGCGTAATTATGATGTTGGCAATCGGGAGCTGCTAGCTATGAAGTGGGCATTCGAGGAGTGGCGACATTGGCTTCAGGGAGCCAAGCACCGCGTGGTGGTCTTGACGGATCACAAAAATCTGACTTATCTCGAGTCTGCCAAGCGGTTGAATCCTAGACAGGCTCGATGGTTGCTGTTTTTCTCCCGTTTCGATTTTGTGGTCTCATACCTTCCAGGTTCTAAGAATGTGAAGGCGGATGCCCTTTCTAGGAGTTTTGTGCCTGATTCTCCGGGAGTCCCTGAGCCGGCTGGTATTCTCAAAGAGGGGGTAATTCTGTCTGCCATCTCCCCTGATTTGCAGCGGGTGCTGCAGGAGTTTCAGGCTGATAGACCTGACCGTTGTCCAGCGGAGAAATTGTTTGTCCCTGATAGATGGACTAGCAGAGTTATTTCTGAGGTTCATTGCTCGGTGTTGGCTGGTCATCCTGGGATTTTTGGTACCAGAGATTTGGTGGCTAGGTCCTTTTGGTAGCCTTCCTAGTCACGGGATGTGCGTTCTTTTGTGCAGTCCTGTGGGACTTGTGCTCGGGCTAAGCCCTGCTGTTCTCGTGCCAGTGGGTTGCTTTTGCTCTTGCCAGTCCCGAAAAGGCCTTGGACGCATGTTTCCATGGATTTTATTTCAGATCTTCCTGTCTCTCAAAGGATGTCTGTCATCTGGGTGGTTTGTGATCGCTTTTCTAAGATGGTCCATTTGGTACCCTTGCCTAAATTACCTTCTTCCTCTGATTTGGTGCCATTATTTTTTCAACATGTGGTTCGTTTGCATGGCATTCCGGAGAACATTGGGTCGGACAGAGGTTCCCAGTTTGTCTCTAGGTTTTGGCGGTCCTTTTGTGCTAAGATGGGCATTGATTTGTCTTTTTCTTCGGCTTTCCATCCTCAAACAAATGGCCAAACCGAACGAACCAACCAGACTTTGGAAACCTATCTGAGATGCTTTGTTTCTGCTGATCAGGATGATTGGGTGACCTTCTTGCCATTGGCTGAGTTCGCCCTTAATAATCGGGCTAGTTCGGCTACTTTGGTTTCCCCTTTTTTTTGCAATTATGGTTTTCATCCTCGTTTTTCTTCGGGGCAGGTTGAGCCTTCTGACTGTCCTGGTGTGGATTCTTGTTGTGGATTCTGTTTGCGGGCTCCCTCTGGTGGTTACTGCTGGTACTGGGTGACTTTGGTGGGTTGCGGCCTTTGGTTTCCATCTGTCCATCAGAGGCTGGGTGTTTCCTATTTTACCTGGCCTCTCTGTCATTTCCCTTGCCGGCTATCAATGTGTTCAGATGTGCTCTGTTTGGTTCCTGCCTACCTGCTCCCAGATCTTTCAGGATAAGCTAAGTGCTGATTTTCAGTTGTTTGGTTTTTTGTCCAGCTTGCTTAGAATGTCTCTTTGTTAGCTGGTTGCTCTAGTGGACTGAGGTTCTCCCCATGTGCCATGAGTTGGCACATGGGTTCTTGTAATCTCAGGATGGTTTTTTTGATTAGGGTTTTTTGCTGACCGCTCAGTCCCCTTTTGTGTCATTCTGCTTTCTAGTTTTCAGCAGGCCTCTATTTGCTAAAGCTATATACATCATCTCTATGTATGTGCCTTCCTCTCATTTCACCGTCAATACATGTGGGGGGCAACTATATCTTTGGGGTTAATTCCTCTGGAGGCAAGTGAGGTCTTTGTTTTCTCTGCAGTACTAGTTAGCTCTTAGGCTGGTGCGTGGCGTCTAGAACCAACGTAGGCACGCTCCCTGGCTATCTCTAGTTGCGTTTGTCAGGCGTAGGGCAGCGGTCAGCCCAGGTTCCATCACCCTAGAGCTCGTCCGATATTTATTATACTTTGCTTATCCTGTGCTATCCCTAGCCATTGGGGATTCATGACAGTATAGCCGGCCTACAAAGTGTTAATTGTTTGGGCTGAAGCAGGAGAAAAAGAAGTGTTCAAGGAAAATTTTTTTTTTTTTTTTTTTCCTTCAGAGTTTTGCTGCCTAGCCCTTAATTGCTGTCTAGCTGCTTCTTACCTCCTCTTAACCCTTGAATGGCTCTGATCTTAGCTGTTTATCATGGATGTCCAGAGTTTGGCTTCCAGCCTGAGTAATCTCGCGGCAAAGGTTCAAAACATACAGGATTTCGTTGTTCACACTCCCATGTCTGAACCTAGAATTCCTATTCCAGAGTTTTTTTCTGGAGATAGATCTACCTTCCTGAATTTCAGGAACAATTGTAAATTGTTTCTCTCTTTGAAATCTCGCTCCTCTGGAGACCCTGCTCAACAGGTCAAGATTGTTATATCGTTCCTACGGGGCGACCCTCAGAATTTGGCATTTGCATTGGCACCAGGGGATCCTGCATTGCTCAGTGTGGATGCGTTTTTTCTGGCATTGGGATTGCTCTATGAGGAACCTAACCTAGAGATTCAGGCTGAAAAGGCTTTATTGGCCCTCTCTCAGGGGCATGATGAAGCGGAAATATATTGTCAGAAATTTCGGAAATGGTCGGTGCTTACTCAGTGGAATGAGTGCGCCCTGGCTGCAAACTTCAGAAATGGTCTTTCTGAGGCCATTAAGGATATTATGGTGGGGTTCCCTGCGCCTACAGGTCTGAATGAGTCTATGGCTATGGCCATTCAGATTGATCGGCGTTTACGGGAGCGCAAACCCGTGCACCAGTTGGCGGTGTCTTCTGAACAGGCACCTGAGACTATGCAATGTGATAGAATTCAGTCCAGAAGTGAACGGCAAAATTATAGGCGGAAAAATGGTTTGTGTTTTTATTGTGGTGATTCAGCTCATGTTATATCAGCATGCTCTAAACGCACAAAAAGGGTTGATAAATCTTTTACCATTGATACTCTGCAGTCTAAGTTCATTTTGTCTGTGACTCTGATTTTTTCACTGTCTTCCATTTCCGTCGATGCCTATGTGGATTCAGGCGCTGCCCTGAGTCTTATGGATTGGTCATTTGCTAAACGCTGCGGTTTTAGTCTAGAGCCTCTGGAAGTTCCTATTCCTCTGAAAGGAATTGATTCTACACCATTGGCTATGAATAAACCGCAGTATTGGACACAAGTGACCATGCGCATGACTCCCGTTCATCAGGAGGTGATTCGCTTCCTTGTACTGTATAATTTACATGATGTACTAGTGCTTGGTCTGCCATGGTTACAAACTCATAATCCTGTCCTGGACTGGAAAACAATGTCTGTGCTAAGTTGGGGATGTCACGGGGTTCATGATGATGCACCTACGATTTCTATAGCTTCATCTACTCCTTCGGAGATCCCTGCGTTTTTGTCGGATTATAGGGATGTTTTTGAGGAGCCTAAGCTCAATTCGCTCCCTCCCCATAGAGAGTGTGACTGTGCTATAGAATTGATTCCTGGCAGTAAGTTCCCTAAGGGTCGTTTATTTAATCTGTCACTGCCAGAGCATACTGCTATGCGGAATTATATTAAGGAGTCCTTGGAAAAGGGACATATTCGTCCATCTTCGTCCCCTCTGGGAGCAGGTTTTTTTTTCGTGGCTAAAAAAGATGGTTCCCTGAGGCCTTGTATAGATTATCGCCTTCTGAATAAGATTACAGTCAAATACCAGTATCCATTGCCATTATTTACTGATTTGTTTGCTCGCATTAAGGGGGCTAGGTGGTTCACTAAAATAGATCTTCGTGGTGCGTATAATCTGGTGCGGATAAAACAGGGTGATGAGTGGAAAACCGCATTTAATACGCCTGAGGGCCATTTTGAGTATTTGGTAATGCCTTTTGGACTCTCCAATGCTCCGTCAGTCTTTCAGTCCTTTATGCACAATATTTTCCGTGAATATCTGGATAAGTTTATGATTGTGTATTTGGATGATATTTTGGTGTTTTCTGATGACTGGGAGTCTCATGTTCTACAGGTCAGGAAGGTGTTTCAGGTTTTGCGGGCCAATTCTCTGTTTGTGAAGGGCTCAAAGTGTCTCTTCGGAGTCCAGAAGATTTCTTTTTTGGGGTACATTTTTTCTCCTTCTACTATTGAGATGGATCCCGTTAAGGTTCAGGCTATTTGTGACTGGACACAACCTACATCTGTTAAGAGCCTTCAGAAGTTCTTGGGGTTTGCTAATTTTTATCGTCGGTTCATTGCTAATTTTTCCAGTATTGTTAAACCTTTGACTGATTTGACTAAAAAGGGTGCTGATGTTGCTGATTGGTCTCCTGCGGCCGTGGAGGCCTTTCGGGAACTTAAGCGCCGGTTTTCTTCTGCTCCTGTGTTGTGTCAACCAGATGTTTCACTTCCTTTCCAGGTGGAGGTTGATGCTTCCGAGATTGGAGCGGGGGCGGTTTTGTCACAGAGAAGTTCTAATGGCTCGGTGATGAAGCCATGTGCTTTCTTCTCTAGAAAATTCTCGCCCGCCGAGCGCAATTATGATGTGGGTAATCGGGAGCTTTTGGCCATGAAGTGGGCATTTGAGGAGTGGCGTCATTGGCTTGAGGGTGCTAAACATCGCGTGGTGGTCTTGACTGATCACAAGAATCTCATTTACCTTGAGTCTGCCAGGCGTTTGAATCCTAGACAGGCTCGTTGGTCGTTATTTTTTTCTCGTTTCAATTTCATGGTTTCATACCTGCCAGGTTCAAAGAATGTGAAGGCAGATGCTCTTTCCAGGAGTTTTGTGCCTGACTCTCCTGGAGACACTGGGCCTGCTGGTATCCTTAGGGATGGGGTAATATTGTCCGCCGTATCCCCAGACTTGCGACGCGCATTGCAGGAGTTTCAGGTGGATAAACCGGATCGATGTCCACCAGAAAGACTGTTTGTTCCGGATGATTGGACCAGTAGAGTCATCTCCGAGGTCCATTCTTCTGTGTTGGCTGGTCATCCTGGAATATTTGGTACAAGAGACTTGGTGGCCAGGTCTTTTTGGTGGCCTTCCTTGTCTAGGGATGTGCGTACCTTTGTGCAGTCTTGTGAAGTGTGTGCTCGAGCTAAGCCTTGCTGTTCATGGGCTAGTGGGTTGTTGTTATCCTTGCCCATCCCGAAGAGGCCTTGGACGCACATTTCCATGGATTTTATTTCTGATCTCCCGGTTTCACAGAAAATGTCCGTTATCTGGGTTGTGTGTGACCGCTTTTCGAAGATGGTTCATTTGGTGCCCTTGCCTAAGTTGCCCTCCTCCTCTGAGTTGGTTCCTTTGTTTTTTCAGAACGTGGTTCGTTTGCATGGGATTCCGGAGAATATCATTTCTGACAGGGGATCCCAGTTTGTGTCTAGATTTTGGCGGACGTTTTGTGCCAAGATGGGCATTGATTTGTCTTTCTCGTCTGCATTCCATCCTCAGACGAATGGCCAGACGGAGCGAACTAATCAGACCTTGGAAATTTATTTGAGGTGTTTTGTTTCTGCTGATCAGGATGACTGGGTTGCTTTTTTGCCACTGGCCGAATTTGCTCTTAATAATCGGGCTAGTTCGGCCACGTTGGTCTCTCCTTTTTTTTGTAATTCGGGGTTTCATCCTCATTTTTCCTCTGGTCAGGTGGAGTCTTCGGATTGTCCGGGAGTGGACGTGGTGGTGGACAGGCTACATCACATTTGGAATCAGGTGGTGGACAATTTGAAGTTATCTCAGGAGAAGACTCAGCAGTTTGCTAATCGCCGTCGCCGCGTGGGTCCCCGACTTCTTGTTGGGGACTTGGTGTGGTTGTCTTCTCGTTTTGTCCCTATGAAGGTCTCTTCTCCTAAGTTCAAGCCTCGGTTCATCGGTCCTTATAGGATCTCGGAGATTCTTAACCCTGTATCTTTCCGTTTGGATCTCCCAGCATCGTTCGCTATTCATAATGTGTTCCATCGGTCGTTGTTGCGGAGGTATGAGGTGCCTGTTGTTCCTTCGGTCGAGCCTCCTGCTCCGGTGCTGGTGGAGGGAGAATTGGAGTATGTTGTGGAAAAGATCTTGGATTCTCGTGTTTCCAGACGCAAACTCCAGTATTTGGTTAAGTGGAAGGGTTATGGTCAGGAGGACAATTCCTGGGTGGTCGCCTCCGATGTTCATGCGACTGATTTGGTCCGCGCCTTCCATAGAGCTCACCCTGATCGCCCTGGGGGTTCTCGTGAGGGTTCGGTGACCCCTCCTCAAGGGGGGGGTACTGTTGTGGATTCTGTTTGCGGGCTCCCTCTGGTGGTTACTGCTGGTACTGGGTGACTTTGGTGGGTTGCGGCCTTTGGTTTCCATCTGTCCATCAGAGGCTAGGTGTTTCCTATTTTACCTGGCCTCTCTGTCATTTCCCTTGCCGGCTATCAATGTGTTCAGATGTGCTCTGTTTGGTTCCTGCCTACCTGCTCCCAGATCTTTCAGGATAAGCTAAGTGCTGATTTTCAGTTGTTTGGTTTTTTGTCCAGCTTGCTTAGAATGTCTCTTTGTTAGCTGGTTGCTCTAGTGGACTGAGGTTCTCCCCATGTGCCATGAGTTGGCACATGGGTTCTTGTAATCTCAGGATGGTTTTTTTGATTAGGGTTTTTTGCTGACCGCTCAGTCCCCTTTTGTGTCATTCTGCTTTCTAGTTTTCAGCGGGCCTCTATTTGCTAAAGCTATATACATCATCTCTATGTATGTGCCTTCCTCTCATTTCACCGTCAATACATGTGGGGGGCAACTATATCTTTGGGGTTAATTCCTCTGGAGGCAAGTGAGGTCTTTGTTTTCTCTGCAGTACTAGTTAGCTCTTAGGCTGGTGCGTGGCGTCTAGAACCAACGTAGGCACGCTCCCTGGCTATCTCTAGTTGCGTTTGTCAGGCGTAGGGCAGCGGTCAGCCCAGGTTCCATCACCCTAGAGCTCGTCCGATATTTATTATACTTTGCTTATCCTGTGCTATCCCTAGCCATTGGGGATTCATGACAGATTATGTGGTGGACAGGTTGCAGCAAATTTGGACTCACGTAGTGGACAATCTGACGTTGTCCGAGGAGAAGGCTCAACATTTCGCTAACCGCCGTCGTTGTGTTGGTCCCCGACTTCGTGTTGGGGATTTGGTTTGGTTGTCTTCTCGCTATGTTCCTATGAAGGTTTCTTCTCCTAAGTTTAAGCCTCGTTTCATTGGTCCTTATAAGATTTCTGAAATTCTCAACCCTGTGTCATTTCGTTTGGTCCTTCCAGCTTCTTTTGCCATCCATAATGTGTTCCATAGGTCATTGTTGCGGAGGTACGTGGCGCCTATGGTTCCCTCCGTTGATCCTCCTGCTCCGGTGTTGGTTGAGGGGGAGTTGGAGTATGTGGTGGAAAAAATTTTGGATTCTCGTATTTCGAGACGGAAGCTTCAGTACCTGGTTAAGTGGAAGGGCTATGGTCAGGAGGATAATTCCTGGGTTGTTGCCTCCGATGTCCATGCTGCCGATTTAGTTCGTGCCTTTCATTTGGCTCGTCCTGATCTGCCTGGGGGCCCTGGTGAGGGTTCGGTGACCCCTCCTTAAGGGGGGGGTACTGTTGTGAATTCCGTTCTTGGACTCCCTCCTGTGGTCATGAATGGTACTTTGGTTGGTTCTGCTCTTGGACTCCCTCTGGTGGCTACGAGCGGAAGTGCTGGTCACTGAGGTTGGCTTTATCAGCTGCTCTCGTTTATTGCTATGCTGCTTCCCTATTTAACTCCACTCAGATCGTTACTTCATGCCAGCTGTCAGTGTTTCAGTATTGGTTCAGATCTCTCTTGGACTTCTCTGAGGACCTGTCTACTCCAGCAGAAGCTAAGTCTTTGCTAGTTCATTTGTTGTTACTGCTTCCTGAATATATTTCTTAGTACTGCTAATTTCTAGTCCAGCTTGCTATCATGATATTCCCTTGCTAGCTGGAAGCTCTGGGGTGCAGAGTGGCACCTCCACACCGTGAGTCGGTGTGGTGAGTCTTTTTGCTTACTCTGCGTGGTTTTTTGTAGTCTTTTGTGCTGACCGCATAGTTCCCTTTTCTATCCTCTGACTATTTAGTGAAATCTGGCCTCCTTTGCTAAAACCTGTTTCATTCCTGTGTTTGTGACTTTCCTCTTAACTCACAGTCAATATATGTGGGGGTCTGCCTTTACCTTTGGGGAATTTCTCTGAGGCAAGGTAAGGCTTCTATTTCTATCTTTAGGTGTAGTTAGCTCTTAGGCTGTGAAGAGGCGTCTAGGGAGAGTTAGGTACGCTCCACGGCTATTTCTAGTGTGTGTGATAGGAGTAGGGTTTGCGGTCAGCAGAGTTCCCACTTACCCAGAGCTAGTCCCGATTTTGAGTTTACTCATCAGGTCATTCCGGGTGCTCCTAACCACCAGGTCCATAACAATTAATATCAGATCACAGCTGTATACTTAGCCTTTCCTGGTTATTAAAATATGGGAACACCCCAAACTATGACATAGGGTCCCTGTGACGATCATACAGGGGAAGGGGTGTGTCGACTTCCCTCACCTCTCGGGAGTGGAGAGAATGACGCAGCAGGGATCGGCTCTCTGGCACCACCACTTACCTCAGGTCAGTCAGGGAACTGCACCAAGGGCAAATAGTCGCTGGAAATGCTTCCCTTATAGGTACGAGTTATTGAGGTGCTCCCAGTGAGGGGGGGATATATATCACCAGTCCAGCCTGAAGATATATATAAACCTCCCGGCCATCACTGTTGGACTTCCTCACTAACACAGTACAGTATTCTGCCACCAGTTCCTCAATAGATATATAGAGATAAAAGAGCAGCCCAAGATTAATTTTATATTTAATCGCTGAAAGGCGCACTGGGAATATACAGATATATATATATACAGTGGTGTTCAAAAGTCCTGCATAGGCGTGAAGAAAACTATATGTTTCATACTTCTGCATCTCTACAGTGAAACTGGTGGAACATATATGTTTTTGTAATCCCTCATTGTATGCCATACTCATTTTTGAATGTCCCAAGTGTATAAATTGTTATGGTATGCACATTTTTGATAATTTTTTTAAAGCATAACCATACCTACACCAGTGCAGTGTGTAGAATGGTGAACAGGTTTCTAAGTTCATTAACTTCCAATACAAGTTCACACAGACTTAAATTTTACTTTTTAAGATTTATTATTTTTATTTAATTCAGAGTCCTGAAAAGGGCCTTTAGAGTGCATCTTTAGCTTCTAATACTTTATTGGCCAGCCTTTGCTCTTGAGCACCAGCTTGCATCTCTGTGGCATTGAGTGAACAAGCTTCTGCAGATGTTCACAAGTGATTATGTGGTTCCAGGCCTGTATCAGAGCCTCAATCAACTCACTCTTGGTCCTTGGCTGTTTTCTAGATATCTCTAATGATACCTTGTGCCACAAATTTTCAATTGGATTGAGGTCCGGGGACTGAGCTGGCCAGTCAATAGTAGCCACCTTGTTCTTTTTTTTCCATTCTGTTACTGTCTTAGCTCTGTGACAAGGAGCATTATCATCCTGGAAGATGTAATCCCCTGAAAAGAGGTGTTGAGCAGAAGGAAGCATTTTCTTATTAAGGATGTCTATGTATTTATTTGCATTAACCATACCCTCCACAATATGAAGCCTTCCAACACCATCGGCTGCCATACAGCCCCAGACCATGACTTTCATCGGATGTTTCACAGAGAAGCTCAAACACTCTGGCTTGTACTCTTCATGTGGGAACCTTCTCACATAAGACTTGCCATCATTTCCTAAAATGCAAAAAGTACTTTCATCACTAAATAGCACTTTTTCCCACTCCTCCTTCATCCATTTTAAATATTTCAATGCCCACAGTTTTCGCCTTTGTCTTTGTATGGCTGTCATCAATGGCTTCTTTTGGGCCTTGCACCCTCTCAATCCTGCTTCCAAACATCTCTTCCTAACAGTTGATGTTGCTACCTCAATATTGCACTTTTCTTGCCATTCTCGCAGAAGCTGAGGAGAGGTGAGCTTTCGATTGGCAAGGGATGTTTTTATCAGTACTCTATCCTCCCTTTTAGTTGACTTTCTGGGCCGACCAGATCTGGGCCTGTCCTGGGTAATTCCAAGCTGCTTATGTTTCTGCAAAATTCTTACGACTGTACTCGGATTACAGCCGACCTTCCTTGCGATCTGGGGGCCAGTATAACCCTCTTCATGTAGCACCACAACTCGCACACGATCCTCCGCTGACAAAAATCTGAAGGCTCCCATCATAAAACTCTACAGTATAATTCACTAGATAGACCAACAGATAAAACAAACAAACAAAGCAGCAGATGTGATGCAATGTAATGCAATGTGATTGGCTGCCATATCCAGGTTATGATTGGTCACAAGAACCTCATCTGTGATTGGCTAATTTTGGATCTGAAGCTGTACAATATTTAGTTGTGCTTTCAATTCCCATATTGCTGCAATAATATCAGGCAAAACTGTTTCAAAAGCTAAAAATATTACAGGGAGAGAAAACAAAATTGTATTCTGAATAAAACCATATATAATATGTCATGTTAGCATCGAAGATATTCGACAGAAAACGTTTAAAACTTGAAAAATCAATGTATCCTATACCTATGCAGGACTTTTGAACACTACTGTATGTATGTATATATATATATATATATATATATATATATATATATATATATATATATTCAATATCAACCAAACCAAAAACAAGAGATTAAAGACACACTGTAGTGTCTTTGCATTGGACAAAATTCGGACACTCTACCAAAACCTGCAACCTATACTAGACATAGAGTACAGAGTCCAAATATGTAAAAATATATATCAATTTTTATTACTAAGTTACAAATAATAACTCACACATAATAAGAAAAGGCGATGAAAAAAGTGGCGCACAGTGTCAACAAATTCCCACCGCATGAATGCATAAATCAAGAATCAGGTATGGGGTAAGAACAATATACATAATCAATGATGGTATAATATATAGCTGTGCAAATAATGCATATTGGTCCACTGCCAAAAAGACCAAAGTCATTTATACAACAAACTGGGAGATATCCACATCATCATAGAATCGCATATTATAAGTAAGAATAGGATAGCAAACCCAGAGATATATATATCATGAAGTCAAATCATGGCAGGGATAATTAACCCAATAAGGGCATCTCACCCATTGTAACCCATATATGGAAGTGCAGAGGAACCAGCCCCAAAGCGCATTTCATGTGGGCTTCCTCGGGGGGCCGTGACTCCTTGTGTGCTATGCCAATAATTTATAGGAGCAGTTAGTTCTTACATTATCCTCAGGTGCATCTGGCTGGAGGGGGTGGGGAGTCAGCGCGTGCACGCTGGGAATAACCGCCGAAATCGGCACCGCTTCTGGCATTCACAGTGACACTGCGGGCAGGGGAAATCCCCCGATAACGTCAAGTCCCACGAGAGCCACCAAAGAACGCAGTTCACAGCACCAAACAGGCATATGATCACAACCGCGCATGCGCCCGACCCAAACTCCACGCCAGGAGAAAGAGGGAGATTGTCATCTCTATAACAGAGGTAACAGCGCAAGATGAACGAATCTGGAGCATACATCCCAATACTAGAACCATATAAATAATAATGACATTAAAGTGACAGTGCAGTGCTGATAGCAGCAATAAAGTGTATATAATTAAGATGCCAAAATTAAAGCATTAATTTTCAATATGACAAAATGTGAAATAAATTAATTCAAAGCACTGAATCCATAACATAACCATAAATGGATCCAGACATACAAGTAGATAAATATACCCGTGAAGAATAAAACGACATATACTTATAAAGTCCATACATATTAAATATATACTATAATAAGAATCGATGTGATCCGTGTTCAATGTTGATCCAGTGAAGAAATATATACAGTTGTATGAAGTTGGGGCTCCATATTTTCATCTGCCGATAAATAGTTGCTCCATAAGAATTAATAAATATTGAAAGCTAAAAAAGAACAATAAAACAAAAAAACACACACAATTAAAATAAGATCCAAATGATGTGCTCACAAGCTCACTTCATACAACTGTATATTTCTCCACTGGATCAACATTGAACACTAGTGTTGAGCGATACCGTCCGATACTTGAAAGTATCGGTATCGGAAAGTATCGGCCGATACCGGCAAAGTATCGGATCTAATCCGATACCGATACCCGATACCAATACAAGTCAATGGGACTCAAGTATCGGACGGTATCCCTGATGGTTCCCAGGGTCTGAAGGAGAGGAAACTCTCCTTCAGGCCCTGGGATCCATATCAATGTGTAAAAGAAAGAATTAAAATAAAAAATAGGGATATACTCACCCTCCGACGCAGCCTGGACTTTACCACCGTAACCGGGAGCCGTTGTACCTAAGAATGCGCGCTTGAAGGGCCTTAGATAAAGTCACTGCACTCTGATTGGTCCGTAGCGGTCGCGTGACCGCTACGCGACCAATCACAAAGCAGTGACGTCACCTAAGGTCTTTCAAGCGCTTGAAATACCTTAGAAGACGTCCGCAGCTTCTGATTGGTCGCGTAGCTGTCGCGTGACAGCTACACGACCAATCACCAAGCAGTGACGTCTTCTAAGGTATTTCAAGCGCTTGAAAGACCTTAGGTGATGTCACTGCTTTGTGATTGGTCGCGTAGCGGTCACGCGACCGCTACGGACCAATCAGAGCGCAGTGACCTCATCTAAGGCCCTTCAAGCGCGCATTCTTAGGTACAACGGCTCCCGGTTACGGCAGTAAAGTCCAGGAGCCGCCGGAGAGGTGAGTATATCCCTATTTTTTATTTTAATTCTTTATTTTACACATTGATATTAATCCCGATACCGATTCCCGATACCACAAAAGTATCGGATCTCGGTATCGGAATTCAAATACCCACAAGTATCGGCCGATACCCGATACTTGCGGTATCGGAATGCTCAACACTATTGAACACGGATCACGTTGATTCTTATTATAGTATATATTTAATATGTATGGACTTTATAAGTATATGTCCTTTTATTCTTCACAGGTATATTTATCTACTTGTATGTCTGGATCTATTTATGGTTATGTTATGGATTTATTGTTTTGAATTCATTTATTTCACACTTTGTCATATTGAAAATTAATGCTTTAATTTTGGCATCTTAATTATATACCCTTTATTGCTGCTATCAGCACTGCACTGTCACTTTAATGTCATTATTATTTATATGGTTCTAGTATTGGGATGTGTGCTCCAGATTCATTCATCTTGCGCTGTTACCTCTGTTATAGGGATGACAATCTCCCTCTTTCTCCTGGCGTGGAGTTTGGGTCGGGCACATGCGCGGTGTGATCATATGCCTGTTTGGTGCTGTGAATGGCGCTCTGTGGTGGCTCTCGCGGGACTTGATGTCATCGGGGGATTTCCCCTGCCCGTAGCGTCACTGTGAATGCCAGAAGGGGCGCCGACTTCGGCGGTGATTCCCAGCACGCACGCGCCGACTCCCCACCCGCTCCAGCCAGATGCACCTGAGGATAATGTAAGAACTAACTGCTCCTATAAATTATTGGCATAGCATACAAGGAGTCACGGCCCCCTGAGGAAGCCCACGTGAAACGTGCGTTGGGGCTGGTTCCTCTGCACTTCCATATACTGGTTACAATGGGTGAGATGCCCTTATTGAGTTACTTATCCCTGCCATGATTTGACTTCATGATATATATATCGCTGGGTTTGCTGTCCTTTTCTTTCTTATAATAGGTGATTCTATGATAATGTGGATATCTCCCAGTTTGTTGTATAAATAACTTTTATCTTTTTGGCAGTGGACCAATATGCATTATTTGCACAGCTATATATTATACCATCATTGACTATGTATATTGTTCTTTCCCCATACCTGATACTTGATTTATGGATTCATGCAGTGGGAATTTGTTGACACTGTGCGCCACTTTTTTATCGCCTTTTCTTATTATGTCTGAGTTATTATTTGTAACTTTGTAATAAAAATTGATATATATTTTTACATATTTGGACTTTGTACTGTATGTCTAGTATAGGTTGTAGGAATATATATATATATATATATATATATATATATATATACACAAGAACAGATATACAAGTATACAGTCAGGATTAGTGTAGTACAAGGGTAGGATACAGATAGATTACAATTATCATTTTATGTAGCGTGTGACCACAGGGAGGCACTGATGAATCACAGGTCCAAATCTTTGTAACGCAATTCTCTGGCCACGTCAGCTAATGGGCATCCTGCCAGTAGTCCAAAATGAGGAGCTGCCTATTATCCCCTAGCCTGCCCCCCCCACAAGCTGCACCCACCCCTGAGCTATGCAGCCTCACTCCTCCCCTATCTGAGAACATGGTTGTCCGGCTAGAACCGTGGAAGCTCATAACTTTCCACCTGAAGCACTGAATGGGACGGTGGTGGCGCCACTGGGTTCTGCTGGATTTTATCTTTGCAGGGAGACCAAATACGGCTACCGTATTTAATTCCTGGTAGCTATGCTTTACAACTCAATAATGCAGAGTTCTAAAGGTGGCTGCATGGTGTGGGCTTGTGGAGGAAGGAATGCAGATTCCGATTATGTGCTCGGCTAAGTTCAGAGATATTGCAGTTTTTTATTACAGGTCATTTTCTAGATTCAGTATCTCAGAGCCTGTGCTATTGAACCTGGAATCTGCGGTGCCCATATGTCTGAGTCAAACAAAGGAAGCCAGTCGGCTGGTAACTGCACAAGAGTTCACACCCCTGTGATAATTGCTGGAGTTTGGTGCTGGAGAACAGAGGGCCTATGCATTTTGGGCCCCCCTGGAGAGAGCTTCAAATGCCTATTTGCTTAAGCAAATTTTTACTGTAGCTAATTGTCCCCCTAGGGTGTGTGTCTACGGTCAGTAAACGCTGCTTGTTTGACGCTGCGCAGAGCTGCAGCGTCAAACACGCAGCGTCCAGATGTTCCAGCATATTGGAGGGGATTTTTTGAAATCCCGTGTCCACTATGCGTGGAAACCCGCACGCGGCAGGCCTGCGACTCCGGACATGCTGCGCGTCTTTTCAGATCACAGCATGTCCGTACACCTTGCGGGGACGCAGCGTCCCCACAAGGCATAACACAGGGCCCTATGGGAGGGGGGCGATGATCCCGGATGTGTACAGTTAACACATCCGGCATCATCGCGTCCCAGAAGGGGGCGGGGCTTAGCACCGAGCGGCTTTGCCGCTCCGGCAATACCGCCGGCCATCCTGAACGTGGACACGCAGCCTTAGGAGACTTGAAGCTGCAGTGCATCAGCACTGCTATGTATAACTAAAATTCAAAAAGTCAATAACAACCCTTTAACGAGCCTTCCCATATGATTGCAATAAATGGCACTAGAGTTCACACTCTTTTCCAATCTGAAGAGGCAATTTGCATATTTCATTTCCCAGAGAGCATTGCAGGGTTTATAAGCCTTTTCAATATTGGTATGTCACTCTCCAGAATGAGAAACGTTACTCCTTTGATCCCAGGCAAAAGCCAGCCTCTTACCCAGCCAAGTCAGATATTATGCTTTACACTGATGAGTGACAACATCCTGAAACACTGTGTCAGCAAACTGAGATTCTGTTTTGGATTTGACTGTATTCGTATGGCAAGGATAATTAAAAGGTCAAAATGAACTTTTAGGATTGTTACTTCCAATAAGTGGCACTAGGATTCAAGTTCTCATCCCATCTGAAGAGGCAATTTGAATATGTGATTTTCACTTAAAGCATTTTGCATAATTATTTTCATCACTCAATAATTATGTTTTATACAACACCACTTTAGAATTCTGCATATCTACAGATAATCTTCAAAAAAGCACCATGAACTTAACCTGTGCTTCAAAACCCTTTTCCTATCTTATTTTTTTATTAATATTTTTCCTCTTAAAACTTCTAGAATGTATCTCTCCAATTATGGAAATTACTACTGAAAATCATCATTATCTTCTTCATTATTCAATAGTTTATAACAAACATATAAGATACAATTAGATTCACTTTAACACCATATTGTACAAGACCATTACTTCACCTACTACCATTATGGTAATTTTCTTTGAAATTTGTGTAAAGGTGGAGAAGTCATCCAAACACCCTCCCTGAAAACTTCTCTAATGATATTGTATCATTATGAATCAAAGAAAATAAATATTATCCTGTGAAAGCTGTGTAGACTGCATTGAAGTTTTGGAACGTCTGTCCGGGGAGAAGAGTGGAGTACCCAAATCTATAAAGTTTATGGGCAGTCCTTAAGCAGTCAAACAATGTATTTTTTCTACTTCCAATCAGTTTTCCCTTGTTTGTACATCTCTATTTTGAATAATTCAGAGACCCAAACGCACAACCTTAACATTAATATGTTCATTATAGAAAGTCTCCTATTCTTCCACTTGAGAGATAAAGAGATATCAAGTGTGATAAGTTGCTAAATATGTGTTCATTTATATTCCGGAAGTGGCTTTTTAACAGTCATTTATTAGCAAGAAAACTCAAAATTCATAACAAATTATAGCTCTTGACAGATCAGACTTCGGCTGTCAAATACCAAATAAATATCTTATTTAGCAATACATAAATCCCCATAATGACATTTATGGAAATCCAATATGATTAACCTTTTTTGATACATTCATATACATATTTCACCAAGTCTAAATTTGTGGCATTTAAGACTGTTAAAAATGAATATAAAACCAAAGGAATGAGCAACTGGTCCTCCTGAGTGTTGGACACAGAAGTATTGGAATTTTTGACTTATTTAATTTTACTTAATATAAAAGAATTTTTAAATCTCATCAATATTTTAATGTGAACCGTCTTTATTACTTTGCAAGGTTTTTTTTGCATTATTTCCAGGAAGACTAGTATAGTTTGGAACATTTTTTTGTATAGTATTTGTTGTGGGCTTGTGTATTGGATTTTGTAAACTTTTTGTCAGGGTGAGCAAAACAAGCGTACTGAAGAGGATGGCAAGGCGGGGTAGGAGTTGTCAGACTGCACATGGATCATTGAGAAACAGGGCAGGATGGCAGGAAGACAAGCAAAAAACCAAGGTGCTTAACAGGTGCTTAACTGCAGGCAGCAGTCAAACTGGATACTTGATTGCAGAGAAGAAAACTCCCTGTTGCAGCAGAGTTGTAGCGTGAATAGCATCAATAATAGCGTATAAAAGTTAACAGATAATTAGCCAGCTAAGATAAATGGATGTTGCCATTAAAAGGTCTTGGATAATAACGTAAAATTAGGCTATCGCAGTAACCTAGCATGGACTTGCACAAAAGGAACTGGCACAAAGAAAATGAATAAAGAGCTTGAGCCAAGATAGGTAAGAATCATAGTAACAGTTAGTATGGCCGAAAAAAGACATTTGTCCATCCAGTTCAGCCTATATTCCGTCAGAATAAATGCCCAGATCTACATCCTTCTAAAGAACCTAATAACTGTAAGATACAATAATGTTATGCTCCAGAAAGAAATCTAGGCCTCTCTTGAACCCCTCAACTGAGTTCGCCATCATCACCTCCTCAGACAAGGAATTCCCGATTCTCACTGCCCTAACAGTAAAGAATCCTCATCTATGTTGGTGGAAAAAGCTTTGCTCCTCCAGGCGCAGAGAATGCCCACTTGTGACCGTCACCTTCCTTGGTATAAACAGATCCTAGGAGAGATATTTTTATTGTTCCCTTATGTACTTATACATGGTTATTAGATGGCCCTTCAGTTGTCATTTTTTTAGACCAAATAATCCTAATTTTGCTAATCTCTCTGGGTATTGTAGTTCCCCCATCACCTTTATTAATTTTGTTGCCCTCCTTTGTACTAGCTCTAGTTCTATTATATCCTTCCTGAGTTCCGCTGCCCAAAACTATACACAGTACTTCGTGTGCGGTCTAACCAGGGATTTGTACAGAGGCAGTATAATGCTCTCATCATGTGTATCCAGACCTCTTTTAATGCACCCCATGATCCTGTTTGCTTTGGCAGCTGCTGCCTGGCACTGGCTGCTTCAAGTAAGTTTATCATTAACTAGGATCCCCAAGTCCTTCTTCATGTCAGATTTACCCAGTGATTTCCCATTCAGTGTGTAATGGTGATATTGATTCCTTCTTCCCATGTGTATAACCCTACATTTATCAATGTTAAACCGCATCTGCCACCTTTCGGCCCAAGTTTCCAACTTATCCAGATAATGTTCTCATCATGAGTATCCAGTAGTGATGAGTGAATATACTCATTATTTGAGATTTCCCGAGCATGGTCGGGTGTCCTCCGAGTATTTTTTAGTGCTTGGAGATTTAGTTTTCATCCCCTCAGCTGAATGATTTACAGCTATTAGCCAGGCTAAGTACATGTGGGGGTTGCCTGGTTGCTAGGGAATCCCAGCATGTACTTATGCTGGCTAGTAGCTGTAAATCATCCAGCTGCGGTGATGAAAACTAAAACTCCGAGTACTAAAAAATACTTGAAGGACACCTGAGCGTGCTCGGGAAATCTCAAATAACGAGTATATTCGCTCATCACTAGTATCCAGACCTCTTTTAACCCCTTTAACCCCTTTCTGACATATGACATACTATCCCAAAAAGGATAGGTGGTATGACCACCGACCGGATAGTACGTCATCACCGATCAGGGGCCGGGTGTCAGCTGACTATCACAGCTGACATCAGGCACTTTGTTACAGGAGCAGTCACGGACCGCTCCTGGCACATTAACCCCTGGAACACTGCGATCAAACATGATCACAGCATTCCAGCAGCACATGGAAGCAACGTGCTTCCGTGAGACCCTCAGAGCAACGCGATGTGATCGCGTTGCTCCGAGGGTCTCCTACCTCCTCCATGCAGGCCGGGAATCCAAAATGGCCACGGGGGTCTTTCGGGTCCTGCAGGGAGGTGGCTTGAAAGTGCCTGCGGCACCGGCAAACCTCCTTTAGTGCCTGTGTGATCACTGATCTGACACAGTGCACTGCAAAGTGTCAGATCAGCAATCTGACACTATAGTATGATTTCTGTTGTGATTTTGCTTTTTGCTCCCTCTAGTGGTCATTAGTGATTTGACTCTGGAGCTTCTGTCTTTTCCTATATCCTCACCTGGGCCGTTAGTTCAGGGGCGTTGCTATATAAGCTCCCTGGACCTTCAGTTCAATGCCTGGCATCGTTGAAATCAGAGCTAATCTGTTGTGCTCTTGTCCTCTGATCCTGGTTCCTGTTTTTCAAGCCAAGTCTGCTTTTTTGCTTTTTGCTTTTGTTTTGTTTGGTATTTTTGTCCAGCTTGTTCCTATCTGTATCCTGACCTTTGCTGGAAGCTCTAGGGGGCTGGTGTTCTCCCCCCGGACCGTTAGACGGTTCGGGGGTTCTTGAATCTCCAGCGTGGATTTTTATAGGGTTTTTGTTGACCAGATAAGTTATCTTGCTATATTCTGCTATTAGTAAGCTGGCCTCTCTTTGCTGAACCTGGTTCATTTCTGTGTTTGTCATTTCCTCTTACCTCACCGTTATTATTTGTGGGGGGCTTGTATCTTGCTTTGGGGTCCCTTTCTCTGGAGGCAAGAGAGGTCTTTGTTTTCTTCTCCTAGGGGTAGTTAGATTCTCCGGCTGGCGCGAGTCATCTAGCGATCACCGTAGGCATGATCCCCGGCTACTTCTAGTGTTGGCGTTAGGAGTAGCTATTTGGTCAACCCAGTTACCACAGCCCTATGAGCTGGATTTTTGTATCTTGCAGACTTACACGTTCCTCTGAGACCCTGTCCACTGGGGTCATAACAGTATGCCAGGCCAGTATTAAATGTTTAATGCATTGCAGAAGTGGGATTATAAGAAAGAAAATTTTGAGTTTTTTTTTTCCCTCTCTCATTTTTTTTTTAATTTTCCCCTTTACCTCAGAGTGGCTTAAGCTTGCTGCAGACATGAATGTCCAGACCTTGATTACAAGTGTGGACCAGCTTGCCGCTCGTGTGCAGGGTATACAAGATTATGTTACCAGAAATCCTAGGTCTGAACCCAAGATTCTGATTCCTGAACTGTTTTCAGGAGACCGATTTAAGTTTAGGAATTTCAGGAATAATTGTAAATTATTTTTGTCCCTGAAACCTTGTTCGTCTGGAGACTCTGCTCAACAAGTAAAAATTGTTATTTCATTCTTACGGGGTGACCCTCAGGATTGGGCTTTTTCGTTGGCGCCAGGAGATCCGGCATTGGCTGATATTGATGCGTTTTTTCTGGCGCTCGGTTTACTTTATGAGGAACCCAATCTTGAGATTCAGGCAGAGAAAGCCTTGCTGGCTATGTCTCAGGGCCAGGACGAGGCTGAGGTGTATTGCCAAAAATTTCGGAAATGGTCCGTGCTGACACATTGGAACGAGTGTGCACTGGCCGCTAATTTTAGAAATGGCCTTTCTGAGGCCATTAAGAATGTTATGGTGGGTTTTCCCATTCCCACAGGTCTGAATGATACCATGTCCCTGGCTATTCAAATTGACCGGTGGTTGCGGGAGCGCAAAACCGCAAATTCCCTCATGTTGTTGTCTGAACAGACACCTGATGTGATGCAATGTGATAGAAAAACCGCAAATTCCCTCATGGTGTTGTCTGAACGGACACCTGATTTGATGCAATGTGATAGAATCTTGACTAGAAATGAGAGGAAAATTCATAGACGCCGGAATGGCTTGTGCTACTACTGTGGTGATTCTACACATGTTATCTCAGCATGCTCTAAACGTATATCTAAGGTTGTTAGTCCTGTCACCGTTGGTAATTTGCATCCTAAGTTTATTCTGTCTGTAACTTTGATTTGCTCACTGTCATCTTATCCTGTCATGGCGTTTGTAGATTCAGGTGCTGCCCTGAGTCTTATGGATCTCTCATTTGCTAAGCGCTGTGGTTTTATTCTTGAACCATTAGAAAATCCTATCCCTCTTAGGGGTATTGATGCTACGCCATTAGCAGAAAATAAACCGCAGTATTGGACACAGGTTACCATGTGCATGACTCCTGAACACCGCGAGGTGATTCGTTTTCTCGTTCTACATAAAATGCATGATTTGGTTGTTTTGGGGCTGCCATGGTTACAGACCCATAATCCAGTCCTTGACTGGAAGGCTATGTCAGTGTCTAGTTGGGGCTGTCGTGGTATTCATGAGGATTCCCTGCCTGTGTCTATTGCTTCTTCTACGCCTTCGGAAGTTCCGGAGTATTTGTCTGATTATCAGGATGTCTTTAGCGAGTCCAGGTCCAGTGCATTGCCTCCTCACAGGGAATGTGACTGTGCAATAGATTTGATTCCAGGCAGTAAATTTCCTAAGGGAAGACTTTTTAATCTGTCGATACCTGAACATACCGCTATGCGTTCATATATCAAGGAGTCTCTGGAGAAAGGACACATCCATCCGTCTTCTTCCCCTCTTGGTGCGGGATTCTTTTTTGTGGCTAAAAAGGACGGATCTTTGAGGCCTTGTATTGACTATCGGCTTTTAAATAAGATCACTGTCAAATTTCAGTATCCTTTGCCGCTGTTGTCTGACTTGTTTGCCCGGATTAAAGGTGCCAAGTGGTTTACCAAGATAGACCTTCATGGTGCGTACAACCTTCTGCGCATTAAGCAAGGGGATGAATGGAAAACCGCATTCAATACGCCCGAAGGTCATTTTGAGTACTTGGTGATGCCTTTTGGGCTCTCTAATGCCCCTTCAGTTTTTCAGTCCTTTATGCATGACATTTTCCGGAACTATCTGGATAAATTTTTGATCGTTTATCTGGATGATATTCTGGTTTTTTCTGATAATTGGGACTCGCATGTGGAGCAGGTCAGGATGGTCTTTAAAATTTTGTGTGAAAATTCTTTGTTTGTCAAGGGCTCAAAGTGTCTTTTTGGTGTACAGAAGGTTCCCTTTTTGGGGTTCATTTTTTCCCCTTCTGCTGTGGAGATGGACCCAGTCAAGGTCCGAGCTATTCTTGATTGGACTCAGCCCTCGTCAGTTAAGAGTCTTCAGAAGTTTTTGGGTTTCGCTAACTTCTACCGTCGTTTTATCGCTAACTTTTCTAGCATTGTGAAACCTTTGACGGATATGACCAAGAAGGGCTCCGATGTGGTTAATTGGGCTCCTGCTGCCGTGGAGGCTTTCCAGGAGTTGAAACATCGGTTTACTTCGGCGCCTGTTTTGTGCCAGCCTGATGTCTCGCTTCCCTTTCAGGTTGAGGTGGATGCTTCAGAGATTGGAGCAGGGGCCGTTTTGTCACAGAGAGGCCCTGGTTGCTCTGTTATGAGACCTTGCGCCTTTTTCTCTAGGAAGTTTTCGCCTGCGGAGCGAAATTATGATGTGGGCAATCGGGAGTTGTTGGCCATGAAATGGGCATTTGAGGAGTGGCGTCATTGGCTCGAGGGTGCTAAGCATCGTGTGGTGGTCTTGACTGATCACAAAAATCTGATGTATCTCGAGTCTGCTAAACGCCTGAATCCTAGACAGGCCCGCTGGTCATTGTTTTTCTCCCGTTTTGACTTTGTTGTCTCGTATTTACCAGGTTCTAAAAATGTGAAGGCCGATGCTCTTTCCAGGAGCTTTGTGCCTGATGCTCCTGGAGTCGCTGAACCTGTTGGTATTCTTAAGGATGGTATTATCTTGTCAGCTATTTCTCCTGATCTGCGACGTGTGTTGCAGAGATTTCAGGCTGATAGGCCTGATTCTTGTCCACCTGACAGACTGTTTGTGCCTGATAAGTGGACCAGCATAGTCATTTCCGAGGTTCATTCCTCGGTGTTGGCAGGTCACCCAGGAATTTTTGGCACCAGAGATCTGGTGGCCAGATCCTTTTGGTGGCCTTCCTTGTCTAGGGATGTGCGGTCATTTGTACAGTCCTATGGGACTTGTGCTCGAGCTAAGCCTTGCTGTTCTCGTGCCAGCGGGTTGCTCTTGCCCTTGCCTGTCCCTAAGAGACCTTGGACACATATCTCCATGGATTTCATTTCTGATCTTCCGGTGTCTCAAGGCATGTCTGTTATCTGGGTGATATGTGATCGCTTCTCCAAGATGGTCCATTTGGTTCCTTTGCCTAAGCTGCCTTCCTCTTCCGATCTGGTTCCTGTGTTTTTCCAGAAAGTGGTTCGTTTGCACGGCATCCCTGAGAATATTGTGTCAGACAGAGGATCCCAGTTCGTTTCCAGATTCTGGCGATCCTTTTGTAGTAGGATGGGCATTGACTTGTCGTTTTCGTCTGCTTTCCATCCTCAGACTAATGGACAGACGGAGCGAACTAATCAGACTTTGGAGGCTTATTTGAGGTGTTTTGTCTCTGCTGATCAGGACGATTGGGTGACCTTCTTGCCGTTGGCTGAGTTTGCCCTTAATAATCGGGCTAGTTCCGCCACCTTGGTTTCGCCGTTTTTCTGCAACTCTGGTTTCCACCCTCGTTTTTCTTCGGGTCATGTGGAACCTTCTGACTGCCCTGGGGTGGATTCTGTGGTGGATAGGTTGCAGCGGATCTGGAATCTTGTGGTGGACAACTTGAAGTTGTCACAGGAGAGGGCTCAGCGCTTTGCCAACCGCCGCCGCGGTGTGGGTCCCCGACTACGTGTTGGGGATTTGGTGTGGCTTTCTTCCCACTTTGTTCCTATGAAGGTTTCCTCTCCCAAATTTAAACCTCGTTTTATTGGTCCTTACAAGATATTGGAAATCCTTAATCCTGTATCCTTTCGCCTGGATCTTCCTGTGTCGTTTGCTATCCACAACGTGTTTCATAGGTCCTTGTTGCGGCGGTACGTTGTGCCTGTGGTTCCTTCTGCTGAGCCTCCTGCTCCGGTGTTGGTTGAGGGCAAGTTGGAGTACGTGGTGGAGAAGATCTTGGATTCTCGTCTCTCCAGGCGGAGGCTTCAGTACCTGGTCAAGTGGAAGGGCTATGGTCAGGAAGATAATTCCTGGGTGGTCGCCTCTGATGTTCATGCGGCCGATTTAGTTCGTGCCTTTCACGCCGCCCGTCCTGATCGCCCTGGTGGTCGTGGTGAGGGTTCGGTGACCCCTCACTAAGGGGGGGGTACTGTTGTGATTTTGCTTTTTGCTCCCTCTAGTGGTCATTAGTGATTTGACTCTGGAGCTTCTGTCTTTTCCTATATCCTCACCTGGGCCGTTAGTTCAGGGGCGTTGCTATATAAGCTCCCTGGACCTTCAGTTCAATGCCTGGCATCGTTGAAATCAGAGCTAATCTGTTGTGCTCTTGTCCTCTGATCCTGGTTCCTGTTTTTCAAGCCAAGTCTGCTTCTTTGCTTTTTGCTTTTGTTTTGTTTGGTATTTTTGTCCAGCTTGTTCCTATCTGTATCCTGACCTTTGCTGGAAGCTCTAGGGGGCTGGTGTTCTCCCCCCGGACCGTTAGACGGTTCGGGGGTTCTTGAATCTCCAGCGTGGATTTTTATAGGGTTTTTGTTGACCAGATAAGTTATCTTGCTATATTCTGCTATTAGTAAGCTGGCCTCTCTTTGCTGAACCTGGTTCATTTCTGTGTTTGTCATTTCCTCTTACCTCACCGTTATTATTTGTGGGGGGCTTGTATCTTGCTTTGGGGTCCCTTTCTCTGGAGGCAAGAGAGGTCTTTGTTTTCTTCTCCTAGGGGTAGTTAGATTCTCCGGCTGGCGCGAGTCATCTAGCGATCACCGTAGGCATGATCCCCGGCTACTTCTAGTGTTGGCGTTAGGAGTAGCTATTTGGTCAACCCAGTTACCACAGCCCTATGAGCTGGATTTTTGTATCTTGCAGACTTACACGTTCCTCTGAGACCCTGTCCACTGGGGTCATAACAGATTTCCCTCCTGGGGCAATGTTGCAAAGTTAAAAAAAAATATTTACAAGTGTAGAAAAAAAAAAACCTAAATAAAGAAAAAAAATATTGTTCCAATGAAAACATTTATTTGCCTAAATAAAAAAACAATAAAAGTACTCATATTTAGTATCGCCACATCCGTAACCACCCAACCTATAAAACTGTCTCACTAGTTAACCCCTTCAGTGATCGCCGTAAAAAAAAAACGGGCAAAAAACAATGCTTTATTATCATACTGCCGAACAAAAAGTGGAATAACTAGTGTTGAGCATTCCGATACCGCAAGTATCGGGTATCGGCCGATATTTGCGGTATCGGAATTCCGATACCGAGTTCCGATATTTTTGTGATGTTGGAAATCGGAATCGGAAGTTCCCAGTGTATGGTTCCCAGGGTCTGAAGGAGAGGAGATTCTCCTTCAGACCCTGGGATCCATATTCATGTAAAAAATAAAGAATTAAAATAAAAAATATGGATATACTCACCCCTCCGGCGGCCCCTGGACCTTACCGATGTAACCGGCAGCCTCCGTTCCTAAGAATGAGGAGTTTAGGACCTGCGATGACGTTGCGGCTTGTGATTGGTCGCATGAGCGGTCGCATGAGCGGTCATGCGACCAATCACAAGCTGCGATGTCATCGAAGGTCCTAAACTCCTCATTCTTAGGAACGGAGGCTGCCGGTTACATCGGTAAGGTCCAGGGGCCGCCGGAGGGGTGAGTATATCCATATTTTTTATTTTAATTCTATATTTTTTACATGAATATGGTTCCCAGGGCCTGAAGGAGAGTTTCCTCTCCTTCAGACCCTGGGAACCATCCAGGATACCTTCCGATACTTGTGTCCCATTGACTTGTATTGGTATCGGGTATCGGTATACTATCCGATACCGATACTTTCAAGTATCGGAAGGTATCACTCAACACTAGGAATAACACGTGATCAAAAAGAGGGATATAAAAAAAATGGTACAGCTGAAAACGTATTCTTGTCCCACAAAAGACGAGCCGCCAGACAGTGTCATCAGCAAAAAAATAAAAAAGTTATAGTCCTCAGAATAAAGCAATGCAAAAATAATTATTTTTAATAAAAAATAGATTTTATTGTATAAAAGCGCTAAAACATAAAAAATGATATAAATGAGGTGTCACTGTAATCATACTGACCCAAAGAATAAAACTGCTTTATCAATTTTATCAAACGTGGAATGGTATAAATGCCCCCTCAAAGAAATTCACGAATTGCTGGTTTTTGTTCATTCTGCCTCACAAAAATCGGAATAAATAATAAAAGTAAAAAATGTATTTATTTCCATTTTCCCATTAGGGTTAGGGATAGGGATACAGTTAGGGTTAGGGTTGGGGCTAAAGTTAGGGTTAGGGTTGGGGCTAAAGTTAGGGTTAGGGCTACAGTTAGAATTAGGGCTAAAGTTAGAGTAAGGGTTGGGGCTACAGTTAGGGTTGGGGCTATAGTTAGGGTTAGGGTTTTGGCTAAAGTAATTGTTAGGGTTGGGGCTAAAGTTAGGGTTGGGGCTAAAGGTAGGGTTAGGGTTGGGGCTAAAGTTAGGGTTAGGGTTTGGGCTAAAGTTAGGTTTAGTGTTGGGGCTAAAGTTAGGGTTGGGGCTCAAGTTAGGGTTAGGGTTTGGATTACATTTACAGTTGAGATTAGGGTTGGGATTAGGGTTAGGGGTGTGTCAGAGTTAGGGGTGTGGTTATGGTTATGGTTGGGATTAGGGTTAGGGGTGTGTTGGAGTTAGGGGTGTGGTTAGGGTTGGGATTAGGGTTAGGGGTGTGTTGGGGTTAGGGATGTGGTTGGGATTAAGGTTAGGGGCATGTTCGGGTAAGGGATGTGGTTAAGGTTGGGGTTGGCATTAGGGTTAGGGGTATGTTTGGGTTAGGGTTTCAGTTAGAATTGTTTAGGTACATCAGGGGCTCTCCAAACGCAACATGGCGTTCGATCTCAATTCCAGCCAATTCTCCGTTGAAAAAGTAAAACAGTGCTCCTTCCCTTCCGAGCTCTCCCGTGCAACAAAACAGGGGTTTATCCCAACATATGGGGTATCAGCGTACTCAGGACAAATTGGACAACAACTTTTGGGGTCCAGTTTCTCCTGTTACCCTTGGGAAAATACAAAACTGGGGGCTAAAAAATAATGTTAATGGAAAAAAATAGTTTTTATTTTCACCACTCTGCGTTATAAACTGTAGTGAAACACTTGGGGGTTCAAAGTGCTCACCACACATCTAGATAAGTTCCTTAGGGGTCTACTTTCCAAAATGGTGTCACTTGGGGGGTTTCAATGTTTAGGCACATCAGGGGCTCTCCAAACACAACATGGCGTCACATCTCAATTCCAGCCAATTTTGCATTGAAAAGTCACACAGCTCTCCTTCCCTTCCGAGCTCTGCCATGCGCCCAGACAGTGGTTTACCCCCACATATGGGGTATCAGCATACTCAGGATAAATTGCACAACAACTTTTGTGGTCCAAATTCTTCTGTTACCCTTGGAAAAATAAAAAATTGGGGAGAAAAATATCATTTTGGTGAAAAAATATGACTTTTTATTTTTACAGCTCTACATTTTCAACTTCTCTGAAGCACTTGGTGGGTCAAAGTGCTCTCCACACATCTAGATAAGTTCCTTAGGGGGTATACTTTCCAAAATGGTGTCACTTGTCGGGGGTTTCAATGTTTAGGCACATCAGGGGCTCTCCAAATGCAACATGGCGTCCTATCTCAATTCGAGTCAATTTTGCATTGAAAAGTCAAATGGTGCTCCTTCCCTTCGGAGCTCTGCCATGCGCCCAAACAGTGGTTTACCCCCGCATATGGGGTATCAGCATACTCAGAATAAATTGTACAACAACTTTTTGGGGCCAGTTTCTCCTGTTACTCTTGGTAAAATAAAACAAATTGGAGCTAAAGTAAATTTTTAGTGAAAAAAAGTTAAATGTTCATTTTTTTTTTAAACATTCCAAAAATTCCTGTGAAAGACCTAAAGGGTTAATAAACTTATTGAATGTGGTTTTGAGTACATTGTGGGGTGCAGTTTTTAGAATGGTGTCACACTTTGGGTATTTTCTATTTTATAGACCCCTCAAAGTGACATCAAATGTGATGTAGTCCCTAAAAAAATGGTGTTGTAAAAATGAGAAATTGCTGGTCAACTTTTAACCCTTACAAACTTTTAACTCCCTAACAAAAAAAAATTGGTTCCAAAATTGTGCTGATGTAAAGTAGACATGTGGGAAATGTTAATTATTAAGTTTTTTGTGTGACATAACTCTGTGATTTAAGGGCATAAAAATTCAAATTTGGAAAATTGCAACATTTTCAAAATTTTCACCAAATTTCCTTTTTTTTCACAAATAAACACTGGTAATATTAAAGAAATGTTACCACTAACATGAAGTACAATATGTCATGAGTAGTGTTGAGCATTCCGATACCACAAGTATTGGGTATCGGCCGATATTCGCGGTATCGGAATTCCGATACCGAGTTCCGATAATTTCAGTATGTCGGATACCGGAATCAGAAGTTCCCATAATTCAAAGAGCCAGAATTCACCCAATGAGGAATCATTAGAAGTGTGGGCACATCCTGCTCTGCATGTTAGGCATGTAACTACTGGCATGGCTGTGATTGGCTGCTGAAATGATGTCATGATGCACTATAAAAGTCGCCGCTGCCATTTTGGGTTCACTCTGCTGTGAATTCAGTTAGGGACAGAACGCTGTGTTCTGACTGAGGGCGAGTTTTGAGATAGTGATTTGCTTCATTTTGCTTTACCCAGGCTAATTTAGCAACCGCTGTGTGAGAACATTGTTTTTGCCTTGCAGCGCTGTTCACGGCTGTCTGCAAGGTGTCTGTGTGAGTGCAGCTCACTCTGTAGTCTGGTCTGCAGCCACCGCTGGTTGTAGTCAGCTCAGGGTGCGTCACTGCCTCATACCGTTCTATTGTCCCTTTTTCAATTAGTGCTTCCTGCTGCACATTTTTTCAAATTTATCCTATTAGTGGCTTTCTATCCGTATCCTGCTAGATTGTGGAAAAACACTATATAGGATTACATAGAGGAGGTTTTTTTGGCCTTGCAGCACTGTTCACACCTGTCTGCACAGTCTCTGTGTGTCTGTATGCCTTTAATGTCTCCTCCACCTCCCCAATACATCCTACATTATTCTTAGTTGTTTTCCTTCATGTAGAATTAACCTACAAGGAAAGAAGGGGTTTATTTTAATTCTGATATTTTTGTCCCATTGACTTGCATTGGTATCAGGAATCGGTATCGGCGATATCCGATATTTTTTGAATATCGGCCAATCCAATCCGATACCGATAATTCTGGATATCGGAAGGTATCGCTCAACACTAGTCATGAGAAAACAATGTCAAAATCACTGTGATCGGTTGAAGCATTCCAGAGTTATAACCTCATAAAGGGAGAGTGGTCAGAATTGTAAAAATTGGCCCGGTCATTAACGTGCAAATCACCCTTGGGGGTAAAGGGGTTAATGTACCCCATGATCCTGTTTGCCTGGGCAGCTGCTGCCTGGCATTGGTTGCTCCAGGTAAGTTTATCATTAACTAGGATCCCCAAGTCCTTCTCCATGTTAGATTTACCCAGTGGCTTCCCGTTCAGTGTGTAATGGTGATATTGATTCCTTATTCTCATGTGTATAAACTTACATTTATCATTGTTAACCCATATCTGCTACCTCTCATCCCACATTTCCAACTTATCCAGATCCATCTGTAGCAATAATGTTAATAATAATGTAACAATAATGTTATACAAAATTTGTAATGAAAGCCGGTATTTTCCTAAAGCATAACTGCACTTTTCAATAATTATTTAAATGTCATACAGCTATGTTTGAACTTTGGATTTGTAGGGGTCTAGTTGTTGGACTCCCAATTATCACTAAAAACAAGTGATAAGTGGGGGAAAGCAGTGTTTAACTGAGCATTATTACATTGTTGTTCTAGCGACCACTTAACATCTTGGCACCCAAATCCCCACCAAATAAAGCTTTTGACATGTGTCTGTGAAATATCAAAAGCTTTCTGAAAGTGCAGGGTAATGTATGTGAGGTCTAAAGCTTTACCTCAATTAACACCTTAGTAATAGAGCAAATTTGACATTAACCCCTTTACGCGCCAGCTTGTTTTCACATTAATGACCAGGCCAAATTTTACAATTATGACCAATGTTACTTTACGTGGTAATAACGTGGACACCAACAGATCCCACTAATTCTGAGAATGTTTTATTGTTACATATTGTACTTCATTATAGCGGCACAATTTTTTCAAGATGACTTGAATTTATTTGTGAAAAAATCAGAAATTTGGCGAAAATTGTGCAATTTTCAAATGGTCAATTTTTTATGCCCTTACACTCGAGAGTTATGTTGCACAAAATAGTTAATAAATAACATTTCCCAGATGTCTATATTACATCAGCACAGTTTTTGAAACATTTTTTTTGTTAGGATGCTAGAAGGGATAAAATTTGACCGGCAATTTCTCATTTCTCCAATAAAATTTACAAACCATTTTTTTTAAGAATCCATATCACATTTGAAGTGACTTTTAAGAGCCTGTATGATAGAAAATACCCAAAAGTGATGGCATTCTAAAAACTGCACCCCTCAAAGTACCCAAAACCACATTCAAGAAGTTTATTAATCCTTCAGGTGCTTCACAGGAATTCATGGAATATGAAAGGAAAAATTTATATTTCCTTTTTTCTCACCAAAATTTTACATTATATCCAAATTATTTTTATTTTCACAAGGGTAACAGGAGAAAATTAACATTTTTTGCAGGGAATTTCTCCTGAATACGAAGAAACTCCATATGTTGGAGAAAACTATGGTTTGGGCGCAGGGCAGGGCTTTGGAGGGGTAGGAGTGCCAGTGGGCTTTTGGAGCGCAAAATTGGCTGGAATCATTAGTGGATGCCATGTTCCATTTGGAGAGCCCTGATGTGCCTAAACAGTGGAAATCCCCCACAAATGGCCCCATTTTTTAAACTAGGCCCCTGATAGAATGTATTTAGATTTCTAGAGACCACCTTGAACCCCTGTTTATAACTTAGAGCTGAGAAAAAAAAAATCTAATTTTTTCCACAAAAATGTTATTTTAGCCCCAAATTTTATTATTTTCATAAAGGTATCAGGAGAAAATGGATGAAATAATATGTTATGTATTTTCTCCCGAATGTGCAGATACACCCATATGTGGGGGAAAACTACTGTTTGGGCACATGGAAGAAGCAAAAGGGCGAAAAGCACGTCGGTGTGCAGAGGGTCACTGGTGGACTAAGAGACATCACTCTCATTTCTTTTCACCTAACCACTGAGGTAATATCATATATGCACTTTTAGTATGGTATACTTGGCACAGGTAACCTTATCCTGTGTGGTTGAAGCTTAGGCCTTTTCTATTGTTGATAATATGATATAGCACAGGTACAAGTACCATATTTTCTGGGGTATAAGATGACTTTTTAACCCCTGAAAATCATTTCAAAAGTCGGTGGTCATTTTATACACCGGGTACGGCGTGTGCAGGGAAAATTCCTGTATGGTTCCCAGGGTCTGAAAGAGAGGAGACTCTCCTTCAGGCCCTGGAATCCATATTCATGTAAAAAAAAGAATTAAAATAAAAAATTTGGGCTATACTTACCCTCCGAAGGCCCCCGGCTCTCAGCGTTGCAAGCGGCAGCCTCTGTTCCTAAGGATGCAGTGAGCGAAGGACCTTCGATGACGTCACATGACCGGTCGCGTGACCGTGACGTCATTGAAGGTCCTTCGCTCAATGCATCTTTAGGAACGATGGCCGCCACTTGCACCGCTGAGAGCCGGGGGCCGTCGAAGGGTAAGTATGTCCCATATTTTTTTTTAATTCTTTTTTTACATAAATATGTATCCCAGGGCCTGAAGGAGAGTCTCCTCTCCTCCAGACCCTGAGAACCATCGGCACTGCACACGCGGTATAAGATGACTGGGCGTATAAGATACGTCTTATACGGCGAGTATATCCCAAACTCCATATTTTATATGGAAAAGTTGGGGGTCGTCTTATACGCCCAGTCGTCTTATACACCAGGAAATATGGTATGTATATAGGGATTATTTGTTAAATTAATATAGAGGATGCTTTTTAGCACCTGGTAAATGGACTAATATTATAATTCATATACAAGTGCACATTCTTTAGGTGATTATTTGGGTAAAAACATTTGTTTAAATACTATTTTACATTAATTGATTTGCCAGTGCTGCCCTCCTCTGGGGTAAAGTTTTTGTGAATTAATGAATATATGGCTCCTTTTTTAAAAATGATTTTTAAGCTTTTGCAACAATAAATATTTAATTTTAATCATTATGGTTCGTTTCATTTAAGTGACAGTTTATTTCACCGCCCCTTTTTAAGTTGTATTTGCTAGAAATGCCATTTTGTTATATGTTGTGACATTGATTAAAATTGTTTGGGCACACGGTAGGGCTCAGAAGGAGTGCAAAATTGGCTTGAATCATTAGCGGACACCATGTCGCATTTGGAGAGCCTCTGATGTGCCTAAGGAGTGGATACCCACACATGTTACCTAATTTGGAAGTTAGATCCCTCATGGAATGTGTGGTGAGCACCTTGAACCTCAGGTGCTTCACAGAAGTTTATAACATAGAACCATGAAAATAAAAATAAATTTTTTTCCACAAAAATGTTCTTTTAGCCCCAATTTATTCTTTTTATTCTTTTTACAAGGGTAACAGGAGAAAATAGTAAAAAAATATATTGGGAAATTTCTCTTCAGTACGCTTATACCTCATATGTGGGGGAAAACTTTTGTTTGGGTGCAAGGTAGGGCTTAGAAATTAACCCCTTACTGACCTCGGACGTACTATACCGTCCGAGGTCAGCTCCCCTGCTTTGATGCAGGGCTCTGCGGTGAGCCCGCATCAAAGCCGGGACATGTCAGCTGTTTTGAACAGCTGACATGTGCCCGCAGACAGCGGCATTTAACTACCGCATCCGGCCGGGCGGCCGGATATGACGTCATCGCCGACCCCCGTCACATGATCGGGGGTCGGCGATGCTTCTGAATGGTAACCATAGAGGTCCTTGAGACCTCTATGGTTACTGATCGCCGGTGGCTGTGAGCGCCACCCTGTGGTCGGCGCTCACAGCACACCTGCAATTCTCCTACATAACAGCGATCTGATGATCGCTGTTATGTAGCAGAGCCGATCGGGCTGTGCCTGCTTCTAGCCTCCCATGGAGGCTATTGAAGCATGGCAAAAGTGAAAAAAAAAAGTTTTTAAAAATGTGAAAAAAATAAAAAAAACATAAAAGTTTAAATCACCCCCCTTTCGCCCCAATCAAAATAAATCAATAAAAAAAATCAAACCTACACATATTTGGTATCGCTGCGTTCAGAATCGCCCGATGTATCAATAAAAAAAGCATTAACGCCAGAAATACGTTTTTTTGGTTGCCGCGACATTGCATTAAAATGCAATAACGGGCGATCAAAAGAACGTATCTGAACCAAAATGCTATAATTAAAAACGCCAGCTCGGCACACAAAAAATAAGCCCTCACCTGCCCCCAGATCACGAAAAATGGAGACGCTACGAGTATCGGAAAATGGCGCATTTTTTTTTTTTTTTTTTGCAAAGTTTGGATTTCTTTTTCACCACTTAGGTAAAACATAACCTAGACATGTGAGGTGTCTATGAACTCGTACTGACCTGGAGAATCATAATGGCAGGTCAGTTTTAGCATTTAGTGAACCTAGCAAAATAGGCAAGCAAAAAACAAGTGTGGGATTGCACTTTTTTTGCAATTTCACTGCACTTGGAATTTTTTTCCCGTTTTCTAGTACACCACATGGTAAAACCAATGATGTTGTTCAAAAGTACAACTCGTCCCGCAAAAAATAAGCCCTCACATGGCCAAATTGACGGAAAAATAAAAAAGTTATGGCTCTGTGAAGGAGGGGAGCGAAAAACAAAAACGGAAAAACGAAAAATCCCAAGGTCATGAAGGGGTTAAGAAGTGATGTTTTGAAATGCAGGTGTCATGTTACGTAACATGCAGGTGTCATGTTACATATTGGAGAGCCCATGATGTGTCTAAGCAGTGGAAATCTACCTCAAATGACCCCATTTAGGAAACTATATCCCTCAAGGAATTCATCTACGTATGTTATTGGCACCTTGAACCCATAGGTGCTTTACAGAATTTTACAACATTGATCTGTGAAAATGAAAAAATATATATTTTTCCGACAAAAATGTTTTAGCTCCAATTTTTTTCATTTTCATAAGGATAGTAGAAGAAAAAGTAACCCAAAATTATTGTCCATTTACTCCTGTGTACACTGATGCCCCATATGTGGTCAAAAACTACTTTTTAGGCACAGTGCAAAGCTCAGAAGTGAAGAAGTACATATTAGAGTTCAGATTTTGTTGAAATGGTTTGAGAGTGTCATGTCAGACTGTCAGAGCTGCTGATGTGCCTAAGCAGTAAACCCCCCATAAGTGACCTCATTTTACAAACTACACCCCCAAATACATTAAGTGATTAGGTGAAGTGATCATATTGACTCCAAATATGCCTCAAAAAAATTTACATCTTTGGGTGCTGAAGAAAGAATGATTACATTTTTACCACTAAAATGTTGATTTAGCCCCATGTTTTTCATTTTTCTAAGGACTATTAGGAAAAAATGGACCTCTATTTATCTTAAAAATTTCTCCTGATTGGGCCAATACCGTAAATATATTGGAGAAATACTTTTCAGGCACAGTGCAATGCTCAGAAGGGAAGGAGCACCATATTATAGTGCAGATTTTACTGTTATGGTTTGTGGGTGCCATGACCCACTGGGAGAGCCCCTAAGGAGCCAGAACAGCAGAATCCCCCATAAATGATCCATATTGCAAACTACACCTCTCAATGAATTCATTCAGGGGTGCAGTGATCATATTGAAACCACAGATGTGTCACAGAATCTTACACCATTGGGCAGTGAAGAAAAAATTATTACATTTTTACCACTAATATTGTATTTTAGCTTCAGATCTTACATTTCACAAGGGAAAATGGGGAAAAATTCCACCAAAACTTGTTCCACAATTTCTGCTGAATGTAGAAATTCCCCATATTTGGCTGTACAGTACTGCTTAGGCATACGGCAAGACTCAGGAGGGATGGAGCACTATTTGCCTCCTGGATAGTTTGTGAACTCCATATATTGAGCTTAGTGCTAGAAGAGCAGAATCTCCAGTCAAGTGACCCTATTTTGGAAATTATATTTTGGAAGCCCCCTATATTTCCGTTAACAGATGGGTGGAGTCTTGATTCTTTTATGGATTGATTTGAAGCTTTTTTTGATAACATTTCATATAACATTTTGGATCACATTTATCCTGCACTCTACGCTGAGCACTTACTTTGTTGTTTTCATCTAAATCTACAAGTGATGTGATTTAGATGAAACCCCTGAGGGATCCATTCACTATATTGAGACAGCAGAGTTACTCTGGAATCCATCTGGCCTCTGTTCAGTGGTGTCCTTCTTTTCGGAAGTGCACAAAACTGTGGTGTACCGCACTTTTATGCATGTCTAAAAAGACGGACATCACCGGTTCATAGGCCACACGGCATCCACAGAGCCTTCACCTGCTTCATTATAGGGAACACTCCTCCGGGGGTTCCATCTGAATCATGTATTTCAGAGACTTACATGGAAATCCAGCATAAGTGCTCAGTGTAGAGCACAGGATAAGTGAGCAGAGAGCCTTACTGCGATCTTTTGAAGGCAGAATGAACAGATCAACAGCAGGTGAAGGATTAGTTATATTTATTTTTACAGCATTCCTCGTGCAGTAAGTGGTTAGACAACATTATTCTTCCTGTCCATTCAATACCAGATTCATATTTATTTTATGTTTGGCTGCTATCACACACTAACAAATGTTTTTTATTTTAATTCCCATTCTTTGAGAGCATTAAATTCTCCATATTTTGGCCAACAAAGTCATGTGAGGGCATGACGGAATGGCAGGTCGAGTTGACGATTTATTGAAACTATTTTCGAGCACATGTCATTTTTTGTTCACTTTTTTTTCCAATTGTTGAGAGGCAGAATGAATAAAAATCAGAAATTCAGTAATTGTTTTCTGTGGGTGGTTTTATGCCATTCCGCATGTGATAAAATTAATAAGGCAGCTTTATTCTTTGGGTGAGTACGATCACAATGATACCACATTTATATCAGTTTTTTATGCTTTGCGCTTTTACACAATAAAAACTATTTTATAGAAAAATAACTGTTTTTGCATTGCTTTATTTTGAGAGATATATATAATTTAATTTTTCCACTGATGGAGCTATTGTTTGGCTTATATTCTGTGTGACAAGAAAGTGATTTCAGCGATAACATTTTTGCTTACATTCGTATTTTTTCTTACATTTAACTCCACTTTTTTGCTCAGCTGTATGATGAAAAAGCAGTTTTATTTGCTTGTTTCTTTTTTTTTTTTACGGTGTTCACTGAAAGTGTTAACTTGCATGTCGGTTTTATGAGGCAGGAAGTTCTAGATGCAGCAATGCCAAACATGTGAACACTTTAAAAAAAAATAAAAATAGAAATCAATGCCCTCCAGAAAACAAGAAGGGGAGTGCTCTGCTCTGGATTGACAAATTAGGACAACCCTTTTAATCAAAGCATTATATCATTACCTTATGTTAAAAGAAGTGACTTACAGTAATACAGCATTGGCAAAAATTAAGAGACCACTGCAAAATTTTCAGTTTGTTTGATTTTTCTCTTTATAGGTATATTTTTGAGTAAAATGTAAATTGTTCTTTTATTCTATAAACTTCTGACAACATGTCTCCGAATTTCCAAGCAATAAATTTTGTATTTTCTTTCTGAAAAGAAAAAATGGTCACAATAAAAAAAAAACAGTGCTTTCAGACCTCAAATAAAGCAAAGAAAACAAGTTCATAATCATTTAGAAACAACAATACTAATGTTTTAACTCAGGAAAAGTTCAGAAATCAATATTTTGTGGAATAACCATGATTTTCAATCACAGCTTTCATGTTTCTTGGCATGTTTTCCACCAGTCTTTCACACTGCTTCTGGCACAAAAATGTAAGCAGTTCTTCTTTGTTTGATGGCTTGTGACTATCCATCATCCTCTTGATTATATTCCAGAGGTTTTCAATGTTCAATGGGGTTCACGTCTGGAGATTGGGCTGTCCATGATAAGGTTTTGATGTGTGGTCTCTTAATTTTTGACAGAGCTGCATGTTATACCTAAACATGAAAAGATCAGAATAGCTTATTGCAGTGTATCCATAATCTGTGAAAAGCCTACAAACATAATACACAGCCAGATATACGGAGAACGATATATTAATTTATGAGATACATGATTAAAACACAGTTACAAAGTAACGTGAAGAAATGGAAAAAAGGTAAAATGAACCTCATAAAGCGTATAAGCAGAGGTTGTTGAATATCAAGGTCATCAAATGTCAGAATGACTATAATAAAGCATTATATATGCACATTAGAAGTGCATGATGCATAATATATGGCTCAAATAAATTGCAAGTAGATTACACAAATATTATTTAAAGCAGAGGTGTCAAACTGCATTCCTCGAGGGCCGCCAACAGGTCATGTTTTCAGGATTTTCTTAGCATTCCACAAGGTGCTGGAATCATTCTGTGCAGGTGATTAAATTATCACCTGTGCAATACAAGGAAATCCTGAAAACATGACCTGTTTGCGGCCCTCGAGGAATGCAGTTTGACACCTCTGATTTAAAGTGCTTAATAGTGTCCCAATGGCCAAAGATAAATATATAAAATTGTACGCACCAAAAATAAAAAGCATCTGTTTAAAACAGCTTCAGAAATATGCAACCATGTATAAATAGATAGATATTATGGCAGAGTGTGACCAAGCTAAGAAAATAAATACAAACAGATGTTAATTAATTGTGTGAAAGTGTTTCGCCGATGGCTTCAACAGGGAACCAATATGTTACAACTATTCAACAGGTAAAAATAAACCAGAAAACCCAGGTATCTTTTCATTCAAATCACCTTCCTTTGTAAATCAAAGGCAACTCTCAAAATCATTGGCAGCAGATGATGACAGCTATCTCAAAGCCTCTTATGTAAATAACTCAAAATTTAGGGCAAGTTCCTACTTTACGTATCACACCGTGCGTACTAAAAATATAACTGCTTCTTTGCCTTTACAACTATCATATTCCAAAACATCGCTATTTGATCAATTATGAAGAAAGGTAAGAAACATATCAATAAAACATGATGTGCTGAAACAGAAAAGGAAATCTATACAAATACTGCATGAATATGTGTGACATTATGACAGAGAGGTGAGGTCTGTAAAATGTAATGTAGACTTGCTAACTATGGAAATGACAGACAGTTAGGCTTCACTCGTATCCTCATACTACAGATCTATGTAAAACAGCACCTATAGAATGCCATGAGCCAGTACTGAAAATCCAATCGATGGTTTTAAGTGGAGGAGCACAGAGGTTAATATTAATGGATTTAATTGTTCTTTGCATTTTCCATCGCATGCCTTTTTAAAGGTCCTCCTTACCTCATTTATGGAAGAATGCATTGCCATGCAGACACCATGGGTATCACACTACTACATGTGGATCTGTAATCTATATACCGTACCTAAACCTAAACTTATATGCCTAAACCTAAATAACCTATAACAATTTCATGTCCCCCCACACAGGGTTCATGTATGGCAAATCCATTTGTACAGATATAACCACCATGGCGCCCTACGCTGTTATTGAAGCACATATGCTATTGGGTTGGTGCACTCATCATTTACTTTGTATGAGAGCAGCCACTATACACAAATAGTGCCATGGTAGGATAAAAAAATACAGTAGTGCCCCAGCTTTACAGAAGAAGATGCTTACAACATCTGCACTATTCAAAAATGGAAATGTAGTCCGGTTCACTATGTAATTTCGCCGGAATTTTCTGGAGAGTTTCAAATATGTACATTTTTGGAAAGGCTATGGTATAAGCAATAAGAAAAACAATGTTTCCATTTGCCTCGAGTCCTAAGTGGCCGCCATCTTGGATTTTACAAAATGGCTGATTTACATCGATTTTCGTTAATATCTCAGCTTGTAAGTAACGTAAAACTTAAATTTTGACAGCTAAACATACATTTTGAGTACTAAGAAATGCAGTGGTATCCAAATAAATACTCTATATACGACTACAAATTGTATCGGTTTATATTTGAACAAATTTTCGAACTCGAAAAGCAGAGAGTTAATGTTTTTAACTATTGAACAACCAGAGTGTCTTTACATATCGCCACCATCACTGTCATCATCAGTTTCATATTTGGTCTGAGTGTCCTCGTCATTCATACACTCGCTGTCACACTGACAAAGATCGGTACAGGATAAGTTATTTTTTCGGCACGAACACCTTGAAGAAGAACAGTCATGTTTGCATTGACAACTAATCATCTCGATTATTGCTTTTGGAGCTGGAAGAACATCTGTCATGGTTGGTTTCAACTGTCCATCCAACCCTTTGTGATAGCCATTCTTCTCGGGATCCAGCTGAGAATCCTGCAAAGCAATGTTAGCTTGTCCCCACACTCTGGCTTGGATATGGACTCTGAGGACATGTTGTTTTAGAGCTCCGAGTGTAGGAGGTAACCTGTCACTTTCTGCCATATGCTTGCAAAATAGATGCCATCGCAGTTCGGGAATATTCTTAATAAAAATGCCTTTTGGAGAGTAAGCAAAACATACGAAGGTAGCAAGAGTTGACAACATAGTTTCGCTCACTTCTTTTTCAGTCGAAAGCATCTGCAGAGAACTGATTACATCTGGTGTTGCGTTCATGTAAGCTTGCAGCCAGATTGCTTTGCCAATTCGAGAGAACCTTCCAGTTGTGTCAGCACCAGTGAATGCATGGAAGGCTGTCAAAGCCTTTGCTCTGTCTGCCCCTATGACTCGCCTTATTGGCTCTATCTCGATCATCCCAGAGACCATTGAAATCGATGTATTCTTCAGCATGAGGTCATAGTTAGCTATGACCAACACCAGTACATCGGTATCAGGGGAGAAGAAAACCATCCTTGCATCCGGTGGGTTTCGTTGTGTTGCCAAGACAGCTTGGTAGATCAACAGTGTGTCTGCTTCTTCGTGATTGTTGTCGTCGAAAACTAAGTTTTTGTTGCTCCTGGTACACCCTGAAGAACAAGTGATGACCAGTTTTTGTGATGAACTGTTGAACTCTAGAGTCTTTGCAGCAAGATAGTTGGTCAGGTCAGCCTTTGTCTTGTCATGTGAAAGGAACCTGTTCATTGGAATATGATTAATGTTTGTTTCATCTCTGACCTGGTACTGAATTGGTGCCTTTCCTTTTCTTCTTTTATCCCTGGTAGCATCCTTGAGAGAATTTTCCCTATACGTATCAAACACAAGGATTATTTCATCGTAATTTTCTGTGAGAGACATAAGCCTGTCATTGAAGCAGTAACTGAGATCTTTGACTGTCACTAGTGTTGCCGGTTTCTTGGCCATCTTTTGCAGAAGAACCATTCCATCTACCAGGGCTATCTTGCGACTTGGAGCATCTGATCTTGTGTCCATCCTATCTTCTGGCTGCAGATCTTTCTGTGGAGTTTCTACTATAACCAACTTGTTAAGGAGACTGATCAGTTTTGATTTGTCATGGCATGGTAACATTGTACCATCTGGAGCAAAAAAGGCTCTTGGGGTCAGAGTGAATTCGTAGTTCCCAATGGCCACTTTCTGGTTTATGTCTCTGTTGGACCTTGCCAAAACCATCATTCTTCCATACAAGTCCTTGGTCTCCTTAAGATCAACAGTCTTGTCTCGGAGTTTTACTGTGGTTTTCTTGTTTGCCGACATGAACATCCTGTTGTTCTCCTTCTTTACTGGTGCCCATAGGCTAACATCCCCATTGATTCGCGCCAACACATAGTCTTCATACAGCTTTTGACCTGTCTCATCTGCATTCAGGATCATTTTTACGTACTCATCAGGGATGTAGGCATGGGTGATTACATTGTGCAACTTGTCACCTACAACAGCAAATGGGTTGCCATGTTTCAAAATTGCTTCCTTAATCTTGTCAATAACATGATGACACTTCTTGACTGCACTTGGCCCAAGATCGTGATGCTCTCTGGTTTTGTCACGTTCTAAATCAAACTGTCTGGTATATTCTTTGACAACTCGGGAGAGTTCAGATGTGGCCATGAAGAATCTCTGACGAGCATTGGCATTGTTCGAGATGCCGACTATGCCAGTATGGATTTTCATCAGCTTGTTCAGATGCTCGCATGCATGGTCCGCCCCAATGGATACAAATGGGATAGCACTTTTCGTGACTGAAATGTTACCCGCTTTCATTTCTTCCCATGTTTGAGGGTGATTTATTTTAAGGTCATGCATGTCCGTGATATACCTTGGCCACAATCGCTTGTATTTCATCCGGTCAAATGCAAAGAAGAGCTTGCTGAGCTGCTCTCCGGCTTGAAGATGAAGCTCAAGGTCTGCATTCCTGGTTGCAGCAACAAATAAAAGGATTGTTTCCACTCGCTGTAGGTAGTTCATCATTGACTTGAACATTGCATTTTTGGATCTCTGTTTCACCCATGTTTGAAAGACTGTGATTATGTCAGCAGTGGTCAAGGCCTCTAGTAGGGAAGTGCTTGCTTGTTTCACTGACTTACTTTTTGTGTTCTTGTTTTCCTCAGAACAGGCAGCTTCAATTCCCTCTGTTGCCATCAAACACACCTGTTTTAGTTCTGGATTATCAATGAAGAACTCGTCCAGCAACAGTTCATACAGAGCAACATATGTATATGTGTGAGCACGAAGAGCACGCTTGTAATGGGTACATTTCAGTATTTGCCTTGTTGTTGCAGACCCATACACATCACCTTCTATCCATGCATCATCAATACCCGAGTTCTCCGTAGAGGTACCCAGAGCGCGAAGGGCAGCCATTACAACATGTAGCTCTCCCAGTCGTGGAACAACGGTGCGTTTCAGATCAGGTCTTGCATCTAGAAGTTGGACAACCTTCTCATACAGAGCCATATAAAATGAAATAACAGTGGGATGATCTTCACCAACAGTCAACTTCCTCAGTTCACTTGCTTGCATGATCACAGTCAGCAAGGTTGACCACTCGTGTGCTAGCTCTGGTAGCAGTGGTAAGGCTCCAACGTTGGTAAATCGCTTGCTTTCGGACAACAGTGAGTTGTATCCTGACCAATGACCATCCAGGAATTTTGCTCGATGCTTTCTCTAGTTGCTGCATTCTGGATACAGCAGTAGCAACAATCCATCCAAATTGTGAAAGTTGGGAAGAACCTGATATTTCCTTGTTTGTGACAAAGTGTTCTGATCTTTGGGTATGTTGTACTTTTGGCTTGTCACAGTGCAACATATGTACATGGTATGGAGTGACAGATAAAGTGTGGGCATCTGTTATCTTCAAGGGTGGTGCAACTGGTTCTCCAACAGCATCTACTTGCTGATATACAGCAGTAATAGTTCCATGTGTGGTTCCTTTCCCATCAGGGGTATCCTCTGCAAAGTCTGTGTTATCAACTGCAAAGAACACAAAGGTACCCTTCTTCAAGAATGGTGGCACGTAAAGACCTTTTAACTCTCGGGTGTTTTCTACAACAGCATTAGCCAAAGCAGTTTCCATTCGTAGGGTACGGCCATAGGGAACACAAAACCCATGTGAACTAAGAAGATTCATTAATTTCTTATCGCGAGTGGTGTGATGAACAGTCAGAGCTAGCCCCAGGACCTGTGGGTTTTCTCGTGCGTTGGGTTGTCTGAATACTGATGATTCGGTTTTTGGCTTGTAGTTGACCTGGCGTTTTGATTTGAATTCATACATGATGTTCTGACTCATAGTGAGTGCTGCTCGGTCAACAATTTTGGTCCTTCTTTGAGTTTCAAGGCTGTTAATCGGCCCTGTTATGATCCAACGGATAGCGGAATATAATTCTGCTGGAACGTCGTGTATGTCACTAGTGACCGTTATGGTGTTTTTATCATTGACTTCCGTTGTAAAATTAGCAATGCTTTTCCTAATTAACTGTGCTGCTTTGTAGATTGTCTGCATGTTGTCTGCATCATCACTACGACATTCCATTGCAGAATTAACCATGATTTCCTCACAGGCTTCTGGTGAATAAAGAACTGCTGATTCCCTTCTGTTTTTTGAAAGACAGGATTTCAGATGTGGCAAGGCATTCATTATAATTTCTTTGAGCCACTTTCTAGTGAATGTAGGTTTGTGATTTTCCACGCCTTCTATACCAAGCATATTCAAATAAGTGGTTTCGATATCTTGTATAGATAGATATGATTGGTTCTGTGTTTGAATATCCACTAGGTTTAGCAACTCTAGCAGACTTGCACGTTGTAATAAGGGTTCTTTGTGGTCTGTTCTGTTGGTACTACGTTCTCGTTGTCCATGAAAAACATGCTTTGTCCAACAGCTTTTGTGGTACCGGACGTCAATAGAATGTGCATCCCCTGGTGCAATGCATGTGTTCAGTCTTGTTTTCAGTGTTAAATTATCTGATGTTTCAATAGCTTGTTTCAACGATTTCCCTGCGTTGACTGTCCTCACATTATAAAGCTTCTCATTCTCATTGTTCTGACAAAAGAAACATTTTTCCTTATCCAGTGGCCATGTATGTGACCTCGTGAATGGTGATGAAGAGTCAGATGTTAATGAACCTGATTCGTCCATTTCAGCACGTCCTCTTTTTAATCCTCGTTTCTTGGTAATGTGGCTACCAGTAGCTAATGCATGTGCATAACGGTCCCGGGCTCGTTGTATTTGGTCGTTGTTAATTGCATTTGTGTAACAACTTCGACGGTAGACTGCCTGATGTGTAGCGATTGTGTCTTTCCTGTTGCTAATCCGTCGATGGATATCAACATAGTTGCCATCTTGTAAACTTGCCCTCTCTGCTACTATGTCCAAAACGCGCTGGTAAGACTGTATCCGAGGATTTTGCACCAACTTCTCATTGCCATTGGAAGACTGACAGAGCATACATACCTTCCAGTTGATAGGTGCCTCACCTTCACAAGTGACTTCAGTAGCTTGTGGTTTGTCTGTCATGTTCAACTCCTGTAATAAAAGAAAAAAAAAACATGTGATTCGTGTCATTATGTATTATTATGTCAATACTAATTAATTATAAAAAACTGCTGTAGTAAATATCTAAAACACATCTGCAACTAGTAATATTGCATTTCTTAGCCCTAAAATGTATGTTTAGCTGTCAAATTTTATTTTTATGTTATTTATAAGCTGAGATATTAACGAAAATTGGTTTTACGTCAGCCATTTTGTAAAATCCAATATGGCGGTCACGTGGGACTCGGGGCAAATGGAAACATTGTTTTTCGTATTGCTTATACTATAACCTTTCCAAAAATGTATAGTTTTCAGACTCTCCAAAAAATTCCGGCGAAGGCCTAAATCAATACATAGTGAACCGGGCTAATGGTTGAGCAGGGAAAGTTAATTTCTCATCTATATTGAGATGCAGGCAAGCCCGAACTATATAAGGAAGATATTTAATAGGAAATGTGATAAATTCCTTATGCTGGGGGGTCCCAGTGATCAAGAGAATAGGGTCCTGTGTTCAGTTTGAGCAGTCACATATAAACACTGCATTTCCATTTATTGTCTATGTGATTGATAGTAATAGCCAAATATCATGTCGCTAGGTGATAAGTTGGGATTTGTAAGACAGCCCCAATAATGGGACATTCGAATGAAGATTTGAAAAAGGGCTTGTTCACATGTCTGATTTTTTTCATATGCGTGCTATCCATGATTTTTATGGATAGCACTCATATTTATGATATTATATTGGCTGTGAACATGTCTGATTATTCCTTCGGACCGAGTGGTCCCCGGAAAATATCTGAGACATATCTGATTTTGATCAGAGCGCCAGATATACATCGGCAATGTAAGTCTATGAGTCAGATGTCATCTGAGTGTGGTATGATTTTCGCAGACTGTCAGAGAGAAGAAAGTGGAGAATATTTTTATTTTTTTTTGTCTCCATGTTTGAGAAAGACTGATAACACTTGAGCCACACTTTTAACAAACTCTGATGATACTCAGATCAAAATTTAGTCAGAAAAATAGGTTTGTTTTTCTCATATGTGGAAAATTGTGATGTCTCAGTGAGCCTTTAAATAATCATATAATCATAGAATGGTAGAGTTGGAAGGGGCCTCCTGGGTCATCTGGTCTAAACCCCTGCACAATGCAGGATTCAATGAACCATCCCATACAGAGGTCTGTTCAGCTTCTGTTTGAAGACTTCCATTGAAGAGAACTCACCACATCTGGTGGCAGCCTGTTCCATTTGTTGATCACCCTCACTGTCAAAAAGTTTTTTTCTAATATATAATCTGTGTCTCCTCCCATTCAGTTTCATGTGACAGCCTTTGAGATATTTGTAGACAGCTAATAAATCCCCTCTAAGTCTTTTCTTTTGTGAGCTAAACATTCCCAAATTCTCCAATCGAACAATGCTTGCAGACCGGTAACCATTCTCGTCGCTCTTCTCTGAACTTGCACCAATTTGGTCATGTCTTTTTAAAAATGTGGTGTCCAGAAATAGACCTAGTATTCCAGATGAGGTCTGACCAAAGAAGAGTAGAGATAAATAATTATTTTACGTGATGTAGACTGTATGCTTCTGTTACTACATCCCAGAATTGTGTTTGTCTTTTTGCTCCTACATCACACTGTTGTCTCATGTTCAGTCTGTGACCTATTAGTATACCCAAGTCTTTTTCACATGTGCTGTTGCTTAACCCAATTCCTCCCATTCTGTATATGTTTTTTTTTCATTTTTCAGATGTAAGACCTTGCATTTCTCCCTGTTAAAAACCATTCTGTTAGTTGCTGCCCACAGTTGCAGTTTATTTATATCTTTTTGAATCCTCTCTTTCTCCCCTAATATTATCTATCCCTCCTAGCTTTGTGTCATCAGCAAATGTAATCATTTAACCCTCAATTCCTTCATCTAAATCATTGATAAAGATGTTGAACAACACAGGGCCCAGGACAGAGCCCTGTGGTACCCCACTTGAGACGTTATTCCAACTGGATGTGCGGCCATTCATAACCACTCTTTGAGTCTGATCACTAAGCCAGTTATGAATCCACCTAACAGTTGCCTTATCCATTCCATACTTGGTCATTTTTCAATTTGGGTGGTTTAAGATACTTTGTCAAATGCTTTGCTGATGTCAGGATACACTACAGGTCCTTCTCAAAAAATTAGCATATAGTGTTAAATTTCATTATTTACCATAATGTAATGATTACAATTAAACTTTCATATATTATAGATTCATTATCCACCAACTGAAATTTGTCAGGTCTTTTATTGTTTTAATACTGATGATTTTGGCATACAACTCCTGATAACCCAAAAAACCTGTCTCAATAAATTAGCATATCAAGAAAAGGTTCTCTAAATGACCTATTACCCTAATCTTCTGAATCAACTAATTAACTCTAAACACATGCAAAAGATACCTGAGGCTTTTATAAACTCCCTGCCTGGTTCATTACTCAAAACCCCCATCATGGGTAAGACTAGCGACCTGACAGATGTCAAGAAGGCCATCATTGACACCCTCAAGCAAGAGGGTAAGACCCAGAAAGAAATTTCTCAACAAATAGGCTGTTCCCAGAGTGCTGTATCAAGGCACCTCAATGGTAAGTCTGTTGGAAGGAAACAATGTGGCAGAAAACGCTGTACAACGAGAAGAGGTGACCGGACCCTGAGGAAGATTGTGGAGAAGGACCGATTCCAGACCTTGGGGAACCTGAGGAAGCAGTGGACTGAGTCTGGCGTGTGCAGGAAATGGGCTACAGGTGCCGCATTCCCCAGGTAAAGCCACTTTTGAACCATAAACAGTGGCAGAAGCGCCTGACCTGGGCTACAGAGAAGCAGCACTGGACTGTTGCTAAGTGGTCCCAAGTACTTTTTTCTGATGAAAGCAAATTTTGCATGTCATTCGGAAATCAAGGTGCCAGAGTCTGGAGGAAGACTGGGGAGAAGGAAATGCCAAAATGCCTGAAGTCCAGTGTCAAGTACCCACAGTCAGTGATGGTGTGGGGTGCCATGTCAGCTGCTGGTGTTGGTCCACTGTGTTTCATCAAGGGCAGGGTCAATGCAGCTAGCTATCAGGAGATTTTGGAGCACTTCATGCTTCCATCGGCTGAAATGCTTTATGGAGATGAAGATTTCATTTTTCAGCACGACCTGGCACCTGCTCACAGTGCCAAAACCACTGGTAAATGGTTTACTGACCATGGTATTACTGTGCTCAATTGGCCTGCCAACTCTCCTGACCTGAACCCCATAGAGAATCTGTGGGATATTGTGAAGAGAAAGTTGAGAGACGCAAGACCCAACACTCTGGATGAGCTTAAGGCCGCTATTGAAGCATCCTGGGCCTCCATAACATCTCAGCAGTGTCACAGGCTGATTGCCTCCATGCCACGCCGCATTGAAGCAGTCATTTCTGCCAAAGGATTCCCGACCAAGTATTGAGTGCATAACTGAACATTATTATTTGATGGTTTTTTTGTTTGGTATTAAAAAACACTTTTATTTGATTGGTCGGGTGAAATATGCTAATTTATTGAGACAGGTTTTTTGGGTTATCAGGAGTTGTATGCCAAAATCATCAGTATTAAAACAATAAAAGACCTGACAAATTTCAGTTGGTGGATAATGAATCTATAGTATATGAAAGTTTAATTGTAATCATTACATTATGGTAAATAATGAAATTTAACACTATATGCTAATTTTTTGAGAAGGACCTGTATATCTATTGCATTTCCCTGATCCAACCAGTCAGTGACTCTGAGGGAAATTAAGTTAGTCTGATATGACTTATTTGTTAGAAACCCATGCAGACTTGAGAACTTGTTCTCAATTTGGCACAAACGTAGTTAATTTGGATTCGTGTTTGGATTACCAAGCGTTTTTCCTAAAAGTTGGCAAAAGTCGGCCAAAGTTCTGTAAATGGCAAAGTTCACTAAGGACTTTTTCAAATGTCAATGTTTGAGATAGCAGACTGGGACGCAATTTGTCACATTTGCACACTGATGGCAGACAGATGACATCCTTGTGTTATCAGTGTGATACGTACCGGCGCCTGGGAATCAGCAATACTGTTCACACTGAATTCTGTCGTCGGGTGCTGATGTGCAAACAGCTACCGTGAGAGGCGTCTATAAGATGCATATCCATTACCAATCCTATAGTTATATTGTAGCTATACACACAGCCAGAATAAAGTCATTTATTTGAAATAATGATACAGACTCCTTTATCAAATCTAAATTAAACCATATTCACATAATCACACATTCCACTGAAGCCATGGAATCCATGTCTGGGGATAAACAGATGTCAACCTGGATAGTGCCAAGATGCGACCATGCAGGCTGAGAACCAATGAGGAATGACCTGCTGCAAGCGCAGCCTCGGTGATATCTTCAAGGTTACCTCAGGCACTGATGCTGCATTCCCAGCTGGGCCCCTGAACTGCAGTAACCTCAGTTAGCTCAGCGCTGCACCATGAGACTTTTTCTTACTGTGCTAGGTTAAAAGCTATTTATCCCCATGCATGGATTATGCTGTGGAACAGAACGACGGACAGGTGAGGGATATGGTTGCTTTTTATTTTTGTTTTATTACAGCAGATGATGGCTTTAATGGCATGGGTGTTAGGTGAGAATAACTGTGTTTGTTATTTTTAAATAAAAAAGCAAAAATGTGTTTTGTTTTTAAGTTAAATTAACCCCTTCACCCCAAAGCCTGTTTTCACCTAAGTGACACGGCCAATTTTTACAATTCTGACCACTGTCACTTTATGAGGTCATAACTCTGAAACGCTTCAACGGATCCTGGTGATTCTGACATTATTTTCTCGTGACATATTGTACTTTATGATAGTGGTAAAACTTCTTTGATATGACTTGCATTTATTTGTGAAAAAAACAGAAATTTGTCGAACATTATGAAAATTTAGCAATTTTCAAATTTTTTGTTTTTATGCCCTTAAATTAGAGAGTTATATCACATAATATAGTTAATAAACAACATTTCCCACATGTCTGCTTTACATCAGCACAATTTTGGAAACATAATTTTTTTTTGTTAGGGAGTTATAAGGGTTAAAAGTTGACCAGCGATTTCTCATTTTTTCAACAAAATTTGCAAAACCATTTTTTTTACGGACCACCTCACACTTGAAGTGACTTTGAGGGGTCTATATGACAGAAAATGTCCAAAAGTGACACCATTCTAAAAACTTCGCCCCTCAAGGTACTCTAAACCACATTCAAAAAGTTTATTAACCCTTCAGGTGCTTCACAGGAATTTTTGGAATGTTTAAAAAAAATTGAACATTTAACTTTTTTTTCACAACATTTTTACTTCAGATCCAATTTGTTTTATTTTACCAAGAAAAACAGGAGAAATTAGACCAAAAATGTTGTTGTACAATTTGTCCTGAGTACGCCGATACCCCACATGTTGGGGTAAACCATTGATTGGGCACATGGCAGAGCTCGGAAGGGAAGGAGCGCCATTTGACTTTTCAATGCAAAATTGGCTGGAATTGAGATCGGAACCCATGTCGTGTTTGGAGAGCCCCTGACGTGCCTAAACAGTGGAAACCCCCACAAGTGACACCGTTTTGGAAAGTAGACCCTCTAAGGAACTAATCTAGATGTGTGGTGAGCACTTTGAACCTCCAAGTGCTTCACAGAAGTTTATAATGTAGAGCCGTAAAAAAAATTAATATTAATTTTCACAAAAAATGATCTTTTTGCCCCAAATTTTTTATTTTCCCAAGGGTAGCAGGATAAATTGGACCCCAAAACTTGTTGTGCAATTTGTCCTGAGTACGCTGATACTTCATTTATGGGGATAAACCACTGTTTGGGCGCATGGCAGAGCTCGGAAGGGAAGGAGCGCCATTTGACTTTTCAATGCAAAATTGGCTGGAATTGAGATCAGAACCCATGTCGTGTTTGGAGAGCCCCTGACGTGCCTAAACAGTGGAAACCCCCACAAGTGACACCATTTTGGAAAGAAGACCCCCTAAGGAACTTATTTAGATGTGTGGTGAGCACTTTTAACCCCCAGTTGTTTCACTAAAGTTTAGAATGTAGCGCTGTGAAAATTAAAAAATCATTTTTTCTTTCCACAAAATGATGTTTTAGCCTGCAATTTTTTTTCCCCCAAGGCTAACAGGAGAAATTGGAGCACAAAAGTTATTGTCCAATTTGTCCTGAGTACGCTGATACCCCATACATTGGGGGGAACCACTGTTTGGGCGCACGGCAGAGCTCGGAAGGGAAGGAGCGCCATTTGAAATGCAGACTTAGATGGATTGGTCTGCAGGTGTCATGTTGCATTTGCAGAGCCCCTGATGTACCTAAACAGCAGAAACCCCCCACAAGTGACCCCATATTGGAAACTAGACCCCCCACGGAACTTATCTAGATGTGTTGTGAGAACTTTGAACCAACAAGTGTTTCACTACAGTTTATCACGCAGAGCCGTGAAAATAAAAAATATTTTTTTTTCCACGAAAATTATATTTTAGCCCCCACATTTTTATTTTCCCAAGGGTAACAGGAGAAATTGGACAACAAAAGTTGTTGTCCAATTTGTCCTGAGTATGCTGGTACCCCATATATGGGGGGGAACCACTGTTTGGGCGCACGGCAGAGCTCGGAAGTGAAGGAGCGCCGTTTGAAATGCAGACTTAGATGGATTGGTCTGCAGGTGTCATGTTGCATTTGCAGAGCCCCTGATGTACCTAAACAGTAGAAACCCCCCACAAGTGACCCCATATTGGAAACTAGACCCCCCACGGAACTTATCTAGATGTGTTGTGAGAACTTTGAACACCCGAGTGCTTCACTACAGTTTATAACGCAGAGCCGCGAAAATAAAAAATATAGTTTTTTCCACGAAAATTATATTTTAGCCCCCATGTTTTTATTTTCCCAAGGGTAAGGCTGGTTTCACACTTGCGTTTTTATCTGCATGCGTTTTTTTAAAAAACGCATGTGAAAAAACGCATGTAAACGCGGTAAAACACATGCGTTTTTTAGACGCATGGGTTTTTATAGAAAAACACAAGAAAACAAGAAAAAACCAAAAAACCCTAACCCTAACCCTACCCCTAACCCTAACCTAAAATACGTGGCACTGAAATACGTGGCACTGAAATACGTTTATATACGTATATACGTATATACATATATAAGTGCCACGATATTTCAGTGGCCACGTATATAAGTGCCACGTATATAAGTGCCACGTATATAAGTGCCACGATATTTAAGTGCCACAATATTTAAGTGCCACGTATTTAAGTGCCACGTATTTAAGTGCCACGTATTTAAGTGCCACGTATTTCACGTAAATGCCACGATATTTCAGTGCCACGTATTTCACTGAAATATCGTGGCACTTAAATACGTGGCACTGAAATATCGTGGCACTGAAATATCGTGGCACTGAAAGACGTGGCACTGAAATACGTGGCACTGAAATACGTGGCACTGAAATATGTGGCACTGAAATACATGGCACTATGACTGTCAGAAAATGTTCATTAAACGGTTAAGGATGAGTTTAGGGGTAGGGTTAGGGTTAGGGTTTGGATCCCTTTATCACCTTGATGGTGGTGGGTGACTTTTCAGTGTGTGTTCTGGTTTTTTTCTATAAAAACGCATGCGTTTTTAACGCAAACAAACACGTTGAGATCGGACACCATGTCGCGTTTGGAGAGTGAAAACTCCCCAATTCTAACTGAAACCCTAACCCCAACCCTAACCCTAGTCCTAACCCTAGCGCTACTTTCACACTAGCGTTTTTTTGCATACGTCGCAATGCGTCATTTTGGCGAAAAAACGCATCCTGCAAAGTCATCTGCAGGATGCGTTTTTTACCCATAGAATAACATTAGCGACGTATTGACACACGTCGCAAGCGTCGTGCGACGGTTGCGTCGTGTTGTGGCGGACCGCCGGCAGCAAAAAACATTACATGTAACTTTTTTTGTGCCGACGGTCCACCATTTCCGACCGCGCATGCGCGGCTGGAACTCCGCCCCCACCTCCCCGCACCTCACAATGGGGCAGCGGATGCGTGGAAAAACAGCATCCGCTGCCCCCGTTGTGCGGCGCTTGCACAGTATGCGTCGGTACGTCGGGCCGACGCAGCGCGACGGCCCCGTACCGACGCTAGTGTGAAAGTAGCCTAACTGGAAAATGGAAATAAATATATTTTTTTAAATTTTATTATTTTTCCTAACTAAGGGGGTGATGAAGGGGAATTTGATTTACTTATATAGCGTTTTTTGGGCGGATTTTTATGGGTGGCAGCCATCACACACTAAAATACGCTTTTTATTGCAAAAAATAGTTTTTGCATCACCACATTTTGAGAGCTATAATTTTTCTATATTTTGGTCCACAGAGTCATGTGAGATCTTGTTTTTTGCAGGACAAGTTGACGTTTTTACTGGTACCATTTTCGGGTACATGACATTTTTTGATCGCTTTTTATTCCGATTTTTGGGAGGCGGAATGAACAAAAACCAGCAATTCCTGAAATTCTTTTAGGGGGGGCGTTTATACCGTTCCGCGTTTGGTAAAAAGGATAAAGCAGTTTTATTCTTCGGGTCAGTACGATTACAGCGATACCTCATTTATGTAATTTTTTTATGTTTTGGCGCTTTTACACAATAAAAACTTTTATATAAAAAAATAATTGTTTTTGCATCGCTTTATTCTGAGAGCTATAACTTTTTTATTTTTCTGCTGATGATGCTGTATGGCGGCTTTTTTTTTGCGGGACGAGATGACGTTTTCAGCGGTACCATGGTTATTTATATCCGTCTTTTTGATCGCGTGTTATTCCACTTTTTGTTTGGCGGTATAAGAATAATGCGTCGTTTTTTTTTTTTTTTTTTACAGTGTTCACTGAAGGGGTTAACTAGTGATACAGTTTTATAGGTGGGGTCGTTACGGACGTGGCGATACTAAATATGTGTACTTTTATTGTGTGGTGTTTTTTTTATTTAGATAAAGAAATGTATTTATGGGAATATATTTATTTATTTTTTCTTTATTTAGGAATTTTTTTATTTTTTTTTACACATGTGGAAAATTTTTTTTTTTACTTTTTTACTTTGTCCCAGGAGGGGACATCACAGATTGGTGATCTGATAGTGTGCACAGCACTCTGTCAGATCACCGATCTGACAGGCACATTGCAGAGGCTTGCCGGCGCCTGCTACGAGGAATTCTCAGCAGACGCCGGCAATCAGGGTCATCTTATGACCCGGAAGGAGTCCCGCGGCCATCTTGGATCCGGGGACTCCTTCCAGGTCACCGGAGCAGCACGATCTCATCGCGCTGCTCCGGTGGGAGAGCGCAGGGAGCCCCCGTCCCTGCGCGATCCCCCTCTATGCCGCTGTCACTATTGACAGCGGCATCAGAGGGGTTAAATGCCCGCGATCGGCGACAGCGCCGATCGTGGGCATTGCTGCGGGGTGTCAGCTGTCATATACAGCTGACACCCGCACCCGATCACCGCGGCGCTCAGCATGAGACCGCGGTGATCGGGGCGCCGTACTAGTACTGCGGCTGGCACTAATGCAGTGCCGGCAGCGCCGTACTAGTACGGCGCATGGCACGAAGGGGTTAAGGACTTTATTCTGGCTGTGTGTTTACTTACAATATACAGTTGTGCTCAAAAATTTACAAACTCCGACAAAATATTTGCTTTCTTTGCCTTTTTCAGAAATTATGAATGATAACACCAAAACTTTTTCTCCAATCATGGATAGTGGTTGGGTGAAGACATTTATTGTCAAACGTCTGTGTTTTCTCTTTTTTAATCATAATGACAACCCAAAACATCCAAACGACAATGAACAAAAGTTCACATACCCTGGTGATTGTGGCCTGATAACATGCACAGAAGTTTACACAAATGGGTTTGAATGGCTACTAAAGGTAACATCCCTATCAAGAACCCTGCTGAAGAATTACAGCAGGAGTCTGTGCACGAGATACAGAAGGACAGGGGGTGAGAGGAGAGCGCTGCTGTGAGTTTACCTGCCGGAGTGCAGGGCCGGAAACATGTGACCACCAGGAGAGGGGCTGGAGGCGGAGCCAGACACTGGGTAGCGGCGGTGACCAGTGAAACCAGTGAGTAGCCTGAACGTGCGAAAATCAAGTCAGGAGGTCAATTAAGTACTAAAGGATAAGATGCTGAGAGTGTTTAGGATGTAGCAAAAGGTCAGGTAGCCGGAGATAGTGGTGCAGTACAAACGGGGCAGACAGGAGATTAGTAAAAGTACCAAGCCGAAGGTCAGGGCCAGAAACAGACAGTAAGCACGGAATCACAAAGCAATGCACAGAACGAGAACATGAACCTGATCATACACAAGAAGGCAAACGGACTACACAGAATACAAGAACACCAGGGGGTCAGACACACAACCAGAACAGATGTATCACTGACAAGGATCCCCAGACGAAGGCTGGTAAAAATAGCCCTCCCCAAACCAAAAGGAGGCCATACAAAATTAACCCTGAGAGGGCAGGGAAGGAACTCTGTCCACAACCATGACACCTGTGACCTGTTTGCTTGTAATCTGTGTGTGTGCATAAAACCTGAGTGAGTTTCTGAGATCCAGACAGACTCTTGCATCTTTAATCCAGCCACTGATGTTTCTGGATTTTAAGTCATGGGGAAAGCAAAAGAATTGTCACCGTATTTACGAAAAAATGTAATTAAACTGTATAAAACAGGACATGGATGCAAAAAGATGTGCAAGGAATTGATAATGCCAGTCAGCAACGTACAAACTGTGATTAACAAATGGAAAATCAAGGGTACTGTTAAAACAAAACCATAGTCAGGTTTACCAATAAAAATGTTGTCCACAACTGCCAGGAAATGTTTGGGATGCAAAGAAAAACCCACAACTAACATCAGCTGAAATACTGGACTCTCTGAAAACTAGCAGTGTGGCTGTTTCAAGATGCACAATAAGGAGGCACTTGAAGAAAAATGGGCTGCGTGGTCGAGTTGCCAGAAGAAAGCCATTACTGTGCAAATGCCACAAAGTATCTCTCCTACAATGTGCAAAACAGCACAGAGACAATCCTCAAAACTTCTGGAACAAGGTAATTTGGAGTGATGAGTCCAAAATTGAAATTTTTGGCCACAATCATAAACATTACATTTGGAGAGAGATCAACAAGGCCAATGATGAAAAGAATACTATTCCTACTGTAAAGCACAGGGGTGGATCGCTGATGTTTTGGGAATGTGTGAGCTACAAAGGCACAGAAAACTTGGTCAAAGTTGAAGGAAAGATGAATGCAGTACGTTATCAGCAAATACTGGAGGCAAATTTGCAATCATCAGCCTGGAAGCTGCGCATGGGATGCACTTGGATGTTCCAACATGACAACGATCCAAAACAAAAGGTCAAGTTGACATGTCCTTTTACTACAGCAGAACAAACTGAAGGTTCTGGCGTGGCCATCGCAGTCTCCTGACCTCAATATCTATTGAACCACTCTGGGGAGATCTCAAGGGCGCAGTTCATGCTAGACAGCCCCGGAATTTACATGACCTGGAGGCTTTATGCCAAGAACAGTGGGCAGCTTTATCATCTGAGAAAATTAAGAACCTCATCCACAGCTACCACAAAAGACTTCAAGCTGTCATTGATGTTAGAGGGGGCAATACATGGTATTAAGAAATGGTGTATGTGAACTTTTGATCAGGGTCATTTGGATGTTTTGGGTTGTCATTATGATTTAAAAAGAGAAAACACAGTAGTTTGACAATAAATGGCTTCACCCAACCACTAACCATGAGTGCAGAAAATGTTTTGGTGTTATCATTCATATTCTCTGAAAAAAGGCCAAGAAAGTAAAAAATTCTTCTGGGGTATGTAAACTTTTGAGCGTAACTGTAACTAAAGGATTAGTAATGGAGAGGCGTGTTATAGACACCTCTCTATTACTAAGCCATGGACTTGATGTCACTGGACAATACAAATGTGACACCAACCCCACATATATGCACCCCACTTGCCCTATAGCGGTGCCAAATGGGGTTCTTATTTGTGGGGTTGGTGTCAATTTTGTATTGTCTGAACAGGGCAAAGCGCAAGAATTGTCTGGGGCGGCTGCAGGCTCCTACTTGTAGGCTGGGGGAGCAATATTCATGGCCCTTAACCAGCCTGAAAATTGTAGCCCCCAGCTGTCTGCTCTATCTTGGCTGGTTGTCAAAATGGGGGGACCTCATTACTTTTTTTATTATTTATTTAAATAATTAAAAAATATGGCATGGGGACCCCTCTATTCTTGATAACCAACCTTGCTGAAGTTGACAGCTGAGGGTTGCAGCCCACAGCTGTCAGTTTTGCCTGGCTGGTCATTAAAAATGCAGCGGATCCCCACTTCATTTTTTGGGGGGCCCTGAATTTTAATAACCAGGAAAGACTAAGTATGTAGCTGTGAGCTGATATTAATAGCCTGGGAACCTTTAAGAATATTTTCTCTTTCCCAGGCTATTAAAATCAGACCCCAGCTGTCAGCTTTACCTCAGCATTACAGGAGACCACACTCCGTTTTTTTATTTTTTTTATTTGCTATTACAGTAAAATACACACCCAAAAGTAACTTTAGCTTATGGCCTTCAGGTGAAAAGGTTATCTGAGATCAAATCGCTAGGTCTCAAGGTAGCTCCATTGCCAGACTGTTGAATACTGGAGTGCCAAGTGCAGGACTCGTGGCCATTCATCAGTCCAGCACTGGCACTTGCAAAGTGAGAGAAACAGCTGCTATGAACTTGGTGACCTTACTGTTCTTGTTGAAAATTAAAAAAAGTTATTGAAACAAAAATGCGTGGGTGTCCCCCATGGTTTTCGTAATCAGCAGAGGGAAATCCAATGGCTGGGGTCTGAAGTTAATATTATGTGAATATTCAGAAAGCTTTCCAGGTTATCAATATCAGCTCACAGCTGTATACTTAGCCTTTCCTGGTTAATAAAATGGGCAACTCCCTCCCCCAAAAAATGTAGGGTCCCCATTTTTTTTAATAACCAGCAAAGGCTAGGCAGACAGCTGTGGGCTGATATTAATAGCCTAGGAAGGGACCATCGATATTGGCCCTTCCCAGACTAAAAACATCAACTCTGGATATTGGCGCAACTATAAGATGCACCTAATCTGGTACTTAGCCTCACTCTTCCCACTTGACTTGGTGGGGTGGCAAGTGGGGTGACAGTTGGTGGCGTTGATATCACCTTTGTAATGTCAAGTGACATCAGCTGCTTCCCCATGATCCGGCCCAAAACATGACTCCACCTCCTTGCTGACATTGCAGCCTTGTTGGGACATGTTGGCCATCTACCAACCATCCACTACTCCATCCATCTGGACCATCCTGGGTTGCTCGACCCTCATCAGTAAACAAGACTGTTTGAAAATTAGTCTTCATGTATGTCTGGGCCCACTGCAACCATTTCTGCTTGTGAACATTGATTAGGGGTGGCTGAATAGTAGGTTTATGCACCACAGCAAGCCTTTGAAGGATCCTACACCTTGAGGTTTGAGGGACGCCAGAGGCACCAGCAGCTTCAAATAACTGTTTGCTGCTTTGTAATGGTATTTTGGCAGCTGCTCTCTTAATACAATGAATTTGTCTGGTAGAAACCTTCCTCATTATGCCTTTATCTGCATGAACTATGTCTGTGCTCTGTTTCAGTGAAGAAAATGTCCAGCTTCATGATCATGGTCATGATTAAGGGAGCTTAGTCTCCAGAAATGCGTTGAGATTCTGAAGTTTGTATCCTCCATGTTTAAGTTTGTGAATAAAGAAAACTTTTTTTCACGGATTCGGTGAAGCTGGACATTTTCTTCACTTGGATTCTACACACCTGGACACAGTGGGTCCGTGCTCCCGAAACTCAGCTTATGCATCATGGGTGAGCTGGTTTACATTCCTTCTCTTCAAAGCTCTGTTTCAGTCACAAATCTCTTTACAGTATGATGATCACTCCTAAGTTTTGGTGAAATATCTAATGTTTTCATACCGTGTCCAAGGCATTGCACTATTTAACACTTTTCAGCAGCAGAGAGATCCTTTTCATTTCTCATATTGCTTGAAACCTGTGGCCTGCTTAATAATCTGGAACATCATTTTTAAGTAGTTTTCCTTTAATTAGAATCACCTGGAAAACTAATTATCACATGGGTTTAAGATTGATTTCAGTGATCCATTGAGCCCTGAGACACAATACCATCCATGAGTTTATTTGAAAAACAAAACAAATAAATATTTATGACACTTAAATCCAATTTGCATAATAATTTGGAACACAGTGTAAATTAAACCATACTTATGTCACTGCCCAGTCCACAGAGGCCAATGTCTCCTGTAACCGAATTAAAATAATAAACAACAATATTCCTCACCTGTCCATAGAGAAGATAATAATCCATTTGTCCTGTGAAGGGTCTAACCCCGCTACATCTACATGGCAGATGCAATGTTGCATGATGTGACTATACGTACTGCGTGTGCTACCGCTGCTCAGTGTCTTGTGGTGTATTTCTATGACCTAACTGACGTCATTGCGAGCGTGAAAAAGTTCTCATGCTCGAAATTCCGTCAGAAAGGTCCTGGGAGTTCACAGCCAATGAACTTAGTTCAACTCACTAACGTCAGCGTGAGCTCCGTTACATCTTTTCCCTTGGCGCTCACTTTGACATCAGTGAGTTGAAGTAAGTTAATTGTCTGTGAACTCCTAGGACCTTTCTGGTGGCACAGCTAGCTTGAGAACTTTCTCACATTCGCAGTAACGTCAGTCAAGTCATTGGAGTTGATCAGTGGTAGCACACGTTGCTCTACTGGATGGTAGGCTGTATAATTGCATCATGCAACAATGAAGCCAGCCATCTAGATGAAGCAGAGCTACACCCGTCGTGGCACAAATGTATTTTTATCTTCTTAGCAGACGGGTAAAGAATATTGTGGTTTATTATTTTAGTTCTGTTACAGGAGCTCATGGCTTCTGTGGACTGGGTGATGACATGAGTATAGGATAATTTATATTCATTAAAGGATTCTGTGTCAATCTTTCAATTAACAGACTTTATTCTGGCTGTGTGTTTATTTGCAATATAATTATAGGACTATACCAAAAAACGGGGCATAAAGTGTATGAGCTCTGCCATATAAGCTAAATGAAAAACCAAAGGAAAATGACTCTAGAGCTAAATAAAAAAATACTATAAATTTTGTTATAAATTGTTGAAAACAAGTTGAACACAAATAAATCAAGATAAACGCAATAGGAAAGGATAGACGACAACCACGTACAGGAAAGAGGTATTGCAGGGATAATAAAATAACCTCTGTAATAATTGAAGTTGAATATACAGTAAACTAGATATTTTAGTATCTTATCAAATGTCCCAGTACTAATTATAGTGGACCTCTTATTTGATAGTACAATGTATATAAATAATTATAATCAAGGCTCAAATGTCGTATTACATCACTTCAACATATTAATTACAATAAAGTGCAAAGTGCCAAGGTGCAGTAAAAAGTAAATCTTTAGATATTATCACAGTATCTGGTACTGTAAATAAGTCCTCGCAAGGAAAGTAAAAGTGATATATCTTATTAAGGTGACAATATCAGGTATATAAGGGAAATCCCACTGCGCAATAAAAGATCAGAGTAAAGGAGAAGTGGGGTGACGTACAGGGAAATGAAAGTAAGATATAGTAAAGCAACCTGCACCTAGACGTAGAAGGAGAGACCCCAACGCACTTTTCGCACACTGCTTCTTCGGGGGGCGTGGACTAGTAATGGATTGGAGTTTTATAGACACCTCTCAATTACTAAGCCATGGTCTTGATGTCACAAGACAATATACAGGTGACATCAACCCCACAAATATGAACCCCACTTGCCACCATTACAGGGCAAGCGGGAAGAGCAGGGCAAAGCAATTAATAGATTTGCCTTTTCCATTTTTAGGCATGGGGGGCAATTTCCATGGCCTCTTACCAGCCTGGGAATACCATCCCCCAGCTGTCAGCTTTAGCTTGGGTGGTTGTCAAAAATGGGGAGGATCCCAAGCCGTTTTTTAAATTATTTATTTAAATAATTAAAAAAAACAGCATGGAGACCCATTTATTCTGATAACCAACCTTGCTAATGCTGACAGTTGAGGGTTACAGACCACAGCTGTCAGTTTTATCTGGCTGGTTATCAAAAATACAGGGAAACCCGCGTCAATTTTTTAAATTAATTTATTCATTGCACAATTGATGGGTTAATTGATGCCACTTTTCCTGGGGTCTGTCCCTAATTTTATCTGTTTTGGCAGCTTCCCCCCCTGAAGGTTTGTGGTTTTGCCTCCCTTTGATGTCAATGCGGTTCAGGTATGTTCATCGAACCGTTTGGCAAACATCAGGACGTTTGCCAATCCAAACCTAATCGAACTTTCAAAGGGTCACTCATCTCTATTAACCCCTTCATGACCCAGCCTATTTTGGCCTTAATGACCTTGCCGTTTTTTTGCAATTCTGACCAGTGTCCCTTTATGAGGTAATAACTCAGGAACGCTTCAACGGATCCTAGCGATTCTGAGACTGTTTTTTCATGACATATTGGGCTTCATGATAGTGGTAAATTAAGGTCGATAATTTCTGAGTTTATTTGTAAAAAAACGGAAATTTGGCAAAAATTTTGAAAATTTCGCAATTTTCACATTTTGAATTTTTATTCTGTTAAACCAGAGAGTTATGTGACACAAAATAGTTAATAAATAACATTTCCCACATGTCTACTTTACATCAGCACAATGTTGTAAACACATTTTTTTTTTGCTAGGAAGTTATAAGGGTTAAAATTTGACCAGTGATTTCTCATTTTTACAACAAAATTTACAAAACCATTTTTTTTAGGGACCACCTCACATTTGAAGTCAGTTTGAGGGTTCTATATGGCTGAAAATACCCAAAAGTGACACCATCCTAAAAACTGCACCCCTCAAGGTGCTCAAAACCACATTCAAGAGGTTTATTAACCCTTCAGGTGTTTCACAGCAGCAGACGCAACATGGAAGTAAAAAATGAACATTTAACTTTTTAGTCACAAAAATGATCTTTTAGCGAAAATATTTTTATTTTCCCAAGGGTAAAAGGAGAAACTGGACCACGAACGTTGTTGTGCAATTTGTCCTGAGTACGCTGATACCTCATATGTGGGGGTAAACCACTGTTTGGGCGCACGGCAGGGCTCAGAAGGGAAGGAGTGCCATTTGACTTTTTGAATGAAAAATTGGCTCCATCGCTAGCAGACACCATGTCACGTTTGGAGAGCCCCTGTGTGCCTAAACATTGGAGCTCCCCCACAAGTGACCCCATTTTGGAAACTAGACCCCCCAAGGAACTTATCTAGAAGCATAGTGAGCACTTTAAACCCTCAGGTGCTTCACAAATTGATCCGTAAAAATGAAAAAGTACTTTTTTTTCACACAAAATTTCTTTTAGCCTCAATTTTTTCATTTTCACATTGGCAACAGGATAAAATGGATCCTAAAATTTGTTGGGCAATTTCTCCTGAGTACGCCGATACCTCATATGTGGGGGTAAACCACTGTTTGGGTGCACGGCAAGGTTCGGAAGGGAAGGCACGCCATTTGGCTTTTTGAATGGAAAATTAGCTCCATCATTAGCGGACACCATGTCGCGTTTGGAGAGCCCCTGTGTGCCCAAACATTGGAGCTCCTGCACAAGTGACCCCATTTTGGAAACTAGACCTCCCAAGGAACTAATCTAGATGTGTGGTGAGCACTTTGATCCCCCAAGTGCTTCACAGAAGTTTATAACGCAGAGCCATGAAAATAAAAAATAATTTTTCTTTTCTCAAAAATGATTTTTTTAGCCAACAATTTTTTATTTTCCCAAGGGTAACAGGAGAAATTGGACCCCAAAAGTTGTTGTCCAGTTTCTCCTGAGTACGCTGATACCCCATATGTGGGGGTAAACCACTGTTTTCGCACACGTTGGGGTTCGGAAGGGAAGTAGTGACGTTTTGAAATGCAGACTTTGATGGAATGCTCTGCGGGCATCAGGTTGCGTTTGCAGAGCCCGTGATGTGCCTAAACAGTAGGAACTCCCCACAAGTGACTCCATTTTGCAAACTAGACCCCCAAGGGAACTTATCTAGGTGTGTGGTGAGCACTTTGAACCCCCAAGTGCTTCACAGAAGTTTATAACCCAGAGCCGTGAAAATAATAAATGTGTTTCTTTTCTTCAAAAATATTTTTTTAGCCAAGAATTTTTTATTTTTGCAAGGGTAACAGGGAAATTGGACCTCAAAAGTTGTTGTCCAGTTTCTCCTGAGTACGCTGATACCCCATATGTGGGGGTAAACCACTGTTTGGGCACATGCTGGGGCTCGGAAGGGAAGTAGTGACGTTTTGGAATGCAGACTTTGATGGAATGGTCTGCGGGCATCATGTTACATTTGCAGAGCCCCTGATATGCCTAAACAGTAGAAAACCCCCACAAGTGAACCCATTTTGGAAACTAGACCCCCCAAGGAACTTATCTAGATGTGTGGTGAGCACATTCAACCCCCAAGTGCTTCACAGAAGTTTACAACGCAGAGCCGTGAAAATAAAAAATCATTTTTCTTTCCTCAAAAAAGATGTTTTAGCAAGCAATTTTTTATTTTCACAAGGGTAACAGGAGAAATTGTGCCCCAATATTTGTTGCCCAGTTTGTTGTGAGTGTGCTGCTACCCCATATGTTGGGGTAAACCACTGTTTGGGCGCACGTCAGGGCTCGGAAGGGAAGTGGTGACATTTGAAATGCAGACTTTGATGGAATAATCTGCTGGCAATACGTTGCATTTGCAGAGCCCCTGATGTGCCTAAACAGTAGAAACACCCCACAAGTGACCCCATTTTGGAAACTAGACCCCCGAAGGAACTTATCTAGATGTGTGGTGAGCACTTTCAACCCCCAAGTGCTTCACAGAAGTTAATAACGCAGAGCCGTGAAAATAAAAAATAATTGTTCTTTCCTCAAAAATTATGTTTTAGCAAGTAATTTTTTATTTTTGCAAGGGTAACAGGAGAAATTGGACCCCAACAGTTGTTGCGCAGTTTGTCCTGAGTACGCTGGTACCCCAATTGTGGGGGTAAACCACTGTTTGGGCGCACGTCGGGGCTTGGAAGGGAGGGAGCACCATTTGACTTTTTGAACACAAGATTGGCTGGAATCAATGGTGGCGCCATGTTGCGTTTGGAGACCCCTGATGTGCCTAAACAGTGGAAACCCCTCAATTCTAACTTCAACACTAACCCCAACACACCCCTAATCCTAATCCCAACTGTAGCCATAACCCTAATCACAACCCTAACCCCAACACACCCCTAACCACAACCCTAACCCGTAACCCTAATTCCAACCCTAACCCTAATCCTAACCCTAATCCCAACCCTAACCCTAATCCCAACCCTAACCACAACTGTAACCCCAACACACCCCTAACCCTATCCGTAACCCTAACCACAAGCCTAATCTTAACCCTATTTCCAACCCAAGCCCTAATTCCAACCCTAACTCTAATTCCAACCCTAACCCTAAGGCTATGTACCCACGTTGCGGATTCGTGTGAGATTTTTCCGCACGATTTTTGAAAAATCTGCAGGTAAAAGGCACTGCGTTTTAACTGCGAATTTACAGCAGATTTCCAGTGTTTTTTTGTGCGGATTTCACCTGCGGATTCCTATTGAGGAACAGGTGTAAAACGTTGCGGAATCCGCACAAAGAATTGACATGCTGTGGAAAATACAACGCAGCATTTCTGCACGGAATTTTCCGCACCATGGGCACAGCGGATTTGGTTTTCCATAGGTGTACATGGTACTGTAAACCTGATGGAAAACTGCTATTAATTCGCAGCGGCCAATCCGCTGCGGATCCACGGCCAATCCGCTGCGGATCCGCGGCCAATCCGCTGCGGATCCGCGGCCAATCCGCTGCGGATCCGCAGCCAAATCCGCACTGTGTGCACATGCCATAACCCTAACCCTACCCCTAACCCTAACCCTACCCGTAACCCTAACCCTACCCCTAACCCTAACCCTACCCCTAGTTCTAACCCTAGTTGAAACCCTAACCCTAGTGGAAAAAGAAAAAAAAATATTTTCTTTATTTTATTATTGTCCCTACCTATGGGGGTGATAAAGGGGGGGGTTATTTATTATTTTTTTTATTTTGATCGCTGTGATAGAACCTACCACAGCGATCAAAATGTACTTGTAATGAATCTGCCGGCCGGCAGATTCGGCGGGCCCACTGAGCATGCGCCCGCCATTTTGGAAGATGGCGGCGCCCATGGAGAAGACGGACTGACACCGGGAGCCTCGGTAAGTATAAAGGGGGGGAGATCGGGGCACGGGGGGGCGTCAGAGCACGGGGGGGTGGCATAGGAGCAGGGGGGGAGCGGACAGGAGGACGGGGGAGCGAAGCACAGGACGGAGGGGACTACGGGACAGATCGGTGGCTTGGGGGGGCGATCGGTGGGGTGGGGGGGCTCACATCAGGGTTTCTAGCCATGGCCGATGATATTGCAGCATCGGCCATGGCTGGATTGTAATATTTCACCAGTTTTTTAGGTGAAATATTACAAATCGCTCTGATTGGCAGTTTCACTTTCAACAGCCAATCAGAGCGATCGTAGCCACGGGGGGGTGAAGCCACCCCCCCTGGGTGAAGCACCACTCCCCCTGTCCCTGCAGATCGGGTGAAATTGGAGTTAACCCTTTCACCCGATCTGCAGGGACGCGATCATTCCATGATGCCACATAGGCATCATGGGTCGGATTGGCACCGACTTTCATGACGCCTACGTGGCGTCAAAGGTTGGGAAGGGGTTAATCACTTCATTTTCATCCAGTCACTTGCATACATGTTGTTTAATAATTAATTCAAAGATATTTCCTGGTATAGAAGTCAGACGTACAGGTCTGTATTTCACCTTCTTACCTTTTTTGAAGATGGGGACTACATTTGCTCTTCTCCAGTCTTATGGGACTTCTTAGGAGACCTTTAGGACACAACATGAGGCAGTCCTTGTGGAAGCAATGTGATCTTTTAAGCTGAGGAAATGGTGGAGGTAACATTTAGAGATGAGCAGGTCTGAAGAGATTTGAATTTGTTAAATTGTGAGTATTTTACTGAGAACTTTGATTTGAAGTGAATTTATTCTCCCCACTTGAATGTCACTTATGCTTTAAGCAACAGAGCAAAAAACACAATGTAGAAAAAAAAATACTCCACTCTACCATCCCCATTGCCTGCTGTTGCTCGCATGTTCCTCAGTGCCTCTTATTACCACTACCATGCAATTAAACTTCCGGCCTCTTCATGCTAGGCCAGGACTTCAGCCTACGACTACACCCAGAGTTTCAGCGCCTGCAGCAGTAAGGATAGGTGCCGAGGACCATACTGGGGATAGTATACAGAGACCCAAAGTTTCTTCTTGATAGGCTCAGACTTCCTGATGCAACCAGGCCAGAGATGTCCATCCATCATGATATCACCACATGAGTTGCAAGCAGAACTCCTGGCCTAGACTGTGTGGACTATGCTTTCAGTACACAATGTGACATTACAACCTTATGACAAACTTACACAGAGACATCCTGGGTCTGGGTGTGGCCTGTTGATCAAGCTTAGCATGAAGGGGCCTGGAGCTTTAATATATGGGGTGATAAAAAGGTGTTAAGGACCACAGTACATAAAATACAGAAACCATTGGAGGTGACCATAAATTTGAGTAAATAGGTCAGCATTACTTTACGTTAGTTTGCGGTTGCTTTTATCCTTCTTGTTTGCCTATGTTGAAGTAACTTAGCTTTACAGTACAATCCACAAGTATTTCTGATCATCAAAATGTAACAAGTTTAATCCAAATTCTCCAAGATACTGTACAAGACAGGTGGAAATTTTTGCTGATCTACATAAGTGGTCTGATCTTCTAACAAAACATGCTGAAAGTTACTCAAGAGTCACAGATTGAAAGCCAATGCACTATATCCATAGTTTCCCATTACATATTGTACAGCAAAACAGCTAAGCGCTAATGTAATGTTTCCACTGCTTAGCTGACGGTTACTTATTCTCCAACTCTTCTGTAATTGAACACAAGACGCAGCATTTCTTCAAGGATGCTTCAGAAGAGAAAATTCAAGATGCTGATGGGGATTGTGTTAATATTTTATTTGTTTAGGTCAAGAACTTCAAAGACTTAAGCATTAGAAATCACATTGATTAATTGGTGATGCATCATTCCTGGCAGTGGAAGATGCTTGAAAAAGCCATTCCTCTGACCATTAAATATTCATTGGAGCACAGCAGTTTGAGTACATTGTGTTGTGGCATCATCGCTCAGACTAACATTTGTAACAAAAGTAATTGCTTCCCAGCTGTAGAAACGATTCTGACAGCAACAGGTCTAAAAGTGTAGCAGTCAGCTTTTTAAAAAAAATATTTAAAATTATGCAATAAATATTATAAAAATATCCCAGCATTAATTATTTAGAACATAAGAGCTTAAGCATAGCATATACATAATCTTACAGGAATTTAAGCAAAGTCAATATGGGAAGCTTTCATGGTCTGACGGGCAACGATAGGAATGATAGGAAGCTTTCATGGTCTAAAGGGCAATGCACAGATATATATATATATATATATATATATATATATATATATATATATACACTCACTGGCCACTTTATTAGGTACACCTGTCCAACTTCTTGTTAACACTTAATTTCTAATCAGCCAATCACATGGCGGCAACTCAGTGCATTTAGGCATGTAGACATGGTCAAGACAATCTCCTGCAGTTCAAACCGAGCATCAGTATGGGGAAGAAAGGTGATTTGAGTGCCTTTGAACGTGGCATGGTTGTTGGTGCCAGAAGGGCTGGTCTGAGTATTTCAGAAACTGCTGATCTACTGTGATTTTCACGCAGAACCATCTCTAGGGTTTACAGAGAATGGTCCGAAAAAGAAAAAAAATCCAGTGAGCGGCAGTTCTGTGGGCGGAAATGCCTTGTTGATGCCAGAGGTCAGAGGAGAATGGGCAGACTGGTTTGAGCTGATAGAAAGGCAACAGTGACTCAAATCGCCACCCGTTACAACCAAGGTAGGCCTAAGAGCATCTCTGAACGCACAGTGTGTCGAACTTTGAGGCAGATGGGCTACAGCAGCAGAAGACCACACCGGGTACCACTCCTTTCAGCTAAGAACAGGAAACTGAGGCTACAATTTGTACAAGCTCATCGAAATTGGACAGTAGAAGATTGGAAAAACGTTGCTTGGTCTGATGAGTCTCGATTTCTGCTGTGACATTCGGATGGTAGGGTCAGAATTTGGCGTAAACAACATGAAAGCATGGATCCATCCTGCCTTGTATGGAGCATCTTTGGGATGTGCAGCCGACAAATCTGCGGCAACTGTGTGATGCCATCATGTCAATATGGACCAAAATCTCTGAGGAATGCTTCCAGCACCTTGTTGAATCTATGCCACGAAGAATTGAGGCAGTTCTGAAGGCAAAAGGGGGTCCAACCCGTTACTAGCATGGTGTACCTAATAAAGTGGCCGGTGAGTGTATATATATATACAGAGAGAGAGAGCTCAGCATACATGAGTACATACCAATTGAAAAGTAAGGTTTCAATTATTCAATATCCCACTGAACAGAAGAATAATTTCCTAAATTTTGACAAGACTGGCTTTTATAGAACATTTTTTTAACATGAAAGTAAGGTTAATAATATAACCCTTCATTACAAAATCTACAGTTTTACTCAAATTAATTGATGCAAAATTAATTGCACCCAGCTTCAAAAACTACTGAATCTAGTATTTTTATGACCTCAATGATTTTTAAGGACAGCACCAAGTCTTCTAGCCATGGAATGAACCAGTTAATGAAATATTGCAATATATTTATCTTTTTCTATTATCCAAGAACAACCTCTTTTATATCCTGGATGCTGAATGGAGAGTGTTGATCAAGTTGTCTCTTCACAATTTCCCATAGGTGTTTTGGTTAGGTTCAGATCAGGAGACATTCTTGGCCACTGAATCACTTTCACTCTGCTTTTCCTCAGGAATGTTAACATTAGCCTTAGATGTGTGTTTTACTTCATTGTCATGTTGGATAAGGGTAAGTTTACCAAGGGCTCAGAGTGAAGTTAGCATCTTCTCTTTCATTCAAGAGCATTAGATCTATGAATTCATGATACCAATCAATGAAGTGTAGCTCCCCAACACCAGCAGCACTCATGCAGCCCCATATAGGGACACTGCCACCATCATGTCTAACTGTAGGCATCATGCACTTTTCTTTGTGCTCCTTATCTTTTTGACAAGAAAAAGTTCTAAAACCACTAATTACAAAAACTTGGTCTCATTACTCCGCAGTATAGAGTACCTGTAGTCTTCATATGTTTCTGTATGAGCCCTCGCAAGTAATTTTTTATGTTAAATGGGGGTCTGTTTTATAATGCCAGTGTCCGTCAACCAACTTGGCTTCAGCATCGATGTAATGGACAGCGGATGCAGTGAATATTACATGAGGCTAATGAGCAGGAGCATGTGACCTCCACTAATTACAAAAACTTGGTCTCATTACTCCGCAGTATAGAGTACCTGTAGTCTTCATATGTTTCTGTATGAGCCCTTGCAAATTGCAGGTGGCTTTTTTGTGTATGGCATTATTTCTCTACAGTGTATGCAGAATTGTGTCACAGAAAACAATCACCCTGTTTTGGTTTTCTACTTCTTTAGCTACCTGCAGTGAACTTGCATGTCAATAGTTTTCAATCCTTCTCCTCAGAAAATGCTCCCGTTTAGGTGTTAACTTCCGTGGTCAGTCTGGACGTCTCGGTCAGATGGTTGCAGTTCCATCTTTGTTAAATATTTGTATCACTTTTGCTACAGTATTTTGACTGATAAATAAAGCTTTGCTGATCTTGCAGTCTTTACCTTTCCCGAGTAAATCGTTTTCTTTCTCAGGTCTTGTGACATTTCTCTTCTTTGTGGTGCCATTGCTGATAGCATGAAATGGAAGGGGTTTTCCTTATTAAGTAATGCACTTTTATAGTCATCTGACTGCTGGACATGTGAGCAATGTATAATTAGACTTACGTGTTGAGGAACTCTTTTGAATAAAAATTTTGTAGTCTAAATTTTAGCTTTGCACTTATGAGTTTTATAGGAATGTAGTTATTTTTGCAATCTGGTGTTGAATTAATTTGTTGAGAATATATTATGCATATATAATATAATGTATATATATATATATATATATATATATATATATATATATATATATATATATATATATATATTCTTTTTTTATTTATATATGCTATAGCAATTATTGAAATAGAAAAAAATTGTAAAAATATGTTTTAATATTTCCCCCATAGTTTCCGCTTTTATACACTCTAGAACAGTGTTTCTCAACTCCAGTCCTCAAGACCCACCAACAGGCAATGTTTTCAGGATTTCCATAGGTGGTGAAGTTAATGCTGGAGCAGATAATGAAATTATCACCTGTGCAATACTAAGAGATCCTGAAAACTTGACCTGTTGGTGGGTCTTGAGGACTGGAGTTGAGAAACACTGCTCTAGAAAGTCAAATTGGAATTTAAAAAAAATTTATTTTAATGTAATCTGAAATTCATCTACCCTTATTTTTTGCTTCATATGGCGCACCTGATTAGAAAAAGCAAATTTGGTGAAGAAAAATAGAAAAAAGTATTTTTTTATGTTAAATGGGGGTCTGTTTTATAATGCCAGTGTCCGTCAACCAAATTGGCTTCAGCACCGATGTAATGGACAGCAGGTGCAGTGAATATTACATGAGGCTAATGAGCAGGAGCATGTGGCCTCCCGCTGTCTCTGCAGCCCAAAGTCAGCCCACCCCAGCCCCCTGACACCACTCCAGAGCCATCCCCCCTCCTCTACAGCACAGCACACATTTGGATTGTAAGACGCACCCCTCACTTTCCCCCAACATTAAGGGAGACAAAAGTGTGTCTTATAATCTGAAAAATACGGTATGTTAGTATAACAAATTAATTTTTTCTACTCCTCATTTCACAAATGATATCCATTAAATCACATTTCTACAGACACATTTTTATTACCATCATATGTTATACATAATGGATTTCCTCTGTGCAAATATTACCAACTAAAAAAAACTATATTTAATATCATAGGGTGGTTGTCTTAAAAAAGGTTTACTGTATTGCAGAAAAAGTCAGTTTTATTTGAAAATGTGACTTTTGTCAAACAAGAAAATTAGAACATTTTTTAGACTCATATACTTATAGTTTCATATAATGCCTCCAGTCATTCAGTTCCAAAAATAATGTCACCATACAATGCTTAAAAATTACATCCATACTGTTAGGGCTAGCGGAACACACCAAATAATTAGATAGATAGAATAAGGTGCGTTCGCAACCCGGGGTCCACCGTGCAGAGATGGAACCTGCTGCTGAGTAATGACGGACTATATGGTGGAACAAAATGGATTCACACACGGGTTAACTTTACCCTGTATGAAGAAAGCGAACCCTGTTGCGTCACAGGGCCGCAGTACCGCACAAAAGAGCGCAAGCAAGGAGTCACAGAACTCTATCCCAAGACTCTGGATTAGAGTTCATCTAGACCTCTTGCACTCGACACTGCAACTGTGGTGTCAGAGTGAATGAAATAATAATAATTATTTAGATGCACGAGAGTGCGTGCGGTGCCGCTCTGGTGGACACCACTAGCCACCCAGGCTTGGGTAAGGAAAGCGCTGTGAAAGCGCATGGCGCTGCACTGGCGGTAACAGCAATTAGACGCGGTTTTGTGTGTCATGTGCTGATAGCTAAGTCGGGCGCTAGATAGCAATCATCCACCTTACGCGAGCAGTCATACAAAAGGGAGGGGATAATTAATGAGTGACTTTCACACGTCAACACACACATGTTTACAAGTGTACATTAGTGCATGGCCAAGCGGCCATGTGAACCTTTTATAGCGGCAGTGCTACAAGACCTTCCAGATGGTCCAATAGGAGCCGCAACAGGACCTGAGCATGTGACCCTTGACCTCCAATGGGTGGTCATTCCGTGGGCATGCTCAGTATGGGAAAAGCAGGACTTAGTCCCAGAAAGATCTGTTTGCTGCTGATCAGTGCTGGCTACAAAGGCAGAGCCTGGAAGGACAGTAGTAACCAGTCGCCCAGTATCAGCCTGAGCTAGACGCAGTGACCGACGTCTCCGCTGAGCAGGCTCCACTGCAGCAGGAGAAGAATGGGAGACCGCAGTGGAGATGGTTTGAGATTCCCCCTGTGCAGAGGCGGGAACTTGACACCTAACATTACCCCCCCTCCTAGGGCCTCCCACCTTGGACCTCACTACGCTTGAAGGCAGCAATGAGCTGTGGAGCTCGAATGTGCTCAGCAGGCTCCCAGGACCTGTCCTCTGGGCCATAACCCTTCCAATCCACCCAAAAAAATGTTTTACCATGTACCACCTTACATCCCAAGATAGTGTTCACCTCATAAATGTCCATAGACCAACCCGATGTCCCGGCAGATGACTTGGAAAACCGGGACATGTGTACATGCTTTAAGAGGGACACATGAAAGGTATCGGTGATACCAAGGTGCGGAGGAAGGGCCAGATGGTAGACCACAGAGTTAACCTGTTCAAGGACCTTGAGGGGACCCAAGCAGCGAGGTGCAAACTTAGTGGACTCAACTCGCAGCCTGATGTTACGAGCGGAGAGCCACACTAAGTCGCCAGAAGCAAAGGTAGGAGCGGGGTGCCGATTTGCACTGGTGGAGGACCTCATTCTCTCCTTGGAGGTCCAGATGGCATCCTGAGTGTGGTCCCAAATGTCCCGTGCCTCCACAGCCCAGTCTTCCACCCTGGAGTCGGTGGAAGACATGGGCATAGGCACAGGAACCCGCGGATGCGGAGGAATGGGGTCTGGCCAGTGGAGTCATCTACGGCGTTGTTTAGAGCAAATTCAGCCCACAGTAGCAAGGATGCCCAGTCATCCTGCCTGGCTGAAACAAAATGTTGCAGATATGTGACCAGGGTCTGGTTGGCGCTCTCTACCAAGCCATCTGTCTCGGGATGATATGCTGAAGAGAGATTCAACTCAATGCTGATTAGATGACAAAGCTCTCTCCTGAACCAAGACACAAACTGGGGACCCCGGTCACTGACAATTTTATCCGGCATACCGTGTAGGCAAAAGATATGTTTAATAAACAACGCTGCAAAAGCCCATGCAGAAGGTAGCACCAAGTGCACCATTTTGGAAAAATGGTCGGTGATCACCCAAATAATGGTGCAGCTGCGAGACTTGGGTAAGCCCACCACAAAATCCATCCTGACCATCTCCCAGTGCCTGTATGCCACTGGCAGGGGGTAAATCAACCCAGCTGGCCATTGTCGAGAGGACTTGTTCTTGGCGCAGGAGACACATGCCCGAACATAGTCTCTGACATCACGGGCCATATACGGCCACCAGTATGTCCTCGCCAGCAGCTCAGATGTCCTTTTGGTCCCAAAATGTCCACCCACCCTGGACGAGTGAGCCCAAGAGAGAACCTCTGGATGCAAATTTGATGGTACAAAACTCTTGCACGGAGGCACAGGCTCTCAGAAGGGACAATAAGCCGAGGCTCCTCTTCCTCCTCCTCAGATGATACAACGGAGCGAGAGAGAGAGCGTCGGCACAAATGTTCTTCTCCCCGGAGAGAAAATGGAGGGTGAAATGGAACCAGGAGAAGAAGAGGGACCATCTGGCCTGGTGAGAATTTAGCCGCTGGGCTGTCTGTAAGTTGACCAAATTTTTGTGGTCTATGAATACTTGGAAGGGAAAGCGAGTCTCCTCCAAAAGATGTCTCCATTCTGAGAAAGCCAACTTCATTGCTAGCAACTCCCTGTCCCTGATGGAATAATTTATCTCCGCTGGTGTGAAGGTCTTGGAAAAGAAGAAGCAAGGATTCTTCCGACCTTGAGCATCCTTTTGGAAGAAGACTGCTCCAGCACCAACGGATGAAGCATCCACCTCCATTGTAAATGGCTTATCTACATCGGGGCGATGTAGGATGGGAGCGCTATCAAAATGAGACTTAATAGAAGTGAAGGACTTGGAGACCTCCTCAGACCACAATTTGGGATTTGCTCCCTTCTTGGTGAGGGCTACCAAGGGAGCTACCAAAGTTGAGAAATGAGGGATGAACTGGCGATAATAGTTAATGAACCCCATAAACGCTGCACCGCTTTAAGAGAATGGGGTTCTTGCCAGTCCATCACAGCCTCTAGTTTGGCAGGATCCATAGCCAATCCCTGGGCAGAGATGATATAGCCTAGGAAAGGTAAGGACTCCTGCTCAAACACACATTTCTCCAACTTGGCGTACAGGGAGTTGGCCCGTAAGAGGTTGAAGACTCTGCAAACATCTCTCCGGTGGGAGTCAATATCTGGAGAGTAGATGGGAATATCATCTAGATAGACTACAACCGAGGTGGAGAGCATTTCCCAGAACATATCATTTACAAAGTCTTGGAAAATGGCTGGGGCATTACAGAGCCCAAAGGGCATCACTAGATATTCATAGTGCCCATCCCTAGTGTTAAAAGCCGTCTTCCATTCGTCCCCCTCACGGATGCGAATCAGGTTGTAAGCACCCCACTGATCTTGTTTAATAAATACCCTTGCTCCCCGAAGCCTATCAAAGAGCTCATATATAAGGGGCAGAGGATACTTATTCTTAACGGTGATGGCGTTAAGACCCCTGTAGTCTATGCATGGACATAGTTCCCCGTTCTTCTTCTGCATGAAGAAGAACCCAGCCCCTGCAGGTGACACTGACTTCCTAATGAATCCTGTTGCCAGATTCTCCTGGATGTACTGTGACATTGCCTCCATTTCCGGGAGAGATAACAGATAGACTCGACCCTGGGGAGGCTCAGCACCAGGCAAGAGGTCAATAGGATAGTAATAGGGGTGGTGAGGCGGAAGGGTCTCTGCAGCCCTTTTGGAAAACACGTCCTCATAGGGCCAATATTGCTTGGGGAGAGAGGAAAGATCTGCGGGTACTTCAGTAGTAGCAACCTTAACACATTCCCTCTGACATCTACCCCCACAAGATTCACTCTGTCCCAAAATTCTGCCTGTGGACAACTCAATATGTGGAGAGTGGTACCATAGCCAAGGTATCCCCAACAGGACCTCATCAATTCCCTCAGGAATGACGAGCAGAGATATAATCTCCTGATGAGATGGTGACATGGATAGAGTAAAAGGGATAGTCTGGTGTGCTATCTGTGAGGGCAGTGTCGACCCATTCACCACTCGTATGGTTACAGGTTGAGCAAGCATCACCAGGGGTATTGCATGTCATTGGGCGAAGGCAGAAGACATAAAATTACCGTCTGCCCCGGAATCCACGCAAAGCTCTACTGAATGAGTGGATGAGCCAATAGTAATGGTCTCCTTAAAGGACAATTTGGAGGCAAACGTCGCCATGTCTAGCATACCTCCACCTACTACCACTAGACGCTGACGTTTCTCCAACCGCTGGGAACATTTGGTGGCAAGATGTCCTGACTGCCGGCAGACATGACAGACCTTGAGTGCTCGAGCGGTCCAGACTTAGATCCCACTCGTAACACGTCCATGGCCTCATGTGAATCAGGCACCTGGACCGGAGATTCCAAAGGTTTGGCTAAGGCAGGAGCCAGCCAAAACCTCTGCCTACACTGGGCTCGCTCTAACCTCCGCTTGTTAAAACGGAGGTCAATAAGAGTGGATATAGCTATTAGCTCCTCCAGTGTGGCAGGAATCTCCCTAGTGGCCAAAGCATCCTTGACATGGTCAGCGAGCCCCCTCCAAAATACAGGGATAAGGGCTTTATCCGACCACTCCAGCCCAGATGCTAAGGTGCGGAAGTGGACGGCAAAATGGCTGACCAAGGATGAGCCCTGAGTCAATGCCAACAGTTGGAGCCCCGTATCATGGGTGACTCGAGGTCCTAAAAAGACCTGTTTCAGAGTGCTCAGGAACAGCGGAGCACTCTGCACCACATGATTTGATCGCCACCCTCCCACAGCGATGTAGCCCTTTCCAATGCCCTGTCCGACAGGAGAGACAAAATGACCACTCAGTGGGGAAACTTGTAGCCAGGAGCTCGAGGTGTATGGAGCACTGGCTCACAAAACCCCTACAAGATTTGCTATCACCAGAAAATTTATCTGGCAGCGGGAGGCGAGATAGGGTCGGAATAGAGGTGGCAGTTGACAAGGTTGCTGCAGCCAAGCTAGCAGCCTGAAAATCTACTGTGGTAACATCCGCAGCTGAGGTTGTGCGCTCGAGAGCTGCCAACCTGCCCTCCAGCTGCTGGATGTACCGCAAGGATTGTTGTTTGTCCATTATTACTAGCCAGACCCTGGCGCTAGTGTAATGTTAGGGCTAGCGGAATGCACTAAATAATTGGATAGATAGAATAAGGTGCGTTTGCAGCCCGGGGTCCACTGTGCAGAGATGGAACCTGCTGCTGAGTAATGACGGACTATTTGGTGGTGCAAAATGGATTCACACAAAGGGATAACTTCACCATGTGTGAAGAAAGCGAACCCTGTTGCGTCACAGGGCCACGGTATCGCACAAAAGAGCGCAAGCAAGGAGTCACAGAACTCTATCCCAAGACTCTGGATTAGAGTTCATCTAGACCTATTGCGCTCGACACCGCAACAGGGGTGTCAGAGTAAATGAAATAATAATAATTATTTAGATGCATGAGAGTGCATGCGGTGCCGCTCTGGCAGGCACCACTAGCCACCCAGGCTGGGGTAAGGAAAGCGCTGTGAAAGTGCATGGCGCCGCACTGGCGGTCACAGCAATTAGATGCCGTTTTATGTGTCACGTGATGATAGCTAAGTCGGGCGCTAGATAGCAATAATCCACCTTCCGCGACCAGTCATACACAAAGGAGGGGATAATTAATGAGCGACTTTCACACATCAACACACACACACGTGTACAAGTGTACACTAGCGCATGGCCGAACGGCCATGCAAACCTTTAATAGCGGCAGTGCTACAAGACCTTCCAGATGGTCCAATAGGAGCTGCAACAGGCCCTGAGCATGTAACCCTCGACCTCCAATGGGAGGTCGTCCCGTGGGCATGCTCAGTATGGGAAAAGCAGGACTTAGTCCCAGAAAGATTGGCTGGCTGCTGATCAGTGCTGGCTATAAAGGCAGAGCCTGGAAGGACAGTAGTAACCAGTTGTCCAGTATCAGCCTGAGCTAGATGCTGGGACCGACGTCTCCGCTGAGCAGGCTCCACTGTGGCTGGAGAAGAATGGGAGACGGCAGTGGAGATGGTTCGAGGATTCCCCTGTGCAGAGGCGGGAGCTCAACACCTAACACATACCTCTGGGGTGTAAAACAGTAAAAGTATTATTGATAAATTCCTAGGTGGTCTACTACAGTAAAGGTTTTGCTTGTTGCTCACCTTTGATGGCTCCTATCATGTCATGCAGCATTCCTGAAATGATCATGTAGATTGGTGCAGAACCTAAGACAGTGCTCACTCTAAATTACTCTTCTGCCCAATGACAGGAACTATTTTCATGGACAACTCTTACACGGAATAAAGCTTTAAATTCTGTTCATTTACTTTTGTGACATGTTTGAGATATCTCAACTAACAATTTCTTAAAAATACAAATTCTGCATATATAGTCATGTCATTGCATGATGCCTGGTCAGCATTGGAGATGCTAAAGAATGAAGACTTCAGGGAAGAAGATCAGAGTCTGAGAAAATAAACCAGTGCAGGAACGGGTGGGGAGCTGCAGCAGGAGCGTCTAATTGGTCTGTAGGAGCCAGAACTTTTAATCATTGGTAAGGGATTAAATACTTATTTCTCACTGCAAAAATGCAAATAAATTTATATAATTTATACAATGTGATTTTCTGGATTTTATTTTTGATATTCCATCTCTCAATGTTAAAATTAACCTACCCTTAAAATTATAGACTGTTCATGTCCTTGTCAGTGGGCAAATTTACAAAATCAGCAAGGAATTTAATACTTATTTCCCCCACTATATATATATATATATATATATATATATATACATATATATACAGTGGGGTAAAAAAGTATTTGATACACTGCCGATTTTGCAAGTTTTCCCATCTAAAAAGAATTGAGAGGTCTGTAATTTTTTTTGTAGGTACAGATTCAACTGTGAGAGTCGGAATCATAAAAAAAATCCAGAAAATCAAACTTTGCTATATACTATGTGGGCTGTGTTATACACTACGTGGGCTGTCATATACTACGTGGGCTGTGTTATACACTATGTGGGCTGTGTTATACACTACGTGGGCTGTGTTATATACTGCGTGCGGGGGCTGTTATAAACTACGTGGCTGTGTTATATGCTATGTGGGCTGTTATACACTCCGTGGGCTGTGCTATATACTCCGTGGGCTGTGCTATATACTACATGGCTGTGCAATATACTACGTGGCTGTGCTATGTACTATGTGGCTGTGCTATTTACTACGTGGGCTGTTATATACTACGTGGCTGTGCTATATTCTACGTGGCCGGCTGCGAACAATCAGTGACAGGCGCAGTCCGGCCGCGAATTGGCGTGAGATTTGAACCATGCTTCGCTAATTGGTCGCGGTTGGCCGAATCCTGTGTATTCAATGTAGTATTCTAAAATGTTCATAAATAAACTACATACATATTCTAGATTACCCGATGCGTTAGAATCGGGCTACCATCTAGTATATGATAAATACGATAAATTGATTCACGATCGGTGTTGCTTAATAGCTGGACAGGTTGATTTTACAGAAGTGTGATTGACGTGGAGTTACATTGTGTTAAGTGTTCCCTTTTTTTGAGTAGTGTGTACATATCAATATAACCTTTTACCCTTCAGGTCTGCCTCTTTTTTAATTCCCTAACAATCAACAAATGAAGCAAAATATTTTAGAAATCCTTAGAAATTTATCTTCAAGGTAGTGGGTGGATGATGGTTATAATATCCCATATTCTCCTATCAGTTCCCATTCACTCTCCTAAGTGTCTTCATTTGTATGCATTGAGTACCAGTATAAAGATGATTATGTTCCATAGATGTTGAAAAAATAAGCAATTTGACCTATATAATAGATATAACCTCAAATTAATTTCCAATATAATTAAAGTAATGAGAGAATGTAACATTTGGTACTACAGAATACACGACAGTATTGAGTGCTTCAGGTTATTAGCAGTTAACATAATCTTTGTATAAATGGTGCCTGACACAAACATCTCTATTATTCAATGTGAAAATAATGTCTCACAGCAGATTATAAAAACGTAAAGGGAATCAGTCATTTTACACAAACTCCTATAAAAGCATGGTATTATTGCCCTCACCTTCCACAATAATGTAAGTCTACTTTGGTGCACATAGTCTCATAAGTCTAGAAACTGTCCACATTCTGATGATCTGTAAATTGAAATCCAATTCTTTTAGCTGGTAGCTCCTCCTCATCAGATTTCTGTGAGCACCATAGATGCTAGAACATCTCAGTACTGTATGCATGGACTATTCTATTGTTGTTTTGCTTGCCTACCATAAACTAATATCCTTCCTCTGTTATGACTGTATATAGTTTAAAAAATGAGAGTAGGAACATAGAGACAAAGACGTACCCCCACATCTAGTGGTCGGTAATTTCAAGTGACTTGTCAGGGTAAGGCAACATGATTTAGTAAAGTGATTTGCATATCATCTATTTATTATTTTATCTGTCAAATAAGAACAGGTTTGCTTTGGTTGCCTGTCGGTGACACGCCTTTATTGCAGGTGATGCATTGTGTTGTTTTCCTGATTCCTCCTGTTTTCTGACCTAGGTATGAATTCTGACTATCCTCTTGTTCTATCATTCTGTTCTTTATGTGATCTCTTGTCTTTACCATGTTTGGTGACCCTTCCTGCCTCAGGTTCGCTCCTACGGATGGCGGCACTTCTGTGGAAGCAAACGACTGGACTCCGTTGTAAGACCTAATCCCTGTGTTATAGGGTGATACTAGGGATTCCTGCCAGATGTACTGGATTGAGCCAAGCCTGTCCGATGTAGCCTTTTTGAAACAATGGTCTCTGATGTGAAAAGTGACCAAGGTACAGTTATCCTTTAAAAAAAGAGTTAAATAAAGTTGTTTCTCAGAATAAGCTGCCCTGTGTGTATTCATGGAGGATAAAACTATTTCTGTCTTTTCTATAACGTATATCCCTCTAGCCCACCTGTTTTCCCCAGAGAAAGATTCCCGCTCATCAGATGAGATTCACATTACCGTATAAAAATTCGTCAGTTTCATCCACAAAACTCGGATATTTTTTTTTCTCATTTGTCATCCTTATGCAATCCATTTTTTTTACAACAGCAGCTATCATTAGTTTACAATACTATCTACATATTACTATGTTAAGAAATTGAAATGTATTCATAAAAAGCAGATGTTTTTCTGTGGCTTCGAATGGCATCCAATTTTTCTGTGTGCACCCATAGACTTGAATGAGCGAGTCACATCCAATATATGGAAGAAAACCAGTGCATGCGGCAATTTTTTTCACATGCAGACTTGGTCCTTGAAAAATCTCTCATCTGCATTGTCCCATTGAATAACATTGGTTCAAGTTCTGTCCATTTTGTTACAGACAGCACTCAGACTGAAAATAGAGTTGTGCGAATGAGCCCTCACACAGACAGAATCAGCAGAAACATGAAGGCTTATAAATAGTGTTGAGCATTCCGATACTGCAAATATCGGGTATCGGCCGATATTTGCTGTATCGGAATTCCGATACCGAGTTCCGATATTTTTGCGATATCGGAAATCGGAATCGGAAGTGTGCGGTGCGTATGGTTCCCAGGGTCTGGAGGAGAGGAGACTCTCCTTAAGGCCCTGGGATCCATATTCATGTAAAAAATAAATAATAAAAATAAAAAATATTGATATACTCACCCCTCCGGCGGACCCTGGCTCTTAGCGGTGCCTCCGTTCCTAAGAATGCAGGGAGTGAAGGACCTTCGATGACGTCGCGGCTTGTGATTGGTCGCGTGAGCGGTCACATGAGTGGTCACGCGACCAATCACAAGCCATGACGTCATCGAAGGTCCTTCACTCCCTGCATTCTTAGGAACGGAGGCAGACGCTTGGACCGGTGAGAGCCAGGGCCATCTGAGGTGTGAGTATATCAATATTTTTTATTTTTATTCTTTATTTTATACATGAATATGGATCCCAGGGCCTGAAGGAGAGTTTCCTCTCCTTCAGACCCTGGGAACCATTCCCATATTTTGTGTCCCATTGATATGCATTGGTATTGGGTATCGGTATCTGCGATATCCGATATTTTTTGGATATCGGCCAATCCAATCCGATACCGATACCTTTGCATATCGGAAGGTATCGCTCAACACTACTTATAAAGCAATCCTCTGATTCTATGCGCTGCTGAGCTCCTGGGCAAAAGCACACTACTGCTCATTATATGAAAACTGAGCAGTCTTTCAGTTGAGCATGGACCATGGAAGTATCTGTTCTCTAGGTACTGATAAACTTCCTCATGCAGCTTGTCCTGGCAGGGAGAGCACACTCGTCTCCTCTGCTTGCGGACCTCCATGTTACTACCTATTCCTAAATGTTCACTGCTCGGCACATTGCAACCTCTCAGAAGCACCTCCTCCCCCTGAGGAATCATGCATACTTTCTGGTTCAGGCAAAAGTGCACAATCTTCCAGTAAGTGATCAGGTAAAATGTGTGGATGCAGTTTTTCCCAGGAGAAAAACCAGCCCTCACCATTGCTGGCAATACATATATAAGTATATCACACATGCAGGTATTTTGTGGCGCAACAGACACGGGCGCCACACATGCACAGGCAAAAGGAGTCTTTTAGAATGTCTATAGCCATAAAAGACTATCTACACATTTTGTGTACTTGGGATACCACAGTCCAACAAGCAAGAGTCTTATGCTTACACACGTTGTTCCGCATCCTTCTCCACTTCTATACCAATATTGCTGCTACTCACTATTCACGTTCTTGATTTAGCTATTCACTTTATTGATGCCTCTGGACTACCACGAGAGGCATTTCCTTTTAATCTCATTTATCCTTCCTTCTTAATCCTTTTACTTGACTGACTGACAGACAACTCCGTCCCACTAGGCTTCCTGCCCCAAGGCCCAATACTTTTTGCTTTTCTCCATTTTCCTCTGAGCTGACACTGGAAACTAACTACTTCCTTCTTGCTTTTGCTTCTCTTGTAGGAGCTTGCTACCATCTTCGCTCGTTTCCCTCTTGCAGCAAGTGCACCCACTGCATGCAGTTCTACCACTCAGCCAGACTTAAGTTCTGCTACTACTGCAGGCTCCTACCTACCTAACATTAGACCAGGAAACTCTCTGCTGTCCCTTCACTTTAGGCCCTCCTACTCTGGACTAGTCCCAACTCTTAACCTTAACTGTCCCTCTCAACTACCTGTGCTTGGGCATAACACAACTTCAAGACTAACAATACAAATCACTAAATATACTACATGTCATAACTAGTGATGAGCGAGTGTACTCGTTGCTCAGGTTTTCCCGAGCATGCTCGGCTGATCTTCGAGTATCTGTTAGTGTTCGGAGATTTAGTTATCATTGCAGCAGCTGAATGATTTACAGCTACTACCCAGCCTGAGTATATGTGGGGGGTTGCCTGGTTGCTAGGGAATCCCAACATGTAATCAAGTTGGCTACTAGCTGTAAATCATTCAGCTGAGGCAATGAAAACTAAATCTCCGAGCAGTCATAAATACTCAGAGACCACCTGAGTGTGCTCGGGAAAACCCGAGCAACGAGAACACTCGCTCATCACTAGTCATAACGTATTACAGATATACACATGTCTTCAAGGGGGACCATAGGCAACACCTCCACTTCTTTACATTTCCTCTTTCTTTAATGATGGCTGTACTTGGCCATCCAGAACCTCTAGTACAATAATACAGCTTCCCCACCACACAAATAATACACTCTAACTATAGACATTTCTGAATTTTCTTCTCCTCAGGAGGTGAAGTCCGGTCCTTCTCGGAAAGGACCCCGGAACAGAAACAAGCCTAGTCCTTTAATCTGGAACCAGTAAATTGGACTTTTTTTTCCCTTCTTGAGAAGGGCCTAGAAACAAAACAACATCAGAATCCATGCCAGTAACGGCAGTCCATAGGATGAAGGCACACTCGATCAGCCATCAACAACCTTTAGAACAGCAGTATAGACTATTAACTCCACAACAGTCCAAAGGACAGGAGTACAGTCCATTTGCTTAATGAAAGTCCACAAAATACAGTGCTAGTCCTGGATATGGCACAGTCCATTACTGGGAGTATAGAACCTAAAGCCGCTTTAGCACCTCTTACTCCAGCAGAAGACAAGGAAAAAAATTAAATATGCTGTCCTCAAATTTCAGGGTAAAAACAGTCTTTTCTTTGAGTCCTGGACTTTTGTATCTAAGGTCCACTGGATTCCCACTTACCCACAGCCTTGAACTGCTCCAGGCATCAAGGTGTAACAAGCATCACGTTAGCTACTCCAGCTTCCGGCTTGCACTGGCTTCCTTCCATCAGGACTTTCTCAGAACCATGTTTATCTTCACCCCTCCTCTCTTACATACATGTTCGTGTAAACACCTTGGGCCAAGCATACAGCATCTGTGTCACCCACCGCAACTGGCAGTCATGAGGTAACCTCTCCTGCAGCTTCCCAATTCTCAGCTGGACTACGGGGACTTTACCTTCCCCTCCCAAGGGCATCTTGGGGGCATACCCCTGGAGACAAGGACACTGGGATGTCAGTTGTGATAACCCCTCTGTCTTCAATCAAGACTTTACCTCCTGGAGCTTCCCCTCTCCACTGGTCTCCATCGTCAATCAGGATATAGCCACTACACACTATCCCATAGGCCCAGCTTCGTTCAGGACTCTCACCACTCCCCAGGCTGTATGTTGTGCAGACAAGGAGGTATGTAGCCACGTTTAATGGAGCGAGTGTTCATACATATATAATATGCCATATGTGCTCTTCTTTCAGGAAGCCATATGACTGCTCCTTGTCGAAGGATAGAATCATCCATCACATCATTCGATGAGCCAACCGATCCACTTCAATACAGTCTTTCGCCCACTCGTTTCTCCTTTTCTCTTTCTCCACTACTGCAATGATCCACTGGGTCATGGCTGTAATGCTCTCCTTTGTAAGGGTGAAGGCATAAGGGGATAGTGATGGGTTACTTACTTTCCAGAACCTGATGGCGGCGGCCATCCCAAGGTATTCGGTCCCCAGCCGCCACTATTTCTCCTGGTGTGCCGTCCCTGCATAACACAAGCACGTGTCCCACTACATTAGCCATGCCCTCAACAATGCTGTTACTGGGAAAGTCCACCTAACCACGGACACGTTGACAAGTGCTTGTAGGCAGGGACGGTACATTTCGCTGACGGCATACTGGGTTAACATAGAGGAAGCCGGGACCCAGTCAGACCTTAGAATGGAAAACGTCCTCCCGACACTGAGGATTGTGGGCCCTAGGTCAATCAAGTTTGCCCCACAGTCTAAAGCTCCTGCACCTCCTCCTCTTCGGCCTCCATCTCCGAAATGAACACATCAGTCACAAGCTGGAACCACTGCAGCACTGCCTCAGCCAAGCGGCAACAGGCTGTGCTGAAGCTAATATGCTTAGGGGACAAACAGCACAATGCTGAAGAGTTGTGGACAGCTCTGAAAGTGCAGGCAGATCTGTGGCTGACACTGCTGATCCTACAGCCAGGCATGATCGTGTGTCACAATGGCTGGAACCTGGTGGCAGCTCTGAGTCGAGGCGAGCTCACACATGTACCGTGCCTGGCCCATGTGCTTAACCTCATTGTTCAACAGATTCTCAAAAGCTAAATGGAGCTGCTGCATCTGCTTGTGAAAGTACGCCACCTGTGTGCCCATTTTAGAAAGTCAGCTACAGCTTCTGCCGCCCTTGCGGTGCTTCAGCAGCGTTTGCAACTTCCGGCTCACCGACTGGTGTGTGATGTTCCCACACATTGGAACTCTACAATACAGATGTTAGAAAGGATTTGTGAGCAGAAGAGGGCAGTTGTTGACTACCAGCATCAACAAGGCCATTGATATTCGGTTCAAGCTCCACACGTAAGACCTCAGGAGTGGACATGGATGTCAGACATCCTACCATCCTACAAAACTTTGAGGAGTTCACCAAGATGGGGTCCATGCAAATTTGGGGCAGGCCTTGCATTCACTTCATAGGCAAACTTTATGGGAGTACCAAATGACTAATATGGGAACTTTGTTTTCATGTGGCCATCCAGTACGTAGGTTCAAAGGCTTATTGGGGTGCGTGTAACTTTGGGGCAGGGCAGGCCTTACATTCAATGCATAAGCAAACAGTATAGGAGTACCAAATGAATAACGTGAACTTGGTTTTCCTGTGCCATCCAGCACTTTTTTCAAAGGCTTATTGGGGTGCGTGTAACTTTGGGGAAGGGAAGGCCTTGCATTCAATATATAAGCAAACAGTATGGGAGTACCAAATGAATAATGTGAACTTGGTTTTTCTGTGGCCATCCAGTACGTGGGTTCAAAGGCTTATTGGGGTGCGTGTAACTTTGGGGCAGGGCAGACCTTGCATTCAATGCATAAGGAAACAGTATAGGAGTACCAAATGAATAATGTGAACTTGGTTTTCCTGTGCCATCCAGCACGTTTTTTCAAAGGCTTATTGGGGTGCGTGTAACTTTGGGGAAGGGAAGGCCTTGCATTCAATATATAAGCAAACAGTATGGGAGTACCACATGAATAATGTGAACTTGGTTTTCCTGTGGCCATCCAGTACATGGGTTCAAAGGCTTATTGGGGTGCGTGTAACTTTGGGGCAGGGCAGGCCTTGCATTCAATGCATAAGCAAACAGTATGGGAGTACCAAATGAATAATGTGAACTTGGTTTTCCTGTGCCATCCAGCACATTTTTTCAAAGGCTTATTGTGGTGCGTGTAACTTTGGGGAAGGGAAGGCCTTGCATTCCATATATAAGCAAACAGTATGGGAGTACCAAATGAATAATGTGAACTTGGTTTTTCTGTGGCCATCCAGTACGTGGGTTCAAAGGCTTATTGAGGTGTGTGTAACTTTGGGGCGGGGCAGGCCTTGCATTCAATGCGTAAGCAAGCAGTATGGGCGTACCAAATGAATAATGTGAACTTGGATTTCCTGTGGCCATCCAGTACATGGGTTCAAAGGCTTATTGGGGTGCATGTAACTTTGGGGCAGGGCAGGCCTTGCATTCAATGCATAAGCAAACAGTATGGGAGTACCAAATCAATACTGGGAACTTTGGTTGCATGTGGTCATCCATGATGTCTCTTCAATGGGTTGTTGGAGTGCATCCAAATTTTGGCAGCCCTGCCACTCACTGCATACACAATAACAGTATAGGTGACCCACTGTTTAATTAGGGGAATAACAAAGCATAGCCAGCTGATGGCTCTTTAAGAATAGTGAGGGCCAACTGCTGGCCCTATAAAAATAGACTTTATGACTTTCAGAGTCCCTTCTTCATAAATGAAACAGGATGTGTCTAATGATGTGTTACACACCACATGGCTAAATAAGGTTGTAAAATGTTAAAATGCCATTTTCCAGTGAATGCATTTGTCTTGGTTGAAAGCAATGCTAAAGTTGAAAAACGCATCAAAAACGCTACGTGTGAACATAGCCCAAGTGGTGGAGAAACATTTTTGTTTTGAGTTATTTATTTTGCTTTACTTACAAATAGTGTTGAGCGATACCGTCCGATACTTGAAAGTATCGGTATCGGAAAGTATCGGCCGATACCGGCAAAGTATCGGATCTAATCCGATACCGATACCCGATACCAATACAAGTCAATGGGACTCATGTATCGGACGGTATTCCTGATGGTTCCCAGGGTCTGAAGGAGAGGAAACTCTCCTTCAGGCCCTGGGAACCATATTAATGTGTAAAATAAAGAATTAAAATAAAAAATATTGCTATACTCACCTCTCCGACGCAGCCTGGACCTCACCGAGGGAACCGGCAGCGTTGTTTGCTTAAAATGCGCGCGTTTCCTTCCTTCCGTGACGTCACGGCTTCTGATTGGTCGCGTGCCACCCATGTGGCCGCGACGCGACCAATCACAGCAAGCCGTGACGTAATTCTGAGGTCCTGGATGCCTAATTCTAGGCATTCAGGATTTTAAAATTACGTTCCGGCTTGTGATTGGTTGCGTCGCGGCCACATGGGCGGCACGCAACCAATCACAAGCCGTGACGTAATTTTAAAAATGCGCGCGTCTCCTGCCTCCCGTGACGTCACGGCTTGTGATTGGTCTCGTCGCCCATGTGACCGCGACGCGACCAATCACAAGCCGGAACGTAATTTTAAAATCATGAATGCCTAGAATTAGGCATCCAGGACCTCAGAATTACGTCACGGCTTGCTGTGATTGGTCGCGTCGCGGCCACATGGGCAGCACGCGACCAATCAGAAGCCGTGACGTCACGGAAGGAAGGAAACGCGCGCATTTTAAGCAAACAACGCTGCCGGTTCCCTCGGTGAGGTCCAGGCTGCGTCGGAGAGGTGAGTATAGCAATATTTTTTATTTTAATTCTTTATTTTACACATTAATGTTGTATTTTACACATTAATGTTGTTTCGATACCGATACCCGATACCACAAAAGTATCGGATCTCGGTATCGGAATTCCGATACCCGCAAGTATCGGCCGATACCCGATACTTGCGGTATCGGAATGCTCAACACTACTTACAAATCATTACCCTGGAAAGGATGTTCCTTAACATATTTCCCTGGAAAATCCATTTTGGTTTTGTTTTTGTATGTTTTATTGTGCACCTGTAAAAGTGGCGTAAGACTCTGACAACATTGTTCACAGCTGTGACCTATGAGTCAGAAATGCTTCCAGGGGTCTTCCCCATGATGTTCCTATGTCATTTGAGCACTGTTCCCATCAATTTCAGACATTTTTAGACTCTCAAAGGACCCCCCAGGGTTACGCAAAAATGCTCGGTTTTCCCATAGACTTACATTGGGCTCGTTGCTCAGGTCGAGCACCCAAGAGTTCCAATTTGCTCTACCCGAGCAATGAGCATCCAAGCATTTTAGTGCTCGCCCATCACTAATCCTAACACATTGCAGCAATACAAATGTCTTCAAGGGGGAACATGGGCAATACTCCCACTTCCTTACAGAGACATAACAAAGAACTTTCCAAAATCGGGCCCCTCTCTGTCTGGTCCCCTGTGACACTAAACTGGCTGCACAGATAGTAATCCAGCCTTGAGCGTGCCTGTTTCGTCACACTTCTTCTCATTCCTTCTCTCCACTCCACTCTCCATAATTTTTTATATGCGTTTTAACCTGATACGTCACTGAGATAACAGTCCATCTTGTCTACAGCAACATGCAAGATGAGTTGAACTATTGTTTAAAAGTGGATGATGAGTTCAGGAGGCAGGAATTAGGAGAAGATGCTCATAACTGGCCTAACCTATTGATTTATGCATAGCTTGTTGAAAGTACATTATCCATTTGAGATATCTGTAGAAAACAATTCCAATCACCCAAAAAATACATACCATATCATTGGTACCCTTCTGTCAAAGTAAGAAAAACCCACAATGGTCAGTAAAATAACTTAAAACTGGCAAAAAAAATGTAAGTTTAAAATGTATTGAATATCAACTAATGAAAAGCAAATGTTGCTTTTTAATTGTGGTTCAACAAAAATGTTTTAAAAAAACTAATGGAAATGGCTTCGACAAAAATTATGGTACCCCTAGAAAAGATTGAAAAGAATTTGACCATAGGAACATATAAAACTTAGATTTGTCCTGTAATTAAATCACTAAAAAAAACAAAAAAGGGCCCAGAACAACTTACAAAGAGATTAGAGGTGAAGATGAAGGTTAAGGAACATCAGTGTCAGATCGCCCCATACGTCACTGTTTGGTCAAAGTGGACTTCATGGAAGATAACCAAGAAGGAAATCACTGTTGAAAGCAAATCGGTAATTAGCAAGACTAAAATATGCCAAAACGTCACTGGCACAGGCTGTCTTGAATCTGTGATGTGTACACTGAAATCTCAAGACTATTAAGGCATTCTGGAGCAATACGTGCTGCCCAGCATCAGAAAGCTTGGTCAGAGTCGCAGCTCATGGTCACTCCAACAGGATAATGACCAAAAACACACAGCTTAAAAACATCCAAGAATGGATAAGAGAAAAACATCTCTGCCCTCTGCCTCCATTTCGCGGGAGAGACGCCAACTCACTCACCACCGTGGTCCCACACTTTGTTCCTCCTCTCCTGCTGCTGATGTCCGGATTACACACCCCTCGCACAGATTCCCATGCACTGTGCTTAGAGCACGTGTTCTCTCTCTTCTTCATAAAGTGTCTATGTACAAGTACTATTTAAAGCACCTCCATCTGCATGGAGGTGACTGTGAAACTTTGTAGTTTATTTTTAACATGCTTGTTAGTTCTCAGGTCCCAGGGTTCATATCCCAGTATGTACTGTATGCCTGTCTATCAGCCCTGCCCATCTGTCTGCCTATCAGCTGTGCCCGCCTGCCTGTTAGCTGTGAAACACCTGACTGTCTATCAGCCATTCAAACCTGTTTGTTCATCAGCCATGCATGGCAGTAAATGCTATAGCTGCCATTCCTGCCTCCTGTTCATTGTGGGTCAGATGCCATCTACCCGAGGTCAGTCCTGGTTTAGCACCTGGCTCCGTCACCCTCATCCCTTCTTGGGTCGCAGTATCGCCAGTCGCCGTGCATCCGAAGTCGGACTTGGCAAGACACCTAGCTCTTCTCAGATCATGTCACAGTGGTTCCACCACCCAGTCCATTACACTTTGGACTCTTCTGAAGTGGTTTCTATGAGCCCTGATCTAAATCCTTTTGAACGCATGTGGAAGGAACTAAAAAGTGCAGTCTGGAAAAGGCACCTTCACACCTGAGACATTGGGAGCAGCTTATTATTGAGTAGTGGGCCAAAATACTTGTGGACAGGTGCAGAAATTTCATTAAGAGTTATCGAAATTGGGTACAATAATTTTTGTTTCCGGCCAATTCTATTTGTTATGGGTTTTTTTATTTACATTTTTGTGTTGAACCACAATCCAAAAGCAATGTCTGATATTATTTAGTTGATATTCAGTAAATTTAAACTGAAAATTATTTTAGCAGTTTCATGTTAATTCACTGACCATTGAGGGCTTTTCTTACTTTAGCAGAAGGGTACCAACAATTTTGTTTATGTGTGCATATTTAAAATCCTCACTGTCATTTTAAATGCTTGATTTTTTTTCAATGTTCCAATCATTAACAGTGGCAAGTCAGAAAAAATGCAGAAACATTAGTAACACTAAAAACATGGCTCTAGAGCACTGTATAAGGTGAATAGGGTAAAAGTAACAAGTGTATCTATTGAACTTAGACATCAAATAGAGCCATTTACTGGAGGGTAATTCTTCTTATCTAGATTGTTGCAGCAATTTTGTACATTTAAATGTAATATAGTAAGCTGATTACCTCAGTTTTAAAGTTTCCATATATAAATTACATATTTTCCCTACATCATCTACAATTAGTTCATTGAAAAATGCTCTTTTTTATTCCATTAATGAGATGACCTCCTATGTCTTCCGCCTCTAGCGAAATGAAGGGCAGGCATTGCCTGAGGCGTTCTGCACTTTTCTATGGACAGCTCTGTGTGCTTTTTTATTCTTTGTTGTAATAACGGAATAAAATTTAATTTTATGTTAACTCCAAAAGGCTTAGTTTTGGCTTTAAGGACGCAACACGTTTATTTGTTTTTCATCACCAAGCTATTTCAAAAAACCTATAAATGTTTACTTTTTCTACATAAAATCTATCTTTCAGAAAAAATTTGACCATTTAGAATTGTAACGCATAGCAATAGTATGGACACGGCATGGTGTGATGTGATGTTTATTGATCTTGCTGTTCTTATTAACTTAAAGATGCACTTCCATCAAAGTTTTTATCCTCTTAATATATTGAAATCACCATATTATATAGCACTGTGTACTTGCAATTGCTCATTTTGCCTTTCTGCCCAGATAATTATTCTCTGCTCCAATAGGTCTATGACATCACATGATTAAAAACTGACTAGTTAAATACATGTAAGCTCTATGTAGAAACAGCCACTGTGTAATGGCTGTGTCTGACCGTGGTGGAACATGGTCTGATTGTAATACAGCTCCTGGGCAGGGGAGGAAGCACAAGAATATACAGACATTACATCAGAGGATCACAGCTGATTATTTTTGTGAGGTAAAACATTCACCTGCTTGTTTTTAAGTAATGTTTTTACTTCAAAGAAAGAATCAGCTGTGATTGCCTGCTGTAATGTCTGTATACTCTCTTTTGCAAGCTCCCCTGCCCAGGAGCTGTGGTATGATCAGACCATGTTCCTGTATGGTCAAACACAGCCATTACACAGTACACAGCTGGGGCACATTTATAAAATTCTCATCACAGGAACATTTTATTGGGGAAATTATTATTATTCCAAGTTCTATTGATTAAATTAAAATTTTGTTAATGGGAAATCCCCTTTAAGCTTCCTACTGTTACCGTTGATGGAGCCTAACAAGGGCATGTTTTTCCTTGGATAATCAGTACTATTTATTGCTATCATATGGTGTGCATAAAGGCGCAATGAGGTAACTATACAAATCGTGGCAAGATTGGAGCACAGTGTACGAACTGTCCGTCGGCTTTCCTGACCCAAGCGTGACAGCTGCAAAGAAATTAATTTCAGGCTCTGGTAGAGAGAGCTGCTGGCCAGTCTATTCATTGGGGTCCAATTTATACAGCTGTCTGACTGCAACGGAGAGTAGTTGGCCACTATTGTGTCCAGTAAGTGGTTGCAGCGGTCAGATGCCTGTCTGAACTAAACAGTAAATAGACAAATCAGTGATTAAATGGAACAATATTGGAACCGGAGAGTTCATGGATTGTTGAGGTCGGTATAATTTACTTTTTTTCTAAATTCAGTTCTCCTTTAAGAGTAGATTCAATAGAAGAATAACGATACACAACACTATGCACAAGTATTGCGCAGGTGTACAAAAAAAGGCAGCAAAGCTAGAAAAAACAAGGTAGGGATCCATCCGATACAGTCTTAAGCGAAACACAACCAGCGTGTTTCTGGTGCATGTAGCACCTTTAATCATGGGTTTCCGCACCACATATTTTCAGTTTCTTTAATAAAAGGAGCCCTTCCCAAGTTCATGCAAGAGAATGAAGAGAATGGGACTAACGAGGGCTAGAACCCACATTGTACCGGCATGATGTGACTCTGTGGTGTGTTTAAAATCTATATAATCATGTAAGGGGCACTTCTGTCTGTTTGTCTGTTTGTCTGTCTGTCTGTTTTTCTGTCTGTCACAGAAATTCCGCATTGCTGATTGGTCGTGGCCGGCAGGTGACGGGCACAGTCCGGCCGCGAACTCGCCCCTTCCTACTCTCTGTCAGTGCCCCCTCCATACTCGCTCCCCTCCAGTCAGTGCTCACAAAGGGTTAATGGCTGCATTACACCGCATTATGCCGCAGTGTAATGCAGTCCGTTAATGCTGCTATTAACCCTGTGTGACCAACTTTTTACTATTGATGCCGTCTATGCTGCATCAATAGTAAAAAGATCTAATTTTAAAAATAATAAAAAAAATAAAAAATCATTATATACTCACCTTCCGGCACCTTTCCCGCTCCTCACGACGCTCCATGCCATGCATTGCTGTCTCGCAAGATGATGATGTAGCGGTCTCGTAAGACCGCTACGTCATCATCTAGCGAGACCGCAATGCATTCTTGGGACTGGTGCGTCACGAGGAACATCGCTAAACGCCTCGCCTGGATCTGGGGACCGCCGGAAGGTGAGTATACGACTACTTTTTATTTTAATTCTTTTTTTTAACAGGGATATGGTTCCCACATTGCTATATACTACGTGGGCTGTGCTATATACTACATGGGCTGTGTTATATACTGCATGGTCTGTGTTATATACTACGTCTCTGTGCTATATACTACGTGGGCTGTGTTATATACTGCGTGAGCTGTGTTACATACTGCGTCTCTGTGCTATATAATATGTAGCTGTGCAATATATTACGTGGCTGGGTAATATACTAGGTGGCTGTGTTATATACTGCGTGAGCTGTGCTATATACTATGTGAGCTGTGCTATATACTACGTGGCTGTGTTATATACTATGTGGGCTGTGCTATATACTACGTAGCTGTGCAATATACATGGCTGGGCAAAATACAACTTGTGCTGTGCCATATACTATGTGGGCTGTTACACACTGCGTGGGCTGTGCTATATACTATGTGGGCTATGCTATATACTACGTGGGCTGTGCTATATACTACATGGCTGTGCTATATGCTATGTGGCTGTGCTATATGCTACGTGGGCTGTGCTATATGCTACGTGTGCTGTGTTATAAACTACGTGGTCTGTGCTATATACTACGTGGCCTGTGCTATATGCTACGTGGAGGATTATATGCTACGTGGGCTGTGTTATATGCTACGTGGGCTGTGTTATATGCTACTTGGATGTGGTATATTTCTCTGCTGTATCTGTGCATCATGAATCAGGTATGTGTTAAAGAGGCGGCCCACTGAGACTCTTTTGCCCGGGGCCCTCAAAAATCTGGAGCCGGATCTGGCTTCACTGATTGGTCATGCCTGGCTGGCCACGATCAATCAGCAACAGGCGCAGTCCGGCCGCGAATTGGCACGGAATTTGAACCACCCTTTGCTAATTGGTCGCGCCAGGCCGGCTGAAACCTGTGTATAAATTGCATTATTCTGAAAACTTCATAAATAAACTACATACATATTCTAGAATACCCGATGCATTAGAATCGGGCCACCATCTAGTCACTATATAATATCATACTTAGCTCAAACAGAATATAAAATATCAAAACAAATGTCATATGTAAGACTGTGAATTAATCATCACTAGAGCTGAGGGAATTTCTTCGGGTCCCTTCTTATTTGGTGTCACGGTGCCTCTATGCACCGCCGCATCTGCCGCCGCTCCTGCTGCCGCGCCTGCCACTCACCTTTTTGTTCGCCGACATACTTACCTGATGCGGCGCGCTCCTGCGGTGTGCGCGCGCCTTCCGGTCCCTACTCCTCCAGTCTCGCTGCCGGTCCCTGGCTCCCCTCGGGTGCACGTGCACTCCTCTCTCCAACTCCTTCTGCGCACGTGCACTTCCTTCCTCTGCTCTGCAAATGCTCCGTTCCTCCTCTCTATGACTCTGGTGGATCTCGACCCGGAAGTTCTGCAGCACTCGGTTTATTTAAGGTATCTCCTTTCTCTGCTCCTTGCCTTATTGTCACTTGTCCTCACTTGACCCAGGTCCCTCTGTGCTTTGTTCTCTCCAGTGCGATACCCTGTCCATCCTGTGTCTTTGCCATATCTTGTATGTCCTGGGCGTTCACCATATCTTGCTTGTCCTGTGTCTCCGCCATATCCTGCTTGTCCTGTGTTTCCGCCATATCCAGTCTGTCCGCCATATCCTGCCCATCCTGTGTCTCTGCCATACCCTGTCTGTCCTGGGTGTCCGCCATATCCAGTCCACTCTGTGTGTCAGTCATTGCCACTCTGTCCTGTGTCTCTGCCTTAGCCACTTCCACGTCCTTCCTCTCCTACTTCCTGTTCCCAGGTATCAGCTTCTGCAGCAATAGTCTCCCTTGGGCCTGCCCCTAACGCTTCCTGTATTGGGGGTGGTCCACCAGGCCACCTCACCCTTGGGAGGTTCGTTGTCGTGGTTCTGCGGGTTCACTTTTAGTAGATCCAAAAGATCTGACATTTGGCAAGCTATAGTGCTTGCCGAGTAAGCTGCAGAGTGAACCCGGCTTTCTGGATCACGCCGGCTGATTAGCTCATCAAACAGGCACTCCATGCATGTGCTGTGACAGTGACACAGCTGCAACACATGCAGCTGCGGAGCCAATAAGCTAAAGCCGGGTTCCCTCTGCAGCTTATTCGGCAAGCGCTATAGCTTGCCGAATAAGCGGGGTGCCGAAGAAATTCCCTCAGCTCTAATCATCACGACTTCATATGAAAAATTTTGGTTTGATTTTTTTGTATGAGTTAGTGGAAGTTCTTAGTATCATCAAAAGTAAAGGCGGTTTTGATGTCTACTGAAATAGACAAGGAAATTAGCGTTTGTTTACTCTGTTTTGAAATACATTTATTCTGAATTTGACACATTCATCATTTAAAGATCAAAAAGAAATGTTTAATTGGATGTAAGACCGAGTCATATCACATCTGACAGAAACGTATGATTTCAGTATCACAGCGTAACCATTTTATTATTCTATATTATAATGTCAGCTAACATAGGGAGCATAGCCATGACTCACACTGTACCTGCAGCAACTGAAAAGGAGATCAAAATGTTTGCTCCTAATTGTCAGAATAAGTCAAGTGTGGACCAATATTTTCTTATATTAAGCACAAGAATTTCAGTAACCCTACCCGACATGGCTAATTTTTATTTCTGAGCTCATTATGTCCCAATCCCCACACCACTTTTTTCCCAAGAGCAATAACTTTTTAATTTTCCACTGACATAGATGTTTGCCGGCATGTGTTTTTCTGGGACTAGTCATAATTTTTCACTATATCATACAATGTGCTGCAAAACACAAATTTAAGTTTCAAGTTTGGTCAAATTGTGAAAAAAAAGCAATTGCCCCATTGTTTTTTGGGTCTTTGTTTTTACACCGTTCAATGTGCAGTAAAAAAGACCTGTCTCCAAGATTCCTTAGGTCAGTATCATTACGGCAATACGAAGCTTGTAACTTTTTTTTATATTTCGGTATTTGGAAAGAAATCAAAAGGTTTGTAAAAAGAAATAAAATAAAGAATTTGGCTTATTCTGCCATTTTCGTAGAACCATCACTTTTTTATTTTTACATTGATGGACTTGTTTTTTGGTTGGCGAGCTATCATTTTTATTAGTACCATTTTGGGCGAGGTGTATTAAGAGAAAAAAAAGCATTCTGGCATTTAATATTTTACATGTATTCACTATTTATAATAATGGTCAATTAATGTTATATATTTTTTTATATTAAACTTTTGAGAATGTAGTGATACCCAAATGTTTTTTATGTATTTGATTTTTTTTATTTTTGAGTTGGGAAAAGGATGGGGTGATTCAAACTTTAGCCTTTTTTTCTTTTTCAAATATTAAAAATATATTTATATTTATTACAGTTTCCTAAGTGATCATTTGGATATTTGTAATATATACTGTAATAGTTCAGTATTGCAGGAAATAGTGAAATTAACACTCTCGTATGAAGCACGACAAGAGTCGCATTTACCTAGTTAAACAGTAGTGATCAGAGCTAGTTAAGCATAAGATGCATCAGATTTACAAAGTGGTGCAAGATATTCTATAAGTTTAGTGCATCTTTGACCTGTTTGTGATTTAGTACTAGAACATTTTTAGGATGGTATTTTTAGTAAAGTGTTTAGGCCTTTAGAAAAAAGCTCAGTAAATGGTCACATTTTTAATCAACTACTGCTTGAACAAAAGTTTGTAACGTTCCTAAGTTTCATAAATTGTTGCAATCAAAATGATCTAACTCAAATTACAACATTGCAAATTAGATTTATTAGCAACATTTACAAACTTTATGCTGTTTACACAGTACAAAAAATACCCACACCTTCTAATAGTTGCAATATCTAATTTATTAGATCATTTAGAAGCATATCATAATCTATTTATTCATTAGTTCCAGGGAAAAGATAAGTGCAGAAAAAATGGGGTACCAAGAGATCACGGTTATATACTTAATAGAAACAAGTCTTAAAGGGAACCTGTCACCCCCAAAATGGAAGTTGAGCTAAGCCCACCGCCATCAGGGGCTTATCTACAGCATTCTGTAATGCTGTAGATAAGCCCCGATGTAACCTGAAAGATAAGAAAAAGAGGTTAGATTATACTCACCCAGGGGCGTTCCCGTTACGATGGGCGTCGCGGTCCGGTCCGGGGCCTCCCATCTTCTTACGATCACATCCTCTTCTTGTCTCTAGGCTGCGGCTACGGCGCAGGCGTACTTTGTCTGACCTGTTGAGGGCAGAGCAAAGTATTGCAGTGCACAGGTGCCGGGAAAGGGAGAGGCCCGGCGCCTGCGCACTGAAATACTTTGCTCTGCCCTCAACAGGGCAGACAAAGCACGCCTGCAACGGAGCCACAGCGTGAAGACAAGAAGAGGACGACATCCTATGAAGATGGAGGGCGCCGGACCAGACCGCGACACCCATCGGACCGGACCACAGTGGGGAACGCCCCTGGGTGAGTATAATCTAACCTCTTTTAGGTTACATCAGGGGCTTATCTAGGGCATTACAGAATGCTGTAGATAAGCCCCTGATGCCGGTGGGCTTAGCTCACCTTCCATTTTGGGGGTGACAGGTTCCCTTTAAATTCTGAAATGACAATACATATGTAATTCATTTAATTTAGTGTTATAAAAGTATGTTAAATCAAATCCAATAACAGATATAGGATGGTAGATAAATAATTTACCCAAAAGAATCTCTTGCTATCCACATCACATTCTTTTGTAACAGCTCGCTGACACAACCCATGGGCTTTAATGCAAAATTGTATACCATTGATGATGATAGTGGTCTGCACATAAGAAGCAGGTGGACTTTTTGGGCTCAGGTGGGTTTGCAACCTATACCTAGGCACTGCTATAGTTACACCCCAGGCCTGGCCAAAAGGATTATGCTGTTCTAATTAAATGCCAGTCCCAAAATCTCTTTGAACCTAGGTAGCATGCATTGTTATGTGATCAAGATTTGCAAAATCCCATTTAATGGAAATTATATGCATTCCAGGAATTGAATAACTGTATAATGTGTTACCATGGTGAATAGTGGTATAAATATGTATATAGCCAAACATATGATCAGTGTGTCTGTCCGCTATAGTCATGCAGATTAAAATGAAACGTGCCTAACATCAGGAATATCTGTGTCTCATTATTTTTCATTTCTCACTGCCTTATTCCTTTGACAATTATAAAAGGATGACCTAGAAATACAGAGAGGTGCTTTTATTTCTCTTCGTTGTGATGTATAGATGTATAGGGAATGTGCATATGCTGCAGCTTAAGTGATGATGTGGCACAGATTTTTCAGTTGCTCCTAACTTTCTGTAAGTTACGTACCAAGCTTGCATTTAGGGCTCTAATAGATCACAAGAGGGTTGACTGGTTCATGATATAAATAGATTTAGTTAGTAAATAACTCAACCTATTATTAGGTAATATGAAGTGCTTGGATTTTCTTATATTAGTTACTGTATGTTCATATTATTCATGTTATGACTCTGCTTGGGGATTCGATCCGCTGACCTGGTCAGCTCCCCTGTCTGCTGAGCTATTGCCTTTTCTGCTTTGTTCCAATTGTCTCTGCTCCCACTTCTTGGTTGGTTTGCTGCTCTCCAGGTGTTTTCTATTTTCCCATTTTGGCCTGCAGTATCACATTCTAGGTAGAGTTTTATATGTTCACCCTTCACTGCCCTTCCCTGCTGGCTATACCTATAAGTAGATTTGGGTTAGGAGATCCAGCCCTTCAACTAATGGGTTTACCTTGCATGGTAAACACCCATTTAATTCCTGCAGAGAGTCTGTTTGTTTTCCTTCCAATTTCCTTTTCCTTTCATCTCTTTAGGTTTCTGGGAGGTTATAATTTTTTCGTTTACTTTTTGCTCTCCTTAGATTTTCTTCTCCACCCTATATTAAGCTGTTGTAATTATCTCACCTTGGGTTTTCATATCTTCCTGCACACTTCCCTCCCCTCTTGTTGGCATTGTGTTGCGGCCTTCCCTCTAGTTCCTAAGGAGGTACAAAAAAACCCTGATGGTCATTTAGAGAGCCAAGTCTGAGGTGGTGTTGGTGAGTTGAGCAGCTATTGTCTTTCTAGTCTGTGCAGTGAGCAGTTAGGTGTGGGTGCGGAGTTTCCCTGTAGTAGTTTTTTTTTCTTTTTCCATTACCCATGAGTGTGTATTATGTTCATAACAATTCATTGACATCTACTACCCCAACTCTTTTGAACCAGACCCGGACTAGGCTTTAACCCCTTTCTGCCAGCTGACGGAATAGTACATCAGCTGGCAGATCCCCTGCTTTGAGGTGGGCTCTGGCGGTGAGCCCACCTCAAAGCCGTGACATGTCAGCTGTTTTGTACAGCTGACTTGTGCGCGCAATGAGCGCGAGTGGAATCGCGATCCACCCGTGCCCATTAACTAGTTAAGTGCCGCCGTCAAGCGCTGACAGTGGCATTTAACTAGCGTTCCCGGCCGCGAGGCCGGAAGTGCTTGCACCGCTGACCCCCGTCACATGATCGGGGGTCATCGGTGCATTGCCATAACAACCAGAGGTCTCCTTGAGACCTCTATGGTTGTTGATGGCTGATTGCTTTGAGCGCCACCCTGTGGTCAGCGTTCAAAGTACACCTGCATTTCTACTACATAGAGGTGATCTGTACTTCACCTCTATGTAGCAGAGGCGATCGAGTTGTGCATGCTTCTAGCCTCCTATGGAGGCTATTGAAGCATGCCAAAAAAATTTAAAAAAGTGTTTAAAAATATAAAAAAAATAAAAAATATATAAAAGTTCAAATCACCCCCCTTTTGCCCCAATCAAAATAAAACAATTAAAAATAAATAAAACATACACATATTTGGTATCGACGCATTCAGAATTGTCTGATCTATCAATAAAAACAAAGGAATAACCTGACCGCTAAATGGCGTAGCGAGAAAAAAAAACGCCAAAATTACGTTTTTTGGAATTTTTTTTCACCACTTAGATAAAAAATAACCTAGACATGTTAGGTGTCTATGAACTCATAATGACCTGGAGAATCATAATGGCAGGTTAGTTTTAGCATTTGGTGAACCTAGCAAAAAAGCCAAACAAAAAACTAGTGTGAGATTGCACTTTTTTTGCAATTTCATCACACTTGGAATTTATTTCCCGTTTTCTGTTATACGGCATGGTAAAACCAATAGTATCATTCAAAAGTACATCTCGTCCCACAAAAAATAAGCCCTCACATGGCCATATTGACGGAAAAATAAAAAAGTTATGGCTCTGGGAAGGAGGGGAGTGAAGAACGAAAACGAAAAAAACCAAAAAGCTCCGGGGGTGAACTGGTTAAAAAGTCCCTGTACTTTCAGATAACTTAAACTAATTTGATAATGTGATATATCTGCCAATCACTTTATTTCAAAATAAAATTTATGTTGTTGAAAAATTGCTAAATAGTGCCACTAGATGTCTCACTTTTGTCAAATTTGCTTGTATTTGCCAATTGCAAAGTATAATCCATCTCTGTCAGCAGAAATGTAGGTGTAGATTACAATGTGGAGAGTGACATACCAGCTATAGCTTGTCAAGGTAAGGCTACTTTCACACTAGCGTCGTACGACGCACGTCGCAATGCGATGTACCGACGCATACTGTGCAAGCGCCGCACAACGGGGGCAGCGGATACAGTTTTTCAACGCATCCCCTGCCCCATTGTGAGGTGCGGGCAGGCGGGGGTGGAGTTCCGGCCGCGCATGCGCGGTCGGAAAAGACGGTCACGACGCACCAAAAAACGTTACATGCAACGTTTTTTGGTGGCGACGGACCGACGCAACACGACGCAACCGTCGCACGACGGTTGCGACGTGTGTCAATGTGTCGCACTGCGTCGCTAATGCAAGTCTATGGAGAAAAACAGCATCCTGCAAGCACTTTTGCAGGATGCGTTTTTTTCTACAAAACGACGCATAGCGACGTGCAGTGCACGACGCTAGTGTGAAAGTAGCCTAAGGAGGCTTATTCGCCGTGCAATGCTCCTCTGGGAAATTTTATATACAAATTGCCACTTCAGAGAGAAAGAGGATTTGAACTCTATATAGCACCACCTGTTGGAAGTAGCATTCCTGATTCTGATTCTGATTCTGATTTGGCTTTTAACCTAAGTCATATTGCAAGACTCGTTAAAGGGTTGGTTGTGACTTGTAGGATCGCTGGACTGCATACTTTTCATTTTAGACCGGACAGTATAGTCCTCGATACAGTATTATGGGCACCACATAGACCTCCATATAGTACAGTATATGGACACCACATAGTCCTCCATACACTATTTTGGGCACCTTAGTCATTCATATAGTATTATGGGCACCACACAGTCCTCCATACAGTATTATGGGCACTACAATCCTCCATAGAGTATGATGGGCACAACATAGTCATCCATGCAGTATTATGGACACCTAATAGTCCTCCATGCAGTATAATAGACCCCCACTGCTCCATACCGAATAATAGGCCCCACATAGTGCCACATACAGTATAATGGGCCCCATAAATTGCTCCAAACAGTAAAATTGGCACCATATACTGCTTCACACAGTATATTGGGCCCAATATATTGCTCCATACAGTATAATTGGCCCCATATAATACTCCAAACACTATAACAGCCACACTTAGTGCTACAAACAATATAATGGTCCATATATTGCTGCATACAATAAAATAGCCCCTCCTAGTGCTCCAAATAGTATAGTGGACCCATATAGTGCTCCATACAGTATAATGGGCCCCATATATTGCTTCATGCAGAATTATGAACTCCCCCCCCAACATATTGCTTGATACAAAATAATGGCTCAATATATTGCTTCAAACAAAATAATGCCCTCCCATATATTGCGCCATACAGAACAATGGCCTCTATGCAATGGCCCAATATAGTCCTCCATACAGTATAATTGGTCCCCTATATTGCTTCATACAATATAATAGGTCCCATATAGTGCTCCTTATAATATAATGGGCCCCATATAGTCCTCCATACAGTATAATGTGCTCCCTATATTGCTCCATACAGAATAATGGACCCCCTATATTGCTCCATACAGAATAATGGGTCAACAAAAAGTGACTGTTTAAACCAAGCACAACACCTTTTAGAGGACATAGTCATAATAAAAATTGGACCTTTCATTTCTAAATCCATAGTTGCGGTTGGAAAAACTATGCAAATATCCAAATGAAAACAGTGCACACTGGATGTAGCCAAATAGTTCAATGCACCTTCTCATCTACTTGTTTTACATCTGTCTCCACCCTCCTTTGCCTTGATTGATAGTTCTAGCTTTACAATAGCAAGTGGAGGGTGAAGGCAGATTGAAAACAAGTGTCTTGGAAGGTGCATCTAATATTTTGGCTAGGCCAAAGGTGCATCAGGAACCTTGTTACCATATTTGGCTACTTTTCCTACAAGGGTCTCTGCTTGGCTCCAACAGTTATTTTATGCTGACAGACCGTGTTAATGCCTAATGTGCAATATATAGGTTAACCATCAGTGGAGTCAACATTGCTAAATCCACAATCTACTATATTCAATATGATTGAATCTCGCAGCTTTCAGTATTTGCTGCCGCAGCTAAAATATAGATAGATATGTCTGCTTCACGTGGCATAAATGTGTGATCCTCCCTAGCGAGTACATTCTGGATAAATGGCTTTTGTCAGTAAAAGTATAAATAGCCAAACAGATAGCCTTGTTATACGAGAGTGGTGACCACAAGAAATGCCTATAATAGCTCATTCGTAGCCACATTCCTTTATTACATGATTGACTATCAAAATTACAGCTCAGGAAGAAGTAATTTCTAGAGATGGTGAATTGATTCAATGCAAATTCGATTTGTATTATTTGTTTAGGGATTCGCTAAATCTGGCAAATTTGCGATTTGATATGAACTAATCTCCAAAAATAGTCACTGCCGTTTTGCATATTACAGAAGACTGCATGAGCCAGACAAGGATACAGCTGACGTGGCCCAGTGGGGGTTACAATAATGCCTTGCAGTTATCACATCGCAGGTTATAGCACAGCCAATCAGTAGGAACTATCATGGCCTGTTTAAAAGCAAGAGGCAGGGAATGCAAGATCCAATTTGGTGTGAATATGGGTAGTGACAAAACGTCACAGCTTTAGCTTAGTAATAGAGATAGAGAAAAGAAAGCCTAAAATATTGAAAACAATATTAGTAGATAAATGATTGATGCTGTCGTGCTATCCACGAGGATGAAATATATTGTAACAGGGTATGTTTTTATAATCCAAAAAGAAACACTATTCCTAATAACCACCTATTTTTTTACTCTGCAAATGCATGATATCTGTTGACCTAATATGCAATTTTATTTGTGCTTATTTCATTAACATCTACCTTTTGATGAAACATCAATTTTTTGCATGTCCATTATTTAGTATATTCTATTCACTATCTGCATAGCACAACAGTATCAGCCATTTATCTACTAGTATTTCTTCTTTTGGGTTTTTCATACAGGACCCGCTTATCTGTCAGCAGTTTTCAGCAGATCCTACCTCCTTCTCTTTTGGGCGCTTTTAAAATATTTTACATTGACTAAAATGTACTGATAGTGCGTATGTGTGACTGCATGACATTGAAAGATGGTTTTCATCCTTTTAAAAAAGGATTAGAGTTTTCCAGCTCCTTAGGTAAAATTCAGACTTTATTCAATCCATGATAAAATAACAAGTGCAGAATTGATATTGCATATTGTTATGTTGTGTTTTTGCAATCTAAGTATATGATGCATGTTTTATCCAGGACCTGCACCTGCCAGTGTCCACATGAATACCATCTGTTCTTGTCTGCACCTGCCAGTGCCTGCCTATAATCCAGCTGTCCCAACCAGCACCTGCTGCTCCTGTGTTCCTGGTGTACCTGCTTTTACCAGCTGAACTTTCCCTTCTAGGCCGTTTCCAACTACCTGCCCCTTGGAGGTCAGCTGCCATGCGTCCAAGGATTGTCCTGGTGTAGCACCTGGTGTCCATTTGGAGCCAAATCTAACCCCACCATCAGGTGTTCTTATAAAGAGTAGGTTGTTTAACTAGTTAACTCCTCCAGGCCCTCCTTGGACCACTGCACTGCGGTTCCACTAACACTGCCATTACATTCACATTACACATTACAGTTCCCATGACATCAAGTAAGACATTTGAATCATAAAACTTGTTTCTTCAGAGGAAAACTTGGGAAGCATGTCCATATCCTTACACATATAATAAACAAATAGAATGGTGTCATGCGTCTGAGTTCCCACCCTTGCGCCTCTGCTTTATGGTTGACATCTCTGTCCGCCGGGCCACAGCAGATGTAAGAAAGTCCTTATTGAGAGATGAAAGAGTTGGGAAAAAAATGTAGACAATTCTTCTTTCAAGTTGAGGTTGAAGTTTATTTAGAGATATGCATCAGAACAGTTCATGAAAGTCAGTGAGACAAAGCATGTAGGCACGCACAGGTGACCATACATATAAAGTAACGCTGGAACATCTGGCGATGGTCTGGGTCTGGTCTGATGATGGTGTGGCCTGGCAGTAGACTGGTGTTGTTGTGGCCCCAAACAACAGTATCAGAGGTTTTTTAACCCCTTTTACCATTGGACATACTATTCCGTCCATGTGACTCGTGCACTAATTCCCATGGACGGAATAGTATGTCACATGTGATCAGCCACGTTCCTGGGGAGATTGCGGCCGATAGCGGCTTGGTGTCAGCTGATTATCACAGGATGCACTATTATCACACTATTATCACACTATGCAGGAGCGGTCACGGCCACTCCCGGCACTTCAACCCCCGGAACACTGCGATCAAACAAGATCGCAGCGTTCCGGTGGCATAGGGAAGCATCACGCAGGGAGGGGGCTGAGACCCTAAGAACAACGCGGTGTGATCGCACTCTGACTACCATATTCATGATTGAATAGCATTATAGACTGCAGGTGTTGCACCAGGACTTCTGTGTTGTCCATTAGTGCACTTTTTACCATCTAGGTAATCGTTACTCAGACGTGTCTGCTCTTCACCAGTCGTTACACTGGCTGCCCATTCATTACAGGATACAATTCAAAGTACTTGTTCTCACCCACAAAGCTCTCCACAGTGCAGCACCCCCTTACATCTCCTCCCTCATTTCTGTCTATCGGCCTAATCGACCACTGCGCTGTGCAAATGACTTTCGACTAACCTCTGCACTAATCCATACCTCCCACTCCTGACTCCAAGACTTCTCCCGTGCTGCGCCCATCCTCTGGAATGCTCTACTCCAAGATATTAGGACCATCCACAATTTGCATAGTTTTAGGCGGTTGCTCAAAACACATTTGTTCAGAGCGGCCTATCACGTTCACTAATCAAAGTCATTTTATGTTTGTGTGTGTGTGTAGCCCATTCACTATCTCCATCTATCCCCCACCCCCTGAAGATGGCTGGACCATCAAATACACACCTGTACTTTGTATCTCCCCACCTCATTGTAGATTGTTAGCTCTCACAAGCATGGTCATCTTATTTCACTTTAATTATTGTATTGTTTACGTTGTTACTTATGACTGTTGTGTTTGAAACTGTAAAGCGCTGCGGAATATGTTGGCGCTATATAAATAAAGATTATTATTATTATTATTATTATTATTACACTGACTGTTTTAGCTGCTATTGTTCACATACTCCCTTATTTTTGTCTGTGAATTTACATATTTTCTGAATAATAATCTTTGTATTGATTAATTATCAACCCCTATTTGGTATGGACTTTGTGCACAATTACATTGTGAACAAATTTATATTTCTTATTATGCCATTTCATTGATCCATCGTCCTGTTTGTCAGTTTACAGTTGTCAGTTGTCAGTTTACAGGTGGCTTGTCAGTGCCTGCTGAGAGCAGGCAGCGGCATGCCTCCAGCACTGCCTGTCAGATCGCTGATCTGACACAGTGCTGTGCAAAGTGTCAGATCAGCGATCTGACACTATATAGTGATGTCCCACCCTGGGACAATGTAAAAAAAAAAAAAAAGTTAACATGTGTAAAAATATTTTTACAAAAATTCCTAAAAAAAAAAGAAGTAAATATTGTTCCAATAAATACACTTCTTTATATAAATAATAATAAAAATACAATAAAAGTACACATATTTAGCATCGCCGCATCCGTAACAACCCGACCTATAAAACTGTCCAGTAGTTATCCCCTTCAGTGAACACTGTAAAAAAAAAACCGAGGCAAAATACAATGCTTGGTCATCATACCACCGAACAAAAAGTAAAATAACACACGATCAAAAAGACGGATATAAAAAAAAGAGCTGCCACACAGCATCATCAGCAAAAAAAAAAAGTTATAGCCCTTGGAATAAAGTGATGCAAAAATAATTATTTTTTATATAAAATAGTTTTTATTGCATAACAGCACCAAAACATAAAAAATGATATAAATGAGGTATCGCTGTAATCGTACTGACCCAAAGAATAAAACTACCTTATCAATTTTACCAAATGCGGAACGGTATAAACGCCCTCCCAAAAAGAAATTCACAAATTGCTGGTTTTTGTTCATTCTGCCTAACAAAAATCGGAATAAAAGGCGATAAAAAATGTCATGTCCCACAAAATGGTACCAATAAAAACGTCAATTTGTCCCGTAAAAAACAACACCTCACACGACTCTGTGGACCAAAATATGGAAAAATTATAGCTCACAAAATGTGGTGACGCAAAAACTATTTTTTGCAATAAAAAGCGTCTTTTAGTCTGTGACAGCTTCCAAACATAAAAACCCGCTATAAAAACCCGCTATAAATAGTAAATCAAACCCCCCTTTACCACTGCTTTAGTTAGGGAAAAATAATGAAATGAAAAAAATTATTTATTTCCATTTTCCCATTAGGGTTGGTTTAGAGTTGGGGCTAAAGTTAGGGTTAGGGTTGGGGCTAAAGTTAGGGTTAGGGTTTGGATGGCGTTTATGGTTGGGTTAGGGGTGTGTCAGGGTTAGGGGTGTCGATAGGGTTATGGCTAGGGTTGGGATTAGGGTTAGGGGTGTGTTGGGGTTTGGATAAGGGTTAGGGGTGTGTTCGGGTTGAGGGTGTGGTTAGGGTTAGGGTTGAGATTAGGGTTAGGGGTGTGTTGGGTTAGGAGTGTGTTGGGGTTAGGGGTGTGATTAGAGTTGGGATTAGGGTTAGGGGTGTGTTGGGGTTAGGGTTGGAGTTAGAATTGGGGGATTTCCACTGTTTAGGCACATCAGGGCCTCTGCAAATGCAACATGATATCCGATCTCAATTCCATCCAATTCTGCGTTGAAAAAGTAAAACAGTGCTCCTTCCCTTCTGAGCTCTGCCGTGCGCCCAAACAGTGGTTTGCCCCCACATATGGGGTATCAGGACAAAATGGACAACAATTTTTGTAGTCAAATGTCTCCTTTTACCCTTGGAAAAATAAAAATTTTGGGGGCTAAAAATCATTTTATTGAAAAAAAATTATTTTTTATTTTCACGGTTCTGCGTTAAAAAATTTAGTGAATCACTTGGGGGTTCAAATTTCTCACAACACATCTAGATAAGTTCCTTGGGGGGTCTAGTTTCCAATATGGGGTCACTTGTGGGGGGTTTCTACTGTTTAGGTACATCAGGGGCTCTGCAAACGCAATGTGATGCCCGTTGACCATTCCGTCAAAGTCTGCATTCCAAAACGGTGCTCCTTCCCTTCTGAGCTCTACCATGCGCCCAAACTGTGCTTTTCCCCCACATATAGGATATCAGCATACTGAGGAAAAATTGCACACCAACCTTTTGGGTACAATTTCTCCTGTTACCCTTGGGAAAAAAATTTGAGGCGAAAAGTTTATTTTTGTGAAAAAAAAAGATTTTTTATTTTTACGGCTCTATATTATAAACTTCTGTGAAGCACTTGGGTGTTCAAAGTGCTCACCACACATCTAGATAAGTTCCTTAGGGGGTCTACTTTCCAAAATGGTGTCACTTGTGGGGGTTTCCACTGTTTAGGCACATCAGGGGCTCTCCAAAATGCGACATGGCATCCTATCTCAATTCCAGCCAATTTTGCATTGAAAAGTCAAATGGCTCTCCTTCCCTTCTGCCATGCACCCAAATAGTGGTTTACCCCCACATATAGGGTATCAGAGTACTCAGGACAAATTGTACAACAATTTTTGGGGTCCAATTTCTCCTTTTACCCTTGGTAAAATAAAACAAATTGGATCTGAAGTAACTTTTTTGTGAAAAAAGTTACATGTTCATTTTTTAAAACATTCCAAAAAATTCCTATGAAGCATCTGAAGGGTTAATAAACTTCTTAAATGTGGTTTTAAGCACCTTGAGGGGTGAAGTTTTTAGAATGGTCACATTTTGGTATTTCCTATCATATAGACCCCTCAAAGTGACTTCAAATGTGATGTTGTCCCTTAAAAAAATGATGTTGTAAAAATTTGAAATCGCTGGTCAACTTTTAACCCGTATAACTCCCTAACAAAAAAAATGTTGGTTCAAAAATTGTGCTGATGTAAAGTAGACATGTGGGAAATGTTTCTTATTAAGTATTTTGTGTAACATATCTCTGTGATTTAAGGGTATGAAGATTAAAATTTTGAAAATTGCAAAATTTTCACCAAATTTCCGTTTTTTTCACAAATAAAGGCAAGTCATATCGAAGAAATTTTACCACTCTCATGAAGTGCAATATGGTATGAGAAAACAATGTCAGAATCACTGGGATCAGTTGAAGAGTTCCAGAGTTATAACCTCATAAAAGAACAATGGTCAGAATTGTTAAAATTGGCCTGGTCATTAACGTGCAAACCACCCTTGGGGGTAAAGGGGTTCAACATGGTTTAGACAAAGAAAGCTGCACCTTGCAGCAAAGGACATATACAGTACATGATAACCTTATACTTCAGAGAGAAACTTGTTTTCGAACAAAGCATATAATGACACAATATGACAACATTAATGAACATTTCTCCAAACTACATTAAGGCCATGTTCACACGTTCAGTATTTTTCGCGTTTTTTTGAGTTTTTTCGCTATAAAAACGTGATAAAAACGCGAAAAAAGCGAGAAAAAAACGCTTACATATGCCTCCTATTATTTACAGTGGATTCCGCATTTCTTGTGCAAATGTTGCATTTTTTTCCGCGAAAAAATCGCATCGCGGAAAAAAAAGCAACATGTTCATTAAATTTGTGGAATTGCGAGGATTCTGCACACCTAGGAATGCATTGATCTACTTACTTTCCGCATGGGGATGTGCACACCATGCGGGAAGTAAGCAGATCATGTGCGATTGGTACCCAGGGTGGAGGAGAGGAGACTCTCCTCCATGGACTGAGCACCGTATAATTGGTAAAAAAAAAAGAATTAAAATAAAAAATAGTGATAAACTCACCTTCGATGGTCCCGGAGTCTTCCCCCCTCTCAGCGGTGCATGCTGCCGCTTCCGTTCCTATAGATGGTGTGTGTGTGAAGGACCTGCGATGACGTCGCGGTCTTGTGATTGGTCGCATGACCGCTCATGTGACCGCTCACGTGACCACGACGTCATCGAAGGTCCTGCACACATCATCTATAGGAATGGACGCCGCTGAGGAGATCGGCTGTCTGCAGGTGAGTATAACCATTTTTTTTATTTTTTTTATTATTTTTAAACATTCTATCTTTTATTATTGATGCTTCATAGGCAGCATCTATAGTAAAAAGTTGGTCACACTTGTCAAACAGTATGTTTGACAAGTGTGACCAACCTGTCAGTCAGTTTTCCAAGCGATGCTACAGATCGCTTGGAAAACTTTAGCATTCTGCAAGCTAATTTCGCTTGCAAAATGCTAAAAAAATCGCGAAAAAAAAAATGCGGATTTCTTGCAGAAAATTTCCGGTTTTCTTCAGGAAATTTCTGCAAGAAATCCTGACGTGTGCACATACCCTACAAATCATAAATCTCCATGTTCCTCTTAGCTACTGTTATTAATCTGATCACAGTTATTTGGCTGGTCACATAACTCTGTACATATTGACAACTGTATTGTTCTGGTTTCTATCTTAACTCAATATACATACTATTCACTACCATATAATACCACTTATTTCCTGTCACAGTGCCCTGCAGCTGTTGCAATTAGGGTTGAGCGACTTTTATTTTTATAGGATCGGGTCGGGTTTCACGAAACCCGACTTTCTCAAAAGTCGGGTCGAGTGAAATCGGCCGATCCTATAAAAAAGTTGGGGTCGGGGTCGGCTGAAACACGAAACCCAATGCAGTGCAATGGGATACTATGGTTCCCAGGGTCTGAAGGAGAGGAAACTCTCCTTCAGGCCCTGGGATCCATATTAATGTGTAAAATAGAGAATTAAAATAAAAAATATTAATATACTCACCTCTCCGACGCAGCCTGGACCTTACCGCTGGTAACCAGCAGCCTTCTTTGCTTAAAATGAGCGCGTTCAGGGCCTTAGATGACGTCACGGCTTCTGATTGGTCGCGTGCCGCTCATGTGACCGCCTCGCGTGGCGGTCACATGGGCGGCCGCGACCAATCACAAGCCGTGACGTAATTCTCAGGTCCTAAATTCCTAATTCTACCTTTCAACCTTTCAGGCAGCATAGGTTCAATTTGCCATCGTCTAGTCTGTGTTTAACGCTACATCAGCTCATTCAGGAACCACTAGGGATTGCGAGGTCGGGAATCAGCAGCATCAGTTGCAGTTTTTAATGTGTTACCTTTTTTCTCTAGTGAGTTGCTACCATAACACATTGCTTGAGTCCATCAACCTAGGAGCTACTCTCCTAAAACAGCTCTCTGTCCTGACTCATACTAAGATTCTCATAGAAGGCAGCACTCCAAGCAAAACAAAGTAAATTTTAAAAAAGGACTTTAATGAGCACAAATTGCAATGTTTCGATTCATAGAACCTTCCTACCTGACTCTTGGAGATTGGGGATCCCTTTCAAAGCCATGTGCTCTAATGAGACATGAGAACAGAAGTTGTCACACTATGGCGACCAATTTTACATGCACCATGGATTCTACAGCATATCAGATCTCATCAATATGTATCTTTACAGGCAATTAATTATGAAGACTTCATTTATCACTTCAAAATCCTGGTGGAAAGAGAAAACTCACAGGATCTTCTAACTGAAAGACAGTTAAAAAAATCTGTATAAGGGGAATTTGCACTGTGTGTGTTGATGTGTATGAGGCCATACAGTTGTCGCTGATATATATATATATGACAGAGGGCTATTATTTCTTGCAAGTCTGACAAATACAATGTGCAAGTAATGAGAGAATTATCTCCAAATAATAATACTTCTACTATTCTAACTACTCTCTTTGACAGTTAGCTATACCGTAATTTACGCCTCATTACACATATACCATACTGGAAATATAAGTCTGAGCTCTGTGGTTAGACTGTGGAAAGGGGGGGTTTGTCAATATTACAAGAAACTGCTGTTTTAGCAGTTGGTGACTTCTATGTAGGATGGACAATAATTATATTTCCTGCATTTCTGTGAGTGACAAGAACACATTTGTCAAGTAGATAAGATGTGTCACTAAAGGCCATCTTCATGATGTAGCAGCAATAAAGTTTAAACTTTTTAAAAGTTTTCAGCACTTTAAATCAGGTTTAACATTCACATCAGTGACTAAATGATGCCATTGTAAAAAGTTGAATTTAGCAAAAAGAAGTTTAGAATTTGGGTGAATTCCTGAAACTAAGCTTAAAAATAAATAGTATTAGAAACTCGGATTTTACGTTTTTTGTTACATGTACAGGATTTATGATATGTCAAGATGGGAGCTGGAATAGGCATAGGTAAATGGAAGCACCCCATAACTGCAGTTGGCTAGGAAGGGTTTCCAGAAGGGGTCATAGGACGGACAGGGATTGGTGGAGGTTAAGAAGGGGGGTTATAGGGGGCAGGCCTAGGGATTAGTTTGGGAGGGAAAAAACTGAGGGAATATCGCCATTTTCAAAAAGAAATTGGAGAGTGAAGACCTGTGGAGTTACCTCATGGAGTCTGTTGATGACCTGATGGACCGGCTGAGGAATGTCACTCACTCCAGGTGGGGAGGGTGACTGGAGGAACAATTGCCTTCCCTCTTGGGTGCCGCTGGTTCGTGTGAGCTGAGCAGGAGGGGCAGGAGGACAAGGCCCCCGGAGAGACTTTCACCAGACATGTTGGCGCGCAGCAGGCGCAGACTTCAGAGCCCCTCCGGGGAACCTGCGGCCGGTGGCTTCACCCTGCTGTGCTTACCCCGGCAGGAATCCATGCAGCCGGTCTGTTGGCATGGGGCAGCAGAGTCTGAGAGAAGCACAGGCCAGAGTGGAGAAGCAGGCCGTGCCAGGGACACAGGCCGCAGCGGAAGCATGGCCGGGACAGGAAGGGCAGGCTGGATTATCATGGCGGCCTACACATATGGCATCACAGGCCTGAGGCGGGTACAACAGAAGTGCTGAACTGCAGTGAGGTCCTGGCAGCACGGGGCACACTTCCACAAGGCAGGACAATGTGGTAGGTACCCAGTGTGGTGCGGGGTCCGGGAGACCTGGCGGATGCAGAAACTGGAGGAGGCCTTCGGCGGGCAGGCAGCAGCAGCGGGAGTTCTTGCTGCCGGACCCAGTGCAACTTGGACAGGCAGAAAGAGTGGTGACAGAGGGCTGCCTGAAAGATCGCGTGTCCGCCTCCCAGAACGGTCTGTTGGGAACGGGTTGGGCACCCCGGGACAGTTGCACTCGAAGAGATGGTCAGCGGAGCAAGGCTCTTTAAGGCCAACGGTCCCCCATAATGATGAGGTCAGGGGTGTGGGCCTGGAACCACAGAGAGAAGAGGAATCTGTCAGGCAGCGATCAACAGGAGGATACAAGGCAGCAGGACTCCGGATTTACGGCTGGCAGGGACACAGCACCTGCGCAACTTGGTGAGCATGTGCCATTTGTCACTCACAGGGGCTGTGTTACAGGAGGTTGTGGGGAGTCAGGAGATAGGGTCAGAGGGAAGTCAGTTGGGGGACCCTAGCGGGGAGGGGATCAGAGCCTTTGCGACATTTTGCTTAGTATGGCGCAGGTTTTGCAGAGATTAGAGAGTGGGGCAACAGGCGCTGTGGGGACAACGCCAGTTGGGGTATGGTTGCCGGGGATAGCTTTTAGGTCTCAGGTCGCAAGTGAGCCGCTGGTATCGGTTGAAGGGGAGCGGGCCACTGGTTCCAGTGTGTCTGTGTCTGCACAAACGGAAAAGGAAAAAGGGGATGCGATTATGTTGGACGATCGAGCAAAGGGTGAAGTCTATGTGTGTTTTGAGAGCCCCTTGGGAGCCCTTTTGAAGAAAAGAGGTAAAGGAGAAGATTTGGCAGGATGAATATGTGGAAATATTTTCCTTTCTTTCATTGGAAAAGTTTAATTTAGACAAAGGAAAGAAGGATGATAGTAAAAAAGAGGAAGAAGAAAAGTGGCGGTGGTGGCTGATTCCCCAGACATTTGTTAATTGGCAGCAGGCGTTTGCGATTTAGGCTAGTGTTATTGGAGAAAAATTTCCTGAAAATTTTTTTGGTTTGTTCTGCTATTTGGATGCGATTGGAGGGACACATCGTACATACGGAGGTACGGCATGGTTGTGCTACGGCGAGCAATTTAGGCAAGTAGTAAGACCCCAGATTAAGTGGGATCAGAAAGATATTGGGCTTTGACTGAAGGTTATGGCTCCAGTCCGGTATGGGCAGTCCTTTCACAGGAGCGGAGGTAGCAGCAGTCAGCAAGCAGGACACGGAAGCAGTGGTTGGGGGATGCAAGGATCAAAAGAAAAAAATGGAACGTGCTGGCAATTCGATGATGGCCAGTGCAAGTACGGCAGTACCTGTAAGTTCAGGCACATATGCTCCTTTTGCAATGGGAGTTCCCATGGAGCATCAAAATGTTTTAAATAATCAAGGGGGAAGCCTGCAGTGGGTGCGGGTCATGGGGGTGGCACCAGTGAAGCTTCAAAAGATGGCCCCCTTTTTTAAATAGGTATCTGGACCGAGAGAAGGCAATGGTTATTTTGAGTGGTTTTGCTGAAGATTTTAGAATCCCTCCTCTTAACCACACAGTTCCTTTTTTCTGTTAAAAATCTGAGTTCAGCTGATTTACATTCTGAAATTGTTAGTGTAAAATTGGAGAAGGAGGTCGAGTTGGGGAGGATGGCACGTCCGTTTTTGTATTTGCTGGTTGCAGGGGTGATAATTTCTCGATTAGGGGTTGTACCTTAAAAAGAACCGAATAAGTTCAGATTAATTCAACTTTTGTTGTACCCGAAGAGATGGTCGGTTAATGATGGCATCGCACAGGAGTTGTGTTCAGTGGAATACACATCGTTTGATACAGCATTGCGATGGTTTAAAAAATACGGGACGGCTACTTTGTTGGCAAAAACTGATATTGAATCAGTCTTTAGGTTACTTCCGGTTCACCCGGACTGTATTCCTTTGTTGGGCTGTTTTCGGGAAAGGTGGGTACTACTTAGATGTTTGCCAATGGGTTGTGCATTTCATGTTCTTTGTTTGAAATGTTCAGTACCTTTTTAGAGTGGGTGGTTAGGGATGTTGCCGGCATCCAGTCTGTTATTCACTATTTGTACGATTTTTAATTATAGGTCTGCCAGATTCAGTGTTGTGTAGGAATACTTTGGCTACCATGGAATGGGTGTAAGAGCGTTTCAGTGTGCCTCTGGCTAGACAAAAGACTGAAGGCCTGGGCACTGTGTTAAGTTTCCTTCAAATTGTAATTGATTCGGAGAGAATGGAGAGTCGTTTACCGGACGATAAATTGTTGTTACTGAAACAGGAAGTGAATAGGGTTAGGAAACTGTGCAAATTGATGTTAAAGGAGTTGCAGTCATTACTAGGTCGGTTACATTTTGCTTGCAGAATCATACCTATGGGCAGAATTTTTTGCCAAAGGCTGGCTAGTGTGACAGCTGGAGTGCGGACAGCGCACCATTTTGTCCATTTAAAGAAAGAGCACAGGGAAGATTTGATTGTGTGGCAATGTTTTCTGGAACATTATAATGGATGGTTGTCGATTCAACAGGAGATTTTGAGTAACTTTGACTGTGAAATCTACACAGATGCAGCAGGTGGGGTCGGCTATGGGGCCTATTGCAAAGGGCGGTGGAGTGTCAGAAGTTGGCTGGAGGGGTGGCAGAGGAAAGGCCTGACAAAAAATCTGGCTTTGTTGGAATTGTTCCCGATTGTGGTGGCAGTTTTTGTCTGGGGAGATATGTTTGTGAATCGGAAAGTTTGGTTTCATTGTGACAATATGAGCATGATGTCAGTGATTAATAGCTTGTCGGCGTCATCTCCCCCCGGTTATTAAGTTGGTGCGGGAATTAGTTTTATGTTGCCTTGAACTGAATGCTTGGATTTCTGCAGTGCATGTGCCAGGTGTTTAAAACTCTATAGCAGATGCTTTATCTCGTTTTCAGTTGGGAAGGTTCCGAGTATTGGCACCAAAAGCGGAGGCATCGGGAGAAGAATGCCCTTTACACTTGTGGCAAGTGGTTACGGATGAGCAAGACTACTGATTTGTGGCAGAGGATGTGGAAATTTGGACAGGTGGTATTGTTTTCTGGATACGACATTCAAAGACTGATCAGTTGGGAAAAGGTAGGTGCGTGGTGCTTGGAAAAGTGGATGGTGCTTTGATGTGTCCGCAAAAATGTCTGGAATCGTACTGTCGCTTGTGGTCAGGTAGGGCGGGCCCACTTTTGTGCAGTGCAAGGGGGGCATTCTTGTCTCGTTTCCAATTTATTGGCATTTTGAATAAAGGATTGCACGAGTTGGGCTTGTCTCCGGATATGTACAGTTCCCAATCTTTCAGGATTGGAGCCGTGTCAGAGGCTCATAGTTGGGGTTTAGGAGCTGAGGCTATTCGTCGGATCGGCAGATAGAGCTCTGACCGTTATTTAACTTATGTGCGTTATTAATGGTGTGGGGAAACTGGGGCAGGAATGGTTTTTCATGTTGCTTGTTGTTGTGTATTTTTCAGGTCGAGACCCCTTTTTAGCCTGAATTTTCGGACATTCGCTCGTGTATTGGGGGTCCTACGGGCCGACATGAGGCCGGACGGAAGGCAATTAGGCTTTATTAGAGTTTAGGTGGTTATTCGTTGGTTAGGTTTTAGAGGTATGGTTTGGAGTAGGGTTTTAGGTGAATTTTCAAGAGCCACTTGTTTTGATAAAGCTCCTGACATTTGGGTTGTGCATATGGGTGGGAATGATTTTGGAGTTAAATCAGGGATATTCATTTCGATTTTTTGAGATTGTGTACGTCGTTTCTGGGAGTATAGACAGTATGGTCAGATATTGGTCCTAGGAAAAAGTGGTTAAGGGATCAATAGGGCAAGGGTTAAGTTGAATAGGGCCGTGTCAAGTTTTGTATCCAGGAATGGTGGCATAAGTGTGAGACACTTCGAATTGGAATCTGGGCTTGGTAATTTTTGGAGGGAAGACGGGGTTCATTTGAACAACATAGGGATTGATTTGTGGGCACTCACAATACAGGAATGGGTTGAGAGAGAAGTGGCGATGTTGGGGCACTCACGAGCCTGAGGTGGTCAGGGCTGTTCATGGTTGGCTGGGGTGGGGTTCTTGGAGTTGATGCTAATTAGTCGGGGAAGGAATTGTGAGTAAATTCCAGGCAGTAAAAATGAGGTGGGGTTGATCTGGCATTTGGCTATTGGCTCTGGACGGAGTTTTACCCTGGAAGCTTTTGGTGGATTGGTGCCCTCGAGCTGGTGGTTTACGGCTGAGGGTAACATAGTGGTTGAAGTTCATTGGTTATTGCTAAATAAAAGCCAGGTCTTACAGCTCCAAGAACCCTCCACTCATTTTATAGATTATATCAATAAATGATATGTATTTGTTATTGTTTGTTAATATTGGCCGATATGGCCAATATTATCCAGAGAACTGATGAATACTGGTTAAATTTTCAAGCGGTATAATGGTCTACGGGTTAGGGGGGCAGTTGGGGGGGAGTTGCAAGGTAAGAAACCCGTATTTGCCATATGTGGTCAAGATGGGGGCTGGAATAGGCATAGCTAGATGGAAGCACCCCATGACTGCAGTTGGCTTGGAGGGGTTTCCAGAAGGGATCATAGGATGGACAGGGATTGGTGGAGGTTATGAAGGGGGGTTATAGGGGGCGGGCCTAGGGATTAGTCTGGGTGGGAAAAAAGTGCTGGAATGTCGCCATTTTCAAAGAGAAACTGGAGTGTGAAGACCCTCCCTACTTTTGGTTGTGGTGGGTTGGATTAACGTGTGGGGGAATTTTTATTTACAAATATCTTTTAAGGGGTTGTTTATTGTATATATATATATATATATTATATAATAAAAAAAATGTTTACAAGTGGAGCAGGATAACAAATTTACGTGAATGATGGTTGTTTTTAGAAGATGAAGTAGAGCAGTACTTCATCACAGTGGCTAGGTTGGAGGGGGGTGGGGTTCTTGGAGTTGATGCTGATACGTCGGGGAAGGAATTGTGAGTAAATTCCTGACAGTAAAAATGAGGTGGGGTTGATCTGGCATTCAGCTTTGGGCTCTGGACGGGGTCTTACCCTGGGAGCTTTTAGTGGCTAGTCTTCCCTGAACGGGTTGTTTGGTGACCTCGAGCTGGTGGTTTACAGCTAAGGGTAACATGGTGGTTGAAGTTCGTTGGTTATTGCTAAATAAAATCCAGGTCTTTTAGCTCCAAGAACCCTCCCCTCATTTTAGAGATTATAGCAATAATTGATATGTATTTGTTATCTCGAACCATGTCTGCTGCGGTTTCCCATTCTGCATCAGCCGCAGTGGAGACGTCGGTCCCATCTCACTGAATCTGATACTGTGCAAAGGGTTACTGCTGCCTCTCCAGGCTCTGCTATTGCACCCTTCACTGGTCTGCGGCGAGCAGGCTTTTCTGAGACTAAGTCCTGCTTTGCACACACTGAGCATGCCCAGGGTAAGATCTCTCAATGGAGATCAAGGGTCACATGCTCAGGTACTGCAGCAACTTCCATTGGTCCTCCAGGAAGGTCCTGTACCTGATCAAGTTCTGTGGCAGTCTTCCATTGGTCCTTCTGGGAAGGTCCTGAAGTTGCTGCAGCTATAAAAGGTTCTCATGACCGCACGGCCATGCGCTAGTATCAATTTATGTATGAGCTCAGCGCCAGCGTGGTCGTGTGTATATGCAGTCAGAGACTCGGCTGAAATAAGCCCCTAGAATGCTGGCACCTCCGGCGAGGAGTTTCGTATGTGTGTATTCATGGACCCAGCTGAAATAAGCCCCTAGAATGCTGGCACCTCTGGCGAAGAGTTTCATGTGAGTGGATTCAGGGCTGGCGTATAGCCATAGAATTCCGGCTCCACCAGAGAGGAGCTGCGTGTTTGCATTTGACTACATGACCACTACCTGCTCTATTAAGTAGCTGTGTTCCTCTGTGAGCTAAACAAGGCTCGGTGTTCTCTTTGCTAACAGACTCTGTGAAGTAACAGAGTTTGTTTATACTACTATTTTGTACCGCCATATCTAGCAGCAGGTTCTTTCCTGCACGGTGGATCCCGGGTTGCGAACGCACCTACTATTTCTAATAAATATATATTCGGTGCGTTCCGCCAACCCTAACATGGTGTGGCTAGTACTTTAAAAGTTTCATTAAGGTCTCTCTGCTTTACCTTTTCTTACATTTGCTTAAATTTGGCTAAGGACCCCAATTTCTCACAAAACAAATGCACTATAATATTGTGATTTACTAACAAACGCCCTAGCAGGCTGCAATTCACATCACAACCATTAGTTGACTACATAAAAAAACTAGAGATGAGCGACCACTAAAATGCTCTGGTTGTTATTGCTCAGATCGAGCAATTCCTAATTCTCGAATGCTCATTTCCAGTTACGAGTAAAAGAGGAGTCAAAGGGAAATCCGAGCATTTTTCCCACAAACCCTACAAATAAGTCTGGGGAGCAGTGAAAATGTTGAAATGGATGGAAAAAGTGCTGACTGGAAGTAGAACAGGATGGGGAAGAACACTGGAAGCATCTCTGATTGCCAGATCAATGGTGCTACACTTTTATTCCACATAAAGGACTGACAATAAAACATTCCAAATCAACGAGAAATTGCATTTTACAGGGAAAAAAAGTTAAGAAACATTTTTTCCTGTATAATAACTTGTATATAAGGCAACATTTAAAAATCATTTTAAAAAAATTATAATTTAAGTAAATGAAAAATTGATTTTTTTATTTTAAAAATTGGAAATTTCAGTGTAATTTATGAATCAATCAAGAATTGCCAAAAATTAGGGACTCAAAAGGAAGGACTCACGTCCACCCTGTATTAGACATAAAGTAGGGCCTCATACACATTCTGCTCAAATTGTCATGTAGTAGTACTCCTAGACTAATAAAGGCTATGAACTTAGTGCAAAGCCTGCCAAAAATTACAAACAGGGTCATCCTGTCAGACTGTCAGGGTCAGACTGTAGTGCCTCATTCAAATATTGTGAACAAAGTGTAGCTGTTGAACTTCTACAAAAAAGCTCTACACAAAGTGCAAAGCCAAGAAAAAATCTATAAACTCTAGAAGGCAACAACTGGAGGGCTTCATTAAAATATAGAACACTTTATGTGCTGCTATCATCTGGTGATGTGTAAACGTTGGGTCGAAGCCAGGCTTTGTTCATTGTTATCGGAGTGAGCCTTTCAGCACTTTCTGTTGACAGGTGAAAGAGTCAGTGTTTTATGAGCAATAAAATACTGATACATTTTTGAACCAGTTTTATGATGCTTACATACCACCGAAATCTACCAAAGAATATGTAAAACTCTATAGATGAGCAATATAATACCGATAAATGTCTGAACAAGTTTTTTGAGGGTTATGTAGCAACAAAATGTACTAAAAAACAAGTAATACCCTGTGGATGAGCAATATAATACCGATACATTTAAAAAAGTATTTGGAGAGTTATATAGCAATGAAATGTACCCAAGAAGACATAATACCCTATGGATGAGCAATATAATAGTGACACATTTTTTAACAAGTTGTTTTGAGGGTTATATAGCAACAAAATGTACCCAAGAAGAAATGTTACCTTATGGATAAGCATTGCAATATAACACTGATACATTTTTGAACAAGTTTTTGAAGGGTTATATCCCAACGAAACTTACTCAAGAACACATTATACTGTATAGATGAGCAATATTATAAAGATAAATTTTTGAACAAGTTTTTTCAACCTTAAATAGCAACAAAATGTAGCTAAGAAGATGCAATACATTATGAATGAGCAAAATAATACGAATACATTTTTTAACAAGTTTTTTTGAGGGTTATATAGCAACAAAATGTACCCAAGAAGAAGTTATACCCCATGGATAAGCAAAATAACACAGATACGGGACTTGGGCATATGTGCTGAAGGGGCAATTAACTATAATGATGCATACGGAGTCACAGTGTGCTCTGTTTTGCATCACTTCCAGCCCTATATGCCTATTGGAGGCTGGCAGCAAGATGTAGTCAACTATAACACACTTGCATTGCATAATAAAATAAAATATGTGTTCTAAATAAAGATAAGCAGATTGATCCACAGGATTGTATTGGAATCGAATTTTCTAAAATTTGCGATTTCACACAAATTTTGAGCTTTTTCAGATTCAGTTTGCAGTTTGCAAAAAAAAATAGAAACGTACCTGACACTATTTACCTCACTGCTGAAGCACCACAGGAGGGCTAATATATTTTTGGTGGGCACATGGGCCTCTCCTTAATGCCCTGCAGCTGTGACATCTAGCGGATTATCATATCTTGTGACGCGGTGGTCAGTACCACTGGGGACATCACAGATCAGTGGATCTTAATGGAGCACAGTTTTTACGGCAGAGTGGCTTTCCATCTCTAGAGTCACTTGGTAAGTCTATCTCTCCTGCTCTCCTGTGCAGTATAAGCTCTCTTGGTCAGCGAGATTCTCTCTCTATCCTGTAGAGTGTAAGCTCACATGGTTAGTGGGATTCTCTCTCCTATAGAGTGTAAGTGTCATTCTTCTTATTGAAGAAAGACGACGCACTGTGAGACAGAGGAGGGAAAGGAAGCTCTGCCACTAGGGAAGGAAACAATAGGCACCCCTGATTCTTGCCAGGGACCACTCTAAGCCCCCCAACATTCTTTCACTCCATGCAGTGATCTCGTTCCTATCCCTGTCCTACCCTGAGTATCACCCAGGCTAGTGAGTGGAATAGCAGGATCGCTAGTCTTGCTCTAACATAAAGACACAGTGGGGAAACAGAGAGGGATGAAAAAAACAGAATCATACAAAAATACTCACAAACAAATGATTGCATTATGGGGAAGGAGTAGGGGAGGCAAATTAAATGGGAATAATGATAAGGAGAAAAACACTCAAACCCTCTTCACACAGTTATCTCCTGAAAACAACTCCAAATCCCTGCTCTAAACTCATCTTACACCTCCAACTCCAAACCAGGTAGTTATAAGGCTATCACTAGCAATTTCCAATTGCAATTGGTGAGCATACAGTGTAGAAAGAAGATTTTATAATTTTTTAATAATTAATTTCCATTTTAATGCATGAAATAAGTATTTGATACAATAGAAAAACAAAACTTAATATTTGCTACAGAAACCTTTGTTTACAATTACAGAGGATAGACGCTTCCTGTAGTTCTTGTCCAAGTTTGCCCATACTGCAGCAGGGATTATGACGTGCTCTTCCATACAGATCTTCTCCAGATCATTCAGGTTTCGGGGCTGTTGCTGCGCAACATTGAGTTTTAGCCCCCTCTAAACATTTTCTAGTGGGTTCAGGTCTAGAGACTGTCTAGGCTACTTCAGGACCTTGAAATGCTTCTTACGGAGCCACTCCTTAGTTGCCCCGGCTGTATGTTCTGTATGTTTCAGGTTACTATCATGATTGAAGACTCAGCCATAACCCATCTTTAATGCTCTTACTGAAGGAAGGAAGTTGCAGGCCAAAATCTTGCAATACATGACCCCATCCATCCTCCCTTCAATATGTTGCAGGCATTCTGTCCCCTTTGCATAAAAGCACCCAATGATGTTTCTCCCACCATGTGTCACGGTTGGGATGGTGTTCTTGGGGTTGTACTCAACCTTATTCTTTTTCCAAACACAGAGAGTGGGGTTGATAGTAATAAGTTCTAATAACCAAAAAATATATATCACAGAAGACTACCAATCCAAATAGTTAGCAGTAGCAGCAAGGTAATAGTGTTACATAAAAAATAACTTTTAATAAATATCTTAAAAGAGGACTAGAGCCCCAATTAACACCAAAGGCAAATAACACAAACAAAAAACCACACACAGTATCACATATAAAGCCAGACGCTCCTGTCTAGCGCTGTAGTCCTTATAGCATGGTGACAAGCATTTTCTTATTACACCATAATGGCAATACCCTATCACAATCTTGCACAGTTGTTAGTGCCTAACATACTATTTGTGCGCAAAAAACAGCATGTTTTTAGCAATCAAGGGTATAAACAGGAATGGTCTCACCAAACTTCAGGCACCTTCCTTACAGCGTCATTCCATGCGTCCGATGCATAAAAAACCGGGGGAGGATTTTCCACAGATCCTACTTGCAACCCCTTTTCTCTCTAATGTCAATGGACCCTATGGGAAGCCTCCTTGTTACTCGATCTCCCGACGCGTTTCCTTGGGCTCTATCATCAGGGGAGATGCCCAGTAATAAGTTCTAGTTTGATCTCAAATGTCCCATGCCTTCTTTGGATCATCTAGATGGTCATTGGCGAACTTGAAACAGGCCTAGACATGTGTTGGTCCCTGACCTTGCATGCGCTGCAGGATTTTAATCCATGATGGCATAGTGTATTACTAACAGTAATGTTTAAGTCTGTGGTTCCAGCTTCAGGTCATTGACCAGGTCTTCTTGTGTGGTTCTGAGCTCATTCCTAACCTTTCTCAGAATCATTAACCTGCAGTATAATGCAATTCAATTATGTAAAAATGATAGAATGTGATTTTTTGCTTTTTATTTTTAGACTAGATTGTGGCCCGATTCTAACGCATCGGGTATTCTAGAATATGCATGTCCCTGTAGTATATGGACAATGATGATTCCGACTGTGCCCGTTGCTGATTGGTCGAGACAACCTTTTTGACATCATCATTGCCATGGCAACCATTATGACATCTACGTCGATACTGTGCCCGTCGCTGATTGGTTGAGGCCCAGGCGGCCTCGACCAATCAGCGAATGAATAAACGGGACAGACAGACAGACAGACAGAAAAACCCTTAGACAATTATATATATAGATTCTGTCTCTCACAGTTGAAGTGTACCTACAATAAAAAATTACACACCTCTCCATTCTTTGTAGGTGGGAAAACTTGCCAAATTGTCAATGTATCGAATACTTATTTTTCCCACTGTGTATACAGAGGGGAGTGGCACAGAACAGCTGAGACAATTCAGGGTGGTCAGCTACAGTTAAAAACTGTTTAACCCTTGCAAAAACAGAGTAAAAGAAACCAGCACTGCTAATAGGAAGGTGAAGCAGTTCTAATGAATTCTTTGCCCCAACACGTCCGACTATCAACAACAATCGGATCCTTCAGATGGAACCTGAAAACCCACCTCTTCAGGAAAGCCTACAGTCTGCACTGACCCCGCTGCCTCCTCACCACTACCGAAGCTACCGCCTCACCAACACCGGAGCTCCTGCAACCCTCAACCTATTGTTTCCTTCCCCACCATCCTGTAGAATGTAAGCCTGTAAGCACAGGGTCCCTCTGTATCAGTCTGTAATTGTTAGTTTGTTTACTGTAAGTGATATCTGTAATTTGTATGTAACCCTTCTCATGTACAGCACCGTGGAATCAATGGTGCTATATAAATAAATAATAGTAATAAATAATAATAATCACTTCAGGCTTATGTGGAACCAGATGCCACAATCTACTGGCCCCTTTCTGTCTTGGTATCCGCTTGACAGTAAGATCTTATGGTCAGTTGTGTCATTTCTATCTTATTGTCGTGTAAAGTGTAAGCAATAATGGGTCATCAAGGTTATCTTTCTCTCGTTCCTCTTCCCGATGTACATTTTCCGAGCAATGACAAGCTTTCCAGTATTAAAATTTGTGCAAATTTATTAGCTGCATATTAAATTATTATTATTTTTATGCTTTGCTTATGTAGTGTTATCATATTCTGCAGCGCTTTACATATATTATCATCACTGTCCCCTATGGGACTCACAATCTAAAATCTCTATCAGTATGTCTTTGGAGTGTGGGAGGAAACCGGAGTACCTGGAAAAAACCCACGCAAACAAAGGGAGAACATACAAACACCTTGCAGATGTTGTCTTTGGTGAGATTTGAACCCAGGACCCCAGAGCTGCAAATCAATAGTGCTAACCGCTGAGTCACCATATTTCTCCTAACAATTATTGATGCAAATTTGCTAAGTTGGCAAATTTGAATGTTAAAAGATTCATTCATCTCTAGTTTTAACACATGAAAATTAGATATTTTTGTCTTATTATATTATCGATTGATATTATATGAATTAAATAAGTAACACCTACTGCACATTAGGATTGATATATTAATTATCACTTGGGCTACATTTACACAATTCTGCCGTGTTGCCTTTTCTTGCAGTTATCACGGTAGAGGTGCAATGTTTTTTCTATGGTTTTGGAAAGTTGAGATAAAACATCACATTTTTTGCAGTGAATCAACAGCAACTTCATAACACCAAAACCCAAGAGCTCTCATTGTTAGGTTAACGAAGAGTCATATTCTATAAATAAGTTAAAAATCTAATTTTTATTGAAAATATATTTAAAAATATAAAAGGCAGGGAAAAAACTGAGCTACCGCTCAAAATGTGGAACAGCACATATATAAAGCAGTATGCGTGGCTTAATAATATCTAATTTCAGAGTTTTGCAATTATATATTAAATAAAGTGCAAGTGCAAATCAGCATAATGCAAAACATAAAATGTACTATGTGTGGCTTAAAGATGCCTAAATCCAGAGTATTCCAATCAGATATAAAGTTAAGTGCAAGTGCAAATCAGCATAATGCAAAACATATAAGGTAATACAGTATGTGTGGCTTAATGATACCTAAATCCAGAATATTACAATCAGATGTCAAGTAAAGTGCAAGTGCAGACCAGCATGGTGCAAAATGCTTAGTGCAGTCTTTGGAATATCCCCATCAACATCCGTAGGTATATGGATTAAAGCATAAGGATAACAAAATGCCATATTAACTTACAATTAGTCATAAACCCATGGACACACGCTGCACTCCGATAACGCCATTCCACCAATGCTTTTTCCAAGGGGCGTTAACATAGAGGAAATGGAGGGCTCCTTAATTATATAGTTGTAGCCAATGTGCAATTGCCATGTATTAAATTAAACAAGGTTGTTCTGAAGGTAGGAGTCACATAAAGAGCTTGCAGGCCTCTCGTTGGTGGAAAAGTTACTTCCGGACTCTGTGTTTGGAATGTTCCTAGTGTGCTGGACCAGAAGTCATCGAGGGTTGAGAGCCAGGCATGCGCACACTTCCAAACAACAGAATAGTGAATGGTCACAGTAGCGGACACCAGGACATGTGGTGTACAAAGTGGACGGTGCCAGCGCAAAACGTCGTACAGAGATATCGGATATTTCTAGCTGTGGGGTAAGAAAAACAACTAACAGGACTCATGTATAAATTTTGTGTATAAAGTAAGGAACCAATAAGTAAATAAAGAGTGCTGAAAAGGAAGGGAACAAATTAATGTGCAAGTCGGCAAATTTGACGGTTAAAAGATCCATTCATCTCTTGTTTTAACACATGAAAATTAGATAGCCATGTTTTTGTCCTAGTATTACTTAAAATCGAATTTATATGAATTGAATAAGTAACACCTACTGTGGCGCCCCCTGAGGCAGGTACACTTACCGAAACGCGCGTCGGGGTGGTCTGGTGTCCCCTGCGTTGGTCCAGGTCCTCCACATTAGGTAATATGCATATTACATTGCCTCTTCATGTCTGTAGCCACACTATTGCCTAATGGTATGGGAGATATAAAGATATAGATGTTGTGGCTACCTCTTACCTGTTGTGTATTGTTTTCTATGACATGTTGTATGCTTTTGTATACCTTTGTGCTGCATCTGGGCTACCGTTGGGGCCACCAAACCTTGGGTGACTACTTTTTTCATGTTGCTATTGGCATTTTGTTGTCACCTGCCAGCCTCATCACACATTGTCCGGTTTTTTGTGTGTATATTTTTATTGATCGTTAATAAAAGGCGATTTTATTGGATTCTATGACTGCAATTTTCTTGCTTCTAGTTTACTCAAGAGAACTAGTACGTCCCACAGTTTTTATTCTGGGAGCTAAAACCTGTGCCTCTAGCTTTCTCCTCACTCAGTTTTATCCTCACAAAAAGCAACTATGCTACAATTTGTTAATGTTTAAAAATGCGCATGGATCCAAATAAAGTAAGTACCATAGTTTAAATGCAAAAGTAGCAAACTTTTTACAAAACGATCTGCCCGTGCAAACCCCGAATAACTGTAATTACTACACTGACCTTGCTGAGGCTGGTTGATGGGCTAATCATTTATATGGAGATCCTTAAAGCGAATCCCAGAAATGAGCTGATTTCTTTTGTCGGCCTCACTGGCTATTTTATAAAAAAACAAATAAACAGCAGACACTTAACACCATGAAAATTACGCTGCAAATGTGTACATGCTTGAGATATTATTTTATAATAAGGATTGCATATGGGGAATAATGCCGGCAGCTCAGATGAAGGTCAACTTGGTATTTTCAATCATTAAATTATTTGTACAGCAGATGTGATTTGGTTACCTTCAATTTGTACCAGAAGGCACAAAACAGTATGAGATCGAAGCTTGAACATGTTTTCCTCCTGCAGAGAAATGTCTAGCGCTTCCTCATCACTTAAAGATTTTTAGTGAAGTTTTATCAATAAGCAGTCATCAGCAACCAAAAAGTAAGCTGTCCTTAAATGTCACTCCATCATTTTATGTTCCTCGGTAAGAAAACACATCCTGTCCTTTGTTTGCCATTTCATAATGAAATGCAGATGGGTATAATTAAATGTTATTGCCCTTAATATTTATACAAATATATTTAGAGATATTTATACAAATGGCCCTAAATTCATGTCCGGCTTTAAATGTGGTGCAGACATTTATAATCATTTATTTATTTTATATCTGCGTTTCTATTAACCCCTTCGCGACATGCGCCGTACTAGTACTGCGCTGCCGGCACTGCATTAGTGCCAGCCGCAGTACTAGTACGGCGCATCGATCACCGCGGTCTCGCGCTGAGCGCCGCGGTGATCCGGTGCGGGTGTCAGCTGTATATGACAGCTGACACCCCGCAGCAATGCCCACGATCGGCGCTGTCGCCGATCGCGGGCATTTAACTCCTCTGATGCCGCTGTCAATAGTGACAGCGGCATAGAGGGGGATCGCGCAAGGACGGGGGCTCCCTGCGCTCTCCCACCGGAGCAGCGCGATGAGATCGCGCTGCTCCAGTGACCTGGAAGGAGTCCCCGGATCCAAGATGGCCGCGGGACTCCTTCTGGGTCATGAGATGACCCTGCTTGCCGGCGTCTGCTGAGAATTCCTCATAGCAGGCGCCGGCAAGCCTCTGCAATGTGCCTGTCAGATCGATGATCTGACAGAGTGCTGTGCACACTGTCAGATCACCGATCTGTGATGTCCCCCCTGGGACAAAGTAAAAAAGTAAAAAAAAATTTTTTCCACATGTGTAAAAAAAAATAAAAAAAAAATTCCTAAATAAAGAAAAAAAAATAAAAATATTCCCATAAATACATTTCTTTATCTAAATTAAAAAAAAATCACACAATAAAAGTACACATATTTGGTATCGCCGTGTCCGTAACGACCCCACCTATAAAACTATATCACTAGTTAACCCCTTCAGTGAACACCGTAAAAAAAAAAGAAAAAAAACGAGGCAAAAAACAACGCTTTATTCTCATACCGCCAAACAAAAAGTGGAATAACACGCGATCAAAAAGACGGATATAAATAACCATGGTATCGCTGAAAACGTCATCTTGTCCCGCAAAAAAAAAGCTGCCATACAGCATCATCAGCAGAAAAATAAAAAAGTTATAGCTCTCAGAATAAAGCGATGCAAAAACAATTATTTTTTTATATAAAATAGTTTTTATTGTGTAAAAGCGCCAAAACATAAAAAAATTACATAAATGAGTTATCGCTGTAATCGTACTGACCCGAAGAATAAAACTGCTTTATCCTTTTTACCAAACGCGGAACGGTATAAACGCCCCCCCTAAAAGAATTTCAGGAATTGCTGGTTTTTGTTCATTCCGCCTCCCAAAAATCGGAATAAAAAGCGATCAAAAAATGTCATGTACCCAAAAATGGTACCAGCAAAAACGTCAACTCGTCCTGCAAAAAACAAGATTTCACATGACTCTGTGGACCAAAATATGGAAAAATTATAGCTCTCAAAATGTGGTGATGCAAAAACTATTTTTTGCAATAAAAAGCATCTTTTAGTGTGTGAAGGCTGCCAACCATAAAAATCCGCCCAAAAAACGCTATAAAAGTAAATCAAATCCCCCTTCATCACCCCCTTAGTTAGGAAAAATAATAAAATTTTTAAAAATATATTTATTTCCATTTTCCCGTTAGGCTACTTTCACACTAGCGTCGGTACAGGGCCGTCGCGCTGCGTCGGCCCGACATACCGACGCATACTGTGCAAGCGCCGCACAACGGGGGCAGCGGATGCTGTTTTTCCACGCATCCGCTGCCCCATTGTGAGGTGCGGGGAGGTGGGGGTGGAGTTCCAGCCGCGCATGCGCGGTCGGAAATGGTGGACCGTCGGCACAAAAAAAGTTACATGTAACGTTTTTTGCTGCCGGCGGTCCGCCACAACACGACGCAAACGTCGCACGACACTTGCGACGTGTGTCAATACGTCGCTAATGTTAGTCTATGGGGAGAAAACACATCCTGCAGATGACTTTGCAGGATGCGTTTTTTCGCCAAAACGACGCATTGCGACGTATGCAAAAAAACGCTAGTGTGAAAGTAGCGCTAGGGTTAGGACTAGGGTTAGGGCTAGGGTTAGGGTTTCAGTTAGAATTGGGGAGTTTTCACTGTTTAGGCACATCAGGGGCTCTCCAAACGCGACATGGCATCCGATCTCAACGCGTTTGTTTGCGTAAAAAACGCATGCGTTTTTATAGAAAAAAAACAGAACACACACTGAAAAGTCACCCACCACCATCAAGGTGATAAAGGGATCCAAACCCTAACCCTACCCCTAAACTCACCCCTAACCGTTTAATGAACATTTTCTGACAGTCATAGTGCCACGTATTTCAGTGCCACGATATTTCAGTGCCACGATATTTCAGTGCCACGTCTTTCAGTGCCACGATATGTCAGTGCCACGATATGTCAGTGCCACGTATTTCAGTGCCACGTCTTTCAGTGCCACGTCTTTCAGTGCCACGTCTTTCAGTGCCACGTATTTCAGTGCCACGTCTTTCAGTGCCACGATATTTCAGTGCCACGTCTTTCAGTGCCACGTCTTTGAAATATCATGGCACTTAAATACGTGGCACTGAAATATGTGGCACTGAAATATCGTGGCATTTACGTGACATACGTGGCACTTAAATACGTGGCACTTAAATACGTGGCACTTAAAAACGTGGCACTTAAATACGTGGCACTTAGATACGTGGCCACTGAAATATCGTGGCATTTACGTGAAATACGTGGCACTTATATACGTGGCACTTATATACGTGGCACTTATATATGTGGCACTTATATACGTGGCCACTGAAATATCGTGGCACTTATATACGTATATACGTATATAAACGTATTTCAGTGCCACGTATTTCAGTGCCACTTATTTCAGGTTAGGGTTAGGGGTAGGGTTAGGGGTAAGGTTTTTTGTTTTTTTCTTGTGTTTTTCTATAAAAACGCATGCGTCTAAAAAATGCATGCGTTTTACCGCGTTTACATGCGTTTATATGCAGATAAAAACGAAAGTGTGAAACCAGCCTTACCCTTGGGAAAATAAAAACATGGGGGCTAAAATATAATTTTCGTGGAAAAAAATATATTTTTTATTTTCGCGGCTCTGCGTTATAAACTGTAGTGAAGCACTTGGGGGTTCAAAGTTCTCACAACACATCTAGATAAGTTCCGTGGGGGGTCTAGTTTCCAATATGGGGTCACTTGTGGGGGGTTTCTACTGTTTAGGTACATCAGGGGCTCTGCAAATGCAACATGACACCTGCAGACCAATCCATCTAAGTCTGCATTTCAAACGGCGCTCCTTCCCTTCCGAGCTCTGCCGTGCGCACAAACAGTGGTTCCCCCCCATATATGGGGTATCAGTGTACTCAGGACAAATTGGACAACAACTTTTGTTGTCCAATTTCTCCTGTTACCCTTGAGAAAATAAAAACGTGGGGGCTAAAATATAATTTTCGTGGAAAAAAAATTATTTTTTATTTTCACGGCTCTGCGTGATAAACTGTAGTGAAACACTTGGTTCAAAGTTCTCACAACACATCTAGATAAGTTCCATGGGGGGTCTAGTTTCCAATATGGGGTCACTTGTGGGGGGTTTCTACTGTTTAGGTGCATCATGGGCTCTGCAAATGCAACATGACACCTGCAGACCAATCCATCTAAGTCTGCATTTCAAACGGCGCTCCTTCCCTTCCGAGCTCTGCCGTGTGCCCAAACAGTGGTTCCCCTCAATGTATGGGGTATCAGCGTACTCAGGACAAATGGGACAATAACTTTTGTGGTCCAATTTCTCCTGTTACCCTTGGGGAAAAAAAATTGCGGGCTAAAACATCATTTTGTGGAAAGAAAAAATGATTTTTTAATTTTCACAGTGCTACATTCTAAACTTTAGTGAAACAACTGGGGGTTAAAAGTGCTCACCACACATCTAGATAAGTTCCTTAGGGGGTCTTCTTTCCAAAATGGTGTCACTTGTGGGGGTTTCCACTGTTTAGGCACGTCAGGGGCTCTCCAAACACGACATGGGTTCCGATCTCAATTCCAGCCAATTTTGCATTGAAAAGTCAAATGGCGCTCCTTCCCTTCCGAGCTCTGCCATGCGCCCAAACAGTGGTTTATCCCCATATATGAAGTATCAGCGTACTCAGGACAAATTGCACAACAACGTTTGGGGTCCAAATTATCCTGCTACCCTGGGAAAATAAAAAATTTGGGGCAAAAAGATCATTTTTTGTGAAAATTAATATTATTTTTTTTTTACGGCTCTACATTATAAACTTCTGTGAAGCACTTGGAGGTTCAAAGTGCTCACCACACATCTAGATTAGTTCCTTAGAGGGTCTACTTTCCAAAATGGTGTCACTTGTGGGGGTTTCCACTGTTTAGGCACGTCAGGGGCTCTCCAAACACGACATGGGTTCCGATCTCAATTCCAGCCAATTTTGCATTGAAAAGTCAAATGGCGCTCCTTCCCTTCCGAGCTCTGCCATGCGCCCAAACAGTGGTTTATCCCCATATATGAAGTATCAGCGTACTCAGGACAAATTGCACAACAACTTTTGGGGTCCAATTTATCCTGCTACCCTTGGGAAAATAAAAAATTTTGGGCAAAAAGATCATTTTTTGTGAAAATTAATATTATTTTTTTTTTACGGCTCTACATTATAAACTTCTGTGAAGCACTTGGAGGTTCAAAGTGCTCACCACACATCTAGATTAGTTCCTTAGAGGGTCTACTTTCCAAAATGGTGTCACTTGTGGGGGTTTCCACTGTTTAGGCACGTCAGGGGCTCTCCAAACACGACATGGGTTCCGATCTCAATTCCAGCCAATTTTGCATTGAAAAGTCAATTGGCGCTCCTTCCCTTCCGAGCTCTACCATGCGCCCAAACAGTGGTTTATCCCCATATATGAAGTATCAGCGTACTCAGGACAAATTGCACAACACCTTTTGGGGTCCAATTTATCCTGCTACTCTTGGGAAAATAAAAAATTTGGGGCAAAAAGATCATTTTTTGTGAAAATTAATATTAATTTTTTTTTACGGCTTTACATTATAAACTTCTGTGAAGCACTTGGAGGTTCAAAGTGCTCACCACACATCTAGATAAGTTCCTTAGGTGGTCTTCTTTCCAAAATGGTGTCACTTGTGGGGGTTTCCACTGTTTAGGCACGTCAGGGGCTCTCCAAACACGACATGGGTTCCGATCTCAATTCCGGCCAATTTTGCATTGAAAAGTCAAATGGCGCTCCTTCCCTTCCGAGCTCTGCCATGTGCCCAATCAATGGTTTACCCCAACATGTGGGGTATCGGCGTACTCAGGACAAATTGTACAACAACTTTTTTGGTCCAATTTCTCCTGTTACCCTTGGCAAAGTAAAACAAATTGGATCTGAAGTAAAAATTTTGTGAAAAAAAAGTTGAATGTTCAATTTTTTTTAAACATTCCAAAAATTCCTGTGAAGCACCTGAAGGGTTAATAAACTTTTTGAATGTGGTTTTGAGTACCTTGAGGGGTGTAGTTTTTAGAATGGTGTAACTTTTGGGCATTTTCTGTCATATAGACCCCTCAAAGTCACTTCAAGTGTGAGGTGGTCCATAAAAAAAAAGGTTTTGCAAATTTTGTTGCAAAAATGAGAAATCGCTGGTCAACTTTTAACCCTTATAACTCCCTAACAAAAAAAAATTATGTTTCCAAAATTGTGCTGATGTAAAGCAGACATGTGGGAAATGTTGTTTATTAACTATATTATGTGATATAACTCTCTAATTTAAGGGCATAAAAAATAAAAATTTGAAAATTGCTAAATTTTCATAATTTTCGACAAATTTCTGTTTTTTTCACAAATAAATGCAAGTCATATCGAAGAAGTTTTACCACTATCATAAAGTACAATATGTCACGAGAAAAAAATCTCAGAATCACCAGGATCCGTTGAAGCGTTTCAGAGTTATGACCTCATAAAGTGACAGTGGTCAGAATTGTAAAAATTGGCCGTGTCACTTAGGTGAAAACAGGCTTTGGGGTGAAGGGGTTAATCCTTTTCAGTAATATCTGGGAACAGACAAATATATTTAAAGAGAACCAATGAAATAGCTCAAAAGCCCAAATATGCAGTTTTATGGAACAGAATGTGAAAGGAATATGTAGCAGGAGTCTTAAAGAAAATCTGTCATAGTGTACATGAAGCGCTATCTGTGGGCAACTTCTTGTAAAGCAGTAAGAGCAAAGCAAAGTAATAGTTGCCAAATATTCAGTATAACTTGCAATTTATTAATTTAACTCCCTGTTCATTCTATGCTTAGGAGTCCAGGGGTGGTTCTGGTTACTGATTAACAGCAGTTCGTGCAGAGTGATATGGAAAAGGCCGTTATTCAATAAATAGCACCACCCTCTCGATTCCTAAGCATAGAAAGAATAGAGTAAAATGAATGAAATATGAGTAGTGTTAAATCTTTCAATACAAAATTATCTATCCTATATTGTAACTACTGTAGGTCCGATGGGCACCAGTGCAAAATTTGGACTTGGTCTCCCAACTGTATTTTGGTTAGATGTATGGGCCATTATAGCATTCTAGATCCAATAAAGACATATGTGTTAGCTCCACCCATGTACTAATGTTCCTACTCCTGGGCCCTTCTTGTAATAATCATCCTCATGCTATAACATTTTATCTTATCCTAGGCCCCTTCCAAGGAATAATGTCCCACAATCTGATTTCGTGCCACACATCCTGGTAAAATGTCCCCATCCTGGTATAATGTCCGCCATTCTGGTATAATGTCCCTCATTCTGGTATAATGTCTTTTGTGAATTCCGTTCTTGGGCTCCCTCCGGTGGTTGTGAATGGCACTTTTGTGAATTCTGCCCTTGGGCTCCCTCTGGTGGTTTTGAGTGGAACTGCTGCTCCTTGGGTTTGGCATTAGCAGCTGCTTCCACTGATCGTCTCTCCTGGCTCTGCTATTTAACCTGGCTCTGGGCTTCAGCCAGTGCCAGCTGTCAATGTTTCTTGGTTGGATTCAGATCTCTCCTTGGATTTCTCTGATTGCTGGTCCATTTCAGCAAAGCTAAGTCCTTGCTTGTTCTTTTGTTGTCCACCTGCTGTGGACTTAATCGCTCAGCTCATGTTATGTTTTTTCTTGTCCAGCTTTTCAGTATGATATATTCAACTTAGCTGGAAGCTCTGAGGAAGCAGATTTGCCCTCCACACCGTGAGTCGGTGTGGAGATTATTTTTGTAAACTCTGCGTGGAATTTTTTAGCTTTTAATACTGACCGCACAGTAGCCTTTTCTGTTCTGTCTATTTAGGTAGTTTTGGCCTCCTTTGCTAGATCCTGTTTTCATTCTGTGTATGTCATTTCCCTCTCCACTCACAGTCAATATTTGTGGGGGGCTATCTTTCCTTTGGGGGTTTTCTCTGAGGCAAGATAGCTTTCTGTTTCCATCTTTAGGGGTAGTTAGTTCTCAGGCTGTGACGAGGTGTCTAGGGAGTGACAGGAACATCCCACGGCTACTTCTAGTGTTGGTGTTAGGATTAGGAACTGCGGTCAGTACAGATACCACCTCCTCAGAGCTTGTCCCATGTTGCCTCTTAACCACCAGGTCATAACAAATGTCCCCCATGCTGTTATAATGTTCCAGTTTAGGTATAATGCCCTAATTCAGGTATAATGTCCCCCATGTTGGGCCCCTTCCATTCTCATTTAGCACATTTTAGAAATAAAGAATTCTACTTGCCTTCCCAGCTCCCACGTAGTGTAAAATCCTTTCCTGTAGTCGGCGAAGTGTACGGGCAGAGCATGATGTCACTGCCATGTGGCCATGCGTCACTAGCAAGCCGACATCTGCTTCTGGACTCCGATTGGCTGGTGGCTTTTATTGCAGCAAGTCTCTCCAATGCAATACTTATCCTCTGAATGTGCATCCAAGGACGCACATCCAGGTAAAATTGGAGTCGACAGGCTCCCCACCTGCATGGAACTGTTCGTGGTCGGTGCCATCAGCTCCTCCTCTATAACCTGCTGCCTGCAGATCAAACATCATGTTTAATCTGATAAGGTGTTAATCTGTATGGTTTCTGGAACTCAAATATGAAAAATACTTTATTGGCAAAATTGAATTAATAGATTGGGTACCCAATTTATTACCCTTAGCTACTAGACTCAATAGTGCGCATATAAAAAGAGTCTCTGGATTTGGGAGAGGTATTCATGCATAATACAGACCCTCAATTTATATCAAAAGTAACTGTGCTCTACTTTCTTCCTTATGGTGGTGCTAATTCAACATTTGATGCTGGATTGTCCTATACAAGTGAGGCCCAGGCGATACTACAGACAGCCACTAATCATTTTATCTTTGGGAACTGTATCTACAGAGCTGTATTTTTAGGTGGCGTGTGGGTCTAAATATGCCCCAAAATAGTAGTAGAGCAACCTTTGTCCTTTACAGATTACAATGCATAACCCTTTCATGACTTAGATATACCCATACATCCTGCGAGTTCACGGGATCCGGGCAGTTTAACCCCCTAAAAGCTGCGATTGATTTCAGGCATAAGGCAGGTAATCGGCACCCCTGCAATGTTATCGCGAGGGCCTAATCGTTGCTATGATGACACGAGGTCTTCATGACAACATCCGGGTCACTAGGCTATGGCAAGCTTGTTAAACCTAAGAAGCTTTTGTCAGTGCAGCACTGGCAGTTATAAAGCATTGCAGTGTTCATGCTTTGCAATGCTTTATAACAGCGACAAGACTGCTAAAAGTGAAAGTTCCATAGAGGGGCTAAGAAAAAATATTAAAAAAAGTTTTCAAAAATTGTGCATCGCTGGTGCATTGCAATGCTTTATAATAGCGACCAGCCGCTAAAAGTGAACGTTCCATAGAGAGACTAAGTAAAAAAGTTTAAAAAGTTTTTAAAAAGTTAGTAAAAATTAAAAATCATTTATGAGGATCCTGACAGAATGGGTATAGCAGAATCTGAAATTCCCAATATAGGCTGTCATGATTCCCCAATGGCATGGGAACATCAGAAACACAAAATAACAGACTAGCCCTCGGGTGATGGAAACTCAAGCTGACCGTGACCTAAATCTACCACACATCTAACAGTAGCCAGGAAGCATTCCTACGGCTGCCTAGATGCCATGCGCCAGCCGGAGAACTAACTACGCCTGGAAGAGGAAGGAACAGACCTGGCTTACCTCTAGTGAAATTCCCCAAAGATGATAGTAGCCCCCACATATATTAACGGTGAGTTCAGAGGAAAAGACATACACAGTATGAAGGTAGATTTAGCAAAGCGAGGTCCACTTACTAGATAGAGGAAGGATACAAAAGAGGACTTCACGGTCAGCTGAAAAACCCTTTCAAAAACCCATCCTGAAATTACTTTAAGACTCCTGTGTCAACTCATGACACAGGAGTGGCAATTTCAGTCCACAAGAGCTTCCAGTAACAGGAAATGACAAACTGTAAACTGGACAAAAAATACAAAACAAAAAGGACAAGAGTCCACTTAGCTGATCAGCAGACTGGTAGCAGGAACATGCAACTGAAAGACTCAGGTTACAATGATGACCGGCAAGGAAGTGACTGGAGAGCAAGGCTAAATAGGGAACTCCCAAAACTGATGGAAGCAGGTGAGCTGAGGCAGAAAAGAACACACAAGTCTCCAGTACCACCAGCCACCACTAGGGGAGCCCAAAAAGCGGATCACAACAATAGGCCAGGGGGAGCGTATGGCGGAGGATTACTGTTCTGAGTTTCGCCGCTGGGCGGTAGATACACAGTGGAATGATCCTGCACTGTGAAGTCAGTTTGTTCATGGGGTTTCAGGAAAGGTTAAAAAAGCCCTTCTGAGGTACGAGACTCCTGCTTCTCTAGAATCCGCTATGAGTCTTGTTATCTGCATTGATTGCCGTCTGCGTCAGGGGGTGCAAGAGACGCTGCCTATGGGAGAGAGCGTAAGTACACGTGAGGTTGCTGCAGGTGAGCAGACGGAGCCTATGCAGATTGCAGGGGTGTCACATGTGAAGCATCGTGCCCCTTTGCTCAAGAAGCAGAGAGCCGCCTGTTTTTGCTGTGGTAAAACTGGTCATTATGTCAATACTTGTCCTCTGCTATCTAAGAAAAGCACAACGGCGGAGAAACTTTTAAGCTCAGAGGGTGTGGAGGAGGCCAATCTGAACTTATGTCTATCCTCCATTGTGGTTTCCCAATGCATGCTCCCTGCCAAAGTTATGGTCGCTGGCAGAGAGCTGCCAATCACTGTGTTTGTGGATAGTGGTTCTGCCTCTAATCTTATTTATGAGGAGTTTGGTCCGGACCTGAGTGTGGGTGACTGGGTGTGGTTGTCCACAAAAAACATAAGACTCAAAATACCATCCCTTAAATTGGGTCCGTTTAGGGTCGCCACCATCATTAACCAGGTTGCCTACCAATTGGAGCTCCCTACGGTATATAAGTTTCACAACGTGTTCCACAGATCATTATTAAAAAAGGTGGTGGGTTCTGTGGACGCTGCGCTGATTCCTCCTCCAGTCTTGGTGGATGGCAGTTTAGAGTTTGAAGTCTCCAAGGTGGTTGACTATCGAGTGGTGTGCTGCACGTTACAGTACCTGGTACACTGGCGTGGTTATGGGCCGGAGGAGAGGTCTTGGGTACCAGCCTCGGATATACATGTGGACCGGCTGGTCAGTATGTTTCACCGCCGCCATCCGGACAAGCCGGGTCCTATAAGTTGTGAGGGCCCTGGGGTCCCTCAAAGAAGGCGGGGTACTGTCATGTCGGACACTGTTCACCCTAGGGCGTCCGACAGACAGCGGCAATTCCTCATTCGTCCACTATATGCTCAGTGGCACCGGCTAGATTGATCCAGATTGTCCGGGGTTAATCTGGCTGGTACTCGGGTTGGGGGCTTAGTCATGCCCATTGCCTTTAAATAGTTTTGCTGGGCTTTGGGTGTCGCCGATTATAGCTTGTGTCTTGTGCCTGGTGATCTCGGTCTGGAGCGGTGGTCTAGGAGAGGAAATATCGTATCTGGTGGTGTATTATCTTTCGTTATATTTCTCCTTCCTATATTTGTATTGTTTTGCCCTATGCACATTATAGTGTTTTCCTTTGTGTCTGCAGCGTGGTGCGTTTTCTTAGTTTTCCCTCTCTGTGCTTTCTGTGGGGGTTGGTGAGAGGTCTTATCACTGGGTGGCGGGTGGAGGTTTCAGCTTAGTACTGAAACAGGACTCAGGGTCAGGCCTGGCGGCCCAGACATGCACACCTTCAGTGTAAACTCTGGGAGAGGGACAGACAGGGTTTCCCTAGTTTGAGGGATATTGCAGGGGCCCGGGTAATCAGCTGTGTTCTACCCAGTACCCCCGTGACAGTCATCTGCCAAATTTAAAAAAATAACACAGTAGAGGCAAAAAATTGTAATAATTTGACAACTACATGCATGAACTGGCAGATTCGTGATCAACATGCGTTAGTGTGGGAATCTCACTGCGCTAAAATGCGGACTAGTGGACCTCACCAACCAACAGCTGTCGCATCAACCACATCTGCTGCTTCTTCCTCCGTCATCATGCCAAGTCTTCTCACACAGGTCTCTAGCTACAGAAATGCCACTTGTTTACCCCCTAAAGTCGGGGTGAGTGAGAACCTCTTAGTTGTTATGGAAGTGGACATGCCTGCTGTTTTTGTGTCACCTAGCACAACACATCTTACTCAATCCACTGTAACGTCTCCAGCTGCACCTCATTCACAGACTAGCAGTTTGTCATGTTCTCTGTACTCCACCCTCTCTCAGCACAGAAGCCAGCCCTCGATCCCGCAGTTGTGGTCACATAAAAGAATGCTTCCTCCTACACATACCTAAGCTAGGAGCTTGAATTCTACCATCTCCAATCTATTGGCCACGAAAATGCTGCTTTTCTGCCTGGTGGATACCAACGGTTTCAGAAAGTTGATGGTCAACAGTCCCCTAGTACAAGTGGCCCAGTCGCCATTACTTCAGTGACACCTGGATGAGCAAACATGGGAAGGGGCTTAACATCTTGGCATCTGGGCACTGTGTGGCTCTGGTGGCTGTGGGAGCAGGCGGTCAAGGGCCTGCTCCACAAGTCTTTGAATCCCCAAGGCTTGTGGGACTAACTTCTATATTCAACACTAACTCCACTGCTTTTAGCAGCTCCACCCCATCTAGGGCCTCCACCTGTCCCCAAAACCTCTCCCTTAATCAGGCAGTGCAAATAGAATCCCCTACCTCTGTACTGTGCACCATAGCTCACCGCAATCAGGCAATGTTAAAATGAATATGCCTTGGAGCTCACAGTAACGCAGCTCAAAAGTTGTGAACAGCTTTTGAGAGCAATGGCTGTCTCCACTGAACCTGGAGCCAGGGAAGACAGCGTGCGTTAATGGTGCAAACCTGGTATCGGCCCCAAGCAGTGTAAACCTCACACACATGCTTTGCACGGCTCATGTCCTGAACCTAGTGGTATCGCAATTTCTCTGCCACTATACTGACCTGTATGCGATGCTGTAGGCAGCACGATCGCTGTGTGCTCACTTCTGAAGATTGCACTCTGCAGGTCATCGACTTGCATTGCTACAGAGGTCTTTCGGCCAACCGGTTAACTGTTGCTTTTCAATGTTCTGACACGGTGGAGATTTGCTGAACTGAAGCAAACCTTGTAAGGTTCTCTCATCTTTAGTCAAAAGGACCAGGGTGTGTTGGCATAAGACGAGGTGGTGGATGTCGGTCACTGACCTAGCCTTGGAAGCTGGCATACAGGGCAATGCCAGCAGTGCTAAGGGTAGAGATCTGTAGCACTGAAACAGAGGCAGTCAGGTGACCAGAAGGAGAAGTTGGACAACTGTTCTGCAGAGCACCGACAGTCCTTAAATTATCGGCCAAAGAGTTATGTATTCCCCTGTCTGCGATTTTTTAAAGAAAGTTCTGAAACAAACAAAATGGCTATTTGAAATATGTGGTATGCAAAGATCAGCAGGAGCCTGACCACTAAGAAGAAAACCACCAACAGCATCAGGCATATGTCATCTAAGCACCTAACTCAGTGGGCCAGAATGCCTAGGTACACGAATGGTCCCATCAGGTGACACCACTGCCTCTACTCCTGTGCTAGGTGCTTCCCAATCCCCTGTCCAAAACATGCACCGAAAGATGCCTCTTGCACAGCACCTACCCTTGTACATTCTGACTTTCTATGTTCAGACAATTCTAAATCTGTATTCAAAGGAGAAAAATATAGAGCATAGATTTTATGACATAATTTTTATTCCATACAAAAAGACATAGAAATAGCAAGTAACTTTAATAAATGACTGAAACACCGGATGAATGCCTGAAAAATACTGATACAGCCCCCATCCCCACAGTCCCCACGATGTCACTGCCAATATGTGCACATGTCACATATCACTGCAACCATCCCTTGTCCCATAATAGGAACCGGGAGGAGCGCAGTGGAAAAATATATAGGCAAAAACAGGGGCCCCAGTGTGCCAAGCCTGAGAGAGAGCACCTATGTATCCAACAAACATCTCCCAAATGGGATTTCTACAATAGTGCCATAAAGTATGGTGGTTGGAGTAGGTGCTCAAACTTACCAATAAGACAGGCAGAGTGGGGAAACAGTCGGGAGGAGATCCCCAACGCGCGTTTCGTGGCCGCACGGTGCCACTTCCTGAGGCTTGGCACACTGGGGCCCCTGTTTTTGCCTATATATTTTTCCACTGCGCTCCTCCCGATTCCTATTATGGGACAAGGGATGGTTGCAGTGATATGTGACATGTGCACATATTGGCAGTGACATCGTGGGGACTCTGGGGATGGGGGCTGTTTCAGTATTTTTCAGGCATTCATCCGGTGTTTCAGTCATTTATTAAAGTTACTTGCTATTTATATGTCTTTTTGTATGGAATAAAAATTATGTCATAAAATTTATGCTCTATATTTTTCTCCTTTGAGTATGGCTTGCTTAGAGCTGATTTGGTGAGTCCGGGGTTCTTTTGGCGTATTTTTCGCCAGACTTCGTTTACTCACATTATGCATTTGGGAGTTCTGTTTCCAATTCTAAATCTGTGTACAAAGCCAGCGTTCAACTGTTCCAACCCCAAGTCTTCGAACATAAATGAAAATTTCCAGCCATCCACCCACCCAGGGGCCCAAATGCTAAATGGGCACATTTCCAGGCTGCTTGCCATGGAAATGTTGCCAATTAGGCTGGCAGACACAGAGGATTTCCATCAACTTATAGCTGCAGCAGTCCCTCGTTACTTGGTACCAGGCAGCGATTTTTTCTCCTGGTGTGGTGTTCCCGCCTTGCACCAGCAAGTGTCCAGGAACATCACCCGAGCCCGCAACAATGCACTTACTAACATTGCCCACTTAACTACTGACACGTGAACAAATGCTTGTGGCCAGGGATGCTACATTTCCCTGATGGCACACTGGGTGAACATTGTGGATGCTGAGGCTGAGTCACACCCTGGCGCGACGCATGAGCTCCTGACACCAAGGTTTGCTGACCTTACTTCTATCAGGGTTTCCTCCACTTCTTAAACCAGTTCCTGCACCCCCTCCTACTCCTCCTCAACCTCCATCTTTGATGTGGTATCTCAGAACACGTCATCCATGTGAGCCGGAAGCTCTGCAGCACCGCCTCAGTGAAGCTGCAACAGGCAGAACTGGAGGGAACAAACAACTTCCTTTTGCTGCTGCTGCTGACCCAACCCCTCACATTAATAATTAACAATTTCTTGCCCTAACTCTAATGCATTTAAAGGAGAAACAAGATAATACATTACATTATAATACAAATACATTGCAGGGCATAGGACACACATAAGACAGTACAGGTACATAACTACGTACTTATGTAGTGCACAGGGGGTCACACGACAGATGGAGAGGGCTCAACTGAGAGGACTGGCCACCTCCTTACAACTCCATAGTAAGCATAACTATCCAGCTTCTGTGCCTCCTTGAACATTCCCTGCTCACAATTAAATATGAAACTATGCATGTGGAGTAGCTGGGGATGGAGGAAGACATAACTGTGCTGTTCCCTTCAAATCCTTTTCATGTCTTCAATTACCATTGTACTATTAGATTGTTTTCCATGCTTGTCTGCTGCTGCCACCTACTGACCAGAAGCTTTGTGTCACTCCCTCGCTCCTCCTTTTACATTTTTTCCTAGCATGTGGGAGTGTCCTGCAGCCTTGTGTATGAGCTCACTTCCTGGCATCCATTTTACTTCTAGCCACCATGTGAGAAGTACACATCTCTTTTGGGCTGCAGAAAGCAAAGTCTTTTGACCACACTCAGTAGTGGCTGCAGGGGTGAACACCCACAAGACAACCACAGGAATGGCTACTTGTACCATCTGCATCGTATCACCTCATGCCTTTGGGTTATTGTTCAAATAACCATTGCTTATTCATCTCTCTGCACGTACATTTGACTCCATCCACTCAGGAGCGACACCTGGTCCTGTCTGCCCTGCTTCAAGGACACAAAGGTAGGACTTCTCACACCATCGACATACTACACACGTTCAATTGCCTTAAGTGGGGACAGAACAAAAACACAAAGAGATTGTAGCCATCCCAACCTCATCTCATCTGCTCAGCACGGATTGGGTATCACTGAGGAGGTGGATGCTGAGAAGGAGGAAGGGGAGGAACAGAAGCTGATGGCTAACTCAACAGAGGCTAGTAGCCACACAACCTTTGTTCCGTCTCTACTACATGGATGGACTGATGATGGGAATTAGGAGGAAGAGGAGCTGGAGAGTTGTCATCATGGTGGAGACTGGGAAGTGTTGGCTGTATGGAGGCTGGCAGATATGGGTGACTTTATGTACCAATGCCTCTACCGTGCCACTTGCACTACATTCATCTTGGCCCAAAAAAGAGTACTAGTTGTTCACCCTGCTAGACCCATGCTACAACTTTGGATCTCTTCTTCCTGAGAAGGAGAGGTCTTCTAAAATGGTGCTATACCAGAAAGTCATTGTGGAAAATATCTTGAAAAAATACCCATCAGACAATGCTAGTGTCAGGTGGAAAGCTTCCTTGCCCAAACAAGGAGGAGAGGCCAGGGATACACACACAGCAGAGGCAGGGGTACACTGTCAAAGACGTGGGCTAATTTCATGACACCTGCCCATGCACTGTTGACTGGGTGTTTTTGACAAAAAGGGACAAGTTTTTAAAGATGGTCAAGCAATACCTGGCTGACCAAACTAGCGTACGCTCTAATTCCTCTGCGACCTTCAACTATTGGGTCTCAAAGCTGGAAACCTGGCATGTGCTGTCCCTCTATGCCATGGAGTTGTTGTGCTGCCCTGCTGTTAGCGTCTTGTCTGAGTGGGTTTTTTGTGCTGCCTGGAGGGGGTCATAACAGACATTCACTTTTGCCTGTCAACAGAGAATGCAGACAATTTGTAGAATCAATTCATGCACACATTGAAGAATTTGTTTATTTTATATTTTAACAATGAAAATGAGTAATGAAACTCTGGTTAAAAAATGAAACACTGACCAAATACTGATGACATGTATTCAAAATATTTATGATCTTCATGAGGCCCAACTGGTAGAACGCACTTTCTGTCATGGACTTACTGCCATGGATTGTAAGAAGCAACAAGAATGGCAACATCTGAGGCTATGGATAATGACACGTCTGTATTTGTGGCCATTACTCTTAGGCCTCTGGCCTTCAGCAGGCAGTAAGCCTAGGATTTACAGTCAATGCTCCCTTACAGTTTCCTACAATGGTGCACATCACAAGCTACCTCCTTCTGTGCTGATCAAGTTATAAGGCACACCAAAGGTCACACAGGGTGCAGGAGAACACAGTGTATAGGGTATAAATCAAACATTTAGGAAAAAAGACAAGCAGTTACCAGGGTTGGGTTGAGGGCTGGCTTTCCTAGACGCTGGCCCAGCTTGGCTTGCAAGGCCAGATTCACACTTATTTTTTAGACAAGGCCAAAAGTAGATCCTGAAGAAAGGAAAATAAGAATGCATTGCTGATTTAGGCTTACAAATGAAGCATTGCACATACAACACTCAAAATGTTTTGAAGACATTAATATTTAAGCTTCAATATGAGTTTATTACATTCAGTGTGTAATAACTAAGAACTCATCATATGATTGTCTTAGTAAATATTTTTAATGATCAGATAATTCTGAATTAAAAACTACAAGTCATTATTAATTGTAGTAGTAACAGTAACATTGTTAGTAGTAGGCAGAACATTTTTCATTTTTGGAAGGTTTATGATTTAAAAAAAAAATATCCTTGAATTTTCCTTTCCTTTCCTCTCTCTAAACATTTCTCTTGATGTGCATAATCCTGTGAAAAACCTATAGGGAAGCATAGTTTGTACAGAGATTAAAAAGCAAATCTGGTAATAATAGTATTGTGTTTAATAAATTGACAATTCCTAGTGTTTTACACTTTGTAGAAGTGTCTATCTCAGGGCTTGAGTTTTAAAGAAGTATTCATAATAATTCAGATCTATTTAAAGTCTATGGATACCTTTTCACATGGAAAAAATGATTTTTAGAAATGTTAGTGGTTACTGAAATTGCGCTAAGATTGAGATCTCCATGTATCAGTTCAGCTTTTATCCAGCATTTATTGCATCATCGTGTTTTCCCCTTTATCTGTAGCCTGTTTTCTTTGTCCTTGCTGTGACTGTTGTACATGCTCTCTCCTTTGTCCACAGTGAGGCGATCTGTGCGCAATACCCGCCTCTCTCTGCTGCTATCTCTAACACTAAGAGAAGGGAGGGGATGGAGATAGTCATCAGAACAGGAACTCTGACTGATTTGTAACATTTTTGCAATGCTCTAAGTGAGATAAATGATATAGAGACACCATGTAGCAGCAAAATGCTAGAACATTTTTTAGTAAAAGTCTATGTAGGAGGTTGCTTAACTTAGGAAACACATTTACTTAAAAAATAAAGTAGGGTACAATTCTGGTAGTTTATAATGAGTCTAAAATGGCCATACATTGGTAAATCTGACATGTACGCTGCTGTTTTTACTAATGGAACTATCGTTTTTAAAGCAAACAAAGAGTAAATGCAACTGTATTGAACCTGTATCATTCCAGCTACTTTATTGCTTCCATAGCTAGAAGTAGCATTTGCATGAACTGCCGTGACCTCGGTGACATGCCCGCTAGCCCCGTGACTATGGAGTTAGTAATGGGGGGTTTCTTATTGACTCCTCTCCATTACTAACCTCAAAAGTGATGTCACCGGACAATGCAAAGGTGACATCAACCCCTTCAACTATCATCCCACTTGCCACCGATACAGGGCAAGTGGGAAGAGCCGAGCAAAGCGCCAGAATTGCTGAATCTAATAGATGTGCCTTTTCTGGGCAGCAGTAGGCTGCTATTTTTAAGCTGGGGGCCAATATCCATGGCCCCTTACCAGCCTGAGAATACCAGCCCCCAGCTGTCTGCTTTAGCAAGGCTGGTTGTCAAATATGGGGGGACCCCACACTGTTTTTTTTATTATTTATTTAAATAATTTAAAAAATACGGCGTGGGAACCCCTCTATTCTTGATAATTAGCCTTGCTGAAGCTGACAGATGAGGATTGCAGCCCCCAGCTGTGAGTTTTGCCCGGCTGGTTAACAAAACTATAGGGGAACCCACGCCATTTTTTTTTTTATTATTATCTATTGACAGCGCAGGAGAGGCTGATGAATACTCCCATCCGCCACTCCTGCTTTCGCTGTTAGGCCGGCGTCACACTGGCGTTTTAAACGGCCGAGTGCAATGCGATAAAAAATCGCATTGCACTCGTACCTATGTTAACATATGGGGCAGCTCCCAGCAGCCGACTTTTTGTCGGCCGTTTTCTTCGGTCCGAGACAATCGCAGCATGCTGCGATTGTCTCGGACCGAGGAAAACTCTGGGCTCCCTCGCACCCATATAAGCCTATGGGTGCGAGTGAGACAGCGCACACCACTCGGATATCATCCGAGTGACGTGCGTTGAAAGCGGACCCCGGCAATGGAGGAGATGGAGAAATTAATTTCTCCGCCTCCTCCGCAGCTGTGCTCCGATCCTCCCTGTGCGAGAGAATCGGAGCACAGACGCATGACACTCGGCTCCTGCTCTGCTGCGAGCAGGAGCCGAGTGTCATTAGCATATCGCATCTGATGCTCTCGCATCGGATGCAATACGCTAGTGTGACGCCAGCCTCAATAGTGGCAGCAGGTGTCGGATGATGGGAGCAGTTGTCCCGTCAACTGACACCAGTGACTGGAGGTAAACTTTATACCTCTGATCACAGCTCTCTTTTGACAGCGTGGGAACCGCGGCTCTCTGACCGGCTGGGATGTTTTTACCGTTGATCAGAAGTGGTGTTTGCCACGCTGCCATGCACATGACAGCATGACAAACACCCAGTGTTCAGGCAGCCAAACCCAAACAGTAACATGGACTTCCTGGTGAAGTTCGTGTTCGGTGTCCGAGCCCGAACAGTAGGTGTTCAGTACGGATGACAAACTTTACTGTTCGGGTTCGCCCATCTCTATTCTTGAATACCTGTTTATTTGTCCAAATTGTTCCACTTTTTTAACATATAAAAGAGAAACCACCGCCACTGCTTACCATCGGTCTACAACTAGCGAGATACGTTGAGGTTACTTGGACATTAAGAAGGTTGTGTTGGCAAAATGGGATCAATATACTCCTAGGAGATCACAGAGTGTAATACACATTTTCTGAGCAACTAATGATTATTACTAGTATTGCGATTTGTAGGAAATTTATTTGAGGAAAATAAAATCTATTGGGAAAATTTGACGAATTAGAATTTCAAATGATCCTCTCATATCTAGCCCCAACCCATAGCTGTCTGCCATCTGCCAACTAAAAATAAAGAAATGTCTTCTCTGCAAAAATGTTTGTTTCAGAATCATGCAGAAAATCATGCCGTCTAGACAACACTCAGACACATTTATGCCTCCATTTCAACACAATATTCCATATAGTTTAGGTGACTGATAACACACGATGATGGTGCAGATTTAACACAAACACAAAATGACTCCAGTATATTTGGTCTTCGATGCAGATCCAATAATTATGACCTAAACTATTCTACTGGCCGTGAACTAAGACATGGTTATTGTGTTCATGTTGTACAAGAGCTAACCTCTTGTAAAAAGGAGGGGGGATATGAATATTAGAGATGTTCCCGTACCTGACAAGCATTGAATATAGTGTGACACATGTCATCCCAAGCAATTTTCTATGACAAGCAGGTGAAAGTGTCACTAATCCCTATCATGTCATATTATATTGTCTATAAAATGGGCTCATATATTATTTCATCACAGTTTAGACATTAGGTTTATGGATACATAAATTGCTGAAAAAGGCAGCAAACTATAAATATGTCCTTCAGCGTCCAGAGGTGAAAACCCACCAGGAATGTATTATTTGTTTATGAGATGCAATTATATGGTGTAGGCACACAATGAGATTTCATACATAAATATTTCTAGGGGTTGGTTACTTATATCCGTTATTATGGGAAAGGACAATAAGGACTTTAAGATAATATGTTTGAAAAATTGCCCATTTATTCAGTTTGTCAAAGAGTGGGAGGAAGCATTGGTCTGTTTCTAGAATCTACTTGAAGACTTTGTTTTCTTAAATGACTCTTCTAGTTTGAAAATACGTTTTTAGTCATATTGATGAATGGAAATATGTCGGTTTATGCCAATAATATTTAAACAACACACAATAGTAATACAATCATGACAGCAATGGATATATCTGCAATACAATTAAATGGGATAACCAGATGAGCAATGGAAACTTTCATTAAAGGGAATGTTTCCTGGGTGTAGTTTCTTTATTAATTAAATAATAGTTTGTAGAAGATAAATACTTACTAAAGCTGTTCTCTATTTGGAAAGTTCAAACTTAGGCTAGACACTGAAAAGACACCAAATTTATCACAGTTGCCCATGCTGGATTATAAATGTGGTACTCTTTTTTTACCCTTTTGTACATTACACCACCTATTGCATTGCTTTTTTGCACCTGAATAGTGGCACAGTTTGGCACACATTCTCATATTTAAAACGAATTTGTCACTATATTTGACCTATCTAATCATTAATATAGTCATACAGGATATAGACTACTGAGGAGAGTCCTACTTGTGTGCCTCATATCAACTGTGTTGTGGATAAATTATTATTTATCACTTTATGTAAATGAGCTCTTCCAGGCTATGGGGTGGATGTTGCTTGAAAGATAACTCTGTACTCCCATTTTTGACAACCAGCCAAGCTAAAGCAGACAGTTGGGGGATGGTATTCTCAGACTAGTAAGAGGCATGGAGATTGCCCCCCAGCTTGAAAATAACAAGCTGCAGCTGCCCAGAAAAGGCGACTGTGTTAGATGCACCAATTTTGCAGCTTTGCTCAGCTTTTTCCACGCCCTGTGAGGGTGGCCAGTGGGATAATATTTGTGAGGTTGATTTCACCTTTTTATTGTCAGGTGACATTAAGCCCATGAGTCAGTAATGAAGAGGCATATATAAGACACCTCTCCATTACTAACCCCATAGTCAAATTGTAAATAAAAAACAACCAGAATAAAGTCCTTTAATTGAAATAAAAATCCACACCAATATGCAAACTTATTTAAAAATAACAAAGTTATACTTACCTTGCACCCATTCCATTGAAGCCCTTGTCAACTGTAAAAAAACAGAAAATAATAAACAACAAAAATACTCACCTTAGGCCTATACCATTGACACCTTTGTCCCCTGAGAAAAAAAGAAAAAAAATTAACTATATATCCTTTACCTGTCCATAGTGAAAATGTCCCACGTCGTAATCCATGTCTTCGATATATGGCTTACAACTCGCCCTGTAGCGGTGGAAAGTGTGGTAATGGTTGTTGGGTTGATGTCAGATGTTGAAAGAAATATATAAAATATCTCTATAAGGTGTGGGAACCTACCTTTGCACCACAACCAGTAGTGCACACGTTTCTACGATTTAAGATGTTGAAAGAAAGACACTGACTCCCTTATTTGAAATAAAAATTAAAAAGCACAGTTATACTCAACTCATGCCCATTTCATTAAAGCCCTTGTCCATTGTAAAAAGAAACAGAAAATAAAAAACAACAAAAATACTCACCTTACACACATTCCATTGAAGCCCTTATCCCCTGTAAAAAAAAAAAGATAAAAGTAATAAACAACTATATCCCTCATCTGTCTGAATTAAAGATGTCCCACGCAGGTGTCATGTCGGACGCTGTTCAGACCAGGTCGTTCGACAGACAGTGGTAATTCCGCTTTTGACCACTATGCGCTCATTGGTGTCGGCTAGATTTTATCTAGCTGGTCCAAGGTTAAATTACCTGGTGCTCGGATTGGAAGCTGGGCCATGCCCACTGCCTTTAAATAGTTCTCCTGAACAATGGGCGTCGCCGATTATAGCTTCTGTCTTGTGCATGTTATCTCGGTCTGGAGTGGTGAGCTAAGAAGTTGGAGTATCGTTGCTGGTGGTGTATTTCCCTTTGTCTTATTTGCTCCTTCCTATATTTGTATTTGTTTTGCCCTTTGCATTTATAGTGTATTCTTGAGTGACTGCTGCATGGTGCTTATTTTTCCGTTATCCTTGTATGTGCTAACTTTTGGTATTGGAGTGTGGACTCTTCACTGGGTGGTGGGTTGTGGTTTCAGCCTAGGGTTGAAACAGGAGATAGGGTGAGGGTGGAGGCCCCGACATGCACACCATCAGTGTAAACTCTGGGAGAGGGTCAGTCAGGGTTTCCCTAGTCTGAGGGAAATCGCAGGGGCCCGGGGTTATTAGCTCTTTCCTGCCTAGGTCTCCCGTGACATTATAATCGGCCAACATTATTTCCATGGATCCCATGGTTTCCATAACACGCCAGTTGGAGGCGCTGTCCCTACAGGTCACTGAGTTAAGGGGGGCAGTGCAGCAACAGGGACTAGCAGTGTCTAATGTGCAAGCCGGAGTTACAAGTAAAGTTGCTGAGCCTAAGTTTCCTTTGCCTAAAAAATTTGCTGGGGAACGCAGTAAATTTGTTTCTTTTCGTGAAGCTTGCAAACTGTATTTCCGTATGCGCCCGTTCTCCTCCAGTAATGAGGCTCAGCGTGTGGGCCTGGTGTTGTCATTATTAAGCGGGGATTCCCAAGCATGGGCGTTTTCTTTGCCATCTGATTCTGCTTCATTTGACTCTGTGGAGAGTTTTTTTTCCTCTCTTGGAAACATTTACGATGAGCCTGACAGAATGGCTCTAGCAGAATCTAAGATACGCACTATTCACCAGGGGGAGCGTGTTGCAGAGGATTACTGTTCTGAATTTCGCCGCTGGGCGGTCGACACACAGTGGAATGAGTTTGCGCTGCGGAGTCACTTTATTCATGGAGTTTCTAATAGGGTTAAAAAAGCCCTCCTGATGTACGAGACTCCTGCTTCACTAGATTCCGCTATGACTCTTGTTGTCCGCATTGATCGCCGTTTGCATCAGGGGGATCATAAGACGCCGCCTGTGGGTGAAGGTTTAGGTTCACGTGAGGTTGCTGCAGGTGAGCCCACGGAACCTATGCAAATCGCAGGGCTATCACATGTTAAGAATCGAGCCCCTGTACTCAGGAAGCAGGGAGCCTGTTTTTTCTGCGGTAAAACTGGTCATTTTACTAATATCTGTCCTCTGCTGTCAAAGAAAGACGCAACGGCGGAAAAACGTTTAAGCTCAGAGGGTGTGGAGGAGTCCAATCTGAGCTTATGTATATCCTCCATGATGGTTTCTCAGTGCATGCTCCCTGCCAAAGTTGTTGTCGCTGGCAGAGAGCTGCCAATCACTGTTTTTGTGGATAGTGGTTCTGCCACAAATCTCATTGATGAGGAGTTTGCGTGCACTGCTGGTTTTAGGATCGAAAAACTGCCTCATCCTATCCATGTGGTCACCATCAATTCTGCTCCTCTCCCACAGGGGGAGATTACTGAGTTTGTGGCTGAGGTTAAACTCCACATTGGGGTTCTTCATTTTGAGCAGGTTACATGTAAGGTGCTCAAGAGTCTTCCAGCACAATTGGTTCTGGGTTTCCCATGGTTGTCTACACACAACCCGACAATTGACTGGAAAACTCAGGACATAATTCAGTGGAGTGATTTCTGTCAGGAGAATTGCTTGGCCACATGTGTTTCTGCTGTGACTCCAAGCGTTCCTGAGTCACTTTTGGATTTTGTGGATGTGTTCTCTGAGAATGGTTGTTCAGAGTTGCCACCACATCGCTCCTATGACTGTTCTATCAGGTTTAAACCAGGGGCCAAGTTGCCTAAAGCAAGGATATTTAACATCTTCGGTCTGGAGAGACAAGCGCTAAAGGATTACATTGCTGAAAGTTTGAGCAAAGGGCACATCAGACCTTCATCCTCACCAGTGGCAGCAGGGTTCTTCTTCGTTAAGAAGAAAGATGGTGGACTACGGCCGTGTTTAGATTTCAGGGAGTTGAACCAGATTATGGTTCGTGATCCATACCCCATGCCATTGATACCAGATTTGTTCAACCAGGTGGCAGGTGCTAAGTGGTTTACCAAGCTTGACCTCAGGGGGGCGTACAACCTCATAAGAGTCCGTCAAGGTGATGAGTGGAAGACGGCTTTTAATACCCCTGAGGGTCATTTTGAAAATTTGGTGATGCCATTTGGGTTGACAAACGCACCTGCAGTTTTTCAACATTTCATAAATGATATGTTCTCGCATGTTTTGGGAAAATTCGTTATTGTGTACCTAGATGACATCCTCATATATTCTTGCGACCGTGATACTCATTTCGATCATGTCAGGCAGGTGTTACAGCTCCTCAGAGAGAATAAGCTGTATGCAAAATTGGAGAAATGTGTATTTTCGGTACAGGAGTTGCCTTTCTTGGGCTATATTGTGTCTGCTTCTGGTTTTAAAATGGACGCCGCCAAGGTGCAAGCGGTGTTGCATTGGGAACGGCCTGATAACCTAAAAGCACTTCAGTGGTTCCTTGGGTTTTCTAACTACTATAGGAAGTTTATCAAGGATTTTTCTGTCATTGCTAAACCGCTAACTGACATGACTAAAAAGGGTACCAATTTCTTCGTTTGGCCTGAGGCTGCTGTGTGCGCATTTGAATCTCTTTAAAACAGGTTTGTTTCGGCTCCCATTCTGGTGCAACCAGATTTATCGAAACCTTTTGTTGTAGAAGTTGATGCGTCTGAGGTTGGTGTGGGGGCGGTCTTGTCACAAGGCTCCTCAGTGAGCGGTTTGCGTCCGTGTGCCTATTTTTCCAAGAAACTGTCGCCCGCCGAACGTAACTACGATATCGGCAACAGAGAGTTGTTGGCAATCAAATTGGCCTTTGAGGAATGGCGACACTTCTTGGAGGGGTCGGTTCATCAGGTTACTGTTATCACCGACCATAAGAATTTGCTTTATTTGGAGTCTGCCAACCGTCTGTCTCCCAGGCAGGCTCGCTGAGTCGCTGGGCATTGTTTTTCATGCGGTTCAACTTTGTGGTCACTTACAGACCTGGTTCTAAAAACACTAAGGTGGATGCTTTGTCCAGGTGTTTCCCGGGGGGAGAGCCTCGGGAAGATCCAGTACCCATCCTCCAAAAGGGTGTTGTGGTTTTGGCTCTCACTACCGAGGTGAGATTGCCGAGGCCCAGGAGGAGGTGCCATCTGAGCTTCCCGTCAACAAAACGTTTTTGTACCGCTTCATCTCCGCTTAAAGGTTTTGGCGGAGCATCATGATGCTGTCCTGGCTGGCCATCCAGGGGTTAGGGGTACCTTGGAGTTGGTGTCACGTCAGTTTTGGTGGCCCAAGATCCGACAGGACGTGGTCTCATACGTGTCAGCTTGCACCACGTGCTCTAGGACTAAGACGCCCCGCTCCCGTCCTGCTGGCACACTACTTCCTCTCGAGGTACCTAGTAAGCCATGGACGGAAATCTCCATGGATTTTATCACTGACTTGCCCTCCTCAGCTGGGAACACGGTCATCTTAGTGATTGTTGATCGGTTCTCAAAAATGTCGCATTTTGTGTCTTTGCCTTCGTTGCCTAACGCTAAGACTCTGGCTCAGGTATTTGTGCAGGAAGTGGTCAGACTTCATGGGGTTCCATCTGACATCGTTTCTGATAGGGGGTCTCAGTTTGTGGCAAAATTTTGGAAAGCATTTTGTTCACGGCTGGGGATCAAGTTGTCTCATTCTTCGGCGTTTCATCCTCAGTCAAATGGTCAGACCGAGCGTATGAATCAAAATTTGGAACAGTACTTACGCTGCTTTGTTTCTGATAACCAGGAGGAGTGGTCGACGTTCCTTCCTTTGGCTGAGTATGCCATCAATAATCACCGCCAGGAGTCTTCTGGGGAGTCTCCGTTTTTTTGTGTTTATGGGCTACATCCTCAATTTTGTACTTTGAGTCAGAGGGGCTCTTCCGGCGTTCTGGAGGAAGACCAGTTAGGAGCACAATTGTCATCAGTCTGGAGGAGAGTTAAACAGCGCCTGTTGAGTGTGGGTGCTAGGTACAAATGTGTGGCTGACAGTAGGCGTGTGCCAGGTCCGGACCTGAGTGTGGATGACTGGGTGTGGTTATCCACAAAAAACATAAGACTCAAGATACCATCCCTTAAATTGGGTCCACGGTTTATTGGTCCATTTAGGGTCACCGCCGTCATTAACCCAGTAGCGTACCGGTTGGAGCTTCCTACGGTGTATAAGATACACAACGTGTTCCACAGGTCTCTTTTAAAGAAGGTGGTGGGTTCCGTGGACGCGGCGCCTATGCCACCTCCAGTCTTGGTGGATGGTAATTTGGAATTTGAAGTCTCCAAGGTGGTTGACTCTCGTATAGTGCGCCGCACTTTACAGTACTTGGTACACTGGCGTGGTTATGGGCCTGAGGAGAGGTCCTGGGTACCAGCCTCGGACGTTTATGCGGATCGGCTGGTCAGGTTTTTTCACCACCACCATCTGGACAAGCCGGGCCCTACAAGCCGTGAGGGCCCTGGGGTCCCTCGTAGAAGGCGGGGTACTGTCATGTCGGACGCTGTTCAGACCAGGTCGTTCGACAGACAGCGGTAATTCCGCTTTTGACCACTATGCGCTCATTGGCGTCGGCTAGATTTTATCTAGCTGCTCCAGGGTTAAATTACCTGGTGCTGGGCCATGCCCACTGCCTTTAAATAGTTCTCCTGAACATTGGGCGTGGCCGATTACAGCTTCTGTCTTGTGCATGTTATCTCGGTCTGGAGTGGTGAGCTAAGTAGTTGGAGTATTGTTGCTGGTGGTGTAATTCCCTTTGTCTCATTTGCTCCTTCCTATATTTGTATTTGTTTTGCCCTTTGCATTTATAGTGTATTCCTGAGTGACTGCTGCGTGGTGCTTATTTTTCCGTTATCCTTGTCTGTGCTAACTGTGGGTATTGGAGTGTGGACCCTTCACTGGGTGGTGGTTTTTGTTTTCAGCCTAGGGTTGAAACAGGAGATAGGGCGAGGGTGGAGGACCAGACATGCACACCATCAGTGTAAACTCTGGGAGCGAGTCAGTCAGGGTTTCCCTAGTCTGAGGGAAATCGCAGGGGCCCGGGTTATTAGCTCTTTCCTGCCTAGGTCTCCCGTGACAGCAGGACACAAAGGATGCTTTCACAATGGCACTTCACTGTGACCTGGGATGATGAACTGCGGTGACCTCAATGAGATCCGTGCGAGCACCGTGAGAATTTTCATGTTTAATGTGACATCCCATTGTCACTCAATAAGGTTGCATTTATATCAACAGCATTAAATAATGCAAAGAAACTGTCTCACCCGAGTCCTAGGGGATGTGCCAAAATTCTAGCCTTAAATACCCTTCTTGACCTCTCGGTTGATGTCCCCCCTAAAGAAATTAAAAAATAAATAAATAAAAAGACTTGGGGTCTCCTCTATTTTGGGTGTGACAAGCGCAGGTAAAGCTGACAGCTGAAGGCTGCAGCCCTCTGCTGTCAGCTTTCTCTTGGCTGTTTATCAAAAATAGAGTGGTCCCCTCTAGTAAATAATTTTAAAAAAAATCTTTGGGTTCCCCCTTGTTTTTGATAACCAGCCAAGCTAATGCAGACAGCTGGGGGCTGGCATTCCCAGGCTGTGAAGAGCCATGGATATTTGGCCCTCTCCAGCTTAAAAATATCAGCCCTCAGCCGCCTCAGAAAAGGCGCATCCATTAGATGTGCTTATTTTTGGCAATTTGCCTGGCTCTTCCCGCTTGCCCTGGTGAGTTGGCAAGCGAGGTAATATTTTGAGGTTGATGTCAGCTTTGTAATGTTAGCTGATATCAAGCCCAGGGGTTAGTAATGGAGAAAAAAAAAGCCAAAAATCCAGCGCTGTCTATGGTTAGCACGCAAAAAATAAAGTGCATATGCACATATTAATTTCTAACTGTACTTTAAACTGAGACATTTAGCAAACAATTGATCAATTCTTTGAGCTACCCCGCCACGTCACGGCATTTTCAGATAGAGGCAGTCCTACTCTTTGTTTTTATATATGCTGTGCCATTATGGCCTCCTAAATGTATTAAGAGCAAGACTATGTTAAATGCAAACATACCTGAAGCATTTCTGAAACACTTCCATGGCGCCAGAAGGGCAAGCGCAGATAAAGGCCGACCAGGCCCAGAAAAGAAGTCCGGACATTTCAGATCTGACCTCCACACTGCCAGACCAGCAACCATAGATGAAGCGTGAAACAGGCCCAGATACAGATGCATAATCAAGTACAGCCTATGGGGGAGGGTAGGGCTGCTGCAAGTCTGTGCAGCAGCCTAGGTCAATCACGATAAAGACAGATAAAATGGCATGCATAACCAAGCGTGCACGGCCAAAGTGGTGGTTAGCCACAAACCAATATGAAAAAAAAGCCAAGAAGCCAGCGCTGTCTATGGTTAGCACACAATAGTAATGGAGAGGTGTTTATCAGACTCCCCCATTACTATCTCCGTAGTGAAAATGAACAAAGTCATACATACAGAGAAAACTCCTTTTATTGAACAAAACACTCCTTGACAATTATTCTCTTTTTCAAATTTATTAACATAAAAATAAAAAAAATAAAGTAATCCTCACTAGTAATGGGAAAACCCGTGGATGTTCGAGTCTGGTGGGTTTGGAAAAACATCTAAAAAAAAGTTTGGTTCCGGCACCAGAACAGTACCTTAACCCGATCCCGAACCCCATTCAGATGAATGGGGGGCCCAAACATTTGTTGTTTGTCACTTTGTCATTTGCATGAGAGCACAGTAAAGATGGGATCAGATAAGATCATTGGCACCAGTCAGAGAGCTGCTATTATCATGCTGGTCCCATGACAGTGTGAGCCAGCAGTTGTGACTAACAATAAAAAGGTTACCGATGATCACAAGTGTTAGCTGATGAGAGAGTACGGCCATGTGCACACGTTCAGGATTTTTAGCGTTTTTTTCGCGTTTTTTCGCTATAAAAACGTGATAAAAACGCGAAAAAAACGCTAACATATGCCTCCTATTATTTACAAGGTATTCCGCATTTTTTGTGCAAATGTTGCGATTTTTTCCGTGAAAAAATCGCATAGCGGAAAAAAAAGCAACATGTTCATTAAAAATGCGGAATTGCAGGGATTCCGCACACCTAGGAGTCCATTGATCTGCTTACTTCCCGCACGGGGCTGTGCACACCATGCGGGAAGTAAGCAGATTATGTGCGGTTGGTACCCAGGGTGGAGGAGAGGAGACTCTCCTCCACGCACTGGGCACCATATAACTGGTCAAAAAATAAGAAATAAAATAAAAAATAGTCCTATACTCACCCTCGATGTCCCGCGCAGTGTTCCCGCCTCACCGCTGCACGCTGCCGTTCGGTTCCTGTAGCTGGTGTGCGGCGAAGGACCTTGCCGATGACGTCACTGTCCTGTGATTGGTCGTGAGCGGTCATGTGACCGCTCACGTGACCGTGACGTCACGGAAGGCCCCGTGCGCACAGACCAGCTATAGGAAGACGAACGGACGCCGCTTATGAGATGTCTGGGTGAGTATAAGCATTTTTTTATTTTTTTTATTTTTTTTAAACATTCTATCTTTTACTATAGATGCTGCATAAGCTGCATCTATAGTAAAAAGTTGGTCACGCTTGTCAAACAGTATGTTTGACAAGTGTGACCAACTTGTCAGTCAGTTTTCCAAGCGATGCTACAGATCGCTTGGAAAACTTTAGCATTCTGCAAGCTAATTACGCTTGCAGAATGCTAAAAAAACGCGAAAAAAACGGAAAAAAAACGCAAAAAAAAAAATGCGGATTTCTTGCAGAAAATTTCCGGTTTTCTTCAGGAAATTTCTGCAAGAAATCCGCAACGTGTGCACATGGCCTACTACTCTTATCAGCGTATGCCTGATGTCACTGATAATAGCGAGAGCAGGTGCCAATGATGGGAGTATACATCATCTAGTGCCCATGCTATAAATAAATGCATTTTTAAAAAAATTACTTGGGGTCTGTTCTATTTTTGATAACCAGTGGAGGCAAAACTGACATCTGTGGGCTGCCATCCTCAGCTGTCAGACAGCTGGTGACTGGTATTCTGAGACTGGTTAATTTCCATGGATATTGACCCTCAAGCCTAAAAATTTCACCTGTAGCCACCCCAGAAAAGGAGCATATATTATTATTTATTTTTAGCACAGACACCAACTAGTAAATACTCTCATCAGTGGTGCCACCTATTCCTGTTATCAGAGACTGCAGGCGAATGCTCATGGGAGTCGTATTCTCTCATCAGTCAATGCGTGTGACTGGACATAACCTTTTTATCATCAGTCACAGCTGCTGGCTCATGCTATCATCTGACAGCATGGGAACTGCAGCTCTCTTACTGGCGGTAATGATCTTGCTGCCGATTAGAGCAGCCAGTGTTTCTTGCACTGTTATGCATATGACAGCATGGGAAACACACGATGTGTTGCCAAACTCAAACAGTAGCATGGACTTCCTGGTGAAGTCCATGTTTTGGGTCCATGACCGAACACCAGGTGTTCAATACGGATCTCAAACTTTACTGTTTGGGTTTGCCCATCTCTAATCCTCACCTGTCTGCTGATAATCCATAATGCTGATGCCCCATGATGATCTCAAACTGACATCAGTAATGTCACCTCTCAGCCCGACAGCCAGATTACACTGAGCTGAGCATGAGATTGAGGATGCAAGTGCAGCGCCCCAGAGTCCTGGTCGTTGCAGTACTGATGCTCCGCCACTAAGGGGAGTGATGGTACATCTGATGGCACTTAAGGAGTTCACCTGACCAGGTATCACAGTCACACATTACACTTCACACTCTGGCCACCAGGGGGAGCAAAGGGTTCTATGTATTAGGCCACTCCTCACACTTTGGTAAAACTGGGGGCTGGATAGGAAGTTAGGGAGAAGCTGACTGGGTTTTGCCCAGGCAACACCTAGTGAGAGAAGAGGTTGCTTGGGAAGATTCAGGGGGGTCCCTGTCAGGGGTGGGATCCTGACAGAGGCCTAGCGAAAAGGACAGATCGTTACAGAGCCGCGCCTGCACTTCATTGCGGCGGTATCTTAAGAAAGGATAAGAAGCGAGGTTTATTGTGGAGGAGAAACGAGATCACAGCCCAAAAGCGAGAGAACCAGTAGGAGTCGTGCCCCGAGATCGGCAACATTCTACTGAGGTGCGTAGCTGGTGGCCGGAACGACGAGGAAGTATTGGGCTCCACGCATTACTTCAAACCAACGGCAGGGCAGTTAATTATAGGTTGGCTGTCTGTTGTGAAATTGGATTTTGGGCTCCCCCGGTGGCCACTGGTGGAATTGAACTGGTGTGCATCATCCCCTCTGTTCACCTGTTTCCATCAGGATGTGGGAGTCGCTATTTAGCCTTGCTCCTCTGTCACTTCCATGCCGGTCAACATTGTAATCAGAAGCCTTTCTGTGCATGTTCCTGCTGCTAGACAACTCCCAGCTAAGTTGGACTTTAGTCCTTGTTTGTTTTTGCACTTTGTTCCAGTTCACAGCTGTAGTTTCTGTGTCTGGAAAGCTCTTGTGATCTGAAATTGCCACTCTGATGTTATGAGTTAATACTAGAGTCTTAAAGTAATTTCAGGATGGCGTTTTGATAGGGTTTTCAGCTGACCATGAAAGTGCGCTTTCTGTCTTCCTACTATCTAGTAAGCGGACCTCAATTTTGCTAAACCTATTTTCATACTACGTTTGTCATTTCATCTAAAATCACCGCCAATATATGTGGGGGCCTCTGTCTGCCTATCGGGGAAATTTCTCTAGAGGTGAGCCAGGACTATATTTTCCTCTGCCAGGATTAGTTAGTCCTCCGGCCGGCGCTGGGCGTCTAGGGATAAAAAACGTAGGCAACGCTACCCGGCTACTGTTAGTTGTGCGGCAGGTTTAGTTCATGGTCAGTCTAGTTTCCATCCTTCCAAGAGCTAGTTCTTATGTTTGCTGGGCTATGTTCTCTTGCCATTGAGAACCATAACAGTTTGACCGGCCAAAGAAGGGTTAAATTAATTGACAGAGAAAGGAGAGAAAAGAGAAGTCTGCTGAAGATTTTTTTTTTTTTTTTTTTTTTCCCTTCAGTTCTGAGTGTGCTTGTAATTGAATCTCTTGCAAGTCTGCCTATATTGCAGCCTTTCTCTCTCTCTCTCCTTCTAATCCTGGAATGGCTCTGTGTTCACCTGTTTAAAATGGATATTCAGAGTTTAGCTGCAGGTTTGAATAATCTCACCACGAAAGTTCAAAATTTACAAGATTTTGTTGTTCATGTTCCTATATCTGAACCTAGAATTCCTTTGCCTGAATTTTTCTCGGGGAATAGATCTTGCTTTCAAAATTTCAAAAATAATTGCAAGTTGTTTTTGTCCCTGAAATCTCGCTCTGCTGGAGATCCTGCTCAGCAGGTCAGGATTGTGATTTCCTTGCTCCGGGGCGACCCTCAGGATTGGGCTTTTGCATTGGCTCCAGGGGATCCTGCGTTGCTCAATGTGGATGCGTTTTTTCTGGCCTTGGGGTTGCTTTATGAGGAACCTCAGTTAGAGCTTCAGGCGGAAAAGGCCTTGATGTCCCTATCTCAGGGGCAAGACGAAGCTGAAATATACTGCCAGAAATTCCGTAAATGGGCTGTGCTTACTCAGTGGAATGAGTGCGCCCTGGCGGCGAATTTCAGAGAGGGTCTCTCTGATGCCATTAAGGATGTTATGGTGGGGTTCCCTGTGCCTGCGGGTCTGAATGAGTCCATGACAATGGCTATCCAGATCGATAGGCGTCTGCGGGAGCGCAAACCTGTGCACCATTTGGCGGTGTCTACTGAGAAGACGCCAGAGAATATGCAATGTGATAGAATTCTGTCCAGAAGTGAACGGCAGAATTTTAGACGAAAAAATGGGTTGTGCTTCTATTGCGGTGATTCAACTCATGTTATATCAGCATGCTCTAAGCGTACTAAGAAGCTTGATAAGTCTGTTTCAATTGGCACTTTACAGTCTAAGTTTATTCTATCTGTGACCCTGATTTGTTCTTTATCATCTATTACCGCGGATGCCTATGTCGACTCTGGCGCCGCTTTGAGTCTTATGGATTGGTCCTTTGCCAAACGCTGTGGGTATGATTTGGAGCCTCTTGAAACTTCTATACCCCTGAAGGGGATTGACTCCACCCCATTGGCTAGTAATAAACCACAATACTGGACACAAGTAACTATGCGAATTAATCCGGATCATCAGGAGATTATTCGCTTTCTTGTGCTGTATAACCTACATGATGTGTTGGTGCTTGGATTGCCATGGCTGCAATCTCATAACCCAGTCCTTGACTGGAAAGCTATGTCTGTGTTAAGCTGGGGATGTAAGGGGACGCATGGGGACGTACCTGTGGTTTCCATTTCATCATCTATTCCCTCTGAGATTCCTGAATTCTTGACTGAATATCGTGACGTTTTTGAAGAACCTAAGCTTGGTTCATTACCTCCGCACCGGGAGTGCGATTGTGCCATAGATTTGATTCCGGGTAGTAAATACCCTAAGGGTCGTTTATTTAATCTGTCTGTGCCTGAACATGCTGCTATGCGAGAATATATAAAGGAGTCCTTGGAAAAGGGACATATTCGTCCTTCGTCATCTCCCTTAGGAGCCGGTTTTTTCTTTGTGGCTAAGAAAGATGGCTCTTTGAGGCCGTGTATTGATTATCGGCTTTTGAATAAAATCACGGTTAAATATCAATATCCGTTGCCACTGCTGACCGATTTGTTTGCTCGCATAAAGGGGGCCAAGTGGTTCTCTAAGATAGATCTCCGTGGGGCGTATAATTTGGTGCGAATTAAGCAGGGGGATGAGTGGAAGACCGCATTTAATACGCCCGAGGGCCACTTTGAGTATTTGGTGATGCCTTTTGGTCTTTCAAATGCCCCTTCAGTCTTTCAGTCCTTTATGCATGACATTTTCCGTGATTATTTGGATAAATTTATGATTGTGTATCTGGATGATATTTTGATTTTTTCGGATGACTGGGACTCTCATGTCCAGCAGGTCAGGAGGGTTTTTCAGGTTTTGCGGTCTAATTCCTTGTGTGTGAAGGGCTCTAAGTGCGTTTTTGGGGTTCAAAAGATTTCCTTTTTGGGATATATTTTTTCCCCCTCTTCCATCGAGATGGATCCTGTCAAGGTTCAGGCTATTTGTGATTGGACGCAACCCTCTTCTCTTAAGAGTCTTCAGAAATTTTTGGGCTTTGCTAACTTTTATCGTCGATTTATTGCTGGTTTTTCTGATGTTGTTAAACCATTGACTGATTTGACTAAGAAGGGTGCTGATGTTGCTGATTGGTCCCCTGCTGCTGTGGAGGCCTTTCGGGAGCTTAAGCGCCGCTTTTCTTCCGCCCCTGTGTTGCGTCAGCCTGATGTTGCTCTTCCTTTTCAGGTTGAGGTCGACGCTTCTGAAATCGGAGCTGGGGCGGTTTTGTCGCAGAGAAGTTCCGATTGTTCCGTGATGAGACCTTGTGCCTTTTTCTCGCGTAAATTTTCGCCCGCCGAGCGGAATTATGATGTTGGGAATCGGGAGCTTTTGGCCATGAAGTGGGCTTTTGAGGAGTGGCGTCATTGGCTTGAGGGGGCTAGACATCAGGTGGTGGTATTGACTGACCACAAAAATCTAATTTATCTTGAGTCCGCCAGACGCCTGAATCCTAGACAGGCGCGCTGGTCGTTGTTTTTCTCTCGGTTTAATTTTGTGGTGTCCTACCTGCCGGGTTCTAAGAATGTTAAGGCGGATGCCCTTTCTAGGAGTTTTGAGCCTGACTCCCCTGGTAACTCTGAACCTACAGGTATCCTTAAGGATGGAGTGATATTGTCTGCCGTTTCTCCAGACCTGCGGCGGGCCTTGCAGGAGTTTCAGGCGGATAGACCTGATCGTTGCCCACCTGGTAGACTGTTTGTTCCTGATGATTGGACCAGTAAAGTCATTTCTGAGGTTCATTCTTCTGCGTTGACAGGTCATCCTGGAATCTTTGGTACCAGGGATTTGGTGGCAAGGTCCTTCTGGTGGCCTTCCCTGTCTCGAGATGTGCGAGGCTTTGTGCAGTCTTGTGACGTTTGTGCTCGGGCCAAGCCTTGTTGTTCTCGGGCTAGTGGATTGTTGTTGCCCTTGCCTATCCCGAAGAGGCCCTGGACGCACATCTCGATGGATTTTATTTCGGATCTTCCTGTTTCTCAGAAGATGTCTGTCATCTGGGTGGTGTGTGACCGTTTCTCTAAGATGGTCCATTTGGTTCCCCTGCCTAAGTTGCCTTCTTCTTCCGAGTTGGTTCCTCTGTTTTTTCAAAATGTGGTCCGTTTGCATGGTATTCCGGAGAATATCGTTTCTGACAGAGGAACCCAATTCGTGTCTAGATTTTGGCGAGCATTCTGTGCTAGGATGGGCATAGATTTGTCTTTCTCGTCTGCTTTCCATCCTCAGACTAATGGCCAGACCGAGCGGACGAATCAGACCTTGGAGACATATTTGAGGTGTTTTGTGTCTGCAGATCAGGATGATTGGGTTGCTTTTTTGCCTTTAGCGGAGTTTGCCCTCAATAATCGGGCCAGCTCTGCCACCTTGGTGTCTCCTTTTTTCTGTAATTCGGGGTTTCATCCTCGATTTTCTTCTGGTCAGGTGGAATCTTCGGATTGTCCTGGAGTGGATGCTGTGGTGGAGAGGTTGCATCAGATTTGGGGGCAGGTAGTGGACAATTTGAAGTTGTCCCAGGAGAAGACTCAGCTTTTTGCCAACCGCCGGCGTCGGGTTGGTCCTCGGCTTTGTGTTGGGGACTTGGTGTGGTTGTCTTCTCGTTTTGTCCCTATGAGGGTTTCTTCTCCTAAGTTTAAGCCTCGGTTCATCGGCCCGTACAAGATATTGGAGATTCTTAACCCTGTGTCCTTCCGTTTGGACCTCCCTGCATCTTTTTCTATTCATAATGTTTTTCATCGGTCATTATTGCGCAGGTATGAGGTACCGGTTGTGCCTTCCGTTGAGCCTCCTGCTCCGGTGTTGGTTGAGGGCGAGTTGGAGTACGTTGTGGAAAAAATCTTGGACTCCCGTGTTTCCAGACGGAAACTCCAGTATCTGGTCAAATGGAAGGGATACGGTCAGGAGGATAATTCTTGGGTGACTGCCTCTGATGTTCATGCCTCCGATCTGGTCCGTGCCTTTCATAGGGCTCATCCTGATCGCCCTGGTGGTTCTGGTGAGGGTTCGGTGCCCCCTCCTTGAGGGGGGGGTACTGTTGTGAAATTGGATTTTGGGCTCCCCCGGTGGCCACTGGTGGAATTGAACTGGTGTGCATCATCCCCTCTGTTCACCTGTTTCCATCAGGATGTGGGAGTCGCTATTTAGCCTTGCTCCTCTGTCACTTCCATGCCGGTCAACATTGTAATCAGAAGCCTTTCTGTGCATGTTCCTGCTGCTAGACAACTCCCAGCTAAGTTGGACTTTAGTCCTTGTTTGTTTTTGCACTTTGTTCCAGTTCACAGCTGTAGTTTCGTTTCTGTGTCTGGAAAGCTCTTGTGATCTGAAATTGCCACTCTGATGTTATGAGTTAATACTAGAGTCTTAAAGTAATTTCAGGATGGCGTTTTGATAGGGTTTTCAGCTGACCATGAAAGTGCGCTTTCTGTCTTCCTACTATCTAGTAAGCAGACCTCAATTTTGCTAAACCTATTTTCATACTACGTTTGTCATTTCATCTAAAATCACCGCCAATATATGTGGGGGCCTCTGTCTGCCTATCGGGGAAATTTCTCTAGAGGTGAGCCAGGACTATATTTTCCTCTGCCAGGATTAGTTAGTCCTCCGGCCGGCGCTGGGCGTCTAGGGATAAAAAATGTAGGCAACGCTACCCGGCTATTGTTAGTTGTGCGGCAGGTTTAGTTCATGGTCAGTCTAGTTTCCATCCTTCCAAGAGCTAGTTCTTATGTTTGCTGGGCTATGTTCTCTTGCCATTGAGAACCATAACAGCTGTCTCACCTAAATCACCTAATGAAGACAACGGAGGCAATTGTGGGAGAGGGGCGTCTCTAGGGTCCCTATAAAATAACTCCAGGCCTACCCCGTCATACGGGTGCATCCTGTCCATATCATCTGGGGAACGGAGAGAGAGAACAGAAACATACACGACAGTTGTGAAGACTATCCCGTGGTGCTCAGCAGGGAGGTACTACAACACACAGGCGCTAGTAGGTAGGCTACTGATTTCCACCTGCAGAGGGAACTCTGGATGTGCCTTCGGACCGGCTTCATTATTATTATTGATGAAGCATCCATATATCATTGGCCTCCTGATGATCCGAGAAGGTGAAACGCATAGAGGCGTTATGACATCATGAAATGATAAGTATCCTTCCTTGCTAGCTGCTATACTTTATCAAATCTGGTATACATTGGTGGACTAATTCTGTCTAAATAATTTATCTGCTGTCTAATTATTGACATGGTCTCCAATGTAACATAATATCATATTCAGCCTGCCTGTTGTTACCGCTGCCGCTGCCCGCCGTGCTGTTACCACTGCCGCTTCCCGCCGCGCTCCTGTCACCGAGCCCGGGTGTCTCCGCTCCACCTCTCTGGCTGGGGCATCCGCTCTAGCTGCTGCGCGCTCCCGTCACTCAGTCACTCTCTCCCCTCCTGCAGTGGTGCATGCCCAGCGTTCCACTTCCGGGTCCAGCCATGTCACTAACTCCTCTTCACTTCCGGGTTCTTCAGTCTCTGGGGGAATGCAGAGTCTGCGCAGGCACTCTAGTTTTGTTAATAAGCAAAGGCGCATTGTGCCAAATCCTACTTCCTGGGGTCTAAGGTCAGTAGTTCCCACAACCAATCCCGTCTCTGCCTCTGCTATAAGAGGCAGTCTCTCCTGCGCTTAGGTGCCTGATTGTCATAGCATTGTCTGTGCTTCTGGCCCTTCCTTCCTGTGCTTAGTACTCAGTTCCGTCTGGTTCCGTACTTGGCTTCACTCTTCTCCGTTTTTTGCTTCCCATTGTTCCCTTTGGATTCTCCTAGTTTTTGCATTTGTTTCTTACTTTGCCTTTTGTTGTTTTTTTCCACAGTCTCTTGCCGTTCCAGTCTCCTGACTCCAGTTGTCTCTGTCTTCCCGGATCACTCCTCTGTGCCTTCTGTTTCTCCTTCTGGGAGCCGTCCCTCTCGGTACTTCACCATGGGTAAGTGACCTCTGGGCCTGTCCCTGACGGTCCCTGTATAGGGGTCGGTTCTATCTAGGTCCACTCGCCCAGGGGTAGGTCTTCCCACGGTCCAGAGGGTCCACTCTCTTTTCTAGCCTTGACCGTTATACCTGTATAGTTATCCATAGGGTCCCTGAGGGATAGCCGCCGTGGAGTGGGGCGCCATATCCACTGTACAGTAGGGTGCCAACCCCCACAGCTAGGCAGGCATTTAAAAAGCAGGGAGCAGTCTAGCAAGGTATTTATGTTCACTTTGCACTATTTTTTGCACATTTTGCACATTTCTACCTGTGTCTCTTACCCTGTCACTGCCCTTTCTGGTTAAGCTATAGCCAAAATTGGCTTTATTCTATCTCTATCCATACTCCTGTTGAGCAAATGTTAGCCCAAGTGGTACACTAGCCTAGGGCTGTAAACAGGAGACTCAGGGAAAGCCTACGGTGAGCGGGGGCACCAATCTCGATATATACTAGGGTGCCAACCTCCGCTGGCAGGTAGTGATTAATAGGGTTTGTTACAGGGCTACATCTAGAGAGCACGGTTGTCTGTTGTGTGTGTTTGTGGTTGTTTTTCATGGTTTTAATGATATTGATTAAAGTTATGTTTTATCTACTATATCAAAAAGGTTTTTAGGTCACTTGTTGCATACTTTTGATTCCTCTTGACCTATAGATAATATTGAATTTTTGGTTTTCTAAGTATAGGTATGTCGAAGGTCGTGTCCATGCATTTGATGTAGGCTCTGGGGCTAAGCCCGCATCTTTCCCTGCACATGACATCTGATGTAATCAGCTGTTATGTGCCTCCAACAGCCTTTGGTGGATCCAAGATCCACCTGCGGATGTTAACAAGTTAATTGCCACTTTCAATTTCTGATAGCAGCATTTAAGATGCTCCATGCATAAGCGCGTCACAATACCAGTGCATTTTTCCTAACATTTTTTCCTATAAAATCCATTTAATCTTCAATTTTGTATATTTTGTTGTCATTCTGTGCAAGTAGCTTAATACCCTGACAACATTGTTCCCAGCAGCGACCTGTGAGTCAGAGATGCATCCAGGCGTCTTCCCCATGCTGTTCCCATTGCATTTCAGTGCTGTTTCCATCTATTTCAGCGATTTTAGTGCTTGTCTATCATTACCAATCACGAGATTATTATATACTGTTGTAAAATAATTAAAGAAGTCATTCAAAACTAAATATCTACTGCTAATTGTGCAATGTATGGTAAACCCAGCCATTTTCAAATACCGGTATATGTGCAAAGTCCATAAATTTCACAATAGAAATGGATTTTGGAGAATTTCATTTTTTTAAACTCGAGAATGAAAGGTTACAGAATTTGCTAACATACTCAATGTGAACGAAAGTATTGGTAAACCCACATCTACTGGAGCTTTTATGACATCCTATTCTATTGGGTGTCCATAAGAAAAAGTTGTGAGATCCAGAAGAACATTTGGTAAGGTCAGATACAGATTGCACTTTTTTACAGGACAGGACTTTTTTGTCCTGGCTTCATTCTATTTTATCTTAAACGTGCTGGATGGGGCTGAGGACAGACATTTTTGCAGCCAGTCATGTTCTTCCATACCAAACTTCTATTGGCGTTGATGTTTGATGTAAAGCTTCCGTGCCTATAAACCAGAGATGAGCAAAACTGTTTGAGGCAAATTTAATTATATAATAATTTTAATAAACTTGAGAGGAATTGGTGATATCCTTCTAAGTATCACTGCAGGTAGTTTTCTCTATTATTTATTTTAACCTACAGTTAGGTCCATATATATTTGGACAGAGACAACATTTTTCTAGTTTTGGTTATAGACATTACCACAATGAATTTTAAACAAAACAATTCAGATGCAGTTGAAGTTCAGACTTTCAGCTTTCATTTGAGGGTATCCACATTAAAATCGGATGAAGGGTTTAAGAGTTTCAGCTCCTTAACATGTGCCACCCTGTTTTTAAAAGGACCAAAAGTAACTGGACAGATTCAATAATTTTAAATAAAATGTTCATTTTTAGTACTTGGTTGAAAACCCTTGGCTGGCAATGACTGCCTGAAGTCTTGAACTCATGGACATCACCAGACGCTGTGTTTCCTCCTTTTTGATGCTCTGTCAGGCCTTCACTGCGGTGGTTTTCAGTTGCTGTTTGTTTGTGGGCCTTTCTGTCTGAAGTTTAGTCTTTAACAAGTGAAATGCATGCTCAATTTGGTTGAGATCAGGTGACTGACTTGGCCATTCAGGAATATTCCACTTCTTTGCTTTAATAAACTCCTGGGTTGCTTTGGCTTCATGTTTTGGGTCATTGTCTATCTGTAGGATGAAACGACGACCAATCAGTTTTGCTGCATTTGGCTGGATCTGAGCACACAGTGTGGCTCTGAATACCTCAGAATTCATTCGGTTGCTTCTGTCCTGTGTCACATCATCAATAAACACTAGTGACCCAGTGCCACTGGCAGCCATGCATGCCCAAGCCATCACACTGCCTCCGCCGGGTTTTACAGATGATGTGGTATGCTTTGGATCATGAGCTGTACCAAGCCTTCGCCATACTTTTCTCTTTCCATCATTCTGGTAGAGGTTGATCATGGTTTCATCTGTCCAAAGAATGTTCTTCCAGAACTGTGCTGGCTTTTTTTAGATGTTTTATAGCAAAGTCCAGTCTAGCCTTTTTATTCTTGACACTTATGAGTGGCTTGCACCGTGCAGTGAACCCTCTGTATTTACTTTCATGCAGTAGTCTTCTCTTTATGGTAGATTGGGATATTGATACGCCGACCTCCTGGAGAGTGTTGTTCACTTGGTTGGCTGTTGTGAAGGGGTTTCTCTTCACCATGGAGATTATTCTTCTATCCTCCACCACTGTTGTCTTCCGTGGACGCCCAGGTCTGTTTGCATTGATGAGTTCACCAGTGCTTTCTTTCTTTCTCAGGATGTACCAAACTGTAGATTTTGCCACTCCTAATATTGTAGCAATTTCTCGGATGGGTTTTTTCTGTTTTTGCAGCTTAAGGATGGCTTGTTTCACCTGCACGGAGAGCTCCTTTGACCGCATGTTTACTTCACAGCAAAACCTTCCAAATGCAAGCACCACACCTCAAATCATCTCCAGGCCTTTTATCTGCTTAATTGAGAATGCCCACACCTGTTCATGAAATGGCCTTGGAGTCAATTGTCCAATTACTTTTGGTCCCTTTAAAAACAGGGTCGCACATGTTAAGGAGCTGAAACTCTTAAACCCTTCATCCGATTTTAATGTGGATACCCTCAAATGAAAGCTGAAAGTCTGAACTTCAACTGCATCTGAATTGTTTTGTTTAAAATTCATTGTGGTAATGTCTATAACCAAAATTAGAAAAATGTTGTCTCTGTCCAAATATATATGGACCTAACTGTATATTTAGTGTTTTTCATTTTTCCTGTAGGAAAAAAAATCATAATTCTGCTTGATTTTGGATACAGACAGCAGGATATCCAAATCCCACTATCACACTAGTGACCTAGCAGCTTATCGTCATCTGTGCAACTTTCATCTGATCTCCCACAATGCTCCGTTGTCTGTTAACCTGCAAAATTCTGCATTTACCTTTGTGTGTGAACGGAGAAGAACTCATCATGTAGCAGAAAATCATAAAGAAAATATTTTCAAAGCAAAAGGTAATTTTCTTTCACTTTCTAATGAGCTGCGCTGCTCTTATACAACATTGTTTTGCTTCAGCTACTGTATAATTATAAAGAGTTTTGCCATATGGCTGCTCAAGTGATTCAGAAGACGGTCTTTATCTTCATATTAAAGTAAGTGCAGCATGAAGCTTTCGCTAAAAAGTGAGGTCTTTTTCCTGTCTTCATAGAAGTTTTATGTCTCTGTACCTCCATCTAAGCTTTACTTGAAATGTCCTTCCCCTTGAAGTGATGCGTACAAATATTTTAAATCACAGTGAAGGATGCAATAAATCTGAGAAGCAAAATATAATGCGGAGAAAAAAGCCGCCTCTGATATCTGATGCATTTAATGTCTCTGCTGTGAAAAGTAACCAAACCCCTGCAGTGCTCCCAGCCAATATCAGCATATAATATGCAAAAAGGGTAAATGCCGGAGATGGAGATTTGGGAAAAAATGCTAAAAAGATAACATAACATGTCTCCACTGCAAATACAAATTTTTATATAATATACCAAAACCAAAGGTGTAATAAATGTTAACATCTTGTTGCTTTTAGAAGTAAAATTCGGGGCCAAATTACTTTTTATTGTAGCAATATTGTAGCAATTACTGTAGCAATATTGTGTTGTTCTCATATGGAGCTTTAGACTTCCAGCAGACATAGATTTAGGCTGGGGTCCCACGGTTGTAGATTTTCTCTGTGAGAAAATAGGATCGATTATGCTAATGACATTCTGCTAAAACTCTGATCAGAGCTTGATCCAAGAGTCATTTGAATGTGATCTGATTTTTTCGCATGAGAGACTCGCAGCACAGGTAAGGAGAAGATGGAGAACTTGATTTCCCCCATCTTTTCCATTATTTCTGTCAGTATAAATCAGGCTGCACTAGGATTACATCTGAGGGCAGTCCAACATTTCACACATTCCCATAGACTTAAATAGATGTGCATGGTCCCATTTACGGAGCCACTAGCAACATGCTATGATTTTTTTTCTCAAGCCGAAACAGCATGAGAAAAAAAATGCTGATCTGCACTATCCCACAGTATACAGTAAAGAACAAAAGGGTAACAGTTTTTTGAACTTTTGAATTTCAGGTTCCATATTTCACCATCCACTGCAGCTTTGAGACTCCCTTAATTTCATAGACCATCATCTTGGCCATCTCATACGTAAATTTGACTTGCAACTATTTAGCATACGATTAGTTATGCAGATTCATGTCATGTCACTGCATTGTTACTGTTTTGCTTCTAGTGGTGGATACATTTTTGTCTTCCTGTATTCTACAGAATACAACCTGTTCTCACATTCCCTAATAGCTCAGTGTGTTATTAGGTTGATTCCCAAGCAAAAAGTTACTAGTTTGAGAAGTGGAACAGCCATGAAGAAGATTTCCCAAGAAAAGAGAAACAGCATCATCCAGCTCATCAGCTCAATGAAGCAAGCCCATCCATTCCGAAGCCAAAAGGCGGATGTCAAGGCAAAGTATCAACGTCAACATGTTGGCTGTGAGATCATAGATGTCCATGCAAGCACCATGCAATGCACGTTACACAAGTCTGGAATTGTAGCCCAGAAAAAGGTGAAGAAGCCTCGAATTCTATATCACCATAAGAAGCATCAGCTTCAGTTTGCAAAAATGTGGACAGTAGAAGATTGGAAATGGGTGATTTGGAGTGATGAGACAAAAGTTAATATACTAAGCTCTGATGGGTGCAAATAAGGCTAGAAAAATCTAGGGGGGAAAAGGGGATAATGCATTGAGAAATTGAAGGAACTGTCAAGTTCGGTGGAGGAAGCCTGATGATATAGGGTTGTTTCAAGGCCAAAGGCGTTGAACACTTGACCAGGATCGATGGTGGTCTCAATGCTGAGCTATATGTGAGTATTCTACAACATGAGTTACTTGAGGACAATGATTTGAAGCATACGTCAAGAATGGCAAAGAACTGGTTCAATGATAATGAAGAAAAGATGTTGGATTGGCCCCCACGGCCTCCAGACATCAACCTAATCAAACTCTTGTTGGTAGAGTTGAAGAAAAAACTGTATACATATCAAAATGAGTCAACCAGTATGTACCATCTTTGGGAATGTGTAGAAGAGATCTGGGATCAGATTTAGGTCAAGACATGCTTGAATCTGATCAAGAGCATGCCTAGAAGGTTTCAGGAAGTGTTGAAAGTCAAATGTGGATTTACAAAATACTAAGAAAACAATAGAAAAATATTTAGAATTGAGAATCCTCAGTGGTTGATAACTTTTAATGGCCAACTGAAAAGATGGCATTTTTCTGTGCTATGTTTTGCATAAGTATGAGATTCTTCAGAATTTATATTAGTCTATGCCTGATGAAGGGACCGGAGTAGTCTCGAAAGCTTGCAATTTGTGACCATCTTTTCAGTTAGCGATTAAAAGGTATCAACCACTGAGGACTCTAAATTCTAAATATTTTTCTATCCACTGGCTAACACAGTACCAAGATATATATCTTTCCTGTATCAAAATAGAGGACACCAGAATGTATCTATATGGAACTAAAGCCACTTCTGAAGAAACGTGCACAAATGGACAGCGACATTTTTTTTCCTATCTACATGCAAAAAAGGAGAATCTAATTCTCAAAGGACTCTGGATTACAAACCAAGTTCTTCATATCTACAATACCCATTATGCACAAAACCTTTGTCACAGAACTTCTGAGAGATTAAGAAATCACCTTTTGCATGTCTGCTACAGCATAAGGAGTAAAGTCCAAGGTCAATTTGAAACTCTGAGGAAAACAATTACAGAAGACACAGAATAAAAATTACAACAATATTACAACAAACTGTGGACCTTTCTGATACATAACAAGGAAAAGAAACTACACAGATTGTGCCTCAATTCAGGACGCTATACAAACAGATACAAAACAAAGCCAAAACCTGACAACTTGGACAACCACTCCATTCCAGACACAAAAGCATCTAACTATGTCATCAATCTCTCAGATTATAAACCCAACAAAGTGGAGCTGGCTGTGCTTTCTAGAGGACTCTTATTTTGTCCTACTAAGGCCCTGGATAAAACTGAACTGTGTAGTGATATGGAACATTATTTCAGGAGACTGCGCTTGAGGGAATATTTCAATAATACACAAGATTCAGAAAGCACTCAGACTGAAGTAAAAGGGATCCTAACAACCAAGAAGAGGTCAGACTGGACACAACCCTCCTTTGGATAAATATATAGACTCCTTCCGACATTTGATAAAATCCACCATCATAGATACTAACAGGAGACAAGCATCCAACATCAGTGCCCAGGAGAGAAAGGCCATACAGGCTTTGAAGACCAACAAAGAAATCACCATTAAATCTGGTGACAATGGTGGTGCAATAGTCATGATAAACACATCAGACTATATGAAGGAAGCAAACAGACCACTTATGGACACACACTACTACAAAACATTGAAGTCGGATCCTACACAGGACTATTACAAGGAACTAAACAAGTAAGTATCTTGTCTGACCGATGAATCCATAAAAGCCAATGACCTGATACCAGAAAGTCCAAGAACAGGGACATTCTACATGCTTCCCAAAATCCACAAATCTGGAAATCCAGGAATACCAATTATTTCATGTGTGGGCACTAGTGTTGAGCGATACCGTCCGATACTTGAAAGTATCGGTATCGGAAAGTATCGGCCGATACCGGCAAAGTATCGGATCTAATCCGATACCGATACCCGATACCAATACAAGTCAATGGGACTCAAGTATCGGACGGTATCCTGATGGTTCCCAGGGTCTGAAGGAGAGGAAACTCTCCTTCAGGCCCTGGGAACCATATTAATGTGTAAAATAAAGAATTAAAATAAAAAATATTGCTATACTCACCTCTCCGACGCAGCCTGGATCTCACCGAGGGAACCGGGAGCCTTCTTTGCTTAAAATGCGCGCTTTTCCTTCCTTCCGTGACGTCACGGCTTCTGATTGGTCGCGTGCCGCCCATGTGGCCGCGACGCGACCAATCACAGCAAGCCGTGACGTAATTTTCAGGTCCTTCTAGGCATTCAGTATTTTAAAATTACGTTCCGGCGTTGTGATTGGTCGCGTCGCGGTCACATGGGCGACGCGACCAATCACAAGCCGTGACGTCACGGGAGGCAGGAGACGCGCGCATTTTAAAATGCGTGCGTCTCCTGCCTCCCGTGACGTCACGGCTTGTGATTGGTCGCGTCGCCCATGTGACCGCGACGCGACCAATCACAACGCCGGAACGTAATTTTAAAATACTGAATGCCTAGAAGGACCTGAAAATTACGTCACGGCTTGCTGTGATTGGTCGCGTCGCGGCCACATGGGCGGCACGCGACCAATCAGAAGCCGTGACGTCACGGAAGGAAGGAAAAGCGCGCATTTTAAGAAAAGAACGCTGCCGGTTCCCTCGGTGAGGTCCAGGCTGCGTCGGAGAGGTGAGTATAGCAATATTTTTTATTTTAATTCTTTCTTTTACACATTAATGTTGTTTCGATACCGATACCCGATACCACAAAAGTATCGGATCTCGGTATCGGAATTCCGATACCCGCAAGTATCGGCCGATACCCGATACTTGCGGTATCGGAATGCTCAACACTAGTGGGCACCCTTACTGAGTGGGTATCTGGATGGGTAGAGGGTATCCTTAAACCCCTGGTAAAGGACACACCTAGCTTCATTCAGGACACAATTGACATATTGAATAAACTATCACCAATAGGTCCTCTACCAGAAGGAACCATCCTGGCCACATGGATGTGGAATGTTTGTACTCTAATATCCCACACCAGGATGGATTAATTGCCTGCAAATTCTTCCTGGAAAACACAGGGACTGATGCAGATTCTGTGGTGAAACTTATAAAATTCATCCTCACACGCAATTACTTTAAATTTGACAACAAGATACATCTACAGGAGACAGGCACAGCAATGGGAAGTAAAATGGCCCCACAGTATGCAAATCTTTTCATGGCCAAGCTTGAAAGTGACTTTTTATCCTCATGTCCCATCAGGCCTCTGGCTTACTACCGCTACATTGATGATATTTTAATCTGGACGGAGTCTGAGCCACAGCTAAAGACGTTCCATGAACAGTTTAATCAATTTCATCCCACCATCAACTTAACACTCAACTATTCCTGCACTGAAATTAACTTTTTGGACACCATCATTAAGCTGCAGAACAATGAAATAGAAACATCCCTGTATCAGAAGTCAATCTATTGTCTACAGCCAAGCTATCAGATAAAATTGTATATGTTCCAACCCCATGGATAGGGATGAACACTTGGTCACCTCAGAAAGACCTTTTGGAATCAGGGCTACCATCCAAGAACAATTCAAAACCAAATTACAAGAGCAACTAGATTATCAAGGAATCACCTGCTACATTACAAAGCTAAAGAAGAAAATAACCGGGTGCCTCTAGTAGTCACATACAATCCAAATCTGGAGGTGCTAAGAGGAGCTGCACAGAAATGACAACCTTTACTACAAAAAGATGCCCGCTTACAATCCATTTTTCCAGATCCTCCGCTATTGTGTTTTAGGCAGCCCCCAAATTTAAGAAGTATCATTGTCAGAAGCTCCCTGTCCTCTCAAACAACTGCAGGAACCCTTCCTTGCAACTAGAAAAAATGTAAAACCTGTCCATTTATAATGACCACAGAGAAAGATCCCCAATTCACATCAGGACTACAAGATCCCAGGAACTTTCAGCTGCATCACATCTAATGTGGTGTACCTAATTATTTGTACTAAATGTTCAACTTGGGGTCTGTATGTAGGGGACACAGGGTAGAAACTGAAAACAAGGATGAACTCTCACCGCCATACAATAAGAGAAAAAAGATTGGATCTACCTGTGGCAATATATTTTTGTCTCCCTGATCATAGCATTATGGACATGACATTACTTGTATTAAAAGGTATTTTCAAATCTCAGAGAGACAAAAAAAAGTCTGGGAATATAAGCTGATGATGACCTTTGACACACTCAGTGCAGGAATGAATGTGTCGCATGGATTTATGTCTTTTTTCATCAATTAAGGAATATGCTCCTCAGACCATGTGGGGTCATCATAACATAGAACCAGACCCCAATCAGAGGACAATAAAACATTCACACTCCTTATCTACGAACTGTTCCAATATTTATGGACATAACTGTTTATCACTCACATAATGGTAATTCTGCTTCACGTCACCTGTCTTATCTATGGCATTTTTCTGTGCTGTGTTGTGCATAAATATGTGATTCTACAGAATTTCCATTAGTCTATGCCTGATGAAGGGAGCGGAGTAGTCTCAAAAGCTTGCAATTTGTTACCATCTTTTCAGTTAGCCATTAAAGGGAACCTGTCACCCCCCAGGTGTTTTTAACTAAAAGAGCCACCTTGTGCAGCACTAATTCTGCATTCTGTCAAGGTGGCTCTTTTAGTTGGGGCCCCTGCCAACGCTGAACTATTCGTTTTTAGAATTTACCTTTCCTACCTGTAGTTTTTCAGGGGGGATGTCTTTTCCCCCCTGACACAAACGCCACCCAGCCATCACTCAGGGCCTCCATGCGCTGGGCGCCTCCTCCGTTTCCTTCATTAATGTCCCCGATGCCTGCGCTGTAAGGTTTTTTTCAGGCATGCACAGTTTAAGCTGCCCTTCGACTCCCATCACATGATGGGAACTTACAGCGCAGGCATCGGGGACGTTAATGAAGGAAGTGGAGGTGGCGCACAGAGGCCCTGAATGATGGCTGGGAGGCGTTTGTGTCAGGGGGGAAAAGACAGGCAGGGACCCCAACTAAAAGAGCCACCTTGACAGAATGCAGCATTAGTGCTGCACGAGGTGGCTCTTTTAGTTAAAAACACCTGGGGGGTGACAGATTCCCTTTAAAAGGTATCAACCACTGAGGACTCTCAATTCTAAATGTTTTCTATCCACTGGCCAACACGGTACCAAGATATATATCTTTCCTGCAAGAAAACAATAAAATTAAAATTTAGATTTTTAGGAGCAAAACATTAAGAATGCAGTGACATGACAAGAATCTGCATACCCAATCACCAAATCATATGCTAAATACTTGCAAGTCAACTTTATGTATGAGAACCTTTGAATCAGTAGTGGATGGTAATATATGGAGCCTGAAAGTCAAAAGTTCAAAACATTGTTAGGCTAAGTTCACATCGCCTTAGTGCCATCCATTTAACGGATCCGATTATGCTGATGCCATAAATCTCTTTTTTCTACAATTGCCCTAATGCATGCACTAACACATGGTACCATTGCGTTGGCATGCGTTAGCAACAGAGGTCTATGCACAGTGAATGCGTCCATTCGCTGTGCATTAGATCTAACGTACCCAAAAACGCAGTAAATTGCGTTCGAGGGTGCATCACAAAGTAACGCATCATCGCTAACGCATGCTGATTTTGACATGCGTTAGGATGCTTTACGATAATGTAAGTCTATGGGCGCATTAACGGATCCGTTACATTGCGTTAGTGCTGCTAAGTAACGGATCCGTTAAATGGATCACCCTAACGCAATGTGAACCTAGCCTTACCCTTTTGATCATCACTGTAACATTTTTCCGAGTGCTACCCAAGGTGCTATCCTATCAAAACTGCAATCCGAGTGCTATTCCAAGTGCTATCCAATGTCCAAGTTATACGTTGGTGTGAGCGAGCCCTGCAAGGACGCCTGTCAGCTGTTTCATACTGCCCAAACCACAGTCAGCAAAGCATCATATCCTGCCTGCATTTTTGTTATAAAATCCAGTTGGAAACTATAGCCAGAGACAATATTAGTCAGGTGCTGTCCCTGGACAGCAATTCCCTGTGCCACTTCAGGTGATTGACAGGTCTTTCAGTATAGGTGAGAGCTGTCAAACACCTCTAGCTGGCAAAATCTGTTCAGAATAAAATATACCTAGCTGCAGTGCAGTACGAACTTCGAGGAAAAAATTAATGGATTGTGCTTTTTTTCTGCCACATGCTACAGATGGCAGAGAAATTCACCTAGTTTCTACAGACAGTAAATTTACGGATTGTTGGCAACCCAGCTGCAGTCATGTAGCCAAGCCCTGATTCATGCTGCCCATGGTTTGAGCAGCATGAATTAGCTGACTGGTTCACTTTAATACATGACACCTGAAGTCACTAAGAGAAGGATCTTACTGCAAACTGTTTTAATATATAGAATAAAAGACCTTTCAGGACGTTTCTGACATTTTGAAAAAAAATCGAACTGCAATATTATATACTTTGTAATAAAGCCCCCCAAATACGTTTTTTCTTTTGCCATGTGATAATTTTCAGATGTTCCGAATTCTCCAGGAGCATTGTGGTTTATGTAGAGACAAATTTTGGATTTCCCATTTACTTACTTTTCTTCAGAGATTAGAATTCCCATACTGCTATAACACAGGATTCTATGCCATTATACTCCCATTACTCTTCCCTAGAGGTATCCAACCTCACCCACTTCATGACTATTCAATGGAGGCTTCACACAGACTCAATGGCAGCAAAGAGGAATGCATGCATTGAACAAACTATATTTGAACCATACATGCTGTGTATGTCTAGCTAATCAACCCATAATCAACCGCCTTGTGACATCATTAATGACATGTCAGAAAGGGCAATAATGAATGCCTGGGAAATGAATGTCAGAGAAAATCAAGAAACACTGCTGAGGGCTTTTGACACCCAATAGAAATCTAATGTATGTCATGACATGTGTTATGATGTCAAATGCCTACCTGGCACATAGTGAAGATGGCCAAAGAGGATGTGACATGCGAGAATGAGGAGAAAGCCATTACAAATACCCAGCCACGTTTGTCACAGGTTAAAAATTAAAAAATAAACATATACTCACCTTCCGAGGAGCCCCTTGTAGTTCTATCGCCTGTGTTTGGTTCAGGCGGCAGCTTCTGGTCCAAGGGTGTGATGACGTCGCGGTCACATGACCGTGACGTCACGGCAGGTCTCTCACGCGCAGGCACGCAGGGCCTGTGATGAAGTCACGGTCACATGACTGTGACATCATGGCAGGTCTTTGTTGCACACCAAACTTAGCACCGGAACCTGCCGCTTGCATAGACCGGTCACCGGAGCGTCGGAAAGGCGGCAGAAGGTGAGTATATAATGATTTGGGTTTTTTTTATTATTTTTAACATTAGATGTTTTTACTATTGAGGCTGCATAGGCAGCCTCAATAGTAAAAACTTGGTCACACAGGGTTAATAGCAGCGGTGGTCCGTTACCGCTGGCATTAACCCTGTGTGAGCCGTGACTGTAGGGAGTAGGGAGTGGGCGCCGGGCTCTCACTGCAGGGGAGTAGGGAGGGACTAATGGGACTGTGCCCATCGCTGATTGGTCGCGGCAGCCATGACAGGCAGCTGGCGAGACCAATCAGCGAATGAATATCCGTGACGGAAGTTGCCGACAGAAAGACGGAAGTACCCCTTAGACAATTATATATAGATTAAATGTGCCCAAGAAGATGTAATACAATTTGGATGAGCAATATAATACCAATGAAATGTACTCCAAACCACGGAATAGTCTATGGGTGAGAAATATAATACCAATAAATTTTTTAAAGAGTTTTTTGAGGCTTATACACCATCGAAATCTACCCAAGAATGTGTGAAAGTCTATGGATAAGCAATATAATACCAATACATTTGTAAGCAAATGTTTTGAGGATTATATACCAACAAAATGTACCAAAGAACACATAATACTACATGGATAGGCAAAATAGTACCGATAAAATTTTGAAAAAGTTTTTAGAGGTTTAGATTACAACTAAATGCACCCAAGAAGACATAATACCCTATGAATTAGCAATATAATACCGATAAATATAAATTTGTAAACAAGTTTTTTTGAGGGTTATAGACCAAATATACCAAGGAAATGAATTCAAGGACATGTAATACTGTATGGCTGAGAAATATAACCCAGCAAAAGTTTTAAACTTCTTTTTTGACTGTTACATATTACAAAAATATATTCCAAAACACAGAATAATGTATGGGTAAGAAATGTAAACTGTATGGATGAGTAGTGTTGAGCAATACCTTCCGATATGCATTGGTATCGGTATCGGATAGTATCGGCCGATACCGGCAAAATATCGGATCTCGCCGATACCGATACCCGATACCAATGCATTTCAATGGGACGCAAAGTATCGGAATGGTTCCCAGGGTCTGAAGGAGAGGAAACTCTCCTTCAGGCCCTGGGATCCATATTCATGTGTAAAATAAAGAATTAAAATAAAAAATATGGATATACTCACCTCTCTGGCGGCCAATGGACTTTACCGATGTAACCGGGAGCCTCCGTTCCTAAGAATGAGCGCGTGAAGGGCCTTCGATGACGTTGCGGCTTCTGATTGGTCACGTGACCGCTCATGTGACCGCTCACGCGACCAATCACAAGCCGCGACGTCATCGCAGGTCCTTCAGGCGCTCATTCTTAGGAACGGAGGCTGCCGGTTACAGCGGTAAGGTCCAGGAGCCGCCGGAGAGGTGAGTATATCCATATTTTTTATTTTAATTCTTTATTTTACACATGAATATGGTTCCGATACCGATTCCCGATATCACAAAAGTATCGGAACTCGGTATCGGAATTCCGATACCGCAAGTATCGGCCGATACCCAATACTTGCGGTATCGGAATGCTCAACACTATGGATGAGTCATTGAATCCATTAAAATTTTTTGAGTATAAACATTTTGAAAGTGTACTTCATGAAGAAAGGAGAAAAGTCCAGCAGCAGGCGGATCCAATAAAAAATCCAAATTTTATTTAGTCACATAAAATTCATGGAAGAACCTAACCCACCACCACCTGAAAGGTTAAAAGGTCTGAAAGACGCATTTGGATACATGTCCCTAGTAGTGATGAGCGAGTATACTCGTTGCTCGAGATTTCCCGAGCACGTTCGGGTGACCTCAGAATATTTGTTAGTGTTCGGAGATTTAGTTTTCATCACCGCAGCTGAATGATTTACAGCTAATTGCCAGGCTGAGTACATGTGGGGGTTGCCTGGTTGCTAGGGAATCCTCACATGTAATCAAGCTGGCTTTTAGATGTAAATCATTTTGCTGAGGTGATCTGAACACTAAAAAATACTCGGAGGTCACCCGAGTGTGCTTGGGAAATCTCGAGCAATGAGTACACTCGCTCATCACTAGTCCCTAGTCATTGCACTGAACAAACTTAAAAATAGAATATTTTATAATGTCCTGCACATATCAGCTGACTCAATCTAACCTATTGCAAGAAACAGTGAGTGGGTGGTCCAAGTGCAGGTGTGGTATGATTAAACAGAATCATTACTTATAGTGATAGAGTAGGTCCTTCCTCACATTCATTTCTCCTGGTAATCACGTTTTCAATATAACTTTCACCCACAGAGCACATTTTCAAATTACCCTGAAAAAACTGATTAAGCATTTCACACCCAGACAATGGGGCACAGTACCCCTATAGCTCAAGAATGTCAGCTCCAGTAGGGTATGTTACAAATGCCACTGATGAAAAGTTGCTAGTATGATCGTGGATCGAGCTGGCATTCCGTAGCCAGACTTGCTATCAGCAGTCAAGTTAAAAATTTCACCCACATAGAATGTTGTTGACACATTTACCCAACAGCTACAACATTTCATCTCCAGTAGTGTACAAGCAGCAGCAGATAAAAGCTCATAGTTTGATTATGGATACAAGTTGGGGATAGGGGAAAATATGTGTAAGTGGGTTGAGAGCTGGCTCAGGGATAGGAAACAAAGGGTGGTTATTAATGGAGCACACTCGGACTGGGTCGCGGTTAGCAGTGGGGTACCACAGGGGTCAGTATTGGGCCCTCTTCTTTTTAACATATTTATTAATGACCTTGTAGGGGGCATTCAGAGTAGAATTTAAATATTTGCAGATGACACTAAACTCTGTAGGGTAATCAATACAGGGGAGGACAATTTTATATTACAGGATGATTTATGTAAACTAGAAGCTTGGGCTGATAAATGGCAAATGAGCTTTAATGGGGATAAATGTAAGGTCATGCACTTGGGTAGAAGTAATAAGATGTATAACTATGTGCTTAATTCTAAAACTCTGGGCAAAACCATCAATGAAAAAGACCTGGGTGTATGGGTGGATGACAGACTCATATTCAGTGGCCAGTGTCAGGCAGCTGCTACAAAGGCAAATAAAATAATGGGATGTATTAAAAGAGGCATAGATGCTCATGAGGAGAACATAATTTTACCTCTATACAAGTCACTAGTGCGACCACACTTAGAATACTGTGCACAGTTCTGGTCTCCGGTGTATAAGAAAGACATAGCTGAACTAGAGCGGGTGCAGAGAAGAGCGACCAAGGTTATTAGAGGACTGGGGGGTCTGCAATACCAAGATAGGTTATTACACTTGGGGCTATTTAGTTTGGAAAAACGAAGACTAAGGGGTGATCTTATTTTAATGTATAAATATATGAGGGGACAGTACAAAGACCTTTCTGATGATCTTTTTAATCATAGACCTGAGACAGGGACAAGGGGGCATCCTCTACGTCTGGAGGAAAGAAGGTTTAAGCATAATAACAGACGCGGATTCTTTACTGTAAGAGCAGTGAGACTATGGAACTCTCTGCCGTATGATGTTGTAATGAGTGATTCATTAATTAAATTTAAGAGGGGACTGGATACCTTTCTGGAAAAGTATAATATTACAGGGTATATACACTAGATTCCTTGATAAGGCGTTGATCCAGGGAACTAGTCTGATTGCCGTATGTGGAGTCGGGAAGGAATTTTTTTCCCCATGGTGGAGTTACTCTTTGCCACATGGGTTTTTTTTGCCTTCCTCTGGATCAACATGTTAGGGCATGTTAGGTTAGGCTATGGGTTGAACTAGATGGACTTAAAGTCTTCCTTCAACCTCAATAACTATGTAACTATGTAACTAAGTTGTGGCCAAGATGCTTGCTACTGCCAGTCCCAGCTCCTTTGCCTTGGGAAGCCCCCCAAGAGTCCCGGGAGCCCAAAGTGTTTCCCTAAAAAAAATTAGGGTTCAAAGCAGGCAACCAAGCCTGAATACTTCAGCTAGGGATAATGGAAGTGTATTCTGTTTCTATTTTTTTGTTTGATCTAACTGGGCCCATGATTAAGAGGAGACACGTTGGAACACAAAGTGAAAGAACTGGACGCAGTCTCAGCCGTCCAATCTCAAACCACCCACAGGAGGGTTTACAGAGTACAAACATGTAATGGAGAATCAGTTTTCTATTCTGGTGACTTAACCTGATATATGTGTATCACATCCAAGAAAGCCAAGTAAAGCAAATTAACCACTTCTCAACTGAGTCAACAGCTGATATTGCAAAACAAAATAGCCACCCATAACAACTTAGAGCCTCTGAAATTAGAATTAGGCCATGTTCACACAGTGCGTTTTTTACCGCGGAACCGCGGCGGTTTTGCCGCTGCGGTTCCGCAGCTGTTTTCCATGCAGGGTACAGTACACTGTACCCTATGGAAAACAGGACACACTGTGCACATGGTCCGGAAATTTAAAAAAAAAGCCGCGCTGAATAGCTCCCGGAAAAAAGAAGGAGCATGTCAATTCTTCTTCCTGAACCGCAGCGGTTCTGCACCCATAGACCTCCATTGTGAGGTCAAAATCGCAGTAAAACACGCAGATCAAAAATATATCTGCGGGTTTTACTGCGGTTTGATGTGCAGAACCGCAGCTGCAGGAAGTGCGGGGAAGCCGGCGGAAGTGCGGGGCCGGAAGTGCGTGGGCGGAGTGTCGTTCCTGAAGACTGTCATCATGGAGGCATACCGTCGCATGGGGATCGATGTCGGGCGTCTGATTGATCTGGTATGTCTGTGTGTCCCCATGCGACGATAGTGCCTCCATTGTGCCAAGTCGCCGTATGGGACTACTACTCCCATCCGGTATTAGGATGGGAGAGTTGTCCCTGTGTCCAGCGACTTAGCACAATGGTAAAGTTACACAAAACACACACAATACACATACATGACACACAGTACATACAACACATAACACAGAGTATATACTCACCAACAGCACACTTGTAGGCGAAGCCCTCGATCCTCCAGGAAAAAATCACAAAATAAAAAATCAAATCCATACTCCCTGTCCGCAGAATCCATAAAACGAGTGTCCCACGCCGATCGGCTGCTCTCCGGCGATACACTGCCAGGAGCTAAGCTCCTAGCAGTGTATCGCGTACTGTTCCGGAGTTCAATGACTCCAGCGTCTCGGTTAACGGCAGTACAGCTGCGTTGAACTTTCCCACGCAGCACTGCCGTTAAGCGAGAGAGCCGGGGTCAATGACCGCCGGTTAACTCGCTCGCGCTTGCGCAGTGACACACCGACAGGAACTATGGCTCCTGTCTGTGTTGCTGCAGCCGTGGAGAGCAGACATATCTCTGGATGTGTCTGTTCTCCATGGAAAATCTTCGTGGGATACGTGGCACTTAAATACGTGACACGTGTCACTTATACGTGATACGTGTCACTTAAATACGTGACACGTGTCACTTATACGTGATACGTGTCACTTAAATACGTGACACGTGTCACTTATACGTGATACGTGTCACTTAAATACGTGATACGTGTCACTTAAATACGTGGCACGTGTCACTTATACGTGATACGTGGCACTGAAATACGTGGCACGTGGCACTTAAATTGTGGCACGTGGCACTGAAATACGTGGCACGTGGCACTGAAATACGTGGCACGTGGCACTGAAATACGTGGCACGTGGCACTGAAATACGTGGCACTGAAATACGTGGCACGTGGCACTGAAATACGTGGCACGTGGCACTGAAATACGTGGCACTGAAATACGTGGCACGTGGCACTTAAATACGTGGCACGTGGCACTTAAATACGTGGCACGTGGCACTTAAATACGTGGCACGTGGCACTGAAATACGTGGCACGTGGCACTGAAATACGTGGCACGTGGCACTTAGGCTATGTTCACATTTGCGTTGTGCGCCGCAGCGTCGGCGCCGCAACACACAACGCAAAGTAAAACGCAGCAAAACGCATGCACAACGCTGCGTTTTGCACCGCATGCGTCCTTTTTTTGATTGATTTTGGACGCAGCAAAAATGCAACTTGCTGCGTCCTCTGCGCCCGGATGCGTGCGCTGCAGTGACGCATGCGGCGCAAAACGCGGAGCGCTGTCATTCAAAACACGGCCACTCATTTTGGTGTTTAGTCCCAAAATGGAGGATGGAAGAAGAAAAGGGTTGGACAAGGAAATGACATCATTTCTTTTTTTTTTTTCCCCCCCCCCCACTGCAGTAAACTTTATTTCTGTCAAACACAGACAATCTGCAGACAAAACTGCATCAAAAAACGCACTAAAAACGCACCAAAAAACGCACCAAAAACGCACCAAAAAACGCACCTGCGTTTTCTGCAGAGACCTGCAGTTTCAGTCAGGAAAAAAAAAGGATGGAAATCCTGAACGTGTGAACATAGCCTTAGTAGTTAAATTATTTTATAGGTTTTAGGCTTTAAACATTTTTTTTTAAACACTACTTGTACAGACATGGCTGCAGAGTATATAGAGGCTTTTGGGCACAGTACCTCCACAGAAGGTAATAACAAATTTCACCCACAGAGTATGTTTCCACATTTATCCCACAGAAGCTGATAACAATTGCACACCCAGAAAATGTCCCACAGATATGGGTTCAAGAATACACAGTATGCAAGAAATGAAACATCTTTTAATGAAAAGATTATTCTAAAACCAAACTGTGTGACAGTGTATTCAATTTTTGAACAACCAAATTTTCTACACCTGTAGCAGCTCAGTTTTTTTAAAAACAAGGATATTTCACAGCAACCAAGTTTTAGAGTATATGTGACAATAGTCAAATTTCTACAACTATACCAGGCAAATTTTGTTTTTTTTCTAATTCAAACAAAAGTAAATTCACACAAACCAAGTTGTAGAGCATATGTGAGAATAGTCAATTTTTGGAACAAAAATATTTTAACTGTTAAAAATTTAAACCAACTGTAATTTTACACAAAGCAAGCAATACTGTATTAACCCCTTAAGCCCCGAGGGTGGTTTGCACGTTAATGACCGGGCCAATTTTTACAATTCTGACCACTGTCCCTTTATGAGGCTATAACTCTGGAACGCTTTGACGGATCTTGGTGATTCTGACATTGTTTTCTCATGACATATTGTACTTCATGTTAGTGGTAAAATTTATTCGATATAAATTGCGTTTATTTGTGAAAAAAATGGAAATTTGGCGAAAATTTTGAAAATTTCACAATTTTCCAACTTTGAATTTTTATGCCCTTAAATCACAGACATATGTCACGCAAGATACTTAATAAGTAACATTTCCCACATGTCTACTTTACATCAGCACAATTTTGGAACCAAAATTTTTTTTTGTGACGGAGTTATAAGGGTTAAAAGTTGACCAGCAATTTCTCATTTTTACAACACCATTTTTTTTTAGGGACCACATCTCATTTGAAGTCATTTTGAGGGGTCTATATGATAGAAAATAACCAAGTGTGACACCATTCTAAAAACTGCACCCCTCAAGGTGCTCAAAACCACATTCAAGAAGTTTATTAACCCTTCAGGTGTTTCACAGGAATTTTTGGAATGTTTAAATAAAAATGAACATTTAACTTTTTTTCACACAAAATTTATTTCAGCTCCAATTTGTTTTATTTTACCAAGGGTAACAGGAGAAAATGGACTGCCAATGTTGTTGCACAATTTGTCCTGAGTACGCTGATACCCCATATGTGGGGGTAAACCACTGTTTGGGCGCATGGCAGAGCTCGGAAGGAAAGGAGCGCCATTTGACTTTTCAATGCAAAATTGACTGGAATTGAGATGGGACGCCATGTTGCTTTGGAGAGCCCCTGATGTGCCTAAACACTGAAACCCCCTACAAGTGACACCATTTTAGAAAGTAGACCCCCTAAGGAACTTATCTAGATGTGTGGTGAGCACTTTGACCCACCAAGTGCTTCACAGAAGTTTATAATGCAGAGCCGTAAAAATAAAAAATCATATTTTTTCACAAAAATTATATTTTCGCCCCCAATTTTTTATTTTCCCAGGGGTAAGAGAAGAAATTGGACCCCAAAAAATGTTGTGCAACTTGTCCTGAGTACGCTGATACCCCATATGTGGGTGTAAACCATTGTTTGGGCGCATGGCAGAGCTTGGAAGAGAAGGAGCGCCATTTGACTTTTCAATGCAAAATTGACTGGAATTGAGATGGGACGCCATGTTGCGTTTGGAGAGCCCCTGATGTGCCTAAACATTGAAACCCCCCACAAGTGACACCATTTTGGAAAGTAGACCCCCTAAGGAACTTATCTAGATGTGTTTTGAGAGCTTTGAACCCCCAAGTGTTTCACTACAGATTATAACGCAGAGCCGTGAAAATATATATATATTTTTTTTTTTTCACAAAAATGATTTTTTAGCCCCCAGCTTTGTATTTTTACAAGGGTAACAGAATAAATTGGACCCCAAAATTTGTTGTCCAATTTGTCCTGAGTACGCTGATACCCCATATGTGGGGGGGAACCACTGTTTGTGCGCATGACAGAGCTCGGAAAGGAAGGAGCGCCATTTGGAATGCAGACTTAAATGGATTGGTCTGCAGCTGTCACGTTGCATTTGCAGAGCCCCTGATGTACCCAAACAGTACAAACCCCCCACAAGTGACCCCATATTGGAAACGAGTCCTCCCAAGGAACTTATCTAGATGTGTTGTGAGAACTTTGAACCCCCAAGTGTTTCACTACACTTTATAACGCAAAGCCGTGAAAATAAAAATTCTTTTATTTTTTCACAAAAATGATTTTTAGCCCCCAGTTTTGTATTTTCACAAGGGTAACAGGATAAATTAGACCCCAAAGGTTGTTGTCCAATTTGTCCTGAGTATGCTGATACCCCATATGTGGGGGGGAACCACTGTTTGGGAGCATGACAGAGCTCAGAAGGGAAGGAGCGCCATTTGGAATGCAGACTTAAATGGATTGGTCAGCAGCCGTCACGTTGCATTTGCAGAGCCCCTGATGTACCCAAACAGTACAAACCCCCCACAAGTGACCCCATATTGGAAACTAGACCGCCAAAGGAACTTATCTAGATGTGTTGTGAGAACTTTGAACCCCCAAGTGTTTCACAAAAGTTTATAACGCAGAGCCGTGAAAATAAAACATCTTTTTTTTTCTCACAAAAAAGATTTTTAGCCCCCCAAATTTTTAATTTTCCCAAGGATAACAAGAGAACTTGGACCACAGAAGTTGTTGTTCAATTTGTTCCGAGTACGCTGATAACCCATATGTTGGGGTAAACCCCTTTTTGGGTGCACGGGAGAGCTCGCAAGGGAAGGAGCACTGTTTTACTTTTTCAACGCAGAATTGGCTGGAATTGAGATTGGACGCCATGTCGCGTTTGGAGAGCCCCTGATGTGCCTGGACAGTGGAAACTCCCCAATTCTACCTGAAACCCTAACCCAAACACACCCCTAACCCTAATCCCAAAGGTAACCCTAACCACACCCCTAGCCCTGACACACCCATAATTCTAATCCCAACCTTAATCCAAACCGTAAATGTAATTCAAACCCTAACCCTAACTTTAGCCCCAACCCTAACCCTAACTTTAGCCCCAACCCTAACCCTAACTTTACCTCCAACCCTAGCCCTAACTCTAACCCTAGCCCTAACCCTAACTTTAGCCCCAACCCGAACCCTAGCCCTAACCCTAACTCTAGCCCTAACCCTAACCCTAGCTCTAATGGGAAAATGGAAATAAATACATTTTTTTAATTTTATTATTTTTCCCTAACTAAGGGGGTGATGAAGGGGGGTTTGATTTACTTTTATAGCGTTTTTTATATCGGATTTTTATGATTGGCAGCTGTCACACACTAAAAGACGCTTTTTATAGCAAAAAAGTTTTTGCGTCTCCACATTTTGAGACCTATAATTTTTCCACATTTTGCTCCACAGAGTCATGTGAGGTCTTGTTTTTTGCGGGACGAGTTGACGTTTTTACTGGTAACATTTTCGGACACGTGACCGTTTTTGATCACTTTTTATTCCGATTTTTGTGAGGCAGAATAACCAAAAACCTGCTATTCATGAATTTCTTTTGGGAGAGGCGTTTATACCGTTCCGTGTTTGGTAAAATTGATAAAGCAGTTTTATTCGACGGGTCAATACGATTACAGCGATATGTCATTTATATCATTTTTTTATGTTTTGGCGCTTTTATACGATAAAAACTATTTTATAGAAAAAATAATTATTTTAGTATCGCTTCATTCTCAGGACTATAACTTTTTTATTTTTTTGCTGATGATGCTGTATTGTGGCTTGTTTTTTGCGGGACAAGAGGACGTTTTCAGCGGTACCATGATTATTTATATCAGTCTTTTTGATCGCGTGTTATTCCACTTTTTGTTCGGCGGTATGGTAATAAAGCGTTGTTTTTTGCCTCGTTTTTTTTTTTTTTCTTACGGTGTTTACTGAAGGGGTTAACTAGTGGGGCAGTTTTATAGGTTGGGTCGTTACGGACGCGGCGATACTAAATATGTGTACTTTTATTGTTTTGTTTTTTTTATTTAGATAAAGAAATGTATTTATGGGAATAATATATATTTTTTTTATTATTATTTATTTAGGAATTTTTTTTTTGTTTTTTTACACATGTGGAAAAATTTTTTTTTTACTTTTTTACTTTGTCCCAGGGGGGGACATCACAGATCGATGATCTGATAGTGTGCACAGCACTCTGTCAGATCACCGATCTCACTTACATCGGTGCAGGCTTACCATCGTCTGCTCTGAGCAGGCACTCGGTAAGCCACCTTTCTCCCTGCAGGACCCGGATGCCGCGGCCATCTTGGATCCGGGACCTGCAGGGAGGAAGGAGGTAGGCGTTGCTCCGGGGGTCTCAGGGAAGCCCGCAGGGAGCCCCCTCCCTGTGCGATGCTTCCCTATACCGCCGGTACACTGCGATCATGTTTGATCGCGGTGTGCCGGGGGTTAATGTGCCGGGGGCGGTCCGAGACCGCTCCTGGCACATAGTGCCGGATGTCAGCTGCGATAGGCAGCTGACACCCGGCCGCGATCGGCCACGCTCCCCCCGTGAGCGCGGCCGATCGCGTATGACGTACTATCCCGTCACCCGGAATTAAGTCCCAGGTCACCTTGACGGGATAGTACGTCATACGGGATTAAGGGGTTAATGACTGATTGAATCATGAAAAAAATGAGGTTTTTTTGTGTGTGTTATACACCACCATAAATGTACCCAACAACATGGAATACTGTATGGATGCGCAACATAAAGCCGATAAATTTTGGATCAATTTTTTTGAGGGTTACATACCAATGAAATGTAACCCAGAACACGGAATACTGAATAGGATGAGCAAAATAATACTGATACATATTGGATCAAATTTTTTGAGGGTTATGTACCAACGGAATTTATCCCAGACCACAGAATAGTATATGGGCGAGCAATATAATACCAAAACATTTTTTAACAAGTTTTTTGAGTTATATGCCTAGGAAATGTACTCCAGACCATGACATAGTCTATGGGTAAGCAATAATACACCATTTTTTGAGGGTTACAGACCAAGAAAATGTACCCAAGAACACGTTATGTTGTTTGGGTGAGCGATATAATAAGGATAATTTAGAAAAAAAAAATTAGGGTTATTTACCAACGGAATGTAACCAAGAACACGTTATTTTGTATTGTTGAGAAATGTAACCGAGCAAAATGTTTTAACTTTTTTTTAATGTAATATATCGCAAAAATATACCCCAGAACAAGAAATAATGTGTGGGTAAAAAATATAAAGAAACAAGCAACATTTAAAATATGTTTTGTAGTGTTATATACCACCAAAATGTAACAGAAAACACATAATACTCTTTCTCTTAATATTTTTTTGCAAGTTTTGCTACTAAGGTAATGCAACAGTAACTGTGTTAAACTGCATGGATGAGTCATTGAATCCTTAAAAAATTTTTAAAGGAAATATTTTGAAAGCATCCTTTATGTATTTATACACTCATAAATAATTTGCAGCTAGTCATCCATAGACTCCTGAAAGGCAACAACTGTTGGGCCTCATTGAAATATTTTTCCAGTGTAATTGCTCTACTCCTACACTTACAAAGACTTTGCACAAAGAAGTAAGCCAATAAAAAAATTTAAACATGGTAAATAATACAGTAATCTTCCTCAGGTGTCAGCTTCTCCATCTCCTTCCTCTTGAGGCTGGGGGGACTGCCTCCACCTGCTTCACGGAGCCCGATTCCAAGCTGCCTGTGTTTTAGGCTATGTGCACACATTGAGTATTTGCTGGCAGAAATTTCTGGTTTCGCATCTCTTGGCAGGAAAAATGCTGCTGCAAAAATGCGTGTTTTGCCGCGTATTGGTGCGTTTTTGCCGTATTTGTGTATGCGTTTTTGCTTGCATTTTTGTACAGAAATTAAGGCTTTTTTGAGCTAAATAAAGATATTTTTAAAAAAAGTTTTGTGATGTAATTTCTTGGCTCAAAGCCACCTTTTTCACACTGAAGCAGTGTGGCATCAGGGTAATGGGATTAGGGCAGCAGTTGTCATTTACAAGTAGCTTTAGGCTTAAGGTACCGTCAAACTCAGCGACGCTGCAGCGATATAGACAACGAGCCGATCGCTGCAGCGTAGCTGTTTAGGTCACTGTAGAGATGTCAAACACAGCAGCTCCACAACGATGCAGGAGCGATCCTGTGACGTAGCGGTGAACGCACTTATCGTTCTCACAGGTCGTTAGCTCCATGTTTAACATTGCTGACATCGTTGCTTTTGCTGTCAAACATGACGATACACGCCAATCTGATGACCAAATAAAGTTCTGGACTTCTAGCTCTGACCAGCTATATCACAGCGGGATCCAGATCGCTGCTGCGTGTCAAACACAATGAGATCACTAACCAGGACGCTGCAACGTCACGGATCGATGTCGTTCTCGTTGTAAAGTTGTTTAGTGTGAAGGTACCTTTAGTAATGAAAAGGTGTCAACCCGAAACCCTCATTACTAAGCTGATAAGCACAATCCTACACAAACAAACACACACAAACCTACACACACATTGTCACCAGCCTATGTAGGAGTGCTTACCTCTTTACTCCCAAGGGTGGTTTGCACGTTAATGACTGGGCCAATTTTTACAATTCTGACCACTGTCCCTTTATGAGGTTATAACTAGGGTTGAGCGACTTTTGCTTTTTTAGGATCGAGTCGGGTTTCGTGAAACCCGACTGTCTCGAAAGTCGGATTGTGTAAAATCGGCCGATTATTGTGAAAAGTCGGGGGGCCGACCAAAACACGAAACCCAATGCAAGTCAATGGGGATTTTTTTTTTTTCTCTCTCTCTCTCTTCTCCCCTCCGTCCCTGCAAAGTTTGTGTTTCACTGTGCAAATTGCTATATCCCAAATGTTAAGATGGCGGTTTTACCCCCTGTGACGCCGCACAAAGCAAGCCGGAACCTATGTCATCACACTGCCCACACTCTTTCATTGGCTGAAAAAATGGCGGGGAAAGCGTCATATGAAACGCGACTTTGGCGCGAAGATCGCCGACCGCATGGCCGATCCCACAGTGGGATCGGGTCGGGTTTCATGAAACCCGACTTTGCTGAAAGTCGGCGACTTTTGAAAATGTCCGATCCGTTTTGCTCAACCTTAGTTATAACTCTGGAAAGCTTCAACGGATCCTGATGATTCTGACAATGTTTTCTTGTGACATATGGTACTTCATGACAGTGGTAAAATTTCTTTGATATTACATGTGTTTATTTTTGTGGTTTTTTTTTAAATTTTGCAATTTTCCAACTTTGAATTTGTATGCCCTTAAATCACAGACATACAGTACCTAAACAGTAGAACCCTCCACAAGTGACCCCATATTGGAAACTAGACCCCCAAGGAACTTATCTAGATGTGTTGTGAGAACTTTGAACCCCCAAGTGTTTCACAACAGTTTATAACACAGAGCCGTGAAAATAATAATCATTTTTTTCCACACAAATTATTTTTTAGCCCCCAGTTTTGTATTTTCCCAAGGGTAACAGGAGAAATTGGACCCCAAAAGTTGTTGTCCAATTTGTCCCGAATCTCCAGGCGTCACTTTGCATTTGCAGAGCCCCTGATGTACCTAAACAGTAGAAACCCCCCACAAGTGACCCCATATTGGAAACTAGACCCCCCAGGGAACTTATCTAGATGTGTTGTGAGAACTTTGAACCCCCAATTGTTTCACTATAGTTTATAACGCAGAGCCGTGAAAATAAAAAATCTTTTTTTTTCCACACAAATTATTTTTTAGCCCCCAGTTTTGTTTTTTCCCAAGGGTAACAGGGGAAATTGGACACCATAAGTTATTTTACAATTTGTCCTCAGTACGCTGATACCCCATACGTTGGGGTAAACCCCTGTTTGGGCGCACTGCAGAGCTTGGAAGGGAAGGAGCACTGTTTTACTTTTTCAACGCAGAATTGGCTGGAATTGAGATCGGACGCCATGTCGCATTTGGAGAGCCCCTGATGTGCCTTAACAGTGGAAACACCCCCAATTCTAACAGAAATACTAACACAAACACACCCCTAACCCTAATCAGGGCCGTATTTGCCACTAGGCACTTGAGGGCACGTGTCTAGGGCGGCAGGATGCGGGGGGCGCACTTAAGCTAGGCTTTTTTTTTTTTTTTAATAAAAGTCCGTGGTCAAGTGCCTGCCCCCCCTCCCTGAAGACGTCATACTCACCTTCCTCCAGCGATGGCTGCAACTCCGTCTCAGCGCCGGCAGTGCGTCCTGTCTTCAGCGGTCACGTGGTACCGCTCATTAAGGTGATGAATATCATTAACCCCTTTCTGACCTCGGACGGGATAGTACGTCCGAGGTCAGAACCCCCGCTTTGATGCGGGCTCCGGCTGTGAGCCGGCATCAAAGCCGGGACATGTCAGCTGTTTTGTACAGCTGACATGTGCCCGCAATAGCGGCGGGTGAAATCGCAATTCACCCGCCGCTATTAACAAGTTAAATGCCGCTGTCAAACGCAGACAGCGGCATTTAACTGGCGCTTCCGGCCGGGCGGCCGGAAACGAGCGCATCGCTGACCCCGTCACATGATCGGGGGTCCGCGATGCTTCTGAATTGTAACCAAAGAGGTCCTTGAGACCTCTATGGTTACTGATCCCCGGTAGCTGTGAGCGCCACCCTGTGGTCGGCGCTCACAGCACACCTGCATTTCTGCTGCATAGCAGTGAACATCAGATTGCTGCTATGTAGCAGAGCCGATCGAGTTGTGCCAGCTTCTAGCCTCCTATGGAGGCTATTGAAGCATGACAAAAGTAAAAAAAAAGTAAAAAAATGTGAAAAAAATAAAAAAATATAAAAGTTTAAATCACCCCCCTTTCGCCCCATTCAAAATAAATCAATAAAAAAAAATCAAACCTACACATATTTGGTATCGTCGCATTTAGAATCGCCAGATCTATCAAAAAAAAAAAGGATTAACCTGATCGCTAAACAGTGTAGCGAGAAAAAAATTTGAAACGCCAGAATTACGTTTTTTTGGTCGCCACGACATTGCATTAAAATGCAATAATGGGCGATCAAAAGAACGTATCTGCATTGAAATGGTATAATTAAAAATGCCAGCTCGGCACGCAAAAAATAAGCCCTCAATCGACCCCAGATCACGAAAAATGGAGACGCTACGGGTATCGGAAAATGGCACAATTTATTTTAGCAAAGTTTGGAATTTTTTTTAACCACTTAGATAAAAAAGAACCTAGTCATGTTTGGTGTCTTTGAACTCGTAATGACCTGGAGAATCATAGTGGCAGGTCAGTTTTTGCATTTAGTGAACATAGCAAAAAAGCCAAACAAAAAACAAGTGTGAGACTGCAACTTTTTTTCAATTTCACCGCACTTGGAATTTTTTTCCTGTTTTCTAGTACACGACATGCTAAAACCAATGATGTCGTTCAAAAGTACAACTTGTTTCTCAAAAAATAAGCCCTCACATGGCCATATTGACAGAAAAATAAAAAAGTTATGGCTCTGAGAAGGTGGGGAGCGAAAAACGAACACGGAAAAATGGAAAATCCCAAGGTCATGAAGGGGTTAAGGAGCCATGCACGCAGGGGAGGAGGATGGGGGAGCAATGCACGCAGGGGAGGTGTTTAGAGGAGCCATGCACGCAGGAGAGGAGGATGGTGGAGCCATGCACACAGGGTGAGAGGATAGAGGAGCCATGCACAGAGGGGAGGAGGATGGGGGAGCCATGCACGCAGGGTGAGAGGATAGAGGAGCCATGCACGCAGGGGAGGATAGAGGAGCCATGTATGCAGGGGAGGATAGTGGAGCAATGTATGCAGGGGAGGAGGATAGAAGAGCCATGCACGCAGGGTGGGAGGATAGGGGAGCCATGCACGCAGGGGAGGAGGATGGGGGAGCCATGCACGCAGGGTGAGAGGATGGAGGAGCCATGCACACAGGGGAGGAGGATGGAGGAGCCATGCAAGCAGATGAGAAGGATGGGGGAGCCATGCATGCAGGGGAGACAGATGGGGGAGCCATGCACGCAGGGTGGGAGGATAGAGGAGCCATGCATGCAGGGGAGTAGGATGGGGGAGCCATGCACGCAGGGTGAGAGGATAGAGGAACCATGCATGCAGGGTGGGAGGATAGGGGAGCCATGCACGCAGGGGAGGAGGATGGGGGAGCCATGCACGCAGGGGAGGATAGAGGAGCCATGCATGCAGGGTGAGAGGATGGAGGAGCCATGCACGCAGGGGAGGAGGATGGGGGAGCCATGCACGCAGGGTGAGAGGATGGAGGAGCCATGCACGCAGGGTGGGAGGATAGAGGAGCCATGCACGCAGGGTGAGAGGATAAAGGAGCCATGCGCGCAGGGGAGGAGGATGGGGGAGTGTTGTGAATTTGGTTTTTGGGCTCCCCCGGTGGTCACTGGTGGTACTGGACTTGTGTGCTTCACTTTCTCTGTTCACCTGTTTCCATCAGGATATGGGTGTATCCTATTTAGCCTTGCTGCTCAGTTATTCTAGTGCCGGCCATCAATGTAACCAGAGCCTTTCTGTTGCATGTTCCTGCTTCTAGACTACTATCAGCTAAGTTGGACTCTTAGTCCTAAGTTTATTTTGCATTTTTGTTCCAGTTCACAGTTATGTTATTTTTCTGTAGCTGGAAGCTCTTGTGGGCCGAAATTGCCACTCCGGTGTCATGAGTTGACACATGAGTCTTAAAGTAATTTCGGGATGGTATTTTAATAGGGTTTTCAGCTGACCGTGAAGTTCCCTATTGTATCTTCTTGCTATCTAGTAAGTGGACCTCGCTTTGCTGAACCTACCTTCATACTGCGTATGTCTTTTCCTCTGAACTCACCGTCAATATATGTGGGGGGCTTCTGTCTCCTTTTTGGGGGAATTTCCCTAGAGGTAAGCCAGGTCTGTCTTTTCCTCTATTAGGGTTAGTTAGTCCTCCGGCTGGCGCTAGGCGTCTAGGGATAAAACGTAGGTACGCCACCCGGCCACTGTTAGTTGTGTGGTAGGTGTAGCTCACGGTCAGCTCGAGATTCCATCACCCAAGAGCTGTTCTGTTATTTATGTTCTCTGACGTTCCCTTGCCATTGGGAACCATGACAGTATGGCCGGCCCAGTGTTAAAACCGTTGGCAGAAGAAAGGAGAGAAAAAGAAGTCTGCAGATTTTTGTTTTTTCTTTTCCCTCTGAGCTTGCTCTATAGTTGACTTAGTTGCATTTCTGCTCTGATTGCAGCCTTTGTCTCTCTCTCTCCTTCTAATCCTTGAATGGCTCTGATCTCACCTGATTAAAATGGATCCTCAGAGTTTGGCTACAGGTTTGAATAATCTTGCTACGAAGGTTCAAAATTTACAGGATTTTGTTATTCATGCTCCTATATCTGAACCTAGAATTCCTATACCAGAATTTTTCTCCGGGGATAGATCTCGTTTCCTGAATTTCAAAAATAATTGTAAATTATTTCTTTCCCTGAGATCTCGCTCCGCTGGAGATCCCGCACAGCAGGTTAAGATAGTAATTTCCTTGCTGCGGGGTGACCCTCAAGACTGGGCATTTGCATTGGCACCCGGGGATCCTGCGTTGCTCAATGTGGATGCGTTTTTTCTGGCTTTGGGGTTCCCTGCACCTACAGGTCTGAATGAGTCCATGACAATGGCTATTCAGATTGATCGGCGTTTGCGGGAGCGCAAACCTGTGCACCATTTGGCGGTGTCTTCTGAGAAGGCTCCAGAAAATATGCAATGTGATAGAATTCTGTCCAGAAGCGAACGGCAGAATTTTAGGCGAAAAAATGGGTTGTGCTTCTATTGTGGTGATTCAACTCATGTTATATCAGCATGCTCTAAACGTACAAAAAAGGTTGATAAGTCTATTTCAATTGGCACTTTACAGTCTAAGTTTATTCTGTCTGTGACCTTGATTTGTTCATTATCGTCAATTACCGCGGATGCCTATGTCGACTCTGGCGCCGCTTTCAGTCTAATGGATTGGTCCTTTGCCAGGCGCTGTGGGTTTGATCTAGAGCCTCTGGAAGTTCCTATACCTCTGAAGGGTATTGACTCTACACCATTGGCTAGTAATAAACCACAATACTGGACACAAGTGACTATGCGTATGAATCCAGACCATCAGGAGATGATTCGCTTCCTTGTGTTGTACAATCTACATGACGTTTTGTGTCTGCGGATCAGGATGACTGGGTTGCCTTTTTGCCGTTGGCGGAGTTTGCCCTCAATAATCGGGCTAGTTCTGCCACTTTGGTTTCTCCTTTCTTTTGCAATTCGGGGTTTCATCCTCGTTTTTCTTCCGGTCAGGTGGAGTCTTCGGATTGTCCTGGAGTGGATACTGTGGTGGATAGGTTGCATCGGATTTGGGGACAGGTGGTGGACAATTTGGAGTTGTCCCAGGAGAAGACTCGGCATTTTGCTAACCGCCGTCGTCGTGTTGGTCCTCGTCTTCGTGTTGGGGACTTGGTGTGGTTGTCTTCTCGTTTTGTCCCTATGAGGGTTTCTTCTCCTAAGTTTAAGCCTCGGTTCATCGGCCCGTATAAGATTTTGGAGATTCTTAACCCCGTGTCCTTTCGATTGGACCTCCCAGCATCTTTTTCTATCCATAATGTCTTCCATCGGTCATTATTGCGCAGGTATGAGGTACCGGTTGTGCCTTCCGTTGAGCCTCCCGCTCCGGTGTTGGTTGAGGGTGAATTGGAGTACGTTGTGGAGAAGATCTTGGACTCCCGTGTTTCCAGACGGAGACTTCAGTATCTGGTCAAGTGGAAGGGCTACGGTCAAGAGGATAATTCTTGGGTGACAGCCTCTGATGTTCATGCCTCTGATTTGGTCCGTGCCTTTCATAGGGCTCGTCCTGATCGCCCTGGTGGTTCTTGTGAGGGTTCGGTGCCCCCTCCTTGAGGGGGGGTACTGTTGTGAATTTGGTTTTTGGGCTCCCCCGGTGGTCACTGGTGGTACTGGACTTGTGTGCTTCACTTTCTCTGTTCACCTGTTTCCATCAGGATATGGGTGTATCCTATTTAGCCTTGCTGCTCAGTTATTCTAGTGCCGGCCATCAATGTAACCAGAGCCTTTCTGTTGCATGTTCCTGCTTCTAGACTACTATCAGCTAAGTTGGACTCTTAGTCCTAAGTTTATTTTGCATTTTTGTTCCAGTTCACAGTTATGTTATTTTTCTGTAGCTGGAAGCTCTTGTGGGCCGAAATTACCACTCCGGTGTCATGAGTTGACACATGAGTCTTAAAGTAATTTCGGGATGGTATTTTAATAGGGTTTTCAGCTGACCGTGAAGTTCCCTATTGTATCTTCTTGCTATCTAGTAAGTGGACCTCGCTTTGCTGAACCTACCTTCATACTGCGTATGTCTTTTCCTCTGAACTCACCGTCAATATATGTGGGGGGCTTCTGTCTCCTTTTTGGGGGAATTTCCCTAGAGGTAAGCCAGGTCTGTCTTTTCCTCTATTAGGGTTAGTTAGTCCTCCGGCTGGCGCTAGGCGTCTAGGGATAAAACGTAGGTACGCCACCCGGCCACTGTTAGTTGTGTGGTAGGTGTAGCTCACGGTAAGCTCAAGATTCCATCACCCAAGAGCTGTTCTGTTATTTATGTTCTCTGACGTTCCCTTGCCATTGGGAACCATGACAGGGGAGCCATGCACACAAGGTGAGAGGATAGAGGACCCATGCATGCAGGGGAGGAGGATGGGGGAGCCATGCACGCAGGGTGGGAGAATAGGGGAGCCATGCACGCAGGGGAGGAGGATGGGGGAGCCATGCATGCAGGATGGGAGGATGGGGGAGCCATGCACGCATGGTGGGAAGATGGGGGAGCCATGCATGCAGGGTGGGAAGATGGGGGAGCCATGCACGCAGGGTGGGAAGATGGGGGAGCCATGCACACAGGGTGAGAAGATGGGGGAGACATGCACGCAGGGTGGGAAGATGGGGGAGCCATGCACACAGGGTGGGAAGATGGGGGAGCCATGCATGCAGGGTGGGAGGATGGGGGAGCCATGCACGCAGGGTGGGAGGATGGGGGAGCCATGCACGCATGGTGAGAACATGGGGAGCCATGCACACAGGGTGGGAAGATGGGGGAGCCATGCACATAGGGTGGGAAGATGGGGAGCCATGCATGCAGGGTGGGAAGATGGGGAGCCATGCATGCAGGGTGGGAAGATGGGGGAGCCATGCACACAGGGTGGGAAGATGGGGGAGCCATGCACACAGGGTGAGAGGATAGAGGAGCCATGCATGCACGGGAGGAGGATAGAGGAGCCATGCACGCAGGGTGGGAGGATGGAGGAGCCATGTATGCAGGGGAGGAGGATGGGGGAGCCATGCACACAGGGTGAGAGGATAGAGGAGCCATGAATGCAGGGGAGAAGGATGGGGGAGCCATGCACGCAGGGGAGAAGGATGGGGGAGCCATGCACGCAGGGTGGGAGGATAGAGGAGCCATGCATGCAGGGGAGAAGGATGGGAGAGCCATGCATGCAGGGTGAGAGGATAGAGGAGCCATACATGCAGGGGAGAAGGATGGGGGAGCCATGCACTCGGTGAGAGGATAGAGGAGCCATGCATGCAGGGTGGGAGGATAGGGGAGCCATGCATGCAGGAAAGGAGGATGAGGGAGTCATGTACGCAGGGGAGGAGGATTGAGGAGCCATGCACGCAGGGTGGGAGGATAGAGGAGCCATGCACGCAGGTTGAGAGGATAGAGAAGCCATGCTCTCAGGGTGGGAGGATAGAGGAGCCATGAATGCAGGGTGAGAGGATAGAGGAGTCATGCACGCAGAGGAGGAGGATGGGGGAGCCATGCACACAGGGTGGGAGGATAGGGGAGCCATGCACACAGGGGAGGAGAATGTGGGAGCCATGCATGCAGGGTGGGAAGATGGGGGAGCCATGCCCACAGAATGGGAAGATGGGGGAGCCATACACACAGGGTGGGAAGATGGGGGAGCCATGCACACAGGGTGGGAGGATGGAGTATAAATATGGAGTATAAATACTGGGCCCTATAGGGGGGACACAGTGTAAGAGGACAGTGTGAAGAGGGGGCCGGTATAGAAAGGAGAGGTCAGTGTGAAGAGTATGTACCATAAGAGGGACAGTGTGGGGTCATATTTTGTGCAGACAATATAGTGAGGGGCAATTTGTTATTCAGGAGCATTATAATGACACTTGTATCTTTAAAGGTGTAATGTGGAGATTTTCTGCAAAAGAGCAGAGAAGATGGAGGTCTGCAGAGACGGCTGTGGATGAGAAAAGTCATCATGGGGTCTGGACAAGATGAAGAAAAGAACGGCTCCAGAGGCTACGTCAGCTATCAGGTACCTGGATGTAAATATTATTTGTGATGCTAACTCTCATGTTTTTATTTATGTTAGGAGCATTAAAGGGGATGTCCAGGTTTGTAATGAGTCTGCAGTCATTCTTTGTGACTGCAGACTTCTGAATTCTCACAGTGCGCACTGCACGCTGTCAGGATTCTCTCGTGCTGGCGATCTACATACATGCGGTCACGTGCTGACTAGACTGTGTGGCCTCACTCTATGAAAATTAACTGAGTGAGGCCGGGCACGTCTAGTCGGAATGTGGTGAGAAGTATACAAATCACATACTTGTGCTGACATGACTGTCCACCGGCAAGGGAGAATCCTAAAAGTGTGCAGTGCATGAGTTGTGAGAATTCAGAAGCTGCGATGTCAGGATTCAGCTCTGCAGGTTCCAGTAGTCATCACATGGGCACTTCACTCACATGCGACTTTCACACTTATGGTCCTGTCACAACGAGCTTCCCTTCTGCTTCTCTCAGTTTTTTTACTGATCATTGAGAGCATTAGGGGGAGGAGCTCGTGGGCACATGACTGAGTGTGCAAATCGCATATGTCCTTGGTGGAGGGGGGGCACCAAGATGAATTCTTGCCCCTGGTGCCAGAAACCCTAGATACACCTCTGCTGGTATGCTACTGCGAGCGGCGATTACCGGGTCTGGTAGAGGGAGGTCTGTGCACAGTGCAGCACAGGCAGTGAGGCAGGGACTGAAGGTGTGCACAGAGAGAGAATGGAGACCCGGAGACTGCCCGTCCCATTCTACGCCTTAGCCTGGAGCCCTAATTATCATAGGAATATGTCAGTTAATAAATTGTTTTTCTAAAGCTTTATAGTGTAGTTTTAGGTTAGAGGGATGGTTAGGGATGAGCTAGCGAGGTGCAGGGACAGGTAGTGATGGCTACTTGCGGACATGTGCGGCAATTGCAGTTTTGCACTTGCGATGATGCAAAAAACACTGCTAGCAGTGTTTTTTTCCATTGCTTCAAGTACTGCTTTTGCCGGATCGCGGCAAAACCGCAAGTGCCGCACATGTCTGCAAGTCCCATAGAGAATGAATGAGGCCAAACGCACTGTTGCCGTAAGTGATCCATTACGCTGCAGATGCAGAAAAACTGCCGGATCTACTGCAAAAGGCTACTTTCACATCAGCGATTTTTGCCAAAGTCACTGCCGATAGTGTCATACTCACCAAAGGGGGAGGCAGCACTAAAAGTGCTTAGGGCAGCAGAAACTCTAAATACAGCCCTGACCCTAATCCCAACCCTAACCATAACCCTAACCACACCCCTAACCCGAACATGTCCGTAACCCTAATCCCAACCATACCCCTAACCCCAACACATCCCTATCCCTAATCCCAACCCTAATCACACCCCTAACTCCAACACACCCCAAACCCTATTCCCAACCATAACCCTAACCACACCCCTAACCCTAATCCCAACTGTAAACGTAATCCAAATGCTAACTTTAGCCCCAACCCTAACCCTAAATTTAGCCCAAAACACTAACCCTAACTTTAGCCCCAACCCTAACTGTAGCCCCAACCCTAACCCTAACTTTAGCCCCAACCCTAACTGTAGCCCCAACCCTAACTGTAGCCCCAACCCTAACCCTAGCCCCAACACTAACCCTAATGGGAAAATGGAAATAAATATATTTTTTTAATTTTATTATTTTTCCCCAACTAAGGGGGTGATGAAGGCGGGTTTGGTCAACTTTTATAGTGGGTTTTGTTTGATTGGCAGCTCTCACACACTAAAAGACGCTTTTTATTGCAAAAAATAGTTTTTGTGTCTCCACATTTTGAGAGCTATAATTTTTCCATATTTTGGTCCACAGAGTCATGTGAGGTCTTGTTTTTAGCGAGACAAGTTGACGTTTTTATTGGTACCATTTTCAGGTACATGACATTTTTAATTGCTTTTTATTCCGATTTTTGTGAGGCAGAATGACCAAAAACCAGCTATTCATGAATTTCTTTTGGGGGGGCGTTTATACCGTTCCACGTTTGGTAAAAATTGATAAAGCGGTTTTATTCTTTGGGTCAGTACGATTACAGCGATACCTCATTTATATAATTTTTTAATGTTTTGGCTCTTTTATACAATAAAAACCATTTTATATAAAAAATAACTATTTTTGCATCCCTTTATTCTGAGAACTATAACTTTTCTATTTTTTGCTGATGATGCTGTGTGGTGGCTTGTTTTTTGCGGGACAAGATGACATTTTCAGCGGTACCATGATTATTTATATCTGTCTTTTTGACCGCGTGTTATTCCACTTTTTGTTCATCGGTATGATAATAAAGCGTTATTTTTTGCCTCATTCTTTTTTTTTTGCGGTGTTCACTGAAGGGGTTAACTAGTGGGACAGTTTTATAGGTCAGGTCGTTATGAACGCGGCGATACTAAATATGTGTACTTTTATTGTTTTTTTTATTTAGATAAAGAAATGTATTTATTGGAACAATATTTTTTTTTATTTCTTTATTCAGGAATTTTTATTTTTTTTACACATGTAATTTTTTTTTTACTTTATAACATTGCCTCAGGGGGGGACAGCATGTTATAGTGTCAGATCGCTGATCTGACACTTTTCAATGCAATGTATCAGATCAGCGATCTGACAGGCGTTGAAGGGAGGCCTCCCAGCGCCTGCTCTTAGCAGGCGCTTGAAAGCCACCTCACTGCAGGACCCGGAAGGAACCCCGCGGCCATTTTGGATCCAGGGCCTGCAGGGAGGAGACACTCGGAACAACGGGATCAGATCGCGTTGTACCGAGGGTCTCAGGTAAGCCTGCAGGGAGCCCCCTCCCTGCACGATGCTTCCCTATGCCGCCGGAACGCTGCAATTATGTTTGATCATAGTGTTCCGGGGGATAATATGCCAGGAGCGGTCCGTGACTGCTCCTGGCACATAGTGTCGGATGTAACCTGTAATAATCAGCTGACACCCGGCGGCGATCGGCCGTGCTCCCCCATGAGCGTGGCCAATCACCTATGAGGTACTATTCCATCGATGGTCATATGAGCCCATACCACCTCAACAGGATAGTATGTCTAATGTCAGAAAGGGGTTAACAGAACTAACGTACATAAGCTGTAACCAGACAGCAACTGTTAATTTTAAAGAAAAAAAATAAAAAAAAATTGTGTGGGCTCCCACATAATTTTAATTACCAGCAGAGGGAGAGCCGACCTCTGGGGGAAGATGTTTATTGCCTGGGAAGGGGGTAATACTCATGGATCTTCCCAGGCTAATAATATCAGCACACAACTGTATTATTACCCTCTACTGGCTATCAAAATGGGGGACCCCATAAAAAATGGGGCACCTATGGGGCGCCAAAAGACACCTATCCATTAGTAAGCTCATAGTGAAATTGCATAAAAACACAGCCAGCCAGAATAAAGTACTTTATTTGAAATAATGGCACAAACTCCTTTATTGAATCTTTATTAAACTAAACTCATCGAACGCCTAATCCACCGAAGACAACGTCTTCTGCAACAAAAATAAAATAATAAACCACAATATTCCTCACCTGTCCGCATAGAAGATAATCCATAATGTCCCACGATGATCCTGATCACTTTGAGAACAGTCACATCGGAGATGTGATTGCTCTCAAAGACAGATGACAATACACTGACAGGAGGTAATCACTCGCAGTGTATAGCACTGAGCTGCCGTGAGCGAGTTCACTGGAGTTCATCAGCTGATCAGATTCGGTGATCTCCCTTACGGCACTACTGCTGCATGGGAAAGCTCTCATTCAGCGGTGCCATAAGTGACAGTATGGAGCTGATGAACTCTGGTAAACTTTCTCGGCAGCTCAATGATACACTGCAGGAGCGATTACCTCCTGTCAGTGTATTGTCATCAGCCAGGTAGAGTGCACCCGATGTGACTGTTATACACATGAGATCACTGTGGGACACTCAGATTACATGGACTATGGCAGATTAGTGAATATATGCTTGTTTATTATTTTACATTATTTCTAGGAGACGAGGGTTTCGGGGATTTGGTGCTATATGAGTGTAATGTTTTTTTTATTTCTATGTGAATATGTATGTAACTTTACTTACATACTGTGAGCACAGGCGCCGGCAGATGATACAACTCCCATCAGCAGCACCTGCTGTCACTGTTATCAGAGACAGCAGACGTAGCCTGATAGGAGCAGCAGTCTAATTGGCCCATGCCAGCTTTTTACTGCAGGTAACCGCTGTGGGTCACAGACAGCTGTAGGATCACACTGACATCTGACAGCATGACCCCACAGCGCTCTGACAAATGGTCTTACCATTACCGCCAATAAGAACCACTGCGCCGGTGTTTCCCACGGTGTCACACAGATGACAGCACGGGAAATACCATAAAAAGATGGCAAAATGCAATACAAAAACTCAGCAAATCCACAACAAATCCGCAAACATTTTTATACCTGCATTTTTGCTGCAGATTTGACTGATTCAACTGAACTCAGTGGGTGCAGAAACACAAAAAGAATTGACATGCTGCAGAAAAAAAAGCACTGCAGATATGCACGGAAATTTACTGATCATGTGCACAGCACTTGAGGATTGTCACTGAATTACCTTGCATGAGGATTCCATTGCGTTTTAGGACCATTTCTGCACAGAAAAAAACGCAGCAAAAATGCATCGTGTTCACATAGCGATCCGGTTTCAGGTAGTGCCAGAGCCCCTGACATATAGAAATGAGCAACAGTACCCTTTGTCACCTGCACCATTGGCTGCTCACACATAGGAGGTGGGAAACCCCAAGGGCAGTATGATCTCTCAGGGGTGGTAGCAGCCCTGTCTTGAGTCACCTCCAGGAGCCTCTCCCAGACCCGTTCATTCCTCAAGAAAGGTTCATCATGCTCCCTTCCTTCTGGGATCAAACCCACTGCATACCAGCGATGTTTGTTGTGAATTCCGTTCTCGGACTCCCTCCTGTGGTCATGAATGGTACTTCGGTGAGTTCTGTCCTTGGACTCCCTCTAGTGGCTTTGAGTGGAACTGCTGGTCCTTGAGGTTGGCTTGCTCAGCTGCCCTCGTTTATTGCTAGGCTGGCTTCTCTATTTAACTCCACTCAGATCGTTACTTCATGCCAGCTGTCAATGTCTCAGTATTGGTTCAGATCTCTCTTGGACTTCTCTGATGACCTGTCGACTCCAGCAGAAGCTAAGTTCCTGCTAGTTCATTGTTGTTACTGCTAATTCTAGTCCAGCTTGCTATCATGATATTTCCTTGCTAGCTGGAAGCTCTGGGGGTGCAGAGTTGCACCACCACACCGTGAGTCGGTGTGGAGGTCTTTTTGCATACTCTGCGTGGTTTTTGTAGTTTTTTGTGCAGACCGCATAGTTCCCTTTTCTATCCTCTGACTATTTAGTGAAGACTGGCCTCCTTTGCTAAAAACCTGTTTCATTCCTGTGTTTGTGACTTTCCTCTAAACTCACCATCAAAATATGTGGGGGCTGCCTTTTCCTTTGGGGAATATCTCTGAGGCAAGGTAAGGCTTCTATTTCTATCTTTAGGGGTAGTTAGCTCTTAGGCTGTGAAGAGGCGTCTAGGGAGAGTTAGGTACGCTCCACGGCTATTTCTAGTGTGTGATAGGAGTAGGGTTTGCGGTCAGCAGAGTTCCCACTTCCCCAGAGCTTGTCCCGATTCCTAGTTTAACCATCAGGTCATTCCGGGTGCACCTAACCACCAGGTCCATAACAGTACAGCTGGCCCGCAAAGTGTTAATGCATCTCAAAAGAGGGATAAGAGAAGTTCTGAACCCATTCTTTTTTCTTTGCAGTGTGTTTTGTCTCTCTTTTCCCCTTAACCTCTGGGTGGTTCAGGACTCAGGTGTAGATATGGATATACAAGGTCTGTCCTCTTGTGTGGATCAACTCACTGCAAGGGTACAAAGCATTCAAGATTATGTAGTTCAGAATCTGATGTTAGAGCCTAGAATTCCAGTGCCTGATTTGTTCTCTGGGGATAGATCTAAGTTTCTGAATTTCAAAAATAATTGTAGACTGTTTCTTGCTTTGAAACCCCGCTCCTCTGGTGACCCCATTCAGCAAGTAAAAATTATTATTTCTTTGTTACGTGGCGACCCTCAAGACTGGGCATTCTCCCTTGCGCCAGGAGATCCTGCATTGCTTAATGTAGATGCGTTTTTTCTGGCGCTTGGATTGCTTTATGACGAACCGAATTCAGTGGATCAGGCAGAGAAAATCTTGCTGGCTTTGTGTCAGGGTCAGGATGAAGCGGAGGTATATTGCCAGAAGTTTAGAAAATGGTCTGTGCTTACTCAATGGAATGAGTGTGCCCTGGCAGCAATTTTTAGAAAGGGTCCTTCTGAAGCCCTTAAGGATGTCATGGTGGGGTTCCCCACGCCTGCTGGTTTGAATGATTCAATGTCCTTGGCCATTCAAATTGATCGGCGTTTGCGCGAGCACAATGTTGTACACCATTTGGCGGTGTCCTCTGAGCGGCGGCCTGAGCCTATGCAATGTGATAGGACTTTGACCAGAGCTGAACGGCAAGAACACAGGCGTCAGAATGGGCTGTGTTTTTACTGTGGTGACTCCAGTCATGCTATCTCCGATTGCCCTAAGCGCACTAAGCGGTATGCTAGGTCTGTCACCATTGGTACTGTACAGCCTAAATTCCTTTTGTCTGTTACTCTGATTTGCTCTTTGGCGTCCTACTCTGTTATGGCATTTGTTGATTCGGCGCTGCCCTGAATTTGTTGGACTTGGAGTTTGCCAGGCGCTGCGGTTTTCCCTTGGAGCCTTTGCATCATCCTATTCCATTAAGGGGAATTGATGCTACGCCTTTGGCCAAGAATAAACCTCAGTACTGGACTCAGTTGACCATGTGCATGGCTCCTGCACATCAGGAAGATATTCGCTTTTTGGTGTTGCATAATTTGCATGATGTGGTCGTGTTGGGTTTGACATGGCTACAGATTCATAATCCAGTATTGGATTGGAAATCAATGTCTGTGTCTAGTTGGGGTTGTCAAGGGGTACATGGCGATGTTCCGTTGATGTCAATTTCTTCTTCCACTGCTTCTGAAGTCCCTGAGTTCTTGTCGGATTACCGGGATGTATTTGATGAACCTAAATCCAGTACTCTATCTCCTCATAGGGACTGTGATTGTGCTATTAATTTGATTCCTGGTAGTAAGTTTCCTAAGGGCCGACTCTTCAATTTATATGTGCCAGAACACGCCGCTATGCGGAGTTATATAAAGGAGTCCTTGGAGAAAGGGCATATTCGCCCGTCTTCGTCACCGTTGGGAGCAGGGTTCTTTTTTGTGGCCAAGAAGGATGGTTCTCTGAGACCCTGTATAGATTACCACCTTCTCAATAAAATCACGGTCAAATTTCAGTACCATTTACCTCTGCTGTCAGATTTGTTCGCTCGGATTAAGGGGGCTACTTGGTTCACCAAGATAGATCTTTGAGGGGCGTATAATCTTGTGCGTATTAAACAGGGCCATGAATGGAAAACAGCATTTAATACGCCCGAGGGCCATTTTGAGTACCTGGTGATGCCTTTTGGGCTTTCTAATGCTCCATCTGTGTTTCAGTCCTTTATGCATGACATCTTCCGAAAGTATCTGGATAGATTCATGATAGTATATTTGGATGATATTTTGGTCTTTTCGGATGATTGGGAGTCTCATGTTAAGCAGGTCAGAATGGTTTTCCAGGTCCTTCGTGCTAATTCCTTGTTTGTGAAGGGGTCTAAATGTCTCTTCAAAGTTCAGAAGGTTTCCTTTTTGGGCTTCATTTTTTCCCCTTCTACTATCGAGATGGATCCTGTTAAAGTTCAGGCCATTTATGATTGGACTCAACCTACATCTGTGAAGAGCCTTCAGAAATTCCTGGGCTTTGCTAATTTTTACCGTCGCTTCATCGCTAACTTTTCTAGTGTGTTTAGGCCTTTGACTGATTTGACAAAGAAGGGTGCTGATGTGGTGAATTGGTCCTCTGCGGCCGTTGAGGCTTTTCAGGAATTGAAACGTCGCTTTTCTTCGGCCCCTGTGTTGCGTCAGCCAGATGTTTTGCTCCCTTTTCAGGTCGAGGTTGATGCTCCTGAGATTGGAGCAGGGGCTGTTTTGTCTCAAAGAAGTTCTGATGGTTCTGTGATGAAGCCATGTGCTTTCTTTTCTAGAAAGTTTTCACCTGCTGAGCGTAATTATGATGTTGGCAATCGGGAGTTGCTAGCTATGAAGTGGGCATTCGAGGAGTGGCGACATTGGCTTGAGGGAGCCAAGCACCGCGTGGTGGCCTTGACGGATCACAAGAATCTGACTTATCTCGAGTCTGCCAAGCGGTTGAATCCTAGACAGGCTCGATGGTCGCTGTTTTTCTCCCGTTTTGATTTTGTGGTCTCCTACCTTCCGGGTACTAAGAATGTGAAGGCTGATGCCCTTTCTAGGAGTTTTGTGCCTGATTCTCCGGGAGTCCCTGAGCCGGCTGGTGTTCTCAAAGAGGGGGTAATTTTGTCTGCCATCACCCCTGATTTGCGGCGGATGCTGCAGGAGTTTCAGGCTGATAGACCTGACCGTTGTCCAGCGGAGAAACTGTTTGTCCCGGATAGATGGACTAGTAGAGTTATCTCTGAGGTTCATTGTTCGGTGTTGGCTGGTCATCCTGGGATTTTTGGTACCAGAGATTTGGTGGCTAGGTCCTTTGGTGGCCTTCCTTGTCACGGGATGTGCGTTCTTTTGTGCAGTCTTGTGGGACTTGTGCTCGGGCCAAGCCCTGCTGTTCTCGTGCCAGTGGGTTACTTTTGCCCTTGCCAGTCCCAAAAAGGCCCTGGACGCACATTTCCATGGATTTTATTTCTGATCTCCCTGTCTCTCAAAGGATGTCTGTCATCTCAGTGGTCTGTGATCGCTTTTCTAAGATGGTCCATTTGGTACCCCTGCCTAAATTACCTTCCTCCGCTGATTTGGTCCCATTATTTTTTCAGCATGTGGTTCGTTTGCATGGCATTCCGGAGAACATTGTGTCGGACAGAGGTTCCCAGTTTGTCTCTAGGTTTTGGCGGTCCTTTTGTGCGAAGATGGGCATTGATTTGTCTTTTTCTTCGGCTTTCCATCCTCAGACAAATGGCCAAACCGAACGAACCAATCAGACTTTGGAGACTTATCTGAGATGCTTTGTTTCTGCTGATCAGGATGATTGGGTGACCTTCTTGCCTTTGGCTGAGTTCACCCTTAATAATCGGGCTAGTTCGGCTACTTTGGTTTCGCCTTTTTTTTGCAATTCTGGGTTTCATCCTCGTTTTTCTTCGGGGCAGGTTGAGCCTTCTGACTGTCCTGGTGTGGATTCTGTGGTGGACAGGTTGCAGCAAATTTGGACTCACGTAGTCGACAATTTGACGTTGTCCCAGGAGAAGGCTCAACGTTTCGCTAACCGCCATCGCTGTGTTGGTCCCCGACTTCGTGTTGGGGATTTGGTTTGGTTGTCTTCTCGTTATGTTCCTATGAAGGTTTCTTCTCCTAAGTTTAAGCCTCATTTCATTGGTCCTTACAAGATTTCTGAAATTCTCAATCCTGTGTCATTTCGTTTGGTCCTTCCATCTTCTTTTGCCATCAATAATGTGTTCCATAGGTCGTTGTTGCGGAGATATGTGGCGCCTATGGTTCCCTCCGTTGATCCTCCTGCTCCGGTGTTGGTCGAGTGGGAGTTGGAGTATGTGGTAGAGAAGATTTTGGATTCTCGTATTTCAAGACGCAAGCTTCAGTACTTGGTTAAATGGAAGGGCTATGGTCAGGAGGATAATTCCTGGGTTGTTGCCTCCGATGTCCATGCTGCCGATTTAGTTCGTGCCTTTCACTTGGCTCGTCCTGATCATAGAAAACCGGCTAGAATATTGAAAGGATATATTAAGTTGAAAAACCAGAAAAAACGTACTATCCTTAAAACGATATTTTATTATTAAATTGTCTAAAATCCCAATAGATAAAACTCAAATGTATGCAATCAACATCAGCCAACTGGGTTGGGTAAGCTAGAAAAATAGGGAGAAAATAGCAGATATGCCTGACACAGTCCCTGTAGGTGGCCCTAAAGTGTCTTAAACCTACCTACCAGCGGAGGTTGGCACCCTAGATTTCGATATGGCGCCCCCGCTCACCGTCGACTGTCCCTCCTTACCCTAGTAGGGTCCTACTTGCTACCCACACCCAGGTACCCACAGACATACACACACAAATTGACCAATAGGTCACACTAACCAAAAAACGTGAAAAAGTGAAAAAAGAAAAAAGTGAACGAAAAATTCTAAAAACACTGCAGACATTGCTGCATAAATGCACTAAATAGCATGTACCCCACAGTTACCTCAAAAAGATTTTTTTGAAAAAATAGATAGTGCAGAGCTATGGGGTACAGCCGGGCACAGTTGGAGTGTGCTCAGTAAAATATTCGGAGGTCATAAGTAGTGAAACCTCTAATAGATGTAACAATAGGTCACTGTCTTTGTTAGTGGTTGATGACCTAAAAATCTTAGACAGACCAATAAAGCTAATGTACAGAGTGGATCCCTAAGCAAGATAGCACCCCTCCGAAAAGGTTAGCAGATATATGAGTACACTCAATGGATGTAAATATGTTGTTGGGTGATATAGATATTACACCCTAAATTGTCCAAAAATAAACAGAACAAAATATTCAACAAAAACCAAAAAACGACTGAGAACCTATATTAGATGATCTGGTAAACTTTTATTGTTATGAGTAGCATAATAGTCTGCACTCTAGATGCCATCCGAGTTCCGCATCTTATACCATAGAAAAAATCAGCAAAATATTGAACAAAATCAGAAAAAAAGAAAAAAACAAAACAAATTGGTATCACATATAGTGTCTCTCAATTGCGTTAGATTAGTGCATCTACAAGCCCAAAAAAATATAAGGCCAATCCCATTATAGGATATCACATATAGTATTTCTCATTTGGTTTAAGGGCTAATGCACGTCAGAGTACAGAAACAGCTGAGAGCCATCCCTCATTACCCTCTCTATAATGGATAATCTGATACACTTTTGTTGCTGTCAGTAACACATTAGTCTGCACTCTAGATGCCATACGAGTTCCGCATCTCATACCAAAGAAAAAATTAGCAAAATATTAAACAGAATCAGAAAAAAGAAAGAAACACAAAATAACTTGGTATCACATAAAGTGTCTCTCAATAGCGTTAGATTAGTGCCTTATAGGGTATCACATATAGTATTTCTCATTTAGTTTAAGGGCTAATGCACATCAGTATACAAAAACGACTGAGAACTATCCCTCATTACTCTCTCTATATTAGATGATCTGGTACACTTTTATTGTTATGAGTAGCATATTAGTCTGCACTCTAGATGCCATCCGAGTTCCGCATCTTATACCATAGAAAAAATCAGCAAAATATTAAACAAAATCAGAAAAAAGAAAGAAACACAAAACAAATTGGTATCACATACAGTGTCTCTCAATTGCGTTAGGTTAGTGCATCTACAGGCCCAAAATATCTAAGGCCAATCCCTTATAGGATATCACATATAGTATTTCTCATTTGGTTTAAGGGCTAATGCACATCAGAGTACAGAAACAACTGAGAGCCATCCCTCTTTACCCTCTCTATAATGGATAATCTGGTACACTTTTGTTGGTGTCAGTAACACATTAGTCTGCACTCTAGATGCCATACGAGTTCCGCATCTCATACCAAAGGAAAAATTTTACCAAAATATAACAAAATCAGAAAAAAGAAAGAAACACAAAATAAATTGGTATCACATAAAGTGTCTCTCAGTAACGTTAGATTAGTGCAACTACAAGCCCAAAATATCTGAGGCCAATCCCTCATTGCTGTCCTATAGGCAAGTGCTGTACTTGGTCTGTCTTGACAAAAAAACTTATCTAAGTAGGTGACATGTTCAGTCCCATCTCGCCATCCCTACGCGTTTCGCCCCTTCCCAGTTTAGGGGCTCATCAGGGGATAAATTCGGGTATAGCAACAATGGCTTCAGAAGTCTAGCAGCTATGGCTACACAAGTGATCAGCCTGGGGGCCCTGGTGAGGGTTCGGTGACCCCTCCTCAAGGGGGGGTACTGTTGTGAATTCTGTCCTCGGACTCCCTCCTGTGGTCATGAATGGTACTTCGGTGAGTTCTGTCCTTGGACTCCCTCTAGTGGCTTTGAGTGGAACTGCTGGTCCTTGAGGTTGGCTTGCTCAGCTGCCCTCATTTATTGCTAGGCTGGCTTCTCTATTTAACTCCACTCAGATTGTTACTTCATGCCAGCTGTCAATGTCTCAGTATTGGTTCAGATCTCTCTTGAACTTCTCAGATGACCTGTCGACTCCAGCAGAAGCTAAGTTCCTGCTAGTTCATTGTTGTTACTGCTAATTCTAGTCCAGCTTGCTATCATGATATTTCCTTGCTAGCTGGAAGCTCTGGGGGTGCAGAGTTGCACCACCACACCGTGAGTCGGTGTGGAGGTCTTTTTGCATACTCTGCGTGGTTTTTGTAGTTTTTTGTGCTGACCGCATAGTTCCCTTTTCTATCCTCTGACTATTTAGTGAAGACTGGCCTCCTTTGCTAAAAACCTGTTTCATTCCTGTGTTTGTGACTTTCCTCTAAACTCGCCGTCAATATATGTGGGGGCTGCCTTTTCCTTTGGGGAATTTCTCTGAGGCAAGGTAAGGCTTCTATTTCTATCTTTAGGGGTAGTTAGCTCTTAGGCTGTGAAGAGGCGTCTAGGGAGAGTTAGGTACGCTCCACGGCTATTTCTAGTGTGTGTGATAGGAGTAGGGTTTGCGGTCAGCAGAGTTCCCACTTCCCCAGAGCTTGTCCCGATTCCTAGTTTACCCATCAGGTCATTCCGGGTGCACCTAACCACCAGGTCCATAACAGATGTTGCCCCTTCATTTTCAGGAACTTGACCTTAGTTCCAGCCATTAGCTCTTTCAACCTTTGAGGCATGTGTGCCATCTCTACTGCCCGATGGTTGTACGAGATGGGTTGATGGGTCACAAACTCTTCAATGGACCCCCTTCTCCACTGACTGTGGTAAGTAACTAAGACCCGAGATGCCAACTCTCGAAATCTTCTGGTTAATGGACCGATAACATTTATCCAGATTTGGTCCTGGCTCACCTCCTTGTCTCTTCTGACCAGCCTAGGCCACGCAGTCCCCTTAATCCCAGCACTCCTGTCTGCAGTCCGCAAGAACTCCAGTAGTAAAGGATGGTTGCCTGGGTTTGGGCCTTGGTTGGTCCAGGATATCAGATGGATCAGGACCAGAGGCTCCTGCCACATCTGATGTTGCACCAGCTTCCTCTGACTCCGATATTCCTCCGATCAATGCCTCGGGAGTTTTGCATGCTTCTGCCATCCGTGTCACCCATAAGCACTTTACCCAGTAAAAATGACTGATTGAATACAGTTAAAAAATCAGGCAATGGTTAATGGTTGGGTAAAGCGATTTATTGTCAAACTACTGTGTTTTCTCTTTTTAAATCATAATGATAACCTAAAACATCCAAACGACTCTGATCAAAAGTTTACATACCCCATTTCTTAATACCGTGTATTGCCCCCTCTAACATCAATGACAGCTTGAAGTCTTTTGTGATAGTTGTGGATGAGGTTCTTTATTTTCTCAGATGGTAAACCTGCCCACTCTTCTTGGTAAAAAGCCTCCAGTTCCTGTAAATTCCTGGGCTGTCTAGCATTAAATGCACGCTTGAGATCTCCCCAGAGTGACTCAATGATATTGAGGTCAGGAGACTGAGATGACCACTCCAGATCCTTCACTTTGTTTTGTTGTAGCCAATGACAGGTCCACTTGGCCTTGTGATTTGGATCATTGTCATGCCAGAACATCCAAGTACGTCCCATGCGCAGCTTTCGGGCTGATGATTGCAAATTTGCCTCCAGTATTTGCTGATAACATGCTGCATTCATCTTTCCTTCAACTCTGACCAAGTTTCCTGTGCCTTTGTAGCTCACAAATCCCCAAAATATCAGCGATCCATCTTCGTGCTTTACAGTTGGAATGGTGTTCCTTTCATCATAGGCTTTGTTGACCTCTCTCCAAATGTAACGTTTAAGGTTGTGGCCAAAAAGTTCAATTTTGGTCTCATCACTCCAAATTATCTTGTTCCAGAAGTTTTGAGGCTTGTCTCTGTGCTGTTTTGAGTATTGTAGGCAAGATACTTTGTAGCATTTGCGCAGTAATGTCTTTCTTCAGGTCACTCAACCATGCAGCCCATTTTTCTGTAAGTGCCTCCTTATTATGCATCTTGAAACAGCCAAACCACTTGTTTTCAGAGTCCATTATTTCAGCTGATGTTATTTGTGGGTTTTTCTTTGCATCTTGAACAATTTTCCTGGCAGTTGTGGACGAAATCTTTGATGGTCTACTTGACCGTCATTTTGTTTTTACAGAGCCCAATTCTCCATTTGTTAATCACAGTTTGAATGCTGCTGACTGGCATTACCAAGTCCTTGGATATCTTTTTGTATCCCTTTCCTGCTTTATATACTTAAGCTAACTTTTCCCATAGATCAGTTGACAATTCTTTTGCTTTCTTCAAGACTCACAATCCAGAAACGTCACTGGCTGGATGAAAGATGCAAGAGTCTGTCTGGATCCCAGAAACTCGCTCAGCTTTTGTGCACACACACTGATGACAAGCAAACAGGTCACAGGTGAGGATGTTACCTTTAGTAGCCATTCAAAACCATTTGTGTCAACTTCAGTGCATGGTATCTGGCCAAAATCACTAGGGTATGTGAACTTTTGATCAGGCTCATTTGGATGTTTTGGGTTGTCATTATGAGTAAAAAAAAAGAGAAAACACAGTAGTTTGACAATAAATAGCTTCACCCAACCGCTAACTATGAGTGGAGAAAAAGTTTTGGTGTTATAATTCATATTCTCTAAAATAAGGCCAAGAAAGCAAAATTTCTGCTGGGGTATGTAAACTTTTGAGAACAACTGTATATGTCATAATTTTTTACACACTTATGTACAATTTTTCTTTAGTTTGATGTATACTATTTGCTGCTTCCAGTGTGTGTTTCTTCTATCAATTTTATGTAGTAATGTCTCTGCACAGACCTCATGTGTGAATGATGGTGTAAGGGCAGAGTACAGTTGAAAAAATAGTAATCTTGTCCAGCAGTCAATCTCCAAATTTTCAAGTAAAATTTCCTTTATTGATCCATTAAAAGTAATCTGTCAACAGATAGGGGCTGAAACACAGATTTCAGCTATGTGTCACTTATTAGGCTGTGCACTGTTGTTTACAATTAAAGTTTTATCACAAGAACAATACCACATGACCAGTTGTCTGACCACGCCCCCTCCTCTCTTAAGAAGTTTGCTGTCAATATACAATGAACACAGAAAGCTGTGGTGTGGGCAGGGAAAAAGTTATGAAAAACACACAAGTTTAAAACAGGACATCCTCAAAAAATGCCCGATTTCGAATGTAGAAATATACACGGTTCTATTCTAAATCATGGCAAATGAGGAGTATAGTAGCTGTCCAGTTCAGTGAATCACATTTTGGCCTTTACTTTACTAGATTAAACATTTAAAAAAAAGATAGCAATGAATTATTAAACCCTTTCTGCCATTGGACGTACTATTCCGTCCATGTGGGGTGGGCCCTACTTCCCAAGGACGGAATAGTATGTCCAGCGCGATCACAGCCGGTTGTCAGCTGACTATCGCAGCTGACATCTGGCACTATGTGCCAGGAGCAGTCACGGACAGCCCCCCGGCACATTAACCCCTGGCACACTGTGATCAAACATGATCGCAGTGTTTCGGCAGTATAGGGAAGCATTGCGCAGGGAGGGGGCTCCCTGCGTGTTTCCCTGAGACCCTCGGAGAAACGCGATGTGATCGCGTTGCTCTGTGGGTCTCCTACCTTCCTCCCTGCAGCAGGCTCGGATCGAAAATGGTGGCGAGGCCGCATCCGGGTCCTGCAGGGAGGTGGCTTACAAGCGCCTGCTCAGAGCAGGCACCTGTAAGCCTGGACCTGTGCACGTTAAATCGCTGATCTGACACAGTGCACAGCAAAGTGTCAGATCAGCGATCTGTCACTTTACTGTGATGTCCCCCCCGGGGCAAAGTAAAAAAGTAAAAAAAAAAAATTACATGTGTAAAAAAAAAAAAAAAAAAAAAAAATTAAATAAATAATTAAAAATATATATATATAGTTCCAATAAATACATTCCTTTATCTAAATAAAAAAAAACAATAAAAGTACACATATTTAGTATCGCCGCGTCCGTAACGACCCAACCTATAAAACTGTCCCACTAGTTAACCCCTTCAGTGAACACCGCAAAAAAAAAAAAAACGAGGCAAAAAACAACGCTCTATTATCATACTGCCAAACAAAAAGTGGAATAACACGCGATCAAAATGACGGATATAAATAACCATGGTACCGCTGAAAACGTCATCTTGTCCCGCAAAAATCGAGCTGCCACACAGCATCGTCAGCAAAAAAATAAAAACGTTATAGTCCTCAGAATAAAGGGATGCAAAAATAATTATTTTTCCTATAAAATAGTTTTTATCGTGTAAAAGCGCCAAAACATAAAAAAGATATAAATATCGTTGCAATCGTACTGACCCGAAGAATAAAACTGCTTTATCCATTTTACCAAACGCGGAACGGTATAAACGCCCCCCCCAAAAAAAGAAATTCATGAATAGCTGGTTTTTGGTCATTCTGCCTCACAAAAATCGGAATAAAAAGCGATCAAAAAATGTCTGAAAATGTTACCAATAAAAACGTCAACTCGTCCCACAAAAATCAAGACCTCACATGACTCTGTGGACCAAAATATGGAAAAATTATAGCTCTCAAAATGTGGTAACACAAAAAATATTTTTTTGCAATAAAAATCGTCTTTTAGTGTATGACGGCTGCCAATCATAAAAATCCACTAGAAACCCACTATAAATAGTAAATCAAACCCCCCTTCATCACCCCTTTAGTTAGGGAAAAATTTAAAAATTAAAAAAATGTATTTATTTCCATTTTCCCGTTAGGGTTAGGGCTAGGGTTAGGGCTAGGGTTAGGGTTAGTGTTAGGGCTAGGGCTAGGGTTAGAGCTAGGGCTAGGGTTAGGGCTAGGGTTAGGGTTAGGGCTAGGGTTAGGGCTAGGTTTAGGGTTAGGGCTAGGGTTAGGGCTAGGGTTAGGGCTAGGGTTAAGGTTAGGGCTAGGGTTAAGGCTAGGGTTAGGTTTGGGACTGAGGTTAGGGCTATAGTTAGGGTTGGGGCTAAAGTTAGGGTTAGGGTTGGGGCTAAAGTTAGGGTTAGGGTTGGGGCTAAAGTTAGAGTTAGGGCTAGGGCTAGGGTTAGGGTTAGGGCTAGGGTTTGGGCTAGGGCTAAGGTTAGGGCTATGGTTAGGGCTAGGTTTAGGGCTAAAGCTAGGGTTAGGGTTTGGATTACATTTACAGCTGGGAATAGGGTTGGGATTAGGGTTAGGGGTGTGTCAGGGTTAGGGGTGTGGTTAGGGTTACCATTGAGATTAGGGTTAGGGGTGTGTTTGGAATAGGGCTTCAGTTATAATTGTGGTGTCCACTGCTTAGGCACATCAGGGGCTCTCCAAACGCGACATGGTGTGTGATCTCAATTCCAGCCAATTCTGCATTGAAAAAGTGCTCCTTCCCTTCCGAGCTCTCCCGTGCACCCAAACAGGGGTTTACCCCAACATATGGGGTAAATATAGAAAGCTGTGACCACCAATCAAATATAGTATGAAAAGCAGGATGTGATTATTTGATTAAACATTAACTTTTAATAAACTCGTTAAAATAAGGTGCCTGAAAAAACACACATATAGGACAAACAGTATATCACCTTACAAGAAGGGAAATGCCAAAATTAGAAATATCAATGAACCGCACTGCTATAGACCTCACAATCCTGAGATTCCTATATACAGGACTGTCGCACACCTCAAGATGTACCGTCCTAAACCTTTTGGCAGTGCGGAATAATGTCAGCTTTCACCTCAAAAAGTCATTTAGCCAAACAAGAAATAGATATATCCTATAGGTAAACAACTATTGCTGGCTGAATAAACAGACTACTTACATAATGAGTGAAAGAAATGCAGAAAAATTACACAATCTCACCCTGTTGTCATAATGGGTAAGATAATAACCGTTTTTATATATAGCTGGTATACCTTTCTCGTATCCACTCTTATCTGGGGGCTTGCATAGATACTGGTGGTTTCAAGTGATGGGGGATTAGTATGGACGAGTATGTGCCATCTCCCCAGTTATAACACCAGCTATATATAAAAACGGTTATTATCTTACCCATTATGACAACAGGGTGAGATTGTGTAATTTTTCTGCATTTCTTTCACTCATTATGTAAGTAGTCTGTTTATTCAGCCAGCAATAGTTGTTTACCTATAGGATATATCTATTTCTTGTTTGGCTAAATGACTTTTTGAGGTGAAAGCTGACATTATTCCGCACTGCCAAAAGGTTTAGGACGGTACATCTTGAGGTGTGCGACAGTCCTGTATATAGGAAACTCAGGATTGTGAGGTCTATAGCAGTGCGGTTCATTGATATTTCTAATTTTGGCATTTCCCTTCTTGTAAGGTGATATACTGTTTGTCCTATATGTGTGTTTTTTCAGGCACCTTATTTTAACGAGTTTACCAACATATGGGGTATCAACGTAGTGAAGACACATTGGACAACACCTTTTGGGGTCCAATTTCTCCCTTTACCCTTGGGAAAATACAAAACTTGGGGCTAAAATATAGTTTTTGTGGAAAAAAAAAGGATTTTTTTATTTTCACGGCTCTGCGTTATAAACTGTAGTGAAACACTTGGGGGTTGAAAGTTCTCACAACACATCTAGATAAGTTCCTTGGGTGGTCTAGTTTCCAATATGGAGTCACTTGTGGGAGGTTTCTACTGTTTAGTAACATCATGGGCTCTGCAAATGCAACGTGACGCCGGCAGACCAATCCATCTGTCTGCATTCCGAATGGCGCTCCTTCCCTTCCGAGCTCTACCATGCACCCACATGGTGGTTCCCCCCCACATATGGGGTATCAGCATACTCAGGGCAAATTGTACAACAACTTTTGCAGTCCAATTTCTTCTTTTACCCTTGGTAAAATAAAAAATTGGGGGAAAAATATGATTTTTGTGAAAAAATATGATTTTTTATTTTTACGGCTCTGCATTACAAACTTCTGTGAAGCACTTGGTGGGTCAAAGTGCTCACCACACATCTAGATAAGTTCCTTAGGGGGTCTACTTTCCAAAATGGGATCACTTGTGGGGGGTTTCCATCTTTAGGCACATCAGGGGCTCTCCAATCTCAACATGGCGTCCCATCTCAATTCCAGTCAATTTTGCATTGAAAAGTCAAATGGCGCTCTTTCGCTTCCGAGCTCTGCCATGCGCCCAAACAGTGGTTTACCCCCACATATGGGGTATCAGCGTACTCAGGACAAATTGTACAACAACTTTTGCGGTCCTTTTTCTCCTGTTACCCTTGGTAAAATAAAACAAATTGGAGCTGAAATAAATTTTGGGTGAAAAAAAGTTAAATGTTCATTTTTATTTAAACATTCCGAAAATTCCTGTGAAACACCTGAAGGGTTAATAAACTTCTTGAATGTGGTTTTGAGCACCCTGAGGGGTGCAGTTTTTAGAATGGTGTCACACTTTGGTATTTTCTATCATATCGACCCCTCAAAATGACATCAAATGAGATGTGGTCCCCCCAAAAAATGGTGTTGTAAAAATGAGAAATTGCTGGTCAAATTTTAACCCTTATAACTCACTAACAAAAAAAATTTTGGTTCCAAAATTGTGCTGATGTAGAGTAGACATGTGAGAAATATTACTTATTAAGTATTTTGTGTGATATATCTCTGTGATTTAATTGCATAAAAATTCAAATTTGGAAAATTTCGAAATTTTCGAAATTTTAGCCAAATTTCCATTTTTTTCACAAATAAATGCAGGTAATATCAAAGAAATTTTACCACTATCATGAAGTACAATATGTCACGAGAAAACAGTGTCAGAATCACTGGGATCCGTTGAAGCGTTCCAGAGTTATAACCTCATAAAAGGACAGTGGTCAGAATTGTAAAAATTGGCCTGGTCATTAACGTGCAAACCACCCTTGGGGTAAAGGGGTTAATGATATGTGATTGGTTTCTATGGACAATTATTCCACTTTATTCTTTGACCAGTAAATAAAAGAGGGAGAATCCTATCCCAAAACCTAAATGGGATGCCCAGTATGACAATAAGTTTATGTCTGGTGCTTTCCGCCACCCACTGTGTCATTTTAATGACATTTGGGCGAATTCCCCTCCCTTTTTTTCCTCACAATGCTGTTGATACAACCATGTAGCAGAGGCAATAGGGCCGTCCAGGTCTTTTGTCATGTCCGAATATTGGTACGTCCAATGGATGGCTCAACATACTGTATAGGTATAGCGAGATGATAAAGGAAGAGGAGGGCCCTAACGTTAGGAGCGAGCGAGGGATGGGACACCACCAAACACCAACCTGTGTCTGTCCCTAAGCTCCCCCTAATGCCGTATGCATGTCCTTTCCCCTGCTGGTGTTACGTGTCTAGTCCCTGGCTGTCATCTCTGCTAACCCTGGATATTGCACTGGCCAGCATGCTAGCCTTGCCATTGAAGGTAATATAACACAGAGACATAGGGATCGATGGAAAGGATACAACTAAGCTCAGAATCTGCCTCTACACTCCACAGCAGCATAGTAAACAGCTCCAGGTACACAAGACACCAACAAGTCAATACCACAGTCAAAGGAGAGCTTCACATACCTAGCTGGTCTGCATAGAAGTAAACTCTATAACTGACGATCAGATGATGGGTCATGTGAGGTGGGAGTGGTTACCAAATAACATCAGCTGACAAAACAAGCTGTCAGCAAGAGACTGACATTAACTCTTGCTGGAACAAATGAAAAAAAATTACATTTAAATTCCATACAGACCCAGAGCTGCCACAAATCCCTAAATGATTCATGGTAGTCTGTCTACAAGGGTTTAATAACAGCTACATAATCTATTCCTGTCCAACACATTCTTTCCTGTATATTCGCTAAATGGACAGAACACTTGTGAGGGTAGTAAAGATGATGTTCAACCCCTCTGACAACCCTCAATGGTGAAATTAATTTATACATGTACTTCAATGATATGTAATTAGTAAGGTTGCGATATGTTTAATGGACACTAGATGTTGGTGGAGATTTCATATAGTTTTCTCCCTTTGGCCCAGTTTACAGGGTAAACTATATAGGTCAGCCCTTAGGTGGGTAGGAGTCTGTGGAATCATGTGAAAAGCAGACCCATGTTAGTTAGTGATGTAGGGAAGGAAGAAAAAATGAGTAAGAGGTGTTAGTAAAAGTGGGAAACAAAAAGAAGAAACCGGAGTGGGGTGGCAAATACCTGGGACCAGGAGCAACGGGGACCATTTAGAACAGTTTTGCTAAAAAAGGCCAATCTGTGAACTCTAACCTTTTCAGCTGCAACACAGTATTGAACGTGCTAGGACTGGGGGCAACCTGATCTGCAAGACGGATCCTGGAGAGTCAGGTAGCAGGAACAGTAGGGTGGAAGCAGTAGATCCATTACTTCAAGGTTCCAAAGGTAGCAGAGTCTCCCTTAGGGCTTAAGGTACCTTCACACTGAACAACTTAACAACGATAACAATAGCGATCCGTGACGTTGCAGCGTCCTGGATAGCGATATCATTGTGTTTGACACGCAGCAGCGATCAGGATCCTGCTGTGACATCGTTGGTCGGAGCTAGAAGGCCAGCACCTTATTTCGTCGCTAGCTCACCCGCTGACATCGCTGAGTCGGCGTGTGTGACGCCGATTCAGCGATGTCTTCACTGGTAACCAGGGTAAACATCGGGTTACTAAGCGCAGGGCCGCGCTTAGTAACCCGATATTTACCCTGGTTACCATTGTAAATGTAAAAAAAACCCAAACACTACATACTTACATTCCGGTGTCTGTCGCGTCCCCCAGCGTCCGCTTCCCTGCACTGTGTCAGTGCCGGCCAGCCGTAAAGCAGAGCACAGCAGTGACATCACAGCTCTGCTTTACGGCCAGCGCTGACACAGTGCAGGGAAGCGGACGCCGGGGGACGCGACAGGCACCGGAATGTAAGTATGTAGTGTTTGTTTTTTTTTACATTTACACTGGTAACCAGGGTAAACATCGGGTTACTAAGCGCGGCCCTGCGCTTAGTAACCCGATATTTACCCTGGTTACCCGGGGACTTCGGCATCGTTGGTCGCTGGAGAGCTGTCTGTGTGACAGCTCTCCAGCGACCACACAACGACGAAACAGCGACGCTGCAGCGATCGGCATCGTTGTCTATATCGCTGCAGCGTCGCTTAATGTGACGGTACCTTTAGTCACACTGCGCTGATCCGTAGCATGGGAACTGTATCTGTGTCGGCATCACTGTGAGAGTGCTGTTGCCTGTGAAAGATCAACGTGAAATTTATGTTACCTGTTACTCCCTGTATTTGAAGTTGCCTACAAATAAACTGGACTTTGACTTTTTAAAGAAGTGTTCTGTCTCAATCTGAGGACCAAAAGAAGTTAATCTATTTAATTAAAGGATGGAAGTGAGCATTACAAACCACCTCACCAAAACACTGCACTCCGCACACACCTGGGGACCAAAAGGTTCCCCCATGTCTGTAGTGATCCGGGGTGTCTAGGACCTGCCACTCTCCCATGGCTACCACCCTGTGATACATTAACACGGTTGAAGTCACACCACACTATCATCCTCTGTTTTCAAACCCCAATTCTGTGTTCAACATAGGCATCTCTTCCCGCTAAGTCACAGCAGAGTCACCTTTTTCTTTGGAAGTTTTAGTTTAGTTATTTTTGCTTCTGTCGGTTTTGGGAAATAGGTGTTTTTCATTTACTCTGTCTGTCCTATCACCTGAAGGGTGCATAGTTAAATACCTTCCGCTACTAGTGATTCCTTCTGGTGATAGACTTGTTGGTTTCATTCACACAGCTGTAGTTTGTCTTGGTTGCAGTTGTTTTGTGTGTGATTCCTTTATTCCTTAGGGAATTGCTATTCTAGCGATCCTAGGAGCTGCTAAAGACATTCAGGGTAAGCTGCCATTGAGTAGGGGTGCTGGAGCGCCCCCACGTTAAGGACAATGGGGTACTCGGTACCGGGTCTATCTCTCTCTCGATTCTGGGGATGTCACGGTGGCCTGACCCGGTCCGAGGCCCTTCTGAGGGGCGACCAATTAAAGGTGAAGTTTGTCTGGTGTTCGTGACACCACGTGTGGTATTTGGTCAGGGTGACCGACGCTGCTAGGGGTCCGCTGGGGTAATGGAATGGCAGCTAGATGGTATACCTTCCCACAGGTGAAGTATGTCCCCAGGGCTTCCCTGATGTGTAGGTAGTGATGGTGGACATTGTAAGGCGCAATGAATAACGAGGACACAAAGGTTGCAGTCTCTTTACCTTTTACTGAAGACTTCAGCGTCCACAGTCCAGAGCACCGTTCACAGGGCAGGCAGAGTCTGGCTGGTCTGAAGGCATATCCAGAGTTCCCTTGTCCAGGTGGAAATCAGTAGCCTTCCTACTAGCGCCTGTGTGTTGTAGTACCTCCCTGCTGAGCACCACGGGATAGTCCTCACAACTTTCGTGAATGTTTCTGATGTTCTCTCTCTCTGTCCCACAGATGGTTTGGATAGGACAACCCGTATGACTGGGTAGGCCTGGAGCTTATTTATAGGGACCCTAGAGATGCCCCTCTCCCACAATTTGCCTCCGTGTCTTCTTAGGTATTTAGGTCAGGCAGCCAACTTGGAATCGACTATCCTGCTGGTCTCTGAAGTAGTACGTAGAGTCAATTACTCCCTCGGTGTTCCGGCCACTGGCTACGCGCCTCAGAAGGAGGCTGCCGATCTCGGGGCAGAACTCCTCCAGATATTATCTCCTTGTGCTGTGACTTCATTGCTCACTCTCCACAAAATACTTCGCTTCGTGTCCTTTCTTAGGATGCTGCCGCAATGGGGTGCAGGCGCAGCTCCATAACATTCCATCTCGTGCTTGACCTCTGTCTTCAGCTCAGATGTTCCTCCTCCTTCCCCTGTCTGCCTGACAGGTCCTCTCTGGGTCTAACTCGGGTAGCTTCCGACTCGATGTTATCGGGTCGAAGCCCAGTCTGCTTCTCTCTGACTTCCTATCCAACCCACCAGTTTTACCTGTGTGTGAGGAGTCCCCTAATAGATAGAAGCAATGCTCCCCCTGGTGGACTGGAGTGTGAAGTGTAGTGTGTGACTGTGATACCTGGCAAGGTGAACTCCTTTAGTACCATCAGACGTGATATCACTCCCCCTGGTGGAAGAGCGACATTACTGCAGCAACCAGGACTCTGGGGCGCTGCAGGTGCCATCACGTTATCTTAGGGTGCCAAACTCCACTATCAGGCAGGGACAGACCAGGGTGAAAGAAGGGCTTTTTCCTAGTCTGAACCGGGACCTGCTATGTTCTGGCATTTGTCTTTCTGGTTTGTATGTTACCTGTGCGAATGTGCTTTGGCAGTCATAAAACACAGCAAAGGAATTAGTTGTTGCAGGCAGAATCTGTAAATCAGCCCTCGCTCCTCTTAAGTTCCATTATCACAGAGACGTGTTCACTTCCCAAACAGCTCACATTTGCTGGTCACTCACCAGCTCCAACACACAGACTACCCAGCTTCCCCCAGCCAACTGACTAAAAATTAACACAGGGCCTGGTTCTAGCCATAGCTAGCCAGGTGCACGTAGTCAGGATCTCCAGAGCTATGTTTTAATCTTATCCTACCTGGCTTTCCTACAATATGTAGAGCCAAGCATGTGACCTTTGTTCTTGTTCATCTTCCATACCCTGTAATGATACAGATTGTCTCTTGTAAAGTCCTTTGAGAAGTTCTGGATTCTTGCTATTGCATAGTTTGGAGGAATTGATACATCAATGATTTTAATTCTGTTTTTATTGTAATCTCCTTGTACTTTATTGGGAAAAAAAATATCCAGTTATTACTTCGAAATCCAAACTTTGTTTGATGTCAGATGATTAATTTACGGCTCTCCAGAAACAATTTGCAGCCCAGCGTGCATTTCTGTAAAGGAGGTTGTAATCAGTCAGGAATAGAAAAAACTCCTTTCTAACTGTATCTCTTAAATGCATATCACTGCTGTTTGTTCAGCTTTATCTTTAGCGAACACAACACAAAATACATTTTAAAGCAAGCAGCGTAAGAAAATAAAAATTTCAAAGACTTTTTTATTTTTGGCCCTTCTAATCTTTTGTTCACAAGGTGCAGGCAACTCAGTTGTCACTGTTTCTAGTATTACTATGCATCATGGATTATTAAAAAGCGCCTCTTATCAAAAATGAAAATTCATCTGTGTCCTGTAACTGTGTGCAGTCTTAGACTGACTTCACATATCCGACTTTCACAGTCTGAGTACAGAACTTGAGGTATGAATCGGCCGTATGTCTAAAACCCCAAACTCGAAAGCCTCTTATATGCTTTTGTGGATGTTCAGTTCAAGTCAGAAGACCCACGGCTAAGCCATACCACACTGTCTATGAATGGACCCTGAAGCCAGCCTGTAACTTTTGCTATATCTAAAAATCAAGGAAGTAATATACAGATAATTGATCCTTTGATTCTGGTCCTGTATCGGTTATCCTTGATGAAGTCCTAACACAAGAACAAGTAGCCACTGCAGCCAATCACTGTAGCTGTTGCTTAAAGAGCACGGGCTTAACATGAATTTATACTTGGGAGTCAATATTGAGTGTCTGATAGCTACCGATGTAAGCCATGTTAGCTTTTTTTTTCTCTGTCACCAGGTCACTGAGAGCATTGGTGTACATACAGATGTAACAAGAAGCAATAGGAAAGAGGCTGCATGCAGTGGTAATTGTGTAATCTCTCTTCCAAAGACCTCACATATGCTGCCCAAAGTTTAGCATGTGAGGGTGGTGAGGATGATGTTCCACCCCTCTGACAACACGCAATGGTTCAATGTACGGTGGCGCAGTGGATAGCACAGCAGCCTTGCAGCGCTGGAGTCCTGGGTTCAAGCCCCACTAAGGACAACATCTGCAAAGAGTTTGTATGTTCCCTCCGTGTTTGTGTGGGTTTCCTCCGGGTACTCTGGTTTCCTCCCACATTCCAAAGACATACTGATAGGGAATTTAGATTGTGAGCCCCAATGGGGACAGCGACGATAATGTGTGCAACCTGTAAAGCGCTGCGGAATATGTTAGCGCTATATAAAAATAAAGATTATTATGTATTTATACATGTACTCCAATAATATGTAATGTGTAAGGTTGCAATATGTCTAATGGCCACTAGATGTCAGTGGGGATTTTATATAGTTGTCCGTCTTTGGCACAGTATACAGGGTTAACTATATAGGCCAGCCCTTAGGTCGGTAGGAGTCTGTGATATCCTGTGAAAAGGGGATCCATGTTAGTTAGTGATGTAGAGAAGAAGAAAGAAGCATGAAGTGTTAGAAGAGTGGGCAAGGGAAGAAGAGACTGGTGTGTATGGCAAATACATGGGATCAGGAGCACAGGGACCATTCAGAACAGTATTCCTGAAGAGGCCAATCTGTTTCAGCTTCAACGCAGTATCGAACATGCCAGGACTGGGGACAACCTTATCTGCAAGGTGGATCCTGGAGAGTCAATTAGCAGGAACAGTAGGGTGGAAGCAGTAGGTCCCTTATGTTGGGGTTCCACAGGTAGCAGAGTTTCCCTTAGTGCTGAGCCACACTGCGCTGATCCATAGCTTGGGAACTGTGTCTGTGTCCACATCACTGTGAGGGTGCCATTGCCTGTGAAAGATCAACATAATATTTGTGTTATCTGCTACTGCCTGTGTTTGAAGTTGCCTGCAAGTATAGTGAACTTTGTGTTTTTCAAGCTGTGCTTTCTCTCATTCCGAGAACCAAAAAAAGTGACTCCATTTAAGGGGAACCTGTCAGGTCCCCTGAGCCCCCAGAACTACCAGCAGTTGTGTCTGCATATTTAAATTCCCTGCCTAACAGTCCCGTATCACATTACACATAGACAGATCTTCAGAAAAAGTATTTTTAAGTCCGTTTACGATATGTAAATGAGGCCTTTGACTAGTCGATGGGGTGTTATTGTCCCCAGACTAGTCGGCCCACTTAGCATGTTATCATGCCCCGTGGCCAGAAGACTTCTGAACATGCGCAGTGCGCCTCTCTAAAGTCGGCGCATGTACACCAGCTTAAGAGGATCAATGCAGTAAGGTAAAGAAGCCGCGCGCTTGCGCAAGCTAAGTATAGCACTGGCGATGATGCCTGCACTTGTAAGTTATGTTATCAAGCCCACAGGGTTGTGCTTACATGCTTAGTGGGCCAACTAGTCTGGGAAAATAAGGCCCCATCAACTAGTCAAAGGCCTCATTTACATATCATAAATGGACTTTGGAAATACTTCTTCTAGAGATCTGTCTCTGTGTGTAATGTAATACAGGGACTGACAGGCAGGGAATTTACACATGGAACCACAACTGCCTGTGGTTTTGGGGACACGGGGGACCTGACAGGTCCCTTTTAAGTAAAGAATGGAACTGAGTAAGATTAAACACCTCACCAAAACACTGCACTCCACACACATCCGGAAACCCAAATGTCCCCCAATGTCGGTAGAATGTCGGGGTATCAAAGACCTGCTGCTTGGCCATGGCTACCACACTGTGACCCATTACAAGTGTACTGTACTTGCCCTGACAAAAGGACCGTTTGGTTTATTATACGTTTTGGGCTAAAGAAAAGCTCTTAGGATTTGATTTTCTTATGCTGGAAAAAAGCATTTTCATTTGGAGTGCAACGAAACGCAATAAGCCTTACCCTGTTTTGCACAGCAAGACCTGTGACTTTGCCAAGTAAGTGCCTACTGCTGAGTGTGAATACTTGCACTTTGTAAACCTCAATTCCCTTTCTTCTGTTTCTTTTTTTTAAAAAATTTCAGGCAGGATAAAGTGAAAGTGACAATAAGCAAATATACCATTAACCTCTGCAAAAAAATATTAGAAATAGCATAATGGACCACACATTTTGTTCACAGTCACATACTTCTGTTATACACACCCCATGTAATATCACCCTATATAGTGCATGTAATGCAACTATAGATAACTCATGTAATGTGGTCATACATAGCCCAGGTTATAATACACAATAATACCACTATCACATCTGTCCATAGCCCATGCAATACTTGCCCACTTTTTGAGCCAGCTGTCAGGATAAAAGGTCAGTGTAATTTGCATGCTAAGTTTAGGCCATGTGTTGTATCAAAATAGTAAAGAGAATCTGTCAGTAGGATCAACCCTTCTAGGCAATCTATATGGGTATGTAGATCATAGGAAGTTGAATAAAATAATAAATTGATATCCATGATCCAATGTGTTATTCAAGAGAAATCCATGTTTTTAAGATCTATGGGCCGGACGTAGGTCTCCCTGAGAATCTGCCTCCAGAGCTTATTGTAAATGAAAAGGTGGCATTATCAGTGTGAGACATCAGGAGAGCAGCCTCTCGGTGATTACATGTCTAACACCGGTAACATTTAAAATATGTTGTGGAGGAAGACTCTCGGTGAGATCCATCTCCAGCTCATGTACCTATTACAAAAATTGTGCATTTATCTAGAATATGACATCTGATCATTGATCTCAAGGTGTCATTTTTATTCAACTTCCTATGACCTGCATGTATTTATAGATGTCTTAGGAGGGTTGATCCTACTGACAGATTCCCTCTATATGGTTAAAATTGCAAATTGCTGATAAGCACAAAAAATATTGCAATTTACTTCATATTAAAAATACCCTATGTTCTCAAGAACTGAGAGATTTCTAAGTTTAAGAGTTTACAGCTCATTGCCGAGGATACCGACCACCCTGTAGTCCTAGAGTGGCCGGTTACGTAGACAAAAAGCTTGTGCCATTTGCTGACTCTACGCTTCTCCGATGCTGCAGAGCAAAAGTTGACTCTACTAGAAGTATGGAAAATTGTTACGTTTAGGTAAGCGTAGTGTCTGTGCCATCAATCATCAGAAGCATACCATCCCGGGCAACCAGGAAGTCAGGAGACAGAGGAATGGTGCGCTCCTGAAGACAGAAAATTAGAGAAGTCCTTCAACTTCTTCCTAAAAATGCTTTTGGACAGCCAGTCTAATGAAAGACCAGGCCTGCATCAATTACAAGGAACTTTAGGAAATGCTGTTTTCCAAAAGAGAGTCTTTCAGGAGTTTCCTCATGTTTTGGTAACCTACAAGACATTTTGGGAGTCCTGACAAGCAAGTTGTAGTAATGGAGCTGATGGAAATAGCTCTTTGTCTAGCTCAAATTTTGTACTCAGAAAAGTATACAATAAAGGAGTCTATTATAATACTTACACTTAGTTACAAAAAAACTTAAATGAAGGGGGTATGATTGACCAAATGATCAAGTCAAAACTTACAGGGTGAGAGGAATTACCATTGTGATTTGACCCATACTGGTAGCAAAGTGCCCACTTTTGTTAATGTGCAATTTGTACAAAAGCATATCCTTGTTGCCATCATCCCTTAAAAAAAGCTATAGCTTGTGATACACATGTCAATCTAGTATGCAATAAACTGTCCTGATTCTGTCTCTAACTCCCCCACTCACTTCTTTTCAGTTGACAATTCCCTTATATCTGAGTTCTGCCTGTACTATAGGTGCTAGAACACCCTTTCCCTCCACTTTCCAGTATGCATTGCTCTTTGTATTGTCCAATGGTTGCCTGTCCTTAACTAAAACTCCACCTCTTCTGTATGCATTTGTCAGACAAAAATACAAAGACTAACCCAACTTTCTGTAATCTATATCTTTGCTTCAAAAGATGGATTCATTTGAAAATAAGCAATAGAAAGTTCTACAAGTTATATAGAAGGGAAACACTTACTGTCCGACACTTTGGAATTAATTTTTTGGGTTAAGATGAAATTATTTGGAGACAAAGTAATTTGTGCGTTGTCTAGTTAACACATTATCTAGAAAACAACATAAAGTTGTCTGAAAATACAGGGACCACTTTAGAGAAGAAAAAAATAAGAAAAGAAAGTGACAACCCCCTAATAAGGGGAAAAAGTATTTTCTCTATCTTGTCTAATGCCACAATTAAAAAAAAAAATTGTAGGAAACATAACAAAATATCAATTGTCAGCAAATTTGTGCACATAAAAGTATAACAAACACCAGTTTCTAATTCCACCACTTTACATCCTACCCTTTTATCTGAAAAAATTAGCATTTTTTCGTTATTGGGATGACCACTCATGCATCTAATTATTTTCTTCCAGTAATCTAAAAGAATCAGCAGGTCGTGCAATTCCACAAGCTAAAGCGCCATGTTATTGCAATGAAGAAGCCTTATGTCATGCTGTTTATTTTTGTACCTTGCCGTAAATACAATTTCGATAATAATGTCCTCATTAATATCAATTTTATGTCACACTATTTCCATTTTGCAAAGGGAAATAATGAATAACATTATGTTAATTGCCTTAATAGTGTCAATGATATCTTCATTATCATTGCATTAGTGCCACATTGCAAAGATATAGTCGCCGAGTTAAAATGATGATGGACGTATCTACAGCACATGAGAATGGCATCATCCGTACTTCTTGTTAAGTGCCACAACAACAGCATAAACAGAACAACATCACAATGTGAGAAATAAATATGGAGCTGAAAGCACATTATCTACGTGTGAAGTGTGAATTTTATCGGTTGGTTTCATCTTATTTTCTTCTGGAATAAACACTTTGAGGAGATTTGTGAAATGGTCTATCAACACTTACCATTCTTGTCCTTATCCACCAATCACAGTTCAGCTTTTAGTTCTTTTCGTGGCCTTGAAAAGTGAAAGCTGTGCAGTGATTGATTGCTGTAGTCAGTTTCGATCACCTGCCTTGTTCCTTTGTTAGTATTTTTTTGATATTTTGATAGGGGGAATATAAAGGAGTTGTAATAAAACATAGCAACATTAAAAAAGCTACAAATGTTGTATTGCTGTAATTATACTGACCCAAAGACAAAAGCTGCCTTATCACTTTTACCATACGGTGAATGGCATAAAAAAAATAAATACCGTATTTTTTGCTTTGTAAGACGCACTTTTTTCCCCAAAACTTGGGGGAAAAATGGGGGTGCATCTTAGAAAGCGAACATGCCTTACCGGGGGGGTGTCCGGTGTCTCCGGGTGCCCGGTGGTTGCTGGCCGTTGCTGTGGATGTCTCCGATGCTCAGCAGTGCTGCGTGGGTGTCCGGCGCTGCCCGGGGCTCTGCCGACATTTTGCGACAGGCCAGAGCCGCGGCACTTCCAATGTTCCAGCTGCGCTGGCGTCCGGGAATATGGCCGCTGCCGGGGGCGACGCATGCACTAATGGTGATCTCAGGATCAAGATCTCAAGAGATGAGATTTCAACTGCCGGGCACCCAGAGACACCCGGCAGCAACACAAGAACCCCACAGCAGCACAAGATCCCCGCAGCAGCGCGCCACTCTTCGGCACCCCCACTCATCCCTGCCTGCGGCCTGGAGCATCACCCCACTCCTGCCTCCTCCAGTAGCGACCCTGGGACCCCGCTTCACTGCAGCCACCACCCCCGGTAAGCAATAAGATACAAGGATTATAAGAAGCAACACCAATGTATTGAAAAATATTTTTTTCTTATTTTTCACCTCAAAATTTGGGGTGCATGTTATAATCTGGAGCGTCTTATAATCCGAAAAATACGATAAATACATTCCTGTATTGCTGTCTTTTGTTCATCATGTTGCCTTCCAAAAATCGGAACAGAAAGCGATCAAAAAATGTTACATGTACAAAAATGGTAACAAGACAAATGTCAACTAGTCCTGCAAAATGCAAACCCTCACATGACTCTGTAAAATATTTAAGAGTTATTACCATATAAAGTGGCAGTGGTCAGAATGGTAAAATAAGCTTGGTCAGGAAGGTGAAAACGGGCTCGGGGGTGAAGGATTTAAAGAGTATCCATCTCTTCATTTTTATTTCAAAAATCAATAATACAAATGTATATAAGTAACTTTATAACACATCTTATTAGAGAAATACGCTTATTTCTCTACCACGACTGATCATTAATTTTTAAAATTTTCGCAAGTAAAATCTGGCCTAAGTGAAGACAGATTTTAACCATACTGAGATAGATGACATTTGCTACTAATGACTAGTGTTGAGCATTCCGATACCGCAAGTATCGGGTATCGGCCGATACTTGCGGGTATCGGAATTCCGATACCGAGATCCGATACTTTTGTGGTATCGGGTATCGGTATCGAAACAACATTAATGTGTAAAAGAAAGAATTAAAATAAAAAATATTGCTATACTCACCTCTCCGACGCAGCCTGGACCTCACCGAGGGAACCGGCAGCGTTCTTTGCTTAAAATGCGCGCGTTTACTTCCTTCCGTGACGTCACGGCTTGTGATTGGTCGCGTGCCACCCATGTGGCCGCGAAGCGACCAATCACAGCAAGCCGTGACGTAATTTTCAGGTCCTGAATGCCTAATTCTAGGCATTCAGGATTTGAAAATTACGTTCCGGCTTGTGATTGGTCGCGTCGCGGTCACATGGGCGACGCGACCAATCACAAGCCGTGACGTCACGGGAGGCAGGAAACGCGCGCATTTTAAAATTACGTCACGGCTTGTGATTGGTTGCGTGCCACCCATGTGACCGCGACACGACCAATCACAGCAAGCCGTGACATAATTTCAGGTCCTGAATGCAGAATTAGGCATTCAGGACCTGAAATTACGTCACGGCTTGCTGTGATTGGTCGTGTCGCGGTCACATGGGCGGCACGCGACCAATCACAAGCCGTGACATCACGGAAGGAAGTAAACGCGCGCATTTTAAGCAAAGAACGCTGCCGGTTCCCTCGGTGAGGTCCAGGCTGCGTCGGAGAGGTGAGTATAGCAATATTTTTTATTTTAATTCTTTCTTTTACACATTAATATGGATCCCAGGGCCTGAAGGAGAGTTTACTCTCCTTCAGACCCTGGGAACCATCAGGGATACCGTCCGATACTTGAGTCCCATTGACTTGTATTGGTATCGGGTATCGGTATCGGATTAGATCCGATACTTTGCCGGTATCGGCCGATACTTTCCGATACCGATACTTTCAAGTATCGGACGGTATCGCTCAACACTACTAATGATATTCTATGTAGACTGAAGGTGGTAAAGGAAAGAGAGAAGGAAGAAGGAGCTCTGCTTCTAACTCCTCCATCGTCTCTTCTCCCCATAGAATCTCATCAGAAGCAACTGTCATCTATTATTATTATTATTTATTATTAAAGCGCCATTTATTCCATGACGCTTTACTTGTGAGGAGGGGTATACATAATAAAAAACAAGTGCAATAATCTCAATCAATACAAGTCATAACTGGTACAGGAGGAGAGAGGACCCTGCCCGCGAGGGCTCACAATCTACAAGGGATGGGTGAGGATACAGTATCTGAATAATGTAACACTCTGTCTTCACTGAATACAGAATTTACCTGGGAATTGAGAATTTTGAGAGTAAATGATCAGTCCTGGTGGAGAAATAAATGTTTTTATCTGATAAAATGTTTTTACAAAGTTGATTATTTTCATGTGTACTATTGATTTATTATATAAGAAATTAAAATAACAGTTACGCTTTTAACGATTAGATTCTTAAATCTGCTTATACAACAACAAACTTGTGCCTTCTCGTAAACAGGAGAAAATGTCCCAGTCTTGAACTATAGGAATATAGATATATGGAATCATTCAAACGAACATATATTTACTAATTAAAAAGAGACACCGGTACCCACACTACAAAAAGATACATATTGGGTGAAACAAAGCTACAGAAGCTGAAAGCACAATCTGCTCGTTATAATAAGAAAATTCCTAATTATATGTTGCTGTGCGCTATGGTACCGAAGTTAATCTAAGTATAAATATTACAAGACTGACCTGAAGATGTGTGGTAAAACCGGTCCTGCTCCACGCTAAAGATCAGATGTATTGTACGCAAAGTTCTTGAGTTCGATGGTTGTATACAGTAATCATTAGTCCATAGTGTTGAGCGATACCGTCCGATACTTGAAAGTATCGGTATCGGAAAGTATCGGCCGATACCGGCAAAATATCGGATCCAATCCGATACCGATACCCGATACCAATACAAGTCAATGGGACTCATGTATCGGACGGTATTCCTGATGGTTCCCAGGGTCTGAAGGAGAGGAAACTCTCCTTCAGGCCCTGGGAACCATATAAATGTGTAAAAGAAAGAATTAAAATAAAAAATATCGCTATACTCACCTCTCCGACGCAGCCGGGACTTCAGCGAGGGAACCGGCAGCGTTGTTTGTTTAAAATTCGCGCTATTACTTGGTTACGTGAATTCCCGGCTTGTGATTGGTCAGGTCGGCCATGTTGCCGGGACGCGGACCAATCACAGCAAGCCGTGACGAAATTACGTCACGGCTTGCTGTGATTGGTCCGCGTCCCGGCAATATGGCCGCCCTGACCAATCACAAGCCGTGACGTCACGGGAGGCTGGACACGCGCTCATTTTAAAATGGGCGCGTGTCCAGCCTCCCGTGACGTCACGGCTTGTGATTGGTTGCGCCGCGGTCAACCAATCACAAGCCGGGAGGCTGGACGCGCTCATTTTAAAATGGGCGCGTGTCCAGCCTCCCGTGACGTCACGGCTTGTGATTGGTTGCGCCGCGGTCAACCAATCACAAGCCGGGAGGCTGGACGCGCTCATTTTAAAATGGGCGCGTGTCCAGCCTCCCGTGACGTCACGGCTTGTGATTGGTCAGGGCGGCCATATTGCCGGGACGCGGACCAATCACAGCAAGCCGTGACGTAATTTCGTCACGGCTTGCTGTGATTGGTCCGCGTCCCGGCAACGTGGCCGACCTGACCAATCACAAGCCGGGAATTCACGTAACCAAGTAATAGCGCGAATTTTAAACAAACAACGCTGCCGGTTCCCTCGCTGAAGTCCCGGCTGCGTCGGACAGGTGAGTATAGCGATATTTTTTATTTTAATTCTCTCTTTTACACATTTTAACATTAATGTTGTTGCGATACCCGATACCCGATACCACAAGAGTATCGGAATCCCGGTATCGGAATTCCGATACAGCAAGTATCGGCCGATACCCGATACTTGCAGCATCGGAATGCTCAACACTATTAGTCCATAAAGGATGTCCAGGAGCATACGTTCACAGAGTTCAGCTCACCTTTGTACGTGTAGTGCCCCCAGGTAGGGGACATTAATAAGTTGCTGCAGTTCTTATGCCACTGAGTTATAAAAACATTTTCATAAAGACCTATCCCAGTCTATAGATGGGACCATCCCATGTAAGAGAACGTGTTAAGGGTGAGAATCAAAATTATAGATGTAGTTTCCACCATACTATCTGTGATAATAGTAAAAGAGCCCCAAACTCATGGCGCCAAAGTTCTTCAACATATATTTACAATGCAAAATTTGGGTTATCTAAGTTCTGTTCTCCAAGGGCACCCATGAAAACACAAAATGCCAGCTACCATACCCAAAAGGCAGTTTTTGATGACAAAATTCATAAGCTTCTCCCCTTTTGTGGTCTTGTTTTATGGGTCAGTTTAGCCATGATTATTGGCAAGTACGAGTCTATTTAAACAGTTTATTTGGAGATTTATAACAGCTTTAAACAGGAAGTAGATGGAAAAGGTGAGAAGGGAGGGAGGATAAGAAAGACTAGCAAAATGAGAAGTAAAAAATAGTGGAAAGCGATTAGGACAAATAGATTAAGGACAGGGATGTCCTTAGTTGTGCATATAAAGCACATCAGCCACACCTGCTGAAAGGGGGATGATTGGGCACCCCAAGTTAGGAGCCACCCTGAATGTTGAAGGGGCATCCTGCTTTTTTGCAAGAAAATATAATCTTTTTATGCAATGAAAAGTTATACTATGTTTCAAAATACTTTCTGCATCAATCCCTTGCTGTTTAACCCCTTCTAGACAAATGATGTACTGGTATGCCATACATCCTCTTCTTTGATGCAGGCTCAGGAGCTGAGACAGCATCGTTGACAGCAAATGATGACTACCTCTGACAGTCGCGAGTGACATGGCCGTGCATTGCACATGTCCGACTAGATGGTGCAGCCTCGTTCCATACAAGTGTATGGAGAGCAAAGTTGTGCCCACTTGCCGGGAGTATATATAACTCATACACACCCTTGAATCCCGGGTGGGAATGTAAGCAGGAAGACTGGGCTGCGGGTACCTGCACTGAGCCGCATCCGAAACAATCGAGGCTGCGTCCCATACTGCCCATGGGATTGATTAAATGTAATCAGATGCCATTCGGCCTGACTAACGCTCCTGGGACATTTCAGCGATTGATGGAAAGGTGCTTGGGGGATCTGAACTTCAATGCAACACTAATCTACCTGGATGACATCATTGCTCATGCGGCCACCTTTGAAGAGCACTTCTGGTGGCTGAAGCAAGTGTTGAGTCGACTACAGAAGCACGGCCTGAAGGTGAAGCCCCAAAATGTCACCTGTTCCATAAGCACATCGAGAACCTGATACACATCATATCCGGCGAATGAGTGAGAACTGCATGTGAGAAGATAGCGACGGTACAGGACAGGCCTACCCCAAAGACAATGAAGGATGTTTGGGCCTTTCTGGGGTTGACTGGATACTACCGGAGGTTGGTGAAAAATTTCACCTGCATCGCTAATCCCCTGTTGGAACTACTAAAGGGAGTATTGTCTGGTTTGAAGAATCATATTATCCAGTGGGAATGCACCCAGGAAGAAACCTTTCAAGCCTTGAAGATGGCCTTGACTGAGGCCCCAATACTTGTCTACATGGACTCCTCACAGCCCTTCATTCTTCACACCGATGGAAATCTACACTGTCTGGGGGCCATGCTGTTGCAGATGCAGGACGGGAAAGAATGAGTGATTGCCTACGTGAGCCAGTCCCTTCATGACTCAGAACTGAACTCGGATAATTACAGCTCCTTCAAGTTGGAACTGCTGGTGCTAGTGTGGGCGATGATGGGGAAGTTCGCCGAATACTTGTCCAGATCTGAAGTCTTGGTGCGCACCAACAACAATCTTCTAGCCCACCTGGAAAATGCAAAACTGGGTGCCTTGGAGAAACGATGGGTGGCCCACATGGCAAAGTATCAGTTCAAGTTTGTATATCAGGCCACAGCTGAGAACACGCATGCTAATGCTCTGTCAAGAGTGACCCATGAGCGACCTGCATGCGACCAAGATGAAGAATTGGAGGCAGAAGATATTCCTGGTTTCCTGGACCTGGCCATGTCATTGGCGGCAATGCAAGGACAGATCGGAGAGGCGTCTGGGTACAGGTGCTGGGGTGACCCCAGAATCACTGTGTGCAACTCCAGCAGGAAGATAATGAACTGGCTCAGCTGAGACTGTGAGTGGCCCTGAAGCGACTTCCCAGTCAGTGCGAAAGAGACGCCCTGTCCCCAGGAACTCTGCAGATTCTAAGGCAGTGGGAAAGACTCCAGTTGGAAGATAGTTTGCTGTATAGAAGAGTGCAGTTGGTGCAGGAGTTGTGGGTCACCTGGCAGGTGGTGCTCCCAGAGAAGTTGCTCCCAGTAGTGGCTACGGAGGCCCATGAGAGAGGGGCTCACTTTGGTCCACAGAAAAGATTCCAGTGGTTGCAGAAGCTGGTATATCACCCCCGATTGAAGACTACAGTGGAGGAGGCCTACCAGTGATGTCAGAACTGTGAACTAGTCAAGCCTCCAGAGCAGAGAACTTCAACACAGACTATTGTGACTTCTGCCCCCTTAGAGCTGTTAATAATTGACTAATTGACCGTGGACCCGGCTCATCTCAGGTATGAACATTGTCTGGTGATGACCGACCACTTCACCAAGTTTGCTGTGGTGACTCCAACTCACGATCAGACTGCTGAGTCAGCGGTGCAGGCCATCTGCCGAGACTTCATCCGGGTGTACGGTTGCCCAAAGAGAATCCATTCTGACCAAGGTGCTTGTTTTCAAGGTCGAGTGTTGGAAGAGTTGCATCGCCTGTTCCAGATTGAGAAGTCAAGGACAATGCCCTATCATTCTCAGGCGAATGGAGCCCGTGAACGTTTCAACCGGACGCTGATTCAGATGCGCCAAACATTGGAGGAAGATCATAAAGTACGGTGGCCTGAATACATGGCTGAATTAGTCTGGGTGTATAACAACCGAGTGCACAGAACAACAGGATATACTCCATATACTCTACTGTTCAGGGCTAAAAGGACAGGAAATCACAGAGCTGGAGCTGGACCTGGAAGAAGTCTACCCATGGACGGGTGTGTCTTCCTGGGTCCGAGAACATTAACATCGGCTGCAGACTCTTCACCCGCTGGTACAGACTAGGTTACGGGAACTCCAGCACCATGAAGCGACACCTATTCAAGGGACAGCTCTCAGGGCTGGAGATCGAGTGTTGTTCTGAGACAAGCGGCCTCGGGGCAAGTTAGAACATCGATGGGAAAAGACTCGTATCGTGTGAAACGCCGAGTTGGATCCGGTGGGCCAGTATATGAAGTTCAACCTGAAGGGGAGAAGGGGTACCTACCTGAATAGTCCACCATAGCATGTTGCGTCCTTCCCTGTCACGGGATCCCGAAGAAGAGGAGAGAGTGCCAGGCACCACTGAAATGCTCACTCCCATGGCCCCCGAATGTGATGAAGAACCACTTGCCCCCCTCTCAGACTTGGATAGTCCGCCGCCCGCCAGTCCAAGGGAAATGCGTAGGCCTGAAACTCCAGAGATGGCTGATTCATTGGACCCGGACATGCCCCCATCTTCTACCCCTCAACCTGACTCTACTACTCTACTACTCAACCTGAACTACACGTACTGAGTGGATGACAGCTGGAATACCTTCCACTCGTTATGAACAAGACCAGTTTATTTGGCAGTGAATTGTTCGAAAAATGGAAGAGTGTGAGCATCTGATTAAGGAACTCTCGCCCATGGAATGGCGAGTTAAAGGAGAGGGGAGTGTAAGGAGGGTGACCGGGCTGCAGGTGGCTGCATTGAGCCGGGTCCGGAACTGTCGAGGCCACGTCCCATGTTGTCTGAGGAAAGGAATAGGGGATCGGATGACCTGGAAAGAGGGGGCGTGTTTAAGCCAGAAATAGAGCGGAAAGTGCATGACTCATTAGCTATTTAGCTAGTTTCCCACCATGAGAGAGAGTGCAGGAGGATGAGCAGCATGCTCTGCATCCTGAGCAGCGCTGCAACGTACTGCAGCCCACATCTCCTGAGCACTCCAGCAGGACAGGGAACATGGAGAGTGCCACGTGCCCAGCTAAACGTAGGGCCGCGCTCATAGAGAGAAGTGTGGGCCAGCTACAGGACACCGAGGTGCGGTTCCCTCTGCCGAACAGCACGCATCAGCCCACACTTGTTACAGGGACTCCTGCAGCTTCCCTCATTTTGCTTGCTCAGGCCTATGGACTAGGGGCTCGGAGGGTAAAACCGGAGACCCCTGCTGCTGCCAGAAGTTGGACCATTGACAGAGGACTCAATCTGGGGACACTACTCCGGCCATTGCAGGTACTACAACCCCCATCGGACTGTATATCACGGAGGACCAACGGGAGTCACGATAAGTGTCGTTTAAACCTCAGACTGTTGCTTCAATTACTACAATTCCTTTAATCCTTGTTTACTATTTAGTAACACCTTGCGAGGAGATTACTTTCATCTTTACTGTTAAATTAAATAATATTGTTACACCGCATTGCTTTGCAATCCCTGCGTACTGCATCTCAGCACCTGCTTACATGAAATGGCTAATCCCCGCAGTACACAATGCATGCGCTGGCGGGAGTCATAAGTCTGAAGTCACATGGAATTACTGCAGACTTACTGATTTGGAAAGGACAACCCCTTTAACCCCTTTCTGACATTGGACGTACTATCCCGTCGAGGTGGGGTGGGTCTGTATGACCACCGACGGGATAGTACGTCCAGAGCGATCGGTGGCGCTCACGGGGGTAGCGTGGCCGATCGCGGCCGGTTGTCAGCTGCCTATCGTAGCTGACATCCGGCACTATGTGCCAGGAGTGATCACGGACCACCTCCGGCACATTAACCCCCGGCACACCGCGATCAAACATGATCGCGGTGTGCCAGCGGTATAGGGAAGCATCGCGCAGGTGAGGGGGCTTCCTGCGGGCTTCCCTGAGACCCCCGGAGCAACGCAATGTGATCGCATTGCTGCAAGGGTCTCTTACCTCCTCCTCCTCCTTGCAGGCCCGGATCCAAGATGGCCACGGCATCCGGGTCCTGCAGGGAGGTGGCTTCACTGTGCCTGCTCAGAGCAGGCGCCGGGAAGCATAGAAAAAGTGCACGTCAGATCGGTGATCTGACACCGTGCACAGAAAAGTGTCAGATCACCGATCTTACACTATAACATGATGCCCCCCCTGGGCAATGTTATAGTGTAAAAAAAAATATTCCAATGTGTAAAAAAAATTCAAAAAAAATTCAAAAAAAAATATTGTTCCTATAAATACATTTCTTAATCTAAATAAAAAAAAACAAACAATAAAAGTACACATATTTAGTATCGCCGCGTCCGTAACAACCCCACCTATAAAACTATATCACTAGTTGACCCCTTCAGTGAACACCGTAAAAAAAAAAAAAAAAAAAAAACGAGGCAAAAAACAATGCTTTATTCTCATACCGCCAAACAAAGAGTGGAATAACACGCGATCAAAAAGACGAATATAAATAACCATGGTACCGCTGAAAACGTCATCTTGTGCCACAAAAAACTAGCTGCAATACAGCATCATCAGCAAAATAATAAAAAAGTTATAGTCCTCAGAATAAAGTGATGCAAAAATAATTTTTTTCTATAAAAAAGTTTTTATCGTATAAAAGCGCCAAAACATAAAAAAATGATACAAATGAGTAGGGTTGAGCGACTTTCATTTTTTTAAGATCGAGTCGGGTTTTGTGAAACCCGACTTTGTCCAGAGTCGAGTCGAGTGCAGTCGGCCGATTATCGCTAAAATTCGGGGATCGACCGAAACACGAAACCCAATGCAAGTCAATGGGGAAGCATAGTCGGCAGTGAGTGGAGGCCAGGAAAACACCTACAGTGCCCATTTTAATGCCAAAAACATCCATTCTTGTTTCTGAAGCTTGTCAATCTTAATTAACTTTATAATAATAGTTGGGCATAGGAAATTGGGGGTCATTTGGCAAAAGTTGTGGGGGGTAGGGCTGGTTCAAGCCTTTAGTGGGCTCAGGAAACGTGGACTACATCACGGCAATGGAGCAGGGAGAGGTAAGTATTTCAACGTTGCAAGTGCTGTGATCCTGAGCAAGCAGGGGGGGGGCCCACTCGTTCGCATTGGCACTGGCACAGGGCCACTCAAAGTATGGCGGTGTGTTTGCATGGCGGGGGTGCCTCCCACCAGCAGCGACACTTTTGGGTACTCTGAGGGGCCCTGTGCCAGTGACGTCGCCAACGAGTATGCCCCCCCCCACCTGATGAAGGAACCTGCACTTTCATCTGCACCTTCCTCTTTGTCCCTGTGTAAGGTGGTATAACATGCGGGAAGGGGAACTTTACTTTCAGCAGGTTCAGATTCTGGCTGTGTAGAGTGCAAGAGGAATGTAGTGGTCTAGGTCAATGTACCAGCAGACTCATCTAGCAGTGGCTGGGCAATGGGCAGGATGAGGAGGAAACAGATATAAGGCCAAAAAATAAAGTAGGCTAAATGCAGTTCAAAATTGGTAACAGGACTAAACAGGCGGCATTGCTTTGTTCAGTGGAGTAGCAAACCCAAGAGCAGCAGACAGTGTTTCAAGGGCCCAACCACACTAGTAGGCCAAATGCAGTTTAATATCTGATACTATAGGCCGAAAGCTGTATTCAGTTGAGGGCAAACACCAGGCAGGGGCAGACACCGTTAGTAGGCCCTAAACACCATTTTTTATTTAAAACACAGCACTTAATGAGAGCCAGAAGGTAGAAGCTCAGCTGTATTCAGTTGAGGACAAACACCAGGCATGGGCAGACACCGTTAGTAGGCCCTAAACACCATTTTTTTATTTAAAACACAGCACTTAATGAGAGCCAGAAGGTAGAAGCTCAGCTTTATTCAGTTGAGGACAACACCAGGGAGGGGCAGACACCGTTAGTAGGCCGTAACCAAAGTTGAAGGCCAAATGCAGTTTAATATCTGATACTATAGGCCGAAAAGCCAGAAAGTAGAAGCTCAGCTGTATTCAGTTGAGGGCAACACCAGGGAGGGGCAGACACCGTTAGTAGGCCCTAACCACCAATTTTTAAAAACACAGCACTTAATGAGAGCCACAAGGTTAAAGCACAGCTGTATTCAGTTGAGGACAACACCAGGGAGGGGCAGACACCGTTAGTAGGCCGTAACCAAAGTTGAAGGCCAAATGCAGTTTAATATCTGATACTATAGGCCGAAAGCCAGAAGGTGGAAGCTCCGATTTAGACAGTGGAGGACAATTTGAATTAGGGACTGCAGACAGACTTAGTAGGCTGTCCCCTGTGGACCATGCATCCACCACATTAACCCATTGCGCCTTAATGGACACGTAATCTTCCGTGGCCATGCCTACAGGTCCATGCGTCTGTTGTCAGGTGCACCTTTGTACTCACCGATTGCCAGAGTGCATGGACAATGCGGTCTTTTACATGCTGGTGGAGGGTTAGGATGGCTTTTCTCACAAAAGAAGTGTCGACTGGTTAGCTTGTAGCGTGGTACAGCGTAGTCCATCATGGCCTTATTAATAGTAAATAAAATATATAACTAGGCTCTATGAACTTTTAAATAGGTTCCAGGGGTACACGGGCAGCATTGGTGTGGTCAGTGGAGGAGTATTGCACGTAGGGGCCGCAGACAGGCTATCAAAGGCCTAAAACAACTAACAATAGGCAGGCATGGCAGTTTAAAATCGGTTACATGGATACACAGGCAGGCAGTATTGTGGTCAGTGGAGGAGGATTGCAAGTAGGGGCCGCAGACAGGCTATCAAAGGCCTAAAATAACTAACAATAGGCAGGCATGGCAGTTTAAAATCGGTTACATGGATACACAGGCAGGCAGTATTGTGGTCAGTGGAGGAGTATTGCAAGTAGGGGCCGCAGACAGGCTATCAAAGGCCTAAAATAACTAACAATAGGCAGGCATGGCAGTTTAAAATCGGTTACATGGATACACAGGCAGGCAGTATTGTGGTCAGTGGAGGAGTATTGCAAGTAGGGACTGCAGACAGGCTATCAAAGGCCTAAAATAACTAACAATAGGCAGGCATGGCAGTTTAAAATCGGTTACATGGATACACAGGCAGGCAGTATTGTGGTCACTGGAGGAGGATTGCAAGGAGTGTCTGACACAGTTAGTACTCCAAAAAAAAAAAAAAAAGTAATGTCTCGCAAAACAACTATAAGTAAAAAAAGGGTGGCATGCTTAGGTACTGGGGTGGGCTCATCTGCAGAGTTTATGACAAAGTAATTTGGCAGTAAATTAGTATTTACTGGTGTCAATCTAGGACACTGCCCCAGACTACTTTAACTAGCATCATAGATGCAAACAAATTGGTATTGTTTGTCAGTACCAGGCATTGAATGATGTCAGTGCATAGACTAAACATTGGTGGAGCTGTGCGAGATAATTTTGCACGTGGTAGAGCACAGTTTGAGCTGGGGGGGGGACTCTCTTCTGGCCAGCGGTACCGCCCCAGGGCCCCTCATGTTACAACGGTGTGTCTGACGTTGGGTGCGCACCACCACCGCCAGAGACACTACATTGTACTATGAGGGACCCAGTGGCAGTGCCGTCGACCAAAAGCGGCCACACCCACCTATTCAGACAAACAGCACTGTAACGGGTGCTTGCGCCAAGTGGCGAGACAACGGCCCCGTGGGTGGATTTTTCCCATTGGGGGAGGTGTAAACATGTCGTGTGCTGGACAAACAGCTGCTGCAAATTAAGAGATAGGAAGACTCAGTAAGACCAGTCCAGGAGCAAGACCTTTTTATAGGAAAGCTAGGTGTCAGCCGGGAAAGGTCGGGCAAAATAATTTGAAATCCAGGAGTGGTTCATTTTAATGAAGGTGAGATCATCCACATTTTGGGTAGCCAGACGAGTCCTTTTTTCGGTTAATATTGAACCAGCAGCACTGAATACTCTTTCTGATAGCACACTAGCTGCTGGGCAAGCAAGCTCCTGCAACGCATATTCTGCCAATTCAGGCCAGGTGTCTAATTTGGATGCCCAGTAATCAAATGGGAATGACGGTTCAGGGAGAACATCGATAAGGGTTGAAAAATAGTTAGTAACCATACTGGACAAATGTTGTCTCCTGTCACTTTGAATAGATGCTGCAGTACCTGTCCTGTCTGCGGTCATTGCGAAATCACTCCACAACCTGGTCAGAAAACCCCTCTGTCCAACGCCACTTCTGATCTGTGCACCTCTAACACCTCTGCCCTGTAGCCCCCTGCAGCTTGTGTGAGAACCATCACCGGCGCTGTGTGCTGGGAATGCCTGAATCAAATGGTCTACAAGAGTACCTTGTTTGGTTGCTAATATTTGTTCGAGGTTCTCATGTGGCATAATATTTTGCAATTTGCCTTTATAGCGAGGGTCAAGGATGCAGGCCAACCAGTAATCGTCATCGCTCATCATTTTAATAATGCGTGTGTCCCTTTTCAGGTTACGTAAGGCATAATCCGCCATGTGTGCCAAAGTTCCAGTTGTCAAATCTGCGGTTGTGCTGGTTGGAGGGGCTGTTACAGGCAAATCTACGTCACTTGTCTCCCTTACAAAAACAGAACCCGGCCTTGCAACGCCACTAATTTCTGTTGGCCCAGGAGAAGCTTCCTCATTCAAAAAGTACTCATCCCCATCATCCTCCTCGTCCTCCTCCTCCTCTTCGCCCGCTACCGCGTCCTCTACTTGGCCCTGACCAGACAATGGCTGACTGTCATCAAGGCTTTCCTCTTTCTCGGCTGCAGATGCCTGCTCCTTTATGTGCGTCAAACTTTGCATCAGCAGACGCATTAGGGGGATGCTCATGCTTATTATGGCGTTGTCTGCACTAACCAGCCTTGTGCATTCCTCAAAACACTGAAGGACTTGACACAGGTCTTGTAGCTTCGACCACTGCACACCTGACAACTCCATGTCTGCCATCCAACTGCCTGCCCGTGTATGTGTATCCTCCCACAAAAACATAACAGCACGCCTCTGTTCGCACAGTCTCTGAAGCATGTGCAGTGTGGAGTTCCACCTTGTTGAAATGTCGATGATTAGGCGATGCTGGGGAAGGTTCAAAGACCGCTGATAGTTCTGCATACGGCTGGAGTGTACGGGCGAACGGCAGATATGCGAGCAAAGTCTGCGCACTTTGAGGAGCAGGTCGGGTAACCCCGGGTAACTTTTCAGGAAGCACTGCACCACCAGGTTTAAGGTGTGAGCCAGGCAAGGAATGTGTTTCAGTTGGGAAAGGGCTATGGCAGCCATGAAATTCCTTCCGTTATCACTCACAACCTTGCCTGCCTCAAGATGTACAGTGCCCAGCCATGACTGAGTTTCATTCAGCAAGAACTCGGACAGAACTTCCGCGGTGTGTCTGTTGTCACCCAAACACTTCATTGCCAATACAGCCTGCTGACGCTTGCCACTAGCTGTCCCATAATGGCACACCTGGTGTGCAACAGTGGCAGCTGCGGATGGAGTGGATGTGCGACTGCGGTCTGTGGATGAGCTCTCGCTTCTGCAGGAGGAGGAGGAAGAGGAGGAGGGGGGGCGAATGCCTACAGCCAAATCTTTCCTTGACTGTGGGCTAGGCAAAACTGTCCCAATATTGCTGTCCCCTGTGGACCCTGCATCCACCACATTCACCCATTGTGCCGTGATGGACACGTAACGTCCCTGGCCATGCCTACTGGTCCATGCATCTGTTGTCAGGTGCATCTTTGTAGTCACAGACTGCTGAGTGCATGGACGATGCGGTCTTTAACATGCTGTTGGAGGGCTGGGATGGCTTTTCTAGAAAGGAAGTGCCGACTGGGTAGCTCGTAGCGTGGTACAGCGTAGTCCATCAGCGCTTTGAAAGCTTCGCTTTCAACTAACCGGTAGGGCATCATCTCTAATGAGATTAGTCTAGCAATGTGGGCGTTCAAACCCTGTGTACGCGGATGCGAGGATGAGTACTTCCTTTTCCTAACAAGAGTCTCATGTAGGGTGAGCTGGACTGGAGAGCTGGAGATCGTGGAACTAGCGGTGGTGCCGGTGGACATGGCAGACTGAGAGAGGGCTGGAGATGGCATTCTTGCCGGTGCCCTACATGCAGTGTTTCCTACTGCAAACCTGGTGATTCCCTGCCTGCTTTGGCCTGGCGACGAAAGCTGCACAGATACTGCCGGTGGTGCGGGAAATGGTGGGTTTACAGTGAGGGAAGGGATGTAGCGTTGCTGACTAGCTTCATTGGCCGAGGGTGCTGCAACCTTTAGGGACATTTGGTAGTTATTCCAGGCTTGCAAATGCATGGTGGATAAATGTCTAGGCATGCAACTTGTATTTAGACTTTTAAGATTCTGACCTCTGCTTAACCCCTTCCTGACATCTGACGTACTATCCCGTCGAGGTGGGGTGGGCCCGTATGACCACCGACGGGATAGTACGTCATACGCGATCGGCCGCGCTCACGGGGGGAGCGCGGCCGATCGCGGCCGGGTTTCAGCTGCATATCGCAGCTGACATCCGGCACTATGTGCCAGTAGCGGTCACGGACCGCCCCCGGCACATTAACCCCCGGCACACCGCGATCAAACATGATCGCGGTGTACCGGCGGTATAGGGAAGCATCGCGCAGTGAGTGGGCTCCCTGCGGGCTTCCCTGAGACCCCCGGAGCAACGCGATGTGATCGCGTTGCTCCGAGGGTCTCCTACCTCCCTCCTCGCCGCAGGTCCCGGATCCAAGATGGCCGCGGCATCCGGGTCCTGCAGGGAGGGAGGTGGCTTACTGAGTGTCTGCTCAGAGCAGACACTTGGTAAGCCTGCAGCCCTGCACAGCAGATCGCAGATCTGGCAGAGTGCTGTGCACACTGCCAGATCAATGATCTGTGATGTCCCCCCCTGGGACAAAGTAAAAAAGTAAAAAAAAAATTCCCCACATGTGTAAAAAAATAAATAAAAAAATATCCTAAATAAAGAAAAAAAAAATATATATTATTCCCATAAATACATTTCTTTTGCTAAATAAAATAAAAAAAACAATAAAAGTACACATATTTAGTATCGCCGCGTCCGTAACGACCCAACCTATAAAATTGCCCCACTAGTTAACCCCTTCAGTAAACACCGTAAGAAAAAAAAAAAAAAAGAGGCAAAAAACAACGCTTTATTATCATACCGCCGAACAAAAAGTGGAATAACACGCGATCAAAAAGACTGATATAAATAACCATGGTACCGCTGAAAACGTCATCTTGTCCCGCAAAAAAAGAGCCACCATACAGCATCATCAGCAAAAAAATAAAAAAAAGTTATAGTCCTGAGAATAAAGCGATACCAAAATAATTATTTTTTCTATAAAATAGTTTTTATCGTATAAAAGCGCCAAAACATAAAAAAAATGATATAAATGAGATATCGCTGTAATCGTACTGACCCGACGAATAAAACTGCTTTATCAATTTTACCAAACGCGGAACGGTATAAACGCCTCCCCCAAAAGAAATTCATGAATAGCTGGTTTTTGATCACTCTGCCTCACAAAAATCGGAATAAAAAGTGATCAAAAAATGTCACGTGTCCGAAAATGTTACCAGTAAAAACGTCAACTCGTCCCACAAAAAACAAGATCTCACATGACTCTGTGGACTCAAATATGGAAAAATTACAGCTCTCAAAATGTGGTAACGCAAAAAATATTTTTTGGAATGAAAAGCGTCTTTCAGTGTGTGACGGCTGCCAATCATAAAAATCCGCTAAAAAACCCACTATAAAAGTAAATCAAACCCCCCTTCATCACCCCCTTAGTTAGGGAAAAATAAAAAAATAAAAAAATGTATTTATTTCCATTTTCCGGTTAGGGTTAGGGCTAGAGTTAGGACTAGAGTTAGGACTAGAGTTAGGGCTAGAGTTAGGGCTAGGGTTAGGGCTAGGGTTAGGGCAAGGGTTAGGGCTAGGGTTAGGGTTGGGGCTAGGGTTGGGGCTAGGGTTAGGGTTAGGGCTAGGGTTGGGGCTAGGGTAAGGGCTAGGGTTGGGGCTAGGGTTGGGGCTAGGGTTAGGGCTAGGGTTAGGGCTAGTGTTAGGGCTAGGGTTATTGCTAGGGCTAGGGTTAGGGCTAGGGTTGGGGCTAGGGTTAGGGCTACAGTTAGGGTTGGGGCTAAAGATAGGGTTAGGGTTTGGATTACATTTACGGTTGGGAATAGGGTTGGGTGTGTCTGGGTTAGAGGAGTGGTTAGGGTTACTGTTGGGATTAGGGTAAGGGGTGTGTTTGGATTAGGGTTTCAGTTATAATTGGGGGTTTCCACTGTTTAGGCACATCAGGGGCTCTCCAAACGGGACATGGCATCCGATCTGAATTCCAGCCAATTCTGCGTTGAAAAAGGAAAACAGTGCTCCTTCCATTCAGAGCTCTCCCGTGTGCCCAAACAGGGGTTTACCCCAACATATGGGGTATCAGCGTACTCAGGACAAATTGGACATCATCTTTTGGGGTCCAAGTTCTCCTGCTACCCTTGGGAAAATACAAAACTGGGGGCCAAAAAATAAGTTTTGTGGGAAAAAAAAGATTTTTTATTTTCACGGCTCTGCGTTGTAAACTGTAGTAAAACACTTGGGGGTTCAAAGTTCTCACAACACATCTAGATAAGTTCCTTGGAGGGTCTAGTTTCCGATATGGGGTCACTTGTGGGGGGTTTGTACTGTTTGGGTACATCAGGGGCTCTGCAAATGCAACGTGACGCCTGCAGACCAATCCATTTAAGTCTGCATTCCAAATGGCGCTCCTTCCCTTCCGAGCTCTGTCATGCGCCCAAACAGTGGTTCCCCCCACATATGGGGTATCAGCGTACTCAGGACAAATTGGACAACAACTTTTGTGGTCCAATTTATCCTGATACCCTTGTGAAAATACAAAACTGGGGGCTAAAAATCATTTTTGTGAAAAAAAAAAAGAATTTTTATTTTCACGGCTCTGCGTTATAAACTGTAGTGAAACACTTGGGGGTTCAAAGTTCTCACAACACATCTAGATAAGTTCCTTGGGGGGTCTAGTTTCCAATATGGGGTCACTTGTGGGGGGTTTGTACTGTTTGGGTACATCAGGGGCTCTGCAAATGCAACGTGACGCCTGCAGACCAATCCATTTAAGTCTGCATTCCAAATGGCGCTCCTTCCCTTCCGAGCTCTGTCATGCGCCCAAACAGTGGTTCCCCCCCACATATGGGGTATCAGCGTACTCAGGACAAATTGGACAACAACTTTTGGGGTCCAATTTATCCTGATACCCTTGTGAAAATACAAAACTGGGGGCTAAAAATCATTTTTGTGAAAAAAAAAAAGAATTTTTATTTTCACGGCTCTGCGTTATAAACTGTAGTGAAACACTTGGGGGTTCAAAGCTATCAAAACACATCTAGATAAGTTCCTTAGGGGGTCTACTTTCCAAAATGGTGTCAATTGTGGGGGTTTTTAATGTTTAGGCACATCAGGGGCTCTCCAAACGCAACATGGCATCCCATCTTAATTCCAGTCAATTTTGCATTGAAAAGTAAAATAGCGCTCCTTCCCTTCCGAGCTCTGCTATGCGCCCAAACAGTGGTTTGCCCCCACATATGGGGTATTGTCGTACTCAGGACAAATTGCACAACAACTTTTGTGCTCTAATTTCTTCTCTTACCCTTGGGGAAATAAAAAAATGGGGGCGAAAAGATCATTTTTGTGAAAAAATATGATTTTTTATTTTTACGGCTCTGCATTATAAACTTCTGTGAAGCACTTGTTGGTTCAAAGTGCTCAACACACATCTAGATAAGTTCCTTAAGGGGTCTACTTTCCAAAATGGTGTCACTTGTACAGGGTTTCAATGTTTAGGCACATCAGGGGCTCTCCAAATGCAACATGGCGTCCCATCTCAATTCCAGTCAATTTTGCATTGAAAAGTCAAATGGCGCTCCTTCCCTTCCGAGCTCTGCCCTGCGCCCAAACAATGGTTTACACCCACATATGGGGTATCAGCGTACTCAGGACAAATTGCACAACAATTTGTTGGGTCCAATTTCTTCTCTTACCCTTGGGAAAATAAAAAATTGGGGGTGAAAAGATCATTTTTGTGAAAAAATATGATTTTTTATTTTTACGACTCTGCATTATAAACTTCTGTGAAGCACTTGTTGGGTCAAAGTGCTCACCACACATCTAGATAAGATCCTTAGGGGGTCTACTTTCCAAAATGGTGTCACTTGTGGGGGGTTTCAATGTTTAGGCACATCAGGGGCTCTCCAAATGCAACATGGCGTCCCATCTCAATTCCAGTCAATTTTGCATTGAAAAGTCAAATGGCGCTCCTTTCCTTCTGAGCTCTGCCATGCGCCCAAACAGTGGTTTACCCCCACATATGGGGTATCAGCGTACTCAGGACAAATTGTACAACAAATTTTGGGGTCTATTTTCTCCTGTTACCCTTGGTAAAATAAAACAAATTGGAGCTGAAATAAATTTTGTGTGAAAAAAAGTTAAATGTTTATTTTTATTTAAACATTCCAAAAATTCCTGTGAAACACCTGAAGGGTTAATAAACTTTTTGAAAGTGGTTTTGAGTACCTTGAGGGGTGCAGTTTTTAGAGTGGTGTCACACTTGGGTATTTTCTATCATATAGACCCCTCAAAATGACTTCAAATGAGATGTGGTCCCTAAAAAAAAATGGTGTTGTAAAAATGAGAAATTGCTGGTCAACTTTTAACCCTTATAACTCCGTCACAAAAAAAAATTTTGGTTCCAAAATTGTGCTGATGTAAAGTAGACATGTGGGAAATGTTACTTATTAAGTATATTGTGTGACATATGTCTGTGATTTAAGGGCATAAAAATTCAAAGTTGGAAAATTGCGAAATTTTCAAAATTTTCGCCAAATATTCGTTTTTTTCACAAATAAACGCAAGTTATATCGAAGAAATTTTACCACTATCATGAAGTACAATATGTCACGAGAAAACAATGTCTGAATCGCCAAGATCCGTTGACGCGTTCCAGAGTTATAACCTCATAAAGGGACAGTGGTCAGAATTGTAAAAATTGGCCCGGTCATTAACGTGCAAACCACCCTTGGGGGTGAAGGGGTTAAGGTAGTTGAACATTTTTGACAGATGACTTTGCGCTGATCATTTGGATGTTGTTTAAAAAAATGCCAGACTGCACTCTTTCTACTATCGGATAACTTTTCAGGCATTGCAGACTGAGCTTCTTTAACCGGATGGCCACGCTGTCCTCCAACAGGTTTTGGTTTTGCCACGTGTTTTTGGCCAGATACGGGCCCGGTAGATGGAACCTGTTGTGATGTTGATGCCTGCTGCGGCTCCTCCTCCTCCGCTTCTGAACTACTGCCGCCTGCACCCTGTTCCCCCAATGGCTGCCAATCGGGGTCAACAACTGGGTCATCTATGACCTCCTCTTCTATGTCGTGTGCAACTTCGTCTGTGTCACCGTGTAAGCCGGTGGTATAGCATTCGTGACGGGGCACCATAGTCTCCGCTGGGTTTGATTCTGCCTTAGTACACTGCGAGGGCAATGTTCTTGTCTGAGTCAAAGGAACAGCATAGTAATCTGGCTGTGGCTGTGCATCTGTGCACTCCATGTCCGATTCAACTTCTATTGGGCATGGCCTGTTAACTGTTTCACTGTCTAACCCAGGAACGGTATGTGTAAAGAGCTCCATGGAGTAACCTGTTGTGTCGACTGACGCATCCTTCAATGTTGTTCTGGGTGAAGGACACAAGGAAGCGACTTGTTCCTGACCGGGAGCATCCACTGATGATGCACTGCTCTGACATTTGGCACTTTCCAAGGAGGAGGCGAAAGAGCTAGAGGCAGAGTGAGCATTGAAAGCCAATACTTGTTCCTCCTGCTCCGGCTTCAAAAGTGGTTTTCCTACTCCCAGAAAAGAGAGCGTTCGAGGCCTTGTGTAGGCAGACGACGTTTTTGGCTCAACAACTCGAGACTTAAGTGCTGTACTGCTTTTACCACGACCACCTGATGCTCCACCACCACTACCATCATTACCAGCTGACAATGACCGCCCACGGCCACGACCTCTTCCACTAGACTTCCTAGTAACGCTATTTGTTACTGTAAAACAACTTATAAGGTGAACTCAAACTTCTGTAGAATTTATATATACCTTTATAGGTGCCTGACACTGAAAGGAAAATCAGGTCCAATGTTACACACTCGGTTTTCTGTGCCCCAATAATTTGAGACAGATGGCACACACAGGAGCAGCACTCAAGCAGACTTGCCAAGATTTATCTCCCACTAACTATTTTTTTTTTGAAAAGGGAGAATTTAACCAAAAAAAAAAAAAAAGGACCAGTATTACACACTGCTTTTCGGTGGGACACAATGAGAGACAGATGCCACACACAGGACTGGCACGGAGGCAGACTTGCCAAGATTTATGTCCCACTAACTATTTTTTTTTTTAAAAGGGAGAATTTACCACCAAAAAAACAAAAAGGCCCAGTATTACACACACACTGCTTTTCGGTGGGACACAATGAGAGACAGATGCCACACACAGGACTGGCATGGAGGCAGACTTGCCAAGATTTATGTCCCACTAACTATTTTTTTTTTTAAAAGGGAGAATTTACCACCAAAAAAACAAAAAGGCCCAGTATTACACACACACTACTTTTCGGTGGGACACAATGAGAGACAGATGCCACACACAGGACTGGCACGGAGGCAGACTTGCCAAGATTTATCTCCCACTAACTATTTTTTTTTTGAAAAGGGAGAATTTAACCAAAAAAAAAAAAAAGGACCAGTATTACACACTGCTTTTCGGTGGGACACAATGAGAGACAGATGCCACACACAGGACTGGCACGGAGGCAGACTTGCCAAAATTTATCTCCCACTAACTATTTTTTTTTTGAAAAGGGAGAATTTAACCAAAAAAAAAAAAAGGACCAGTATTACACACTGCTTTTCGGTGGGACACAATGAGAGACAGATGCCACATACAGGACTGGCACGGAGGCAGACTTGCCAAGATTTATCTCCCACTAACTATTTTTTTTTTGAAAAGGGAGAATTTAAACAAAAAAAAAAAAAAGGACCAGTATTACACACTGCTTTTCGGTGGGACACAATGAGAGACAGATGCCACACACAGGACTGGCACGGAGGCAGACTTGCCAAGATTTATCTCCCACTAACTATTTTTTTTTTGAAAAGGGAGAATTTAACCCAAAAAAAAAAAATGGACCAGTATTACACACTGCTTTTCGGTGGGACACAATGAGAGACAGATGCCACACACAGGACTGGCACGGAGGCAGACTTGCCAAGATTTATCTCCCACTAACTATTTTTTTTTTTTAAAAGGGAGAATTTACCACCAAAAAAACAAAAAGGCCCAGTATTACACACACACTGCTTTTCGGTGGGACACAATGAGAGACAGATGCCACACACAGGACTGGCACGGAGGCAGACTTGCCAAGATTTATCTCCCACTAACTATTTTTTTTTTTAAAAAGGGAGAATTTACCACCACAAAAACAAAAAGGCCCAGTATTACACACACACTGCTTTTCGGTGGGACACAATGAGAGACAGATGCCACACACAGGACTGGCACGGAGGCAGACTTGCCAAGATTTATCTCCCACTAACTATTTTTTTTTTTTTAAAAGGGAGAATTTACCACCAAAAAAACAAAAAGGCCCAGTATTACACACACACTGCTTTTCGGTGGGACACAATGAGAGACAGATGCCACACACAGGACTGGCACGGAGGCAGACTTGCCAAGATTTATCTCCCACTAACTATTTTTTTTTTTGAAAAGGGAGAATTTAGACAAAAAAAAAAATAGCCAAGTATCACACAGTGGTTTTTTCGGTGCCACACAATGAGAGTGAGATGCCACCCACAGCAATGGCACGGAGGCAGAGTTGCCAAGATTTATCTCCCACTAACTTTTTTTTTGGAAAAGGGAGAATTTAGACAAAAAAAAAATGGCCAAGTATCACACAGTGGTTTTTTCAATGCCACACAATGAGAGACAGATGCCACACACAGGACTGGCACGGAGGCAGACTTGCCAAGATTTATCTCCCACTAACTTTTTTTTTTGGAAAAGGGAGAATTTAGACAAAAAAAAAAAAAAGGACCAGTATTACACACTGCTTTTCGGTGGGACACAATGAGAGACAGATGCCACATACAGGACTGGCACGGAGGCAGACTTGCCAAGATTTATCTCCCACTAACTATTTTTTTTTGAAAAGGGAGAATTTAACCAAAAAAAAAAAAAAAGGACCAGTATTACACACTGCTTTTCGGTGGGACACAATGAGAGACAGATGCCACACACAGGACTGGCACGGAGGCAGACTTGCCAAGATTTATCTCCCACTAACTATTTTTTTTTTGAAAAGGGAGAATTTAACCCCCCCCCAAAAAATGGACCAGTATTACATACTGCTTTTCGGTGGGACACAATGAGAGACAGATGCCACACACAGGACTGGCACGGAGGCAGACTTGCCAAGATTTATCTCCCACTAACTATTTTTTTTTTTTTAAAGGGAGAATTTACCACCAAAAAAACAAAAAGGCCCAGTATTACACACACACTGCTTTTCGGTGGGACACAATGAGAGACAGATGCCACACACAGGACTGGCACGGAGGCAGACTTGCCAAGATTTATCTCCCACTAACTATTTTTTTTTTTAAAAGGGAGAATTTACCACCAAAAAAACAAAAAGGCCCAGTATTACACACACACTGCTTTTCGGTGGGACACAATGAGAGACAGATGCCACACACAGGACTGGCACGGAGGCAGACTTGCCAAGATTTATCTCCCACTAACTATTTTTTTTTTTTAAAAGGGAGAATTTACCACCAAAAAAACAAAAAGGCCCAGTATTACACACACACTGCTTTTCGGTGGGACACAATGAGAGACAGATGCCACACACAGGACTGGCACGGAGGCAGACTTGCCAAGATTTATCTCCCACTAACTATTTTTTTTTTGAAAAGGGAGAATTTAGACAAAAAAAAAAAATGGCCAAGTATCACACAGTGGTTTTTTTCGGTGCCACACAATGAGAGACAGATGCCACCCACAGCAATGGCACGGAGGCAGAGTTGCCAAGATTTATCTCCCACTAACTTTTTTTTTGGAAAAGGGAGAATTTAGACAAAAAAAAAAATGGCCAAGTATTACACAGTGGTTTTTTCAATGCCACACAATGAGAGACAGATGCCACACACAGGACTGGCACGGAGGCAGACTTGCCAAGATTTATCTCCCACTAACTTTTTTTTTTGGAAAAGGGACAATTTAGACAAAAAAAAAATAAAATGGCCAAGTATCACAGTGGTTTTTTCGGTGCCACACAATGAGAGTGAGATGCCACCCACAGCAATGGCACGGAGGCAGACTTGCCAATATTTATCTCCCTGCAGTTATCTCAGAAAAGTATGGCAGGCAGCTAGAAAAAGGACTGCTGCACACAAAAGTGTGGACAAACACACAAGATAGCTGTGCAGAAAGGAAGGAAATACAGGATTTGTGCTTTGAAAAAAGCAGTTGGTTTGCACAGCGTCGTACACACACAGGCACAGCAACGCAGCTATCAGGGTCAGGGAGCCTTCTAGGGCAGCCCAATGAGCGACAGCGCTGAGGAAAAAAAAATGTAGCTTCCACTGTCCCTGCAAACAAAAGGTGGTGTTGGACATTGGAAATCGCTACAGCACAAGCGGTTTGCAGCTTTATGTACCCTGCCTATCACTATCCCTGCTTCTGAAGAAGCGGCAGCAACCTCTCCCTACACTCACATCAGCAGCAGTAAGATGGCGGTCGGCGGGAACGCCCCTTTATAGCCCCTGTGACGCCGCAGAAAGCAAGCCAATCACTGCAATGCCCTTCTCTAAGATGGTGGGGACTGAGATCTATGTCATCACGCTGCTCACACTCTGCGTCCACCTTCATTGGCTGAGAAATGGCGCTTTTAGCGTAATTGAAACGTGACTTTGGCGCGAAATTCGCGTACCGCATGGCCGATGCAACGCTGGGATCGGCTCGGTTTCATGAGACGCCGACTTTGCCAAAAGTCGGCGACTTATGAAAATGAACGATCCGTTTCGCTCAACCCTACAAATGAGGTATCACTGAAATCATACTGACCCAAACAATAAAACTGCTTTATAAATTTTACCAAACACGGAATGGTATAAATGCCTCCTCCAAAAGAAATTCATGAATAGCTGGTTTTTGGTAATTCTGCCTCACAAAAATCGGAATAAAAAGCGATCAAAAAATGTCACGTGCCCGAAAATGTTACCAATAAAAACATCAACTCGTCCCGCAAAAAACAAGACCTCACATGACTCTGTGGACTCAAATATGGAAAAATTATAGCTCTCAAAATGTGGTAATGCAAAAAATATTTTTTGCAATAAAAAGCGTCTTTCAGTGTGTGATGGCTGCCAATCATAAAAATCCGCTAAAAAAACCCGCTATAAAAGTAAATCAAACCCCCCTTCATCACCCCCTTAGTTAGGGAAAAATTAAAAAATTAAAAAAAAATGTATTTATTTCCATTTTCCCATTAGGGTTAGGGTTAGGGCTAGGGTTAGGGCTAGGGTTAGGGCTAGGGTTAGGGCTAGGGTTAGGGTTAGGGCTAGGGTTAGGGCTAGGGTTAGGGCTAGGGCTAGGGTTAGGGTTAGGGCTAGGGTTAGGGTTGGGGCTAGGGTTAAGGCTACAGTTAGGGTTGGGGCTAAAGTTAGGGTTAGGGTTGGGGCTAAAGTTAGGGTTAGGGTTTGGATTACATTTACGGTTGGGAATAGGGTTGGGATTAGGGTTAGGGGTGTGTCTGGGAGAGAGGTGTGGTTAGGGTTACCGTTGGGATTAGGGTTAGGCATGTGTTTGGATTAGGGTTTCAGTTATAATTGGGGGGTTTCCACTGTTTAGGCACATCAGGGGCTCTCCAAACGCGACATGGCATCCGATCTCAATTCCAGCCAATTCCGCGTTGAAAAAGTAAAATAGTGCTCCCTCCTTTCCGAGCTCTCTCGTGTGCCCAAACAGGGGTTTTCCCCAACGTATCAGCGTACTCAGGACAAATTGGACAACAACTTTTGTGGTCCAATTTCTCCTGTTACCCTTGGGAAAATACAAAACTCGGGGCTAAATATAATTTTTGTGGGAAAAAAAGGATTTTTTATTTTCACGGCTCTGCGTTATAAACTGTAGTGAAACACTTGGGGGTTCAAAGTTCTCACAACACATCTAGATAAGTTCTTGGGGGGGTCTAGTTTCCAATATGGGGTCACTTGTCGGGGTTTTCTACTGTTTAAGTACATTAGGGGCTCTGCAAACGCAATGTGACTCCTGCAGACCATTCCATCTAAGTCTGCATTCCAAATATCGCTCCTTCCCTTCCGAGCCGTCCCATGCGCCCAAACGGTGGTTCCCCCCCACATATGGGGTATCAGCGTACTTAGGACAAATTGGACAACAACTTTTAGGGTCCAATTTCTCCTGTTACCCTCGGGAAAATACAAAACTGGGGGCTGAAAAATAATTTTTGTGGGAAAACATTTTTGTTTTATTTTTATGGCTCTGCATTATAAACTTTTGTGAAGCCCTTATTGGGTCAAAGTGCTCACCACACCTCTAGGTAAGTTCCTTAGGGGGTTTACTTTCCAAAATGGTGTCAATTGTGGGGGGTTTCAATGTTTAGGCACACCAGTGGCTCTCCAAACGCAACATGGCGTCCCATCTCAATTCCTGTCAATTTTGCATTGAAAAGTAAAACGGCGCTCCTTCCCTTCCGAGCTCTCCCATGCGCCCAAACAGTGGTTTACCCCCACATATGGGGTATCAGCGTACTCAGGACAAATTGTACAACAACTTTTGGGGTCCAATTTCTTCTCTTACCCTTGGGAAAATAAAAAATTGGGGGCGAAAAGATAATTTTGTGAAAAAATATGATTTTTTATTTTTACAGTTCTGCATTATAAACTTCTGTGAAGCCCTTGGTGGGTCAAAGTGCTCACCACACCTCTAGATAAGTTCCTTAGGGGGTCTACTTTCCAAAATGGTGTCACTTGTGGGGGGTTTCAATGTTTAGGCACATCAGTGGCTCTCCAAACGCAACATGGCGTCCCATCTCAATTCCTGTCAATTTTGCATTGAAAAGTCAAACGGCGCTCCTTCCCTTCCGAGTTCCCCCATGCGCCCAAACAGTGGTTTACTCTCACATATGGGGTATCAGCGTACTCAGAAGAAATTGGACCCCAAAATATGTTGTACAATTTGTCCTCTTACCCTTGGGAAAATAAAAAATTGGGGGCGAAAAGATAATTTTGTGAAAAAATATGATTTTTTATTTTTACGGCTCTGCATTATAAACTTCTGTGAAGCACTTGTTGGTTCAAAGTGCTCAACACACATCTAGATAAGTTCCTTAAGGGGTCTACTTTCCAAAATGGTGTCACTTGTCCAGGGTTTCAATGTTTAGGCACATCAGGGGCTCTCCAAACGCAACATGGCGTCCCATCTCAATTCCAGTCAATTTTGCATTGAAAAGTCAAATGGCGCTCCTTCCCTTCCGAGCTCTGCCCTGCGCCCAAACAATGGTTTACACCCACATATGGGGTATCAGCGTACTCAGGACAAATTGCACAACAATTTGTTGGGTCCAATTTCTTCTCTTACCCTTGGGAAAATAAAAAATTGGGGGTGAAAAGATCATTTTTGTGAAAAAATATGATTTTTTATTTTTACAACTCTGCATTATAAACTTCTGTGAAGCACTTGTTGGGTCAAAGTGCTCACCACACATCTAGATAAGATCCTTAGGGGGTCTACTTTCCAATATGGTGTCACTTGTGGGGGGTTTCAATGTTTAGGCACATCAGGGGCTCTCCAAATGCAACATGGCGTCCCATCTCAATTCCAGTCAATTTTGCATTGAAAAGTCAAATGGCGCTCCTTTCCTTCTGAGCTCTGCCATGCGCCCAAACAGTGGTTTACCCCCACATATGGGGTATCAGCGTACTCAGGACAAATTGTACAACAAATTTTGGGGTCTATTTTCTCCTGTTACCCTTGGTAAAATAAAACAAATTGGAGCTGAAATAAATTTTGTGTGAAAAAAAGTTAAATGTTTATTTTTATTTAAACATTCCAAAAATTCCTGTGAAACACCTGAAGGGTTAATAAACTTTTTGAAAGTGGTTTTGAGTACCTTGAGGGGTGCAGTTTTTAGAGTGGTGTCACACTTGGGTATTTTCTATCATATAGACCCCTCAAAATGACTTCAAATGAGATGTGGTCCCTAAAAAAAAATGGTGTTGTAAAAATGAGAAATTGCTGGTCAACTTTTAACCCTTATAACTCCGTCACAAAAAAAAATTTTGGTTCCAAAATTGTGCTGATGTAAAGTAGACATGTGGGAAATGTTACTTATTAAGTATATTGTGTGACATATGTCTGTGATTTAAGGGCATAAAAATTCAAAGTTGGAAAATTGCGAAATTTTCAAAATTTTCGCCAAATATTCGTTTTTTTCACAAATAAACGCAAGTTATATCGAAGAAATTTTACCACTATCATGAAGTACAATATGTCACGAGAAAACAATGTCTGAATCGCCAAGATCCGTTGACGCGTTCCAGAGTTATAACCTCATAAAGGGACAGTGGTCAGAATTGTAAAAATTGGCCCGGTCATTAACGTGCAAACCACCCTTGGGGGTGAAGGGGTTAAGGTAGTTGAACATTTTTGACAGATGACTTTGCGCTGATCATTTGGATGTTGTTTAAAAAAATGCCAGACTGCACTCTTTCTACTATCGGATAACTTTTCAGGCATTGCAGACTGAGCTTCTTTAACCGGATGGCCACGCTGTCCTCCAACAGGTTTTGGTTTTGCCACGTGTTTTTGGCCAGATACGGGCCCGGTAGATGGAACCTGTTGTGATGTTGATGCCTGCTGCGGCTCCTCCTCCTCCGCTTCTGAACTACTGCCGCCTGCACCCTGTTCCCCCAATGGCTGCCAATCGGGGTCAACAACTGGGTCATCTATGACCTCCTCTTCTATGTCGTGTGCAACTTCGTCTGTGTCACCGTGTAAGCCGGTGGTATAGCATTCGTGACGGGGCACCATAGTCTCCGCTGGGTTTGATTCTGCCTTAGTACACTGCGAGGGCAATGTTCTTGTCTGAGTCAAAGGAACAGCATAGTAATCTGGCTGTGGCTGTGCATCTGTGCACTCCATGTCCGATTCAACTTCTATTGGGCATGGCCTGTTAACTGTTTCACTGTCTAACCCAGGAACGGTATGTGTAAAGAGCTCCATGGAGTAACCTGTTGTGGCGACTGACGCATCCTTCAATGTTGTTCTGGGTGAAGGACACAAGGAAGCGACTTGTTCCAGACCGGGAGCATCCACTGATGATGCACTGCTCTGACATTTGGCACTTTCCGAGGAGGAGGCGAAAGAGCTAGAGGCAGAGTGAGCATTGAAAGCCAATACTTGTTCCTCCTGCTCCGGCTTCAAAAGTGGTTTTCCTACTCCCAGAAAAGAGAGCGTTCGAGGCCTTGTGTAGGCAGACGACGTTTTTGGCTCAACAACTCGAGACTTAAGTGCTGTACTGCTTTTACCACGACCACCTGATGCTCCACCACCACTACCATCATTACCAGCTGACAATGACCGCCCACGGCCACGACCTCTTCCACTAGACTTCCTAGTAATGCTATTTGTTACTGTAAAACAACTTATAAGGTGAACTCAAACTTCTGTAGAATTTATATATACCTTTATAGGTGCCTGACACTGAAAGAAAAATCAGGCCCAATGTTACACACTCGGTTTTCTGTGCCCCAATAATTTGAGACAGATGGCACACACAGGAGCAGCACTCAAGCAGACTTGCCAAGATTTATCTCCCACTAACTATTTTTTTTTTTGAAAAGGGAGAATTTAACCAAAAAAAAAAAAAAGGACCAGTATTACACACTGCTTTTCGGTGGGACACAATGAGAGACAGATGCCACACACAGGACTGGCACGGAGGCAGACTTGCCAAGATTTATCTCCCACTAACTATTTTTTTTTTTTTAAAAGGGAGAATTTACCACCAAAAAAACAAAAAGGCCCAGTATTACACACACACTGCTTTTCGGTGGGACACAATGAGAGACAGATGCCACACACAGGACTGGCATGGAGGCAGACTTGCCAAGATTTATGTCCCACTAACTATTTTTTTTTTTAAAAGGGAGAATTTACCACCAAAAAAACAAAAAGGCCCAGTATTACACACACACTGCTTTTCGGTGGGACACAATGAGAGACAGATGCCACACACAGGACTGGCACGGAGGCAGACTTGCCAAGATTTATCTCCCACTAACTATTTTTTTTTTGAAAAGGGAGAATTTAACCAAAAAAAAAAAAAAGGACCAGTATTACACACTGCTTTTCGGTGGGACACAATGAGAGACAGATGCCACACTGTTGTGAAATTGGATTCTGGGCTCCCCCGGTGGCCACTTGTGGAATTGTACTTGTGTGCATCATCCCCTCTGTTCACCTGCTCCTATCAGGATGTGGGAGTCGCTATATAACCTTGCTCCTCTGTCAGTTTCATGCCGGTCAACAATGTAATCAGAAGCCTTCTGTGCATGTTCCTGCTACTAGACAACTCCTAGCTAAGTTGGACTTTTGTCCTTGTGTGTTTTTGCATTTTGTTCCTGTTCACAGCTGCTGTTTCGTTACTGTGTCTGGAAAGCTCTTGTGAGCGGAAATTGCCACTCTGGTGTTATGAGTTAATGCTAGAGTCTTAAAGTAATTTCTGGATGGTGTTTTTATAGGGTTTTCTGCCGACCATGAAAGTGCCCTTTCTGTCTTCATGCTATCTAGTAAGCGGACCTCGATTTTGCTAAACCTATTTTCATACTACGTTTGTCATTTCATCTAAAATCACCGCCAATATATGTGGGGGCCTCTGTCTGCCTTTTGGGAAAATTTCTCTAGAGGTGAGCCAGGACTGTCTTTTCCTCTGCTAAGATTAGGTAGTTCTCCGGCTGGCGCTGGGCATCTAGGGATAAAAAACGTAGGCATGCTACCCGGCCACTTCTAGTTGTGCGGCAGGTTTAGTTCATGGTCAGTATAGTTTCCATCTTCCAAGAGCTAGTTCTCATATATGCTGGGCTATGTTCTCTCGCCATTGAGAATCATGACAGTTTGACCGGCCCAAAAAAGGGTTAAATTACTGGCTGAGAAAGGAGAGAAAAAAGAAGTCTGCTACAATTTTTTTTTTTTTTTTCCTCTAGTTCTGAGTGTGCTCTTAATTGAATCACTTGCTAGTTTGCCTATGCTGCAGCCTTCCTCTCTTTCTCTCCTTCTAATCCTTGAATGGCTCTGTGTTCACCTGTTTCAAATGGATCTTCAGAGTGTAGCTACAGGTTTGAATAATCTCGCCACAAAGGTACAAAATTTGCAAGATTTTGTTGTTCATGCACCTATGTCTGAGCCTAGAATTCCTTTGCCTGAATTCTTCTCGGGGAATAGATCTCACTTTCAAAATTTTAAAAATAATTGCAAATTGTTTTTGTCCCTGAAGTCTCGCTCTGCCGGAGACCCTGCACAGCAGGTCAGGATTGTAATTTCCTTGCTCCGGGGCGACCCTCAGGACTGGGCTTTTGCATTGGCACCAGGGGATCCTGCGTTGCTCAATGTGGATGCGTTTTTTCTGGCCTTGGGGTTGCTTTATGAGGAACCTCATTTAGAGCTTCAGGCGGAAAAGGCCTTGATGTCCTTGTCTCAGGGGCAAGATGAAGCTGAAATATACTGCCAAAAATTCCGCAAATGGTCTGTGCTTACTCAGTGGAATGAGTGCGCCCTGGCGGCGATTTTCAGAGAAGGTCTCTCTGATGCCATTAAGGATGTTATGGTGGGGTTCCCTGTGCCTGCGAGTCTGAATGAGTCCATGACGATGGCTATTCAGATCGATAGGCGTCTGCGGGAGCGCAAACCTGTGCACCATTTGGCGGTGTCTACTGAGAAAACGCCAGAAAATATGCAATGTGATAGAATTCTGTCCAGAAGCGAGCGGCAGAATTTTAGACGAAAAAATGGGTTGTGCTTCTATTGTGGTGATTCAACTCATGTTATATCAGCATGCTTTAAGCGTACTAAGAAGCCTGACAAGTCTGTTTCAATTAGCACTTTACAGTCTAAGTTTATTCTATCTGTGACCCTGATTTGTTCTTTGTCATCTATTACCGCGGACGCCTATGTCGACTCTGGCGCTGCTTTGAGTCTTATGGATTGGTCCTTTGCCAAACGCTGTGGGTATGATTTGGAGCCATTGGAGGCTCCGATACCTCTGAAAGGGATTGACTCCACCCCATTGGCTAGTAATAAACCACAATACTGGACACAAGTGACTATGCGTGTTAATCCGGATCACCAGGAGGTTATTCGCTTTCTGGTGCTGTATAATCTACATGATGTTTTGGTGCTGGGATTGCCATGGCTGCAATCTCATAACCCAGTCCTCGACTGGAGAGCTATGTCTGTGTTAAGCTGGGGATGTAAAGGAACTCATGGGGACGTACCTTTGGTTTCCATTTCATCATCTATTCCCTCTGAGATTCCTGAATTCTTGTCTGACTTTCGTGACGTTTTTGAAGAACCCAAGGTTGGTTCACTACCTCCGCACCGGGAGTGCGATTGTGCCATAGACTTGATCCCGGGTAGTAAATACCCTAAGGGTCGTTTATTTAATCTGTCTGTGCCTGAACACGCGGCTATGCGAGAATATATAAAGGAGTCCTTGGAAAAGGGACATATTCGTCCTTCGTCATCTCCCTTAGGAGCCGGTTTTTTCTTTGTGTCTAAGAAAGACGGCTCTTTGAGGCCGTGTATTGATTATCGACTTTTGAATAAAATCACGGTTAAATATCAATATCCGTTACCACTGCTTACTGATTTGTTTGCTCGTATAAAGGGGGCCAAGTGGTTCTCTAAGATTGATCTCCGTGGGGCGTATAATTTGGTGCGAATCAAGCAGGGGGATGAGTGGAAAACCGCATTTAATACGCCCGAGGGCCATTTTGAGTATTTGGTGATGCCTTTTGGTCTTTCAAATGCCCCTTCAGTCTTCCAGTCCTTTATGCATGACATTTTCCGCGATTATTTGGATAAATTTATGATTGTGTATCTGGATGATATTCTGATTTTTTCGGATGACTGGGACTCTCATGTCCAGCAGGTCAGGAGGGTTTTTCAGGTTTTGCGGTCTAATTCCTTGTGTGTGAAGGGTTCTAAGTGTGTTTTTGGGGTTCAAAAGATTTCCTTCTTGGGATACATTTTTTCCCCCTCTTCCATCGAGATGGATCCTGTCAAGGTTCAGGCTATTGGTGATTGGACGCAACCCTCTTCTCTTAAGAGTCTTCAGAAATTTTTGGGCTTTGCTAACTTTTATCGTCGATTTATTGCTGGTTTTTCTGATGTTGTAAAACCATTGACTGATTTGACTAAGAAGGGTGCTGATGTTGCTGATTGGTCCCCTGATGCTGTGGAGGCCTTTCGGGAGCTCAAGCGCCGCTTTTCTTCCGCCCCAGTGTTGCGTCAGCCTGATGTTGCTCTTCCTTTTCAGGTTGAGGTCGACGCTTCTGAAATCGGAGCTGGGGCGGTGTTGTCGCAGAGAAGTTCCGACTGCTCCGTGATGAGACCTTGTGCCTTTTTTTCCCGTAAATTTTCGCCCGCCGAGCGGAATTATGATATTGGGAATCGGGAGCTTTTGGCCATGAAGTGGGCTTTTGAGGAGTGGCGTCACTGGCTTGAGGGGGCCAGACATCAGGTGGTGGTATTGACTGACCACAAAAATTTAATTTACCTTGAGTCTGCCAGGCGCCTGAATCCTAGACAGGCGCGCTGGTCGTTGTTTTTCTCTCGGTTTAATTTTGTGGTGTCGTACCTACCGGGTTCTAAGAATGTTAAGGCGGATGCCCTTTCTAGGAGTTTTGAGCCTGACTCCCCTGGTAATTCTGAGCCCACAGGTATCCTTAAAGATGGAGTGATATTGTCTGCCGTTTCTCCAGACCTGCGGCGGGCCTTGCAGGAGTTTCAGGCGGATAGACCTGATCGTTGCCCACCTGGTAGACTCTTTGTTCCTGATGATTGGACCAGTAGAGTCATCTCTGAGGTTCATTCTTCTGCGTTGGCAGGTCATCCTGGAATCTTTGGTACCAGGGATTTGGTGGCAAGGTCCTTCTGGTGGCCTTCCCTGTCACGAGATGTGCGAGGCTTTGTGCAGTCTTGTGACGTTTGTGCTCGGGCCAAGCCTTGTTGTTCTCGGGCTAGTGGATTGTTGTTACCCTTGCCTATCCCGAAGAGGCCTTGGACGCACATCTCGATGGATTTTATTTCGGATCTGCCTGTTTCTCAGAAGATGTCTGTCATCTGGGTGGTGTGTGACCGTTTCTCTAAGATGGTCCATCTGGTTCCCTTGCCTAAGTTGCCTTCTTCTTCCGAGTTGGTTCCTCTGTTTTTTCAAAATGTTGTTCGTTTGCATGGTATTCCGGAGAATATCGTTTCTGACAGAGGGACCCAATTCGTGTCTAGATTTTGGCGGGCATTCTGTGCTAGGATGGGCATAGATTTGTCTTTTTCGTCTGCTTTCCATCCTCAGACTAATGGCCAGACCGAGCGGACTAATCAGACCTTGGAGACATATTTGAGGTGTTTTGTGTCTGCGGATCAGGATGATTGGGTTGCTTTTTTGCCTTTGGCGGAGTTCGCCCTCAATAATCGGGCCAGCTCTGCCACCTTGGTGTCCCCGTTTTTCTGTAATTCGGGGTTTCATCCTCGATTTTCCTCCGGTCAAGTGGAATCTTCGGATTGTCCTGGAGTGGATGCTGTGGTGGAGAGGTTGCATCAGATTTGGGGGCAGGTGGTGGACAATTTGAAGTTGTCCCAGGAGAAGACTCAGCTTTTTGCCAACCGCCGTCGTCGTGTTGGTCCTCGGCTTTGTGTTGGGGACTTGGTGTGGTTGTCTTCTCGTTTTGTCCCTATGAGGGTTTCTTCTCCAAAGTTTAAGCCTCGGTTCATCGGCCCGTACAAGATATTGGAGATTCTTAACCCTGTGTCCTTCCGTTTGGACCTCCCTGCATCCTTTTCGATTCATAATGTTTTTCATCGGTCATTGTTGCGCAGGTATGAGGTACCGGCTGTGCCTTCCGTTGAGCCTCCTGCTCCGGTGTTGGTTGAGGGTGAGTTGGAGTACGTTGTGGAAAAGATCTTAGACTCTCGTGTTTCCAGACGGAAACTCCAGTATCTGGTCAAATGGAAGGGATACGGTCAGGAGGATAATTCTTGGGTCACTGCCTCTGATGTTCATGCCTCCGATCTTGTCCGTGCCTTTCATAGGGCTCATCCTGATCGCCCTGGTGGTTCTGGTGAGGGTTCGGTGCCCCCTCCTTGAGGGGGGGGGTACTGTTGTGAAATTGGATTCTGGGCTCCCCCGGTGGCCACTTGTGGAATTGTACTTGTGTGCATCATCCCCTCTGTTCACCTGCTCCTATCAGGATGTGGGAGTCGCTATATAACCTTGCTCCTCTGTCAGTTTCATGCCGGTCAACAATGTAATCAGAAGCCTTCTGTGCATGTTCCTGCTACTAGACAACTCCTAGCTAAGTTGGACTTTTGTCCTTGTGTGTTTTTGCATTTTGTTCCTGTTCACAGCTGCTGTTTCGTTACTGTGTCTGGAAAGCTCTTGTGAGCGGAAATTGCCACTCTGGTGTTATGAGTTAATGCTAGAGTCTTAAAGTAATTTCTGGATGGTGTTTTTATAGGGTTTTCTGCCGACCATGAAAGTGCCCTTTCTGTCTTCATGCTATCTAGTAAGCGGACCTCGATTTTGCTAAACCTATTTTCATACTACGTTTGTCATTTCATCTAAAATCACCGCCAATATATGTGGGGGCCTCTGTCTGCCTTTTGGGAAAATTTCTCTAGAGGTGAGCCAGGACTGTCTTTTCCTCTGCTAGGATTAGGTAGTTCTCCGGCTGGCGCTGGGCATCTAGGGATAAAAAACGTAGGCATGCTACCCGGCCACTTCTAGTTGTGCGGCAGGTTTAGTTCATGGTCAGTATAGTTTCCATCTTCCAAGAGCTAGTTCTCATATATGCTGGGCTATGTTCTCTCGCCATTGAGAATCATGACACCACACACAGGACTGGCACGGAGGCAGACTTGCCAAAATTTATCTCCCACTAACTATTTTTTTTTTGAAAAGGGAGAATTTAACCAAAAAAAAAAAGGACCAGTATTACACACTGCTTTTCGGTGGGACACAATGAGAGACAGATGCCACATACAGGACTGGCACGGAGGCAGACTTGCCAAGATTTATCTCCCACTAACTATTTTTTTTTTGAAAAGGGAGAATTTAAACAAAAAAAAAAAAAAGGACCAGTATTACACACTGCTTTTCGGTGGGACACAATGAGAGACAGATGCCACACACAGGACTGGCACGGAGGCAGACTTGCCAAGATTTATCTCCCACTAACTATTTTTTTTTTGAAAAGGGAGAATTTAACCCAAAAAAAAAAAATGGACCAGTATTACACACTGCTTTTCGGTGGGACACAATGAGAGACAGATGCCACACACAGGACTGGCACGGAGGCAGACTTGCCAAGATTTATCTCCCACTAACTATTTTTTTTTTTTAAAAGGGAGAATTTACCACCAAAAAAACAAAAAGGCCCAGTATTACACACACACTGCTTTTCGGTGGGACACAATGAGAGACAGATGCCACACACAGGACTGGCACGGAGGCAGACTTGCCAAGATTTATCTCCCACTAACTATTTTTTTTTTTTAAAAGGGAGAATTTACCACCAAAAAAACAAAAAGGCCCAGTATTACACACACACTGCTTTTCGGTGGGACACAATGAGAGACAGATGCCACACACAGGACTGGCACGGAGGCAGACTTGCCAAGATTTATCTCCCACTAACTATTTTTTTTTTTTAAAAGGGAGAATTTACCACCACAAAAACAAAAAGGCCCAGTATTACACACACACTGCTTTTCGGTGGGACACAATGAGAGACAGATGCCACACACAGGACTGGCACGGAGGCAGACTTGCCAAGATTTATCTCCCACTAACTATTTTTTTTTTTTAAAAGGGAGAATTTACCACCAAAAAAACAAAAAGGCCCAGTATTACACACACACTGCTTTTCGGTGGGACACAATGAGAGACAGATGCCACACACAGGACTGGCACGGAGGCAGACTTGCCAAGATTTATCTCCCACTATTTTTTTTTTGAAAAGGGAGAATTTAGACAAAAAAAAAAAATAGCCAAGTATCACACAGTGGTTTTTTCGGTGCCACACAATGAGAGTGAGATGCCACCCACAGCAATGGCACGGAGGCAGAGTTGCCAAGATTTATCTCCCACTAACTTTTTTTTTGGAAAAGGGAGAATTTAGACAAAAAAAAAATGGCCAAGTATCACACAGTGGTTTTTTCAATGCCACACAATGAGAGACAGATGCCACACACAGGACTGGCACGGAGGCAGACTTGCCAAGATTTATCTCCCACTAACTTTTTTTTTTGGAAAAGGGAGAATTTAGACAAAAAAAAAAAAAGGACCAGTATTACACACTGCTTTTCGGTGGGACACAATGAGAGACAGATGCCACATACAGGACTGGCACGGAGGCAGACTTGCCAAGATTTATCTCCCACTAACTATTTTTTTTTTGAAAAGGGAGAATTTAACCCCCCCAAAAAAAATGGACCAGTATTACATACTGCTTTTCGGTGGGACACAATGAGAGACAGATGCCACACACAGGACTGGCACGGAGGCAGACTTGCCAAGATTTATCTCCCACTAACTATTTTTTTTTTTTAAAAGGGAGAATTTACCACCAAAAAAACAAAAAGGCCCAGTATTACACACACACTGCTTTTCGGTGGGACACAATGAGAGACAGATGCCACACACAGGACTGGCACGGAGGCAGACTTGCCAAGATTTATCTCCCACTAACTATTTTTTTTTTTAAAAGGGAGAATTTACCACCAAAAAAACAAAAAGGCCCAGTATTACACACACACTGCTTTTCGGTGGGACACAATGAGAGACAGATGCCACACACAGGACTGGCACGGAGGCAGACTTGCCAAGATTTATCTCCCACTAACTATTTTTTTTTTTTAAAAGGGAGAATTTACCACCACAAAAACAAAAAGGCCCAGTATTACACACACACTGCTTTTCGGTGGGACACAATGAGAGACAGATGCCACACACAGGACTGGCACGGAGGCAGACTTGCCAAGATTTATCTCCCACTAACTATTTTTTTTTTTTTAAAAGGGAGAATTTACCACCAAAAAAACAAAAAGGCCCAGTATTACACACACACTGCTTTTCGGTGGGACACAATGAGAGACAGATGCCACACACAGGACTGGCACGGAGGCAGACTTGCCAAGATTTATCTCCCACTAACTATTTTTTTTTGAAAAGGGAGAATTGAGACAAAAAAAAAAAATGGCCAAGTATTACACAGTGGTTTTTTCAATGCCACACAATGAGAGACAGATGCCACACACAGGACTGGCACGGAGGCAGACTTGCCAAGATTTATCTCCCACTAACTTTTTTTTTTGGAAAAGGGACAATTTAGACAAAAAAAAAATAAAATGGCCAAGTATCACAGTGGTTTTTTCGGTGCCACACAATGAGAGTGAGATGCCACCCACAGCAATGGAACGGAGGCAGACTTGCCAATATTTATCTCCCTGCAGTTATCTCAGAAAAGTATGGCAGGCAGCTAGAAAAAGGACTGCTGCACACAAAAGTGTGGACAAACACACAAGATAGCTGTGCAGAAAGGAAGGAAATACAGGATTTGTGCTTTGAAAAAAGCAGTTGGTTTGCACAGCGTCGTACACACACAGGCACAGCAACGCAGCTATCAGGGTCAGGGAGCCTTCTAGGGCAGCCCAATGAGCGACAGCGCTGAGGAAAAAAAAATGTAGCTTCCACTGTCCCTGCAAACAAAAGGTGGTGTTGGACATTGGAAATCGCTACAGCACAAGCGGTTTGCAGCTTTATGTACCCTGCCTATCACTATCCCTGCTTCTGAAGAAGCGGCAGCAACCTCTCCCTACACTCACATCAGCAGCAGTAAGATGGCGGTCAGCGGGAACGCCCCTTTATAGCCCCTGTGACGCCGCAGAAAGCAAGCCAATCACTGCAATGCCCTTCTCTAAGATGGTGGGGGCTGAGATCTATGTCATCACGCTGCTCACACTCTGCGTCCACCTTCATTGGCTGAGAAATGGCGCTTTTAGCGTAATTGAAACGTGACTTTGGCGCGAAAGTCGCGTACCGCATGGCCGATGCAATGCTGGGATCGGCTCGGTTTCATGAGACGCCGACTTTGCCAAAAGTCGGCGACTTATGAAAATGAACGATCCGTTTCGCTCAACCCTACAAATGAGGTATCACTGAAATCATACTGACCCAAACAATAAAACTGCTTTATAAATTTTACCAAACACGGAATGGTATAAATGCCTCCTCCAAAAGAAATTCATGAATAGCTGGTTTTTGGTAATTCTGCCTCACAAAAATCGGAATAAAAAGCGATCAAAAAATGTCACGTGCCCGAAAATGTTACCAATAAAAACATCAACTCGTCCCGCAAAAAACAAGACCTCACATGACTCTGTGGACTCAAATATGGAAAAATTATAGCTCTCAAAATATGGTAATGCAAAAAATATTTTTTGCAATAAAAAGCGTCTTTCAGTGTGTGATGGCTGCCAATCATAAAAATCCGCTAAAAAAACCCGCTATAAAAGTAAATCAAACCCCCCTTCATCACCCCCTTAGTTAGGGAAAAATTAAAAAATTAAAAAAAAATGTATTTATTTCCATTTTCCCATTAGGGTTAGGGTTAGGGCTAGGGTTAGGGTTAGGGCTAGGGTTAGGGTTAGGGCTAGGGTTAGGGCTAGGGTTAGGGCTAGGGTTAGGGCTAGGGTTAGGGTTAGGGCTAGGGTTAGGGCTAGGGTTAGGGCTAGGGCTAGGGTTAGGGCTAGGGTTAGGGTTAGGGTTGGGGCTAGGGTTAAGGCTACAGTTAGGGTTGGGGCTAAAGTTAGGGTTAGGGTTGGGGCTAAAGTTAGGGTTAGGGTTTGGATTACATTTACGGTTGGGAATAGGGTTGGGATTAGGGTTAGGGGTGTGTCTGGGAGAGAGGTGTGGTTAGGGTTACCGTTGGGATTAGGGTTAGGCATGTGTTTGGATTAGGGTTTCAGTTATAATTGGGGGGTTTCCACTGTTTAGGCACATCAGGGGCTCTCCAAACGCGACATGGCATCCGATCTCAATTCCAGCCAATTCTGCGTTGAAAAAGTAAAATAGTGCTCCCTCCTTTCCGAGCTCTCTCGTGTGCCCAAACAGGGGTTTTCCCCAACGTATCAGCGTACTCAGGACAAATTGGACAACAACTTTTGTGGTCCAATTTCTCCTGTTACCCTTGGGAAAATACAAAACTCGGGGCTAAATATAATTTTTGTGGGAAAAAAAGGATTTTTTATTTTCACGGCTCTGCGTTATAAACTGTAGTGAAACACTTGGGGGTTCAAAGTTCTCACAACACATCTAGATAAGTTCTTGGGGGGGTCTAGTTTCCAATATGGGGTCACTTGTCGGGGTTTTCTACTGTTTAAGTACATTAGGGGCTCTGCAAACGCAATGTGACTCCTGCAGACCATTCCATCTAAGTCTGCATTCCAAATATCGCTCCTTCCCTTCCGAGCCGTCCCATGCGCCCAAACGGTGGTTCCCCCCCACATATGGGGTATCAGCGTACTTAGGACAAATTGGACAACAACTTTTAGGGTCCAATTTCTCCTGTTACCCTCGGGAAAATACAAAACTGGGGGCTGAAAAATAATTTTTGTGGGAAAACATTTTTGTTTTATTTTTATGGCTCTGCATTATAAACTTTTGTGAAGCCCTTATTGGGTCAAAGTGCTCACCACACCTCTAGGTAAGTTCCTTAGGGGGTTTACTTTCCAAAATGGTGTCAATTGTGGGGGGTTTCAATGTTTAGGCACACCAGTGGCTCTCCAAACGCAACATGGCGTCCCATCTCAATTCCTGTCAATTTTGCATTGAAAAGTCAAACGGCGCTCCTTCCCTTCCGAGCTCTCCCATGCGCCCAAACAGTGGTTTACCCCCACATATGGGGTATCAGCGTACTCAGGACAAATTGTACAACAACTTTTGGGGTCCAATTTCTTCTCTTACCCTTGGGAAAATAAAAAATTGGGGGCGAAAAGATAATTTTGTGAAAAAATATGATTTTTTATTTTTACAGTTCTGCATTATAAACTTCTGTGAAGCCCTTGGTGGGTCAAAGTGCTCACCACACCTCTAGATAAGTTCCTTAGGGGGTCTACTTTCCAAAATGGTGTCACTTGTGGGGGGTTTCAATGTTTAGGCACATCAGTGGCTCTCCAAACGCAACATGGCGTCCCATCTCAATTCCTGTCAATTTTGCATTGAAAAGTCAAACGGCGCTCCTTCCCTTCCGAGTTCCCCCATGCGCCCAAACAGTGGTTTACTCTCACATATGGGGTATCAGCGTACTCAGAAGAAATTGGACCCCAAAATATGTTGTACAATTTGTCCTCTTACCCTTGGGAAAATAAAAAATTGGGGGCGAAAAGATAATTTTGTGAAAAAATATGATTTTTTATTTTTACGGCTCTGCATTATAAACTTCTGTGAAGCACTTGTTGGTTCAAAGTGCTCAACACACATCTAGATAAGTTCCTTAAGGGGTCTACTTTCCAAAATGGTGTCACTTGTCCAGGGTTTCAATGTTTAGGCACATCAGGGGCTCTCCAAACGCAACATGGCGTCCCATCTCAATTCCAGTCAATTTTGCATTGAAAAGTCAAATGGCGCTCCTTCCCTTCCGAGCTCTGCCCTGCGCCCAAACAATGGTTTACACCCACATATGGGGTATCAGCGTACTCAGGACAAATTGCACAACAATTTGTTGGGTCCAATTTCTTCTCTTACCCTTGGGAAAATAAAAAATTGGGGGTGAAAAGATCATTTTTGTGAAAAAATATGATTTTTTATTTTTACAACTCTGCATTATAAACTTCTGTGAAGCACTTGTTGGGTCAAAGTGCTCACCACACATCTAGATAAGATCCTTAGGGGGTCTACTTTCCAATATGGTGTCACTTGTGGGGGGTTTCAATGTTTAGGCACATCAGGGGCTCTCCAAATGCAACATGGCGTCCCATCTCAATTCCAGTCAATTTTGCATTGAAAAGTCAAATGGCGCTCCTTTCCTTCTGAGCTCTGCCATGCGCCCAAACAGTGGTTTACCCCCACATATGGGGTATCAGCGTACTCAGGACAAATTGTACAACAAATTTTGGGGTCTATTTTCTCCTGTTACCCTTGGTAAAATAAAACAAATTGGAGCTGAAATAAATTTTGTGTGAAAAAAAGTTAAATGTTTATTTTTATTTAAACATTCCAAAAATTCCTGTGAAACACCTGAAGGGTTAATAAACTTTTTGAAAGTGGTTTTGAGTACCTTGAGGGGTGCAGTTTTTAGAGTGGTGTCACACTTGGGTATTTTCTATCATATAGACCCCTCAAAATGACTTCAAATGAGATGTGGTCCCTAAAAAAAAATGGTGTTGTAAAAATGAGAAATTGCTGGTCAACTTTTAACCCTTATAACTCCGTCACAAAAAAAAATTTTGGTTCCAAAATTGTGCTGATGTAAAGTAGACATGTGGGAAATGTTACTTATTAAGTATATTGTGTGACATATGTCTGTGATTTAAGGGCATAAAAATTCAAAGTTGGAAAATTGCGAAATTTTCAAAATTTTCGCCAAATATTCGTTTTTTTCACAAATAAACGCAAGTTATATCGAAGAAATGTTACCACTATCATGAAGTACAATATGTCTCGAGAAAACAATGTCTGAATCGCCAAGATCCGTTGACGCGTTCCAGAGTTATAACCTCATAAAGGGACAGTGGTCAGAATTGTAAAAATTGGCCCGGTCATTAACGTGCAAACCACCCTTGGGGGTGAAGGGGTTAAGGTAGTTGAACATTTTTGACAGATGACTTTGCGCTGATCATTTGGATGTTGTTTAAAAAAATGCCAGACTGCACTCTTTCTACTATCGGATAACTTTTCAGGCATTGCAGACTGAGCTTCTTTAACCGGATGGCCACGCTGTCCTCCAACAGGTTTTGGTTTTGCCACGTGTTTTTGGCCAGATACGGGCCCGGTAGATGGAACCTGTTGTGATGTTGATGCCTGCTGCGGCTCCTCCTCCTCCGCTTCTGAACTACTGCCGCCTGCACCCTGTTCCCCCAATGGCTGCCAATCGGGGTCAACAACTGGGTCATCTATGACCTCCTCTTCTATGTCGTGTGCAACTTCGTCTGTGTCACCGTGTAAGCCGGTGGTATAGCATTCGTGACGGGGCACCATAGTCTCCGCTGGGTTTGATTCTGCCTTAGTACACTGCGAGGGCAATGTTCTTGTCTGAGTCAAAGGAACAGCATAGTAATCTGGCTGTGGCTGTGCATCTGTGCACTCCATGTCCGATTCAACTTCTATTGGGCATGGCCTGTTAACTGTTTCACTGTCTAACCCAGGAACGGTATGTGTAAAGAGCTCCATGGAGTAACCTGTTGTGTCGACTGACGCATCCTTCAATGTTGTTCTGGGTGAAGGACACAAGGAAGCGACTTGTTCCTGACCGGGAGCATCCACTGATGATGCACTGCTCTGACATTTGGCACTTTCCGAGGAGGAGGCGAAAGAGCTAGAGGCAGAGTGAGCATTGAAAGCCAATACTTGTTCCTCCTGCTCCGGCTTCAAAAGTGGTTTTCCTACTCCCAGAAAAGAGAGCGTTCGAGGCCTTGTGTAGGCAGACGACGTTTTTGGCTCAACAACTCGAGACTTAAGTGCTGTACTGCTTTTACCACGACCACCTGATGCTCCACCACCACTACCATCATTACCAGCTGACAATGACCGCCCACGGCCACGACCTCTTCCACTAGACTTCCTAGTAACGCTATTTGTTACTGTAAAACAACTTATAAGGTGAACTCAAACTTCTGTAGAATTTATATATACCTTTATAGGTGCCTGACACTGAAAGGAAAATCAGGCCCAATGTTACACACTCGGTTTTCTGTGCCCCAATAATTTGAGACAGATGGCACACACAGGAGCAGCACTCAAGCAGACTTGCCAAGATTTATCTCCCACTAACTATTTTTTTTTTGAAAAGGGAGAATTTAACCAAAAAAAAAAAAAAAGGACCAGTATTACACACTGCTTTTCGGTGGGACACAATGAGAGACAGATGCCACACACAGGACTGGCACGGAGGCAGACTTGCCAAGATTTATCTCCCACTAACTATTTTTTTTTTTTTAAAAGGGAGAATTTACCACCAAAAAAACAAAAAGGCCCAGTATTACACACACACTGCTTTTCGGTGGGACACAATGAGAGACAGATGCCACACACAGGACTGGCATGGAGGCAGACTTGCCAAGATTTATGTCCCACTAACTATTTTTTTTTTTAAAAGGGAGAATTTACCACCAAAAAAACAAAAAGGCCCAGTATTACACACACACTGCTTTTCGGTGGGACACAATGAGAGACAGATGCCACACACAGGACTGGCACGGAGGCAGACTTGCCAAGATTTATCTCCCACTAACTATTTTTTTTTTGAAAAGGGAGAATTTAACCAAAAAAAAAAAAAAGGACCAGTATTACACACTGCTTTTCGGTGGGACACAATGAGAGACAAATGCCACACACAGGACTGGCACGGAGGCAGACTTGCCAAAATTTATCTCCCACTAACTATTTTTTTTTTGAAAAGGGAGAATTTAACCAAAAAAAAAAAAAGGACCAGTATTACACACTGCTTTTCGGTGGGACACAATGAGAGACAGATGCCACATACAGGACTGGCACGGAGGCAGACTTGCCAAGATTTATCTCCCACTAACTATTTTTTTTTTGAAAAGGGAGAATTTAACCAAAAAAAAAAAAAGGACCAGTATTACACACTGCTTTTCGGTGGGACACAATGAGAGACAGATGCCACACACAGGACTGGCACGGAGGCAGACTTGCCAAGATTTATCTCCCACTAACTATTTTTTTTTTGAAAAGGGAGAATTTAACCCCCCCCAAAAAAATGGACCAGTATTACACACTGCTTTTCGGTGGGACACAATGAGAGACAGATGCCACACACAGGACTGGCACGGAGGCAGACTTGCCAAGATTTATCTCCCACTAACTATTTTTTTTTTTTAAAAGGGAGAATTTACCACCAAAAAAACAAAAAGGCCCAGTATTACACACACACTGCTTTTCGGTGGGACACAATGAGAGACAGATGCCACACACAGGACTGGCACGGAGGCAGACTTGCCAAGATTTATCTCCCACTAACTATTTTTTTTTTTTAAAAGGGAGAATTTACCACCAAAAAAACAAAAAGGCCCAGTATTACACACACACTGCTTTTCGGTGGGACACAATGAGAGACAGATGCCACACACAGGACTGGCACGGAGGCAGACTTGCCAAGATTTATCTCCCACTAACTATTTTTTTTTTTTTAAAAGGGAGAATTTACCACCACAAAAACAAAAAGGCCCAGTATTACACACACACTGCTTTTCGGTGGGACACAATGAGAGACAGATGCCACACACAGGACTGGCACGGAGGCAGACTTGCCAAGATTTATCTCCCACTAACTATTTTTTTTTTGAAAAGGGAGAATTTAGACAAAAAAAAAAAATAGCCAAGTATCACACAGTGGTTTTTTCGGTGCCACACAATGAGAGTGAGATGCCACCCACAGCAATGGCACGGAGGCAGATTTGCCAAGATTTATCTCCCACTAACTTTTTTTTTGGAAAAGGGAGAATTTAGACAAAAAAAAAATGGCCAAGTATCACACAGTGGTTTTTTCAATGCCACACAATGAGAGACAGATGCCACACACAGGACTGGCACGGAGGCAGACTTGCCAAGATTTATCTCCCACTAACTTTTTTTTTTGGAAAAGGGAGAATTTAGACAAAAAAAAAAAAAGGACCAGTATTACACACTGCTTTTCGGTGGGACACAATGAGAGACAGATGCCACATACAGGACTGGCACGGAGGCAGACTTGCCAAGATTTATCTCCCACTAACTATTTTTTTTTTTGAAAAGGGAGAATTTAACCAAAAAAAAAAAAAAGGACCAGTATTACACACTGCTTTTCGGTGGGACACAATGAGAGACAGATGCCACACACAGGACTGGCACGGAGGCAGACTTGCCAAGATTTATCTCCCACTAACTATTTTTTTTTTGAAAAGGGAGAATTTAACCCCAAAAAAAAAAATGGACCAGTATTACATACTGCTTTTCGGTGGGACACAATGAGAGACAGATGCCACACACAGGACTGGCACGGAGGCAGACTTGCCAAGATTTATCTCCCACTAACTATTTTTTTTTTTTAAAAGGGAGAATTTACCACCACAAAAACAAAAAGGCCCAGTATTACACACACACTGCTTTTCGGTGGGACACAATGAGAGACAGATGCCACACACAGGACTGGCACGGAGGCAGACTTGCCAAGATTTATCTCCCACTAACTATTTTTTTTTTTTAAAAGGGAGAATTTACCACCAAAAAAACAAAAAGGCCCAGTATTACACACACACTGCTTTTCGGTGGGACACAATGAGAGACAGATGCCACACACAGGACTGGCACGGAGGCAGACTTGCCAAGATTTATCTCCCACTAACTATTTTTTTTTTTTAAAAGGGAGAATTTACCACCACAAAAACAAAAAGGCCCAGTATTACACACACACTGCTTTTCGGTGGGACACAATGAGAGACAGATGCCACACACAGGACTGGCACGGAGGCAGACTTGCCAAGATTTATCTCCCACTAACTATTTTTTTTTTTTAAAAGGGAGAATTTACCACCAAAAAAACAAAAAGGCCCAGTATTACACACACACTGCTTTTCGGTGGGACACAATGAGAGACAGATGCCACACACAGGACTGGCACGGAGGCAGACTTGCCAAGATTTATCTCCCACTAACTATTTTTTTTTTGAAAAGGGAGAATTTAGACAAAAAAAAAAAATGGCCAAGTATCACACAGTGGTTTTTTTCGGTGCCACACAATGAGAGACAGATGCCACCCACAGCAATGGCACGGAGGCAGAGTTGCCAAGATTTATCTCCCACTAACTTTTTTTTTGGAAAAGGGAGAATTTAGACAAAAAAAAAAAATGGCCAAGTATTACACAGTGGTTTTTTCAATGCCACACAATGAGAGACAGATGCCACACACAGGACTGGCACGGAGGCAGACTTGCCAAGATTTATCTCCCACTAACTTTTTTTTTTGGAAAAGGGAGAATTTAGACAAAAAAAAAATAAAATGGCCAAGTATCACAGTGGTTTTTTCGGTGCCACACAATGAGAGTGAGATGCCACCCACAGCAATGGCACGGAGGCAGACTTGCCAATATTTATCTCCCTGCAGTTATCTCAGAAAAGTATGGCAGGCAGCTAGAAAAAGGACTGCTGCACACAAAAGTGTGGACAAACACACAAGATAGCTGTGCAGAAAGGAAGGAAATACAGGATTTGTGCTTTGAAAAAAGCAGTTGGTTTGCACAGCGTCGTACACACACAGGCACAGCAACGCAGCTATCAGGGTCAGGGAGCCTTCTAGGGCAGCCCAATGAGCGACAGCGCTGAGGAAAAAAAAATGTAGCTTCCACTGTCCCTGCAAACAAAAGGTGGTGTTGGACATTGGAAATCGCTACAGCACAAGCGGTTTGCAGCTTTATGTACCCTGCCTATCACTATCCCTGCTTCTGAAGAAGCGGCAGCAACCTCTCCCTACACTCACATCAGCAGCAGTAAGATGGCGGTCAGCGGGAACGCCCCTTTATAGCCCCTGTGACGCCGCAGAAAGCAAGCCAATCACTGCAATGCCCTTCTCTAAGATGGTGGGGACTGAGATCTATGTCATCACGCTGCTCACACTCTGCGTCCACCTTCATTGGCTGAGAAATGGCGCTTTTAGCGTAATTGAAACGTGACTTTGGCGCGAAAGTCGCGTACCGCATGGCCGATGCAACGCTGGGATCGGCTCGGTTTCATGAGACGCCGACTTTGCCAAAAGTCGGCGACTTATGAAAATGAACGATCCGTTTCGCTCAACCCTACAAATGAGGTATCACTGAAATCATACTGACCCAAACAATAAAACTGCTTTATAAATTTTACCAAACACGGAATGGTATAAATGCCTCCTCCAAAAGAAATTCATGAATAGCTGGTTTTTGGTAATTCTGCCTAACAAAAATCGGAATAAAAAGCGATCAAAAAATGTCACGTGCCCGAAAATGTTACCAATAAAAACATCAACTCGTCCCGCAAAAAACAAGACCTCACATGACTCTGTGGACTCAAATATGGAAAAATTATAGCTCTCAAAATGTGGTAATGCAAAAAATATTTTTTGCAATAAAAAGCGTCTTTCAGTGTGTGATGGCTGCCAATCATAAAAATCCGCTAAAAAAACCCGCTATAAAAGTAAATCAAACCCCCCTTCATCACCCCCTTAGTTAGGGAAAAATTAAAAAATTAAAAAAAAATGTATTTATTTCCATTTTCCCATTAGGGTTAGGGTTAGGGCTAGGGTTAGGGTTAGGGCTAGGGTTAGGGTTAGGGCTAGGGTTAGGGCTAGGGTTAGGGCTAGGGTTAGGGCTAGGGTTAGGGTTAGGGCTAGGGTTAGGGCTAGGGTTAGGGCTAGGGCTAGGGTTAGGGCTAGGGTTAGGGCTAGGGTTAGGGTTGGGGCTAGGGTTAAGGCTACAGTTAGGGTTGGGGCTAAAGTTAGGGTTAGGGTTGGGGCTAAAGTTAGGGTTAGGGTTTGGATTACATTTACGGTTGGGAATAGGGTTGGGATTAGGGTTAGGGGTGTGTCTGGGAGAGAGGTGTGGTTAGGGTTACCGTTGGGATTAGGGTTAGGCATGTGTTTGGATTAGGGTTTCAGTTATAATTGGGGGGTTTCCACTGTTTAGGCACATCAGGGGCTCTCCAAACGCGACATGGCATCCGATCTCAATTCCAGCCAATTCTGCGTTGAAAAAGTAAAATAGTGCTCCCTCCTTTCCGAGCTCTCTCGTGTGCCCAAACAGGGGTTTTCCCCAACGTATCAGCGTACTCAGGACAAATTGGACAACAACTTTTGTGGTCCAATTTCTCCTGTTACCCTTGGGAAAATACAAAACTCGGGGCTAAATATAATTTTTGTGGGAAAAAAAGGATTTTTTATTTTCACGGCTCTGCGTTATAAACTGTAGTGAAACACTTGGGGGTTCAAAGTTCTCACAACACATCTAGATAAGTTCTTGGGGGGGTCTAGTTTCCAATATGGGGTCACTTGTCGGGGTTTTCTACTGTTTAAGTACATTAGGGGCTCTGCAAACGCAATGTGACTCCTGCAGACCATTCCATCTAAGTCTGCATTCCAAATATCGCTCCTTCCCTTCCGAGCCGTCCCATGCGCCCAAACGGTGGTTCCCCCCACATATGGGGTATCAGCGTACTTAGGACAAATTGGACAACAACTTTTAGGGTCCAATTTCTCCTGTTACCCTCGGGAAAATACAAAACTGGGGGCTGAAAAATAATTTTTGTGGGAAAACATTTTTGTTTTATTTTTATGGCTCTGCATTATAAACTTTTGTGAAGCCCTTATTGGGTCAAAGTGCTCACCACACCTCTAGGTAAGTTCCTTAGGGGGTTTACTTTCCAAAATGGTGTCAATTGTGGGGGGTTTCAATGTTTAGGCACACCAGTGGCTCTCCAAACGCAACATGGCGTCCCATCTCAATTCCTGTCAATTTTGCATTGAAAAGTCAAACGGCGCTCCTTCCCTTCCGAGCTCTCCCATGCGCCCAAACAGTGGTTTACCCCCACATATGGGGTATCAGCGTACTCAGGACAAATTGTACAACAACTTTTGGGGTCCAATTTCTTCTCTTACCCTTGGGAAAATAAAAAATTGGGGGCGAAAAGATAATTTTGTGAAAAAATATGATTTTTTATTTTTACAGTTCTGCATTATAAACTTCTGTGAAGCCCTTGGTGGGTCAAAGTGCTCACCACACCTCTAGATAAGTTCCTTAGGGGGTCTACTTTCCAAAATGGTGTCACTTGTGGGGGGTTTCAATGTTTAGGCACATCAGTGGCTCTCCAAACGCAACATGGCGTCCCATCTCAATTCCTGTCAATTTTGCATTGAAAAGTCAAACGGCGCTCCTTCCCTTCCGAGTTCCCCCATGCGCCCAAACAGTGGTTTACTCTCACATATGGGGTATCAGTAGTGTTGAGCATTCCGATACCGCAAGTATCGGGTATCGGCCGATACTTGCGGTATCGGAATTCCGATACCGGGATTCCGATACTTGCCGCATATCGGATACCGGAATCGGAAGTTCCCAGATTCAAAATTCCGAAATTCAGCCAATGAGAATGATTCCAAGTGTGGGCACATCCTGTTTAGCATGGAGGGCATGAAACTACTGGCAAGGCTGTGATTGGCTGCTGAAATGATGTCATGATGCAGTTTAAAAGTCGCTGGCGCCATTTTCCGATCACTCTGCTGTGAATTCAGTTAGTGACAGGACGCTGTTTGCTGACTGAGGGACAGTTTAGAGATAGCGATTTGCTTCTTTGTGCTTTCCAAAGGCTAATTTAGCAACCGCTGTGTTCACCTACTATTCACCTTGCTTTTGCCTTGTAGCGCTGTTTTCACAGCGATCTGCAAGGTCTGTGTGTGTGTGTGTGTGTGAGTGCAGCCCACTCTCTAGTCTGAGTGCAGCCACATAGGCCATCCATAGCTGGTTGTATTCAGTTCAGGGAGGGTGGTTCATTGCCTCATACTGTTCTTTTTTTTTTTTTTTTTCAAGTAGTGTAGTCTGCTGCTAATTAATTTACAAAAATCCTATTAGTGTCTTTCCACCCGTCTCCAGCTAATTTGTGGAAAAACACTACATAGGATAAAGTAGAGGAGGGTTTTTGGGCCTTGCAGCGCCGTTTACGGCTGTCTGCACGGTCTCCGTGTGACTGCAGCTCGCCCTGTAGTCTGTGAGCAGCCGTAGCCTGGTTGTCTCCAGCTCAGGGTTGTTCACTGCGTCATACCGCCAAATCAATTTTAATTTTTTTTCAAGTAGTGTAGTCTGCTGCTAATTAATTTAAAAAAATCCTATTAGTGTCTTTCCACCCGTCTCCAGCTAATTTGTGGAAAAACACTACATAGGATAAAGTAGAGGAGGGTTTTTGGGCCTTGCAGCGCCGTTTACGGCTGTCTGCACGGTCTCCGTGTGACTGCAGCTCGCCCTGTAGTCTGTGAGCAGCCGTAGCCTGGTTGTCTCCAGCTCAAGGTTGTTCACTGCGTCATACCGCCAAATCAATTTTAATTTTTTTTCAAGTAGTGTAGTCTGCTGCTAATTAATTTTAAAAAATCCTATTAGTGTCTTTCCACCCGTCTCCAGCTAATTTGTGGAAAAACACTACATAGGATAAAGTAGAGGAGGGTTTTTGGGCCTTGCAGCGCCGTTTACGGCTGTCTGCACGGTCTCCGTGTGACTGCAGCTCGCCCTGTAGTCTGTGAGCAGCCATAGCCTGGTTGTCTCCAGCTCAGGGTTGTTCACTGCGTCATACCGCCAAATCAATTTTAATTTTTTTTTCAAGTAGTGTAGTCTGCTGCTAATTAATTTAAAAAAATCCTATTAGTGTCTTTCCACCCGTCTCCAGCTAATTTGTGGAAAAACACTACATAGGATAAAGTAGAGGAGGGTTTTTGGGCCTTGCAGCGCCGTTTACGGCTGTCTGCACGGTCTCCGTGTGACTGCAGCTCGCCCTGTAGTCTGTGAGCAGCCGTAGCCTGGTTGTCTCCAGCTCAGGGTTGTTCACTGCGTCATACCGCCAAATCAATTTTAATTTTTTTTTCAAGTAGTGTAGTCTGCTGCTAATTAATTTAAAAAAATCCTATTAGTGTCTTTCCACCCGTCTCCAGCTAATTTGTGGAAAAACACTACATAGGATAAAGTAGAGGAGGGTTTTTGGGCCTTGCAGCGCCGTTTACGGCTGTCTGCACGGTCTCTGTGTGACTGCAGCTCTATCTGTTGTCAGTTCAGCCCCCAAAAAAGAAATAAATAATAAAGTTCACCAAACACACCAGTGACACCACTTTACATTTCTGTAGGCCACATTAGCTCATATTAAAGTCTAGTCCACACTTTAGAAAATTAGTGTTTCTTATACCTGTTAGGAGGAGTTGCTCAGGAATAAGCACACAAATCCGTTAGTACTTTTCTGCTTATCTTTATCAGTCAACCAAGATGAAGAAGGCAGTGAGTAAGGCACGTGGGCGTGGGCGTGGGCGCGGAGCAGGGAGGGGACGTGGGGATTCTGTGCCTGCTGCGGGCACCGGTGACTCATCAGCACCCACTTTCACCAGGCAACAGTCGTTCATGCGCAGCTTTGTGTCAGAGCGTCGTACACCGCTGCTGCGTCAAGACCAAATTGAAGCTGTTGTCGGATGGATGGCAGCTAATGCATCAACTTCCATTAGTGCCACATCCTCTCAGACACAGAGCACTGGAGAGCAGCCATCTGTCTCTTCACCACCTGCCAAATTGCCCAGGCAGACAGAGAGCCCAGGACAGGAGCCGTCTCTACTTCTGTTCTCTGAATCTCTTGGCTTGGAAACAGGGGGCCAGCCAAGCAGCATTGGAGAAATGGAAGAAGAGGCAGGGTGCAGTGATGCCCAACAGCTTTTTCTGTCTTCCTCTGAAGAGGCGGGTGGGCCAGTGGCTCCGGTCACCACATCGCAGGCCGCATCAGCTGATGATGACACTCAGGTGCCACTTACTGGTGCGTGCTCTGCTGCTGAGACTACCCAGGAGGAGCAGTTGGGGGCAGAGGGTAGTGTAGATGATGAGGTCCTCGACCCATCTTGGCGTGAGGGACAGGAAGGTGGTGGGAGCAGCTCTGAGGAAGAGATTCCCCGTACGGCCCAAAGAGGGAGAGGGAGGGGGAAGACCGCGGATCCTGCAGCCTCCGCTTTGGCACCCGTTAGGAGCATGTCTCTTCCAAAGGCCAAAAAGGGCGCTCCCAAGACTTGCAGTGCCTGGTCCTTTTTTGACACAGTTGCAGATGACATTTGCTATGTCAGATGCAACGTGTGTCATCAAAAAGTCAAAAGAGGTCGAAATGTCAGCAGCCTCAATACCTCCAACATGTGGAAACATGTGCGCAACAGGCACCCGGCGGAGTTAGAAAAACACACTGAAGAGGTAGGCCAACCAACAGCGGCAGCTACCACCTCTTCAGCTCGTGTTGCCTCTTCCTCTAGCTCACACGCAGCTGGTTCGGCTTCCTCCCAGGATCGCCGTGGAAGAACCTCTGGCCCTGTTGTCCAGAGACCCGCTGTAATTCCACCCGCAGCACCACTTTCCCAGTCATCCACACACTCCCAGCCCAGTCTACAGCCATCGGTAGTACAGGCATGGGAGAAAAGGCGGCCTTTCTCGTCAAACCACCCACGAGCACAGGCTCTGACTGCAGGCATTGCCAAACTGCTGTCACTGGAAATGCTGTCATTCAGGCTGGTGGAGACTGACAGCTTCCGTGACTTGATGTCATTGGCAGTCCCACAGTACAATGTGCCCAGCCGCTTTTACTTCAGCAGGCAAGCCGTCCCTGCCCTGCACAAGCATGTGGAGGGACACATAAAACACGCGCTTCTGAACGCCGTCAGTAGCAAGGTCCACCTCACCACCGATGCGTGGACCAGTCAACATGGACAGGGGCGATACCTTTCCCTCACTGCCCATTGGGTTAATGTCGTTGAGCCAGGTACAGACCGTGCGAGTGGCGCAGGACGTGTCCTGCCCACTCCAAGGATTGCAGGAATCCATTCTGTACACATTGACTCCTCCTCTTACACCAGTTCCTCAGAATCATCGCTGCAGGAGCCGTCACAGTCCACCTCCACATGGACCCGTGATGAACGTGTACCTGTTACGACCGACATGAGCACAGCCGTGGCCAAACGTCAACAGGCCGTGTTGAAATTAATTTTTTTGGGGAATCGTAGCCACACAGCGCAGGAGCTCTGGAATGCCATCAAGCAGGAGAGCGATGTGTGGTTTGTGCCAGCGAATCTCCAGCCAGGCATGGTAGTGTGTGATAATGGCCGAAATCTGGTGGCAGCTCTGGGCCTCGGCAACCTCACTCACATCCCATGTCTGGCACATGTGCTCAATTTGGTCGTGCAGAGCTTTTTGAGGGACTATCCGGATCTTGATGCACTGCTGCACAAGGTCCGCCTAGAGTGTGCTCACTTGCGGCGTTCCAGCACGGCAAAAGCGCGCATTGCGGCTCTGCAGCGCCGACACCGCCTGCCGGAACATCGCATCATATGTGACCTACCTACCAGGTGGAATTCCACGTTACATATGTTGGAGCGGTTGTGTGAGCAGCAGCAAGCTGTAATGGAGTACCAGCTGCTTCAGGCGCAAAAAAGTCGCAGTCAGCGCCGTACAGACTTCACAACCACAGAGTGGGCCACTATGAATGACGTCTGCCAGGTTTTGCGTCCCTTTGATTATTCCACGCGGATGGCGAGTGCAGATGATGCACTAGTCAGCATGACTGTCCCCCTTATCTGCCTGCTTGAAAAATCACTGCAAGCGCTAAGGGATGATGTTGTGGAAGAGGTGGAGGATGAGGATTCACCATTTCCATCATCTTCTGGACAGTCAGCGCCACGTGGTTCCTCACAAACGCGTAGGCAGGGGACAGTTTGTGAGGAGGATGAGGAGGAGTCAATGGAGGAGGAAGACGTCCGTCCAGAGGAGGGAGTTACCGAATTGTCCAGTACTCAGTGTGTACAGCGAGGGTGGGGTGATGACGAGCAGGCAGAGATCACGCCTCCAGCAGGGGACAGCGTTTCTTGGGCAGTTGGCAGTCTGCAGCACATGGTGGATTACATGCTGCAGTGCCTGAGAAACGACCGCCGCATCGCCCACATTCTCAACATGTCTGATTATTGGGTGTTCACCCTCCTCGATCCTCGCTACCGGGACAACGTAGAAAGCCTCATCACACCGTTGAACCGGGAGCGAAAAATGCGGGAGTACCAAGACACACTGGTCAATTCCATCATCTTCTCCATTCCAACTGAGAGAAGTGCTGCTAGTGCATTACAAAGCAGCTCAGTGCGTCCAGGCAGTGGAGGAGGCTCTGCACAAAGAGGGAGCAGAAGCAGTGCCTCTGCCCAAGGCAAGACCAGTATGGCCCAACTGTGGCACAGTTTTCTGTGCCCCCCACAAAAGTCTACACCATCACAGACGGCTCCAGTCAGCAGGAGGCAACGGTTCCGTCAGATGGTGACAGACTACATGTCTTGCCCTCTTGCTGTACTCCCAGACGGCTCTTCCCCTTTCAAGTTTTGGGTCTCAAAGCTGGATACATGGCCAGAGCTAAGCCAGTATGCATTGGAGGTGCTGTCTTGCCCTGCGGCCAGTGTATTATCGGAACGTGTCTTTAGTGCTGCAGGTGGTGTACTAACTGACCGTCGCATGCGACTATCCTCCGATAACGTTGACCGGCTTACTTTCCTGAAAATGAACAAGGCCTGGATCTCGCAGGAATTTGCCACTCCTCCTCCTGATTAAATAATTAGGTCACTGTATACGTTATCCAGGTCTCCTGTTGTGTTCATCTTTCTACCACCTGAACTTAAATTCCTGTGCTCCAACACCGCCAGTTGAGGCTCAGAAGTGCCGTCTGCACAGTCAAAACATACGACCCAGTGTTATTGGGTTTCAGTAACGTCAGCTGATCCCCAGCTGTGTAGCCGGCAATGTGTCATGCGACCGCCACGCTGACACAACAACTGAAATGTAAGGGAATCTGTCCCCCCCCCCCCCAAGGCGTTTGTTACTGAAAGAGCCACCTTGTGCAGCAGTAATGCTGCACAAGGAAAAGGTAGCTATTTTTGTTTAGCTCCTTGCACACGCAGAACTTAACACTTATAAAATGTGTCCACTGATACCGTAAAACCGTCCCGGAGGTGGGACTTTCCTTCGTAATGTGACGCAGCACAGCCGTCATTCCTACCCCCACGGCGCCGCGCACCGGCTCCTCAGCGTTGTTTTATTCCGTCCCGGAGCCTGCGCTGTTATGTTATCCCGTGGCCAGGCACACTTAGCGCTGCCCGTCTTCTGGCATCATTTGGTGTCAGGATGGCTGCGCCTGTGCGGCCGCGCTGGCAGAGAGCCCGCCTCGCAGTGTCTTCTGATTTAATCCCACTGGGGGCCTGGGATCCATGGACATGCGCAGTGCATATCTGAACCTCCACCTCTCACTCATTTCCCTATGGCTTCTTCAGACTGTTCGGTGTCAGCTGGTCCCTAATAGCATGCCACGGCCGTGACACCGCACAGTCTTAAGAAGCCGTAGGGAGGGGAGTGAGAGGCGAGGATATGCACTGCGCATGTCCATGGATCCCAGGCCCCCAGTGGGATTAAATCAGAAGACACTGCGAGGCGGGCTCTCTGCCAGCGCGGCCGCACAGGCGCAGCCATCCTGACACCAAATGATGCCAGAAGACGGGCAGCGCTAAGTGTGCCTGGCCACGGGATAACATAACAGCGCAGGCTCCGGGACGGAATAAACCAACGCTGAGGAGCCGGTGCGCGGCGCCGGGGGGGTAGGAATGACGGCTGTGCTGCGTCACATTACGAAGGAAAGTCCCACCTCCGGGACGGTTTTACGGTTGCAGGGGAAACATTTTATAAGTGTTTAGTTCTGTGTTTGCAAGGAGCATGATGAAAAGAGCCACCTTTTCCTTTTGCATCTTTTGTGCTGCACAAGCTGGCTCTTTCAGCTACAAACGCCTTGGGGGGGGGTTAAAGGTTCCCTTTCGACTTTCTCAGGCTTCGGCCTACATTGTGTTCCTCTGCTTTTCCACCTGTCCCTGGGCTCCAACACCGCCAGTTGCCGTCCAGAAGTGCTGTACGCACAGTCAACAGTCCCTCCTCTGTTATTGGGGTTCAGTAACGTCAGCTGTTCCCCTGCTGTGTGTGTGGCAATCCCTCCTCCAACCTCCTCCAACCTCCTCCTCCTCCACCTGTCCCTGGGCTCCAACACCGCCAGTTGCCGTCCAGAAGTGCTGTACGCACAGTCAACAGTCCCTCCTCTGTTATTGGGGTTCAGTAACGTCAGCTGTTCCCCTGCTGTGTGTGTGGCAATCCCTCCTACCTCCTCCTACCTCCTCCTCCACCTGTCCCTGGGCTCCAACACCGCCAGTTGCCGTCCAGAAGTGCTGTACGCACAGTCAACAGTCCCTCCTCTGTTATTGGGGTTCAGTAACGTCAGCTGTTCCCCTGCTGTGTGTGTGGCAATCCCTCCTACCTCCTCCTACCTCCTCCTCCACCTGTCCCTGGGCTCCAACACCGCCAGTTGCCGTCCAGAAGTGCTGTACGCACAGTCAACAGTCCCTCCTCTGTTATTGGGGTTCAGTAACGTCAGCTGTTCCCCAGCTGTGTGTGTGGCAATCCCTCCTACCTCCTCCTACCTCCTCCTCCACCTGTCCCTGGGCTCCAACACCGCCAGTTGCCGTCCAGAAGTGCTGTACGCACAGTCAACAGTCCCTCCTCTGTTATTGGGGTTCAGTAACGTCAGCTGTTCCCCTGCTGTGTGTGTGGCAATCCCTCCTCCAACCTCCTCCAACCTCCTCCTCCTCCACCTGTCCCTGGGCTCCAACACCGCCAGTTGCCGTCCAGAAGTGCTGTACGCACAGTCAACAGTCCCTCCTCTGTTATTGGGGTTCAGTAACGTCAGCTGTTCCCCTGCTGTGTGTGTGGCAATCCCTCCTCCAACCTCCTCCAACCTCCTCCTCCTCCACCTGTCCCTGGGCTCCAACACCGCCAGTTGCCGTCCAGAAGTGCTGTACGCACAGTCAACAGTCCCTCCTCTGTTATTGGGGTTCAGTAACGTCAGCTGTTCCCCTGCTGTGTGTGTGGCAATCCCTCCTCCAACCTCCTCCAACCTCCTCCTCCTCCACCTGTCCCTGGGCTCCAACACCGCCAGTTGCCGTCCAGAAGTGCTGTACGCACAGTCAACAGTCCCTCCTCTGTTATTGGGGTTCAGTAACGTCAGCTGTTCCCCTGCTGTGTGTGTGGCAATCCCTCCTCCAACCTCCTCCAACCTCCTCCTCCTCCACCTGTCCCTGGGCTCCAACACCGCCAGTTGCCGTCCAGAAGTGCTGTACGCACAGTCAACAGTCCCTCCTCTGTTATTGGGGTTCAGTAACGTCAGCTGTTCCCCTGCTGTGTGTGTGGCAATCCCTCCTCCAACCTCCTCCAACCTCCTCCTCCTCCACCTGTCCCTGGGCTCCAACACCGCCAGTTGCCGTCCAGAAGTGCTGTACGCACAGTCAACAGTCCCTCCTCTGTTATTGGGGTTCAGTAACGTCAGCTGTTCCCCTGCTGTGTGTGTGGCAATCCCTCCTACCTCCTCCTACCTCCTCCTCCACCTGTCCCTGGGCTCCAACACCGCCAGTTGCCGTCCAGAAGTGCTGTACGAACAGTCAACAGTCCCTCCTCTGTTATTGGGGTTCAGTAACGTCAGCTGTTCCCCTGCTGTGTGTGTGGCAATCCCTCCTACCTCCTCCTACCTCCTCCTCCACCTGTCCCTGGGCTCCAACACCGCCAGTTGCCGTCCAGAAGTGCTGTACGCACAGTCAACAGTCCCTCCTCTGTTATTGGGGTTCAGTAACGTCAGCTGTTCCCCAGCTGTGTGTGTGGCAATCCCTCCTACCTCCTCCTACCTCCTCCTCCACCTGTCCCTGGGCTCCAACACCGCCAGTTGCCGTCCAGAAGTGCTGTACGCACAGTCAACAGTCCCTCCTCTGTTATTGGGGTTCAGTAACGTCAGCTGTTCCCCTGCTGTGTGTGTGGCAATCCCTCCTCCAACCTCCTCCAACCTCCTCCTCCTCCACCTGTCCCTGGGCTCCAACACCGCCAGTTGCCGTCCAGAAGTGCTGTACGCACAGTCAACAGTCCCTCCTCTGTTATTGGGGTTCAGTAACGTCAGCTGTTCCCCTGCTGTGTGTGTGGCAATCCCTCCTACCTCCTCCTACCTCCTCCTCCACCTGTCCCTGGGCTCCAACACCGCCAGTTGCCGTCCAGAAGTGCTGTACGCACAGTCAACAGTCCCTCCCCTGTTATTGGGGTTCAGTAACGTCAGCTGTTCCCCAGCTGTGTGTGTGGCAATCCCTCCTACCTCCTCCTACCTCCTCCTCCACCTGTCCCTGGGCTCCAACACCGCCAGTTGCCGTCCAGAAGTGCTGTACGCACAGTCAACAGTCCCTCCTCTGTTATTGGGGTTCAGTAACGTCAGCTGTTCCCCTGCTGTGTGTGTGGCAATCCCTCCTACCTCCTCCAACCTCCTCCAACCTCCTCCTCCTCCACCTGTCTCTGGGCTCCAACACAGCCAGTTGCCGTCCAGAAGTGCTGTACGCACAGAGCCAAACACCTCGCCAATGTGTTAGTGGGGTTCAGCACCGCCAGCTGTTCCCCTGCTGTGTATACGGCAACGTGTACTGCGACCGCCACGCAGGCACAACAAGTTAAATTTAAGGGAACCTGTCCCCCCCCCCCCAGGCGTTTGTTACTGAAGGAGCCACCTTGTGCAGCAGTAATGATGCAAAGGGAAAAAGTGCCTCTTTTCGTGGTGCTCCTTGCACATGCTGAACCTAACACTTATGAAATGTGTCCCCTCACAGCGTTCAACCGTCCGGTAGGTGGAACTTTCCTTTGTCATGTGACGCAGCACAGCCGTCATTTTTACCCCCTTGTCGCCGTGCGCCGCCTCCTCAGCGTTGTTTGAATCTGTCCCGGAGCCTGCGCTGTTAGGTTACCCCTTGGCCATGCACACATTTTGCGCTGCCCGTCTTCTGACATCATTTGCTGTCAGGCTGGCTGCGCCTGTGCGGGTGCGCTGTCCGAGATTCAGCCTCGCGGTGTCGTCTAATGTAATCCCACCGCGGGCCTGGGATCCGTGTCCATGCGCAGTGCATATCCTCGCCTCTCACTCCCCTCCCTACGGCTTCTTCAGACTGTTCGGTGTCAGCTGATCCCTAATAGCATGCCACGGCCGTGACACCGCACAGTCTTAAGAAGCCATTGGGAGGGGTGTGAGAGGCGAGGATATGCACTGCGCATGGACACGGATCCCAGGCCCGCGGTGGGATTACATTAGACGACACCGCGAGGCTGAATCTCGGACAGCGCACCCGCACAGGCGCAGCCAGCCTGACAGCAAATGATGTCAGAAGACGGGCAGCGCAAAATGTGTGCATGGCCAAGGGGTAACCTAACAGCGCAGGCTCCGGGACAGATTCAAACAACGCTGAGGAGGCGGCGCACGGCGACAAGGGGGTAAAAATGACGGCTGTGCTGCGTCACATGACAAAGGAAAGTTCCACCTACCGGACGGTTGAACGCTGTGAGGGGACACATTTCATAAGTGTTAGGTTCAGCATCTGCAAGGACCATAATTAAAAGAGCTAAGTTTACCTTTTCCAGCATTAGTGCTGTACACGATGGCTCTTCCAGCTACAAACGCCTGGGGGGGGGGTTAAAGGTTTCCTTTCAACTTGCTCCAGTGCAGGCTTCGGCCTACACTCTGCTCCCCCTGCAGAGCCCGGGCTCCAACACCGCCAGTTGGGGCCCGGTACTGCTAGCTGCACAGAGAAAAACACCAGCCAATGTGTCAGTGGGGTTCAGCACCGCCAGCTGTTCCCCTGCTGTGCAGCCGGCAACGTGTCCTGCAACAGCCACGCAGGCACAACAGACCCAAAGCTGCCGCCAGTGCAGGCTTCGGCCTACACTCTGCTCCATCTCCTCCTCCTGCTGACCCCGGGCTCCAACACCGCCAGTTGGGGCCCGGTACTGCTAGCTGCACAGAGAAAAACACCAGCCAATGTGTCAGTGGGGTTCAGCACCGCCAGCTGTTCCCCTGCTGTGCAGCCGGCAACGTGTCCTGCAACAGCCACGCAGGCACAACAGACCCAAAGCTGCCGCCAGTGCAGGCTTCGGCCTACACTCTGCTCCATCTCCTCCTCCTGCTGACCCCGGGCTCCAACACCGCCAGTTGGGGCCCGGTACTGCTAGCTGCACAGAGAAAAACACCAGCCAATGTGTCAGTGGGGTTCAGCACCGCCAGCTGTTCCCCTGCTGTGCAGCCGGCAACGTGTCCTGCAACAGCCACGCAGGCACAACAGACCCAAAGCTGCCGCCAGTGCAGGCTTCGGCCTACACTCTGCTCCATCTCCTCCTCCTGCTGACCCCGGGCTCCAACACCGCCAGTTGGGGCCCGGTACTGCTAGCTGCACAGAGAAAAACACCAGCCAATGTGTCAGTGGGGTTCAGCACCGCCAGCTGTTCCCCTGCTGTGCAGCCGGCATCGTGTCCTGCAAAAGCCACGCAGACACAAGAACTGAAATTGAAGGGAACCTGTCCCCCCTCCCCCAGGCGTTTGTACGTTTTTAAGGCCACCTTGTACAGCGGTAATGCTGCATGTGTGCAAGGTGGCTCATAAACGTATTCTCCTCGCACATGTGGAACGGAAAACACGTCTAAAATGTGTCCTCTGTGTGACCATTTAACCGTCCCGGTGGTGTGACTTTCCTTTGTAATGACACGCTGCAACCCCCTTGGTAGCGCTGCCCGTCTTCTGGCATCATTGTTTGGCTGCCTGCGCCTCTGCGGCCGCCCTGACCCACACAACGCCCCTCGGTGTCTTATTTCTTGGGACTGCGAGGGTGTGTTTGATGGGCATGAGCAGTGCATCAGTTCGCCTGTCCCTCATCTCCTTCCGCCTTCTTCAGACTGTGCGGCTTCATGGCCGTGGCATGCGATAAGGGATCAGCTGACGCCACATAGTCTGAAGCAGGTGTAAGAACCCAAGCGAGAGGCGAACATATGTACTGCGCCAGGCCATGAATCCCAGCCCCGCAGTGTTTTAACTATGTCAATACACTGCGGGGCTGTGATTCATGGGCATCGCGAACCGCACCAGCCAACATTAAATGAGGTCAGAAGATGGGCAGCGCTAACAGCGCTAGGCCGGGGGATAACACGACAGCGCAGACTCCTGTACAGCAAATAACAACGCTCAGGAGGCTGCACCCAGCACCAAGGTGGGATTCTTGACATCTGTGCTGCGTCTCATTACAAAGGGAACTCGCGCCTCCAACACAGTTTGACTGTATAAAGGGCTAAATGTTATACGTGTTCCATTCAGCGTGTGCAAGGAGCCAAATTAAAAGAGCAACCTTTGACTTGTGCACCACTACTGCTGCATAAGCTGTGGCTCTTCTACTTTGTAACCCCTGAGGGGGGGTTAAAGGTTACCTTTGAAACTGGTTCGATTAGGCTTCGGCCTACACTCTGCTCCCCCTGCAGAGCCCTGGGCTCCAACACCGCCAGTTGGGGCCCGGTACTGCTAGCTGCACAGAGAAAAACACCAGCCAATGTGTCAGTGGGGTTCAGCACCGCCAGCTGTTCCCCTGCTGTGCAGCCAGCAACGTGTCCTGCAACAGCCACGCAGGCACAACAGACCCAAAGCTGCCGCCAGTGCAGGCTTCGGCCTACACTCTGCTCCATCTCCTCCTCCTGCTGACCCCGGGCTCCAACACCGCCAGTTGGGGCCCGGTACTGCTAGCTGCACAGAGAAAAACACCAGCCAATGTGTCAGTGGGGTTCAGCACCGCCAGCTGTTCCCCTGCTGTGCAGCCGGCATCGTGTCCTGCAAAAGCCACGCAGACACAAGAACTGAAATTGAAGGGAACCTGTCCCCCCTCCCCCAGGCGTTTGTACGTTTTTAAGGCCACCTTGTACAGCGGTAATGCTGCATGTGTGCAAGGTGGCTCATAAACGTATTCTCCTCGCACATGTGGAACGGAAAACACGTCTAATATGTGTCCTCTGTGTGACCATTTAACCGTCCCGGTGGTGTGACTTTCCTTTGTAATGACACGCTGCAACCCCCTTGGTAGCGCTGCCCGTCTTCTGGCATCATTGTTTGGCTGCCTGCGCCTCTGCGGCCGCCCTGACCCACACAACGCCCCTCGGTGTCTTATTTCTTGGGACTGCGAGGGTGTGTTTGATGGGCATGAGCAGTGCATCAGTTCGCCTGTCCCTCATCTCCTTCCGCCTTCTTCAGACTGTGCGGCTTCATGGCCGTGGCATGCGATAAGGGATCAGCTGACGCCACATAGTCTGAAGCAGGTGTAAGAACCCAAGCGAGAGGCGAACATATGTACTGCACCAGGCCATGAATCCCAGCCCCGCAGTGTTTTAACTATGTCAATACACTGCGGGGCTGTGATTCATGGGCATCGCAAACCGCACCAGCCAACATTAAATGAGGTCAGAAGATGGGCAGCGCTAACAGCGCTAGGCCGGGGGATAACACGACAGCGCAGACTCCTGTACAGCAAATAACAACGCTCAGGAGGCTGCACCCAGCACCAAGGTGGGATTCTTGACATCTGTGCTGCGTCTCATTACAAAGGGAACTTGCGCCTCCAACACAGTTTGACTGTATAAAGGGCTAAATGTTATACGTGTTCCATTCAGCGTGTGCAAGGAGCCAAATTAAAAGAGCAACCTTTGACTTGTGCACCACTACTGCTGCATAAGCTGTGGCTCTTCTACTTTGTAACCCCTGAGGGGGGGTTAAAGGTTACCTTTGAAACTGGTTCGATTAGGCTTCGGCCTACACTCTGCTCCCCCTGCAGAGCCCTGGGCTCCAACACCGCCAGTTGGGGCCCGGTACTGCTAGCTGCACAGAGAAAAACACCAGCCAATGTGTCAGTGGGGTTCAGCACCGCCAGCTGTTCCCCTGCTGTGCAGCCGGCAACGTGTCCTGCAACAGCCACGCAGGCACAACAGACCCAAAGCTGCCGCCAGTGCAGGCTTCGGCCTACACTCTGCTCCATCTCCTCCTCCTGCTGACCCCGGGCTCCAACACCGCCAGTTGGGGCCCGGTACTGCTAGCTGCACAGAGAAAAACACCAGCCAATGTGTCAGTGGGGTTCAGCACCGCCAGCTGTTCCCCTGCTGTGCAGCCGGCATCGTGTCCTGCAAAAGCCACGCAGACACAAGAACTGAAATTGAAGGGAACCTGTCCCCCCTCCCCCAGGCGTTTGTACGTTTTTAAGGCCACCTTGTACAGCGGTAATGCTGCATGTGTGCAAGGTGGCTCATAAACGTATTCTCCTCGCACATGTGGAACGGAAAACACGTCTAAAATGTGTCCTCTGTGTGACCATTTAACCGTCCCGGTGGTGTGACTTTCCTTTGTAATGACACGCTGCAACCCCCTTGGTAGCGCTGCCCGTCTTCTGGCATCATTGTTTGGCTGCCTGCGCCTCTGCGGCCGCCCTGACCCACACAACGCCCCTCGGTGTCTTATTTCTTGGGACTGCGAGGGTGTGTTTGATGGGCATGAGCAGTGCATCAGTTCGCCTGTCCCTCATCTCCTTCCGCCTTCTTCAGACTGTGCGGCTTCATGGCCGTGGCATGCGATAAGGGATCAGCTGACGCCACATAGTCTGAAGCAGGTGTAAGAACCCAAGCGAGAGGCGAACATATGTACTGCGCCAGGCCATGAATCCCAGCCCCGCAGTGTTTTAACTATGTCAATACACTGCGGGGCTGTGATTCATGGGCATCGCGAACCGCACCAGCCAACATTAAATGAGGTCAGAAGATGGGCAGCGCTAACAGCGCTAGGCCGGGGGATAACACGACAGCGCAGACTCCTGTACAGCAAATAACAACGCTCAGGAGGCTGCACCCAGCACCAAGGTGGGATTCTTGACATCTGTGCTGCGTCTCATTACAAAGGGAACTCGCGCCTCCAACACAGTTTGACTGTATAAAGGGCTAAATGTTATACGTGTTCCATTCAGCGTGTGCAAGGAGCCAAATTAAAAGAGCAACCTTTGACTTGTGCACCACTACTGCTGCATAAGCTGTGGCTCTTCTACTTTGTAACCCCTGAGGGGGGGTTAAAGGTTACCTTTGAAACTGGTTCGATTAGGCTTCGGCCTACACTCTGCTCCCCCTGCAGAGCCCTGGGCTCCAACACCGCCAGTTGGGGCCCGGTACTGCTAGCTGCACAGAGAAAAACACCAGCCAATGTGTCAGTGGGGTTCAGCACCGCCAGCTGTTCCCCTGCTGTGCAGCCGGCAACGTGTCCTGCAACAGCCACGCAGGCACAACAGACCCAAAGCTGCCGCCAGTGCAGGCTTCGGCCTACACTCTGCTCCATCTCCTCCTCCTGCTGACCCCGGGCTCCAACACCGCCAGTTGGGGCCCGGTACTGCTAGCTGCACAGAGAAAAACACCAGCCAATGTGTCAGTGGGGTTCAGCACCGCCAGCTGTTCCCCTGCTGTGCAGCCGGAATCGTGTCCTGCAAAAGCCACGCAGACACTTGCTCTTGTACCTTCTGCTCCCCATCCTGGTTCCAGTACCGTCAGCTGGTTCCGGGCAGAGCCTTTGGCTTAGGTGCCTCCCTCTGGGTATCCGAGTTCCACCAACGTCAGGTGGTCCTTGGTAGTGCTTTCAGGCACGGGTACCTCCTGCTTAGTAACCGGGTTCCAGTAACGTCAGCTGGTCCTCGGTAGTTCCATTGGCTCTTGGACCTTCGGCTACCCATCCGGGTTCCAGCACCGTCAGCTGGTTCTCGGCAGTGTCTTTTGCTCTTGTACCTTCTGCTCCCCATCCTGGTTCCAGTACCGTCAGCTGGTTCCGGGCAGAGCCTTTGGCTTAGGTGTCTCCCTCTGGGTATCCGAGTTCCACCAACGTCAGGTGGTCCTTGGTAGTGCTTTCAGGCACGGGTACCTCCTGCTTAGTAACTGGGTTCCAGTAACGTCAGCTGGTCCTCGGTAGTTCCATTGGCTCTTGGACCTTCGGGTAGCCATCCGAGTTCCAGTTCCATCAGCTGGTTCTCGGCATTTTCTCAGCCTTCTTGTACCTTCTGCTACATTTCCAAGTTCAAGAGACTAAACACGATGACCCGGAAGACCACCCCTAAGATGACGACGACACCAGAGACGACAACCACCGTGATGACGACGACCCTGGAGACGATGACCCCGAAGACCACCCCGATGACGACGACCCCGGAGACGACGACCCTGAAGACCACCCCGATGACGACGACCCCGGAGACGACGACCCTGGAGACGACGACGACCTGGAAGACCGAGAAGCAGAAGAACAAGAGGCTGCAGAACAAAGAGCAGAAGAACATTAAGCATAACACTAAATATCAGAGCAAAAAATATTATCTAAATTATAAGCAGAAGAAGACTAAGCAGTGTATGGGGGTGAGTCCGTTCCTCCTCGTGGTGCCCCTGGATAAAGCCTGATGCTGCAGGCCAAACTGAACGCGGACAAATGTAACTCTTTTGTGACAGGCAGAACGGAAGGTGTAATCTTCAAAGTTTTATAGATAACAACTACGGGAATGCCTGTCACAAATAAGAATATGATGAAGAAGTAGAATATGATGAAGATAATAGTAAAATAAAAAGAATATGAACAATGTAACCAAAAAAATAATAGGTAGAAGATGAAGAAGAAGATGAATAAGGTGAAGAAGTTGATGTCAAAGAAGCTGATGATGAGGATAATGAAGAAGAAAGTGTGGGAGAAGTAAAAAAGAAGGTGAAGGGCGTGGAAGTAGTGAAACATCAATATCTGACAAAATAAAAAAAAAAATTAACATAGTCAAAATCTTTCTACCGCCGAACGTCATAAAAAACCCCCAAAATCCTGCTATTCTATTACATTGGGCTAAACCTCTGTGCCTTTAATGTCTCCGCCACGTCCCCCAATACATCCTACATTATTCTTAGTTGTTTTCCTTCATGTAGAATGAACCTACAAGTTTATAAAGGGTTTATTTTAATTCCGATATTTTCGTCCCATTGACTTGCATTGGGATCGGGTATCGGTATCGGATTGGATCCGATACTTTGACGGTATCGGCCGATACTTTCCGATACCGATACTTTCCGATATCGGAAAGTATCGCTCAACACTAGGTATCAGCGTACTCAGAAGAAATTGGACCCCAAAATATGTTGTACAATTTGTCCTCTTACCCTTGGGAAAATAAAAAATTGGGGGCGAAAAGATAATTTTGTGAAAAAATATGATTTTTTATTTTTACGGCTCTGCATTATAAACTTCTGTGAAGCACTTGTTGGTTCAAAGTGCTCAACACACATCTAGATAAGTTCCTTAAGGGGTCTACTTTCCAAAATGGTGTCACTTGTCCAGGGTTTCAATGTTTAGGCACATCAGGGGCTCTCCAAACGCAACATGGCGTCCCATCTCAATTCCAGTCAATTTTGCATTGAAAAGTCAAATGGCGCTCCTTCCCTTCCGAGCTCTGCCCTGCGCCCAAACAATGGTTTACACCCACATATGGGGTATCAGCGTACTCAGGACAAATTGCACAACAATTTGTTGGGTCCAATTTCTTCTCTTACCCTTGGGAAAATAAAAAATTGGGGGTGAAAAGATCATTTTTGTGAAAAAATATGATTTTTTATTTTTACAACTCTGCATTATAAACTTCTGTGAAGCACTTGTTGGGTCAAAGTGCTCACCACACATCTAGATAAGATCCTTAGGGGGTCTACTTTCCAATATGGTGTCACTTGTGGGGGGTTTCAATGTTTAGGCACATCAGGGGCTCTCCAAATGCAACATGGCGTCCCATCTCAATTCCAGTCAATTTTGCATTGAAAAGTCAAATGGCGCTCCTTTCCTTCTGAGCTCTGCCATGCGCCCAAACAGTGGTTTACCCCCACATATGGGGTATCAGCGTACTCAGGACAAATTGTACAACAAATGTTGGGGTCTATTTTCTCCTGTTACCCTTGGTAAAATAAAACAAATTGGAGCTGAAATAAATTTTGTGTGAAAAAAAGTTAAATGTTTATTTTTATTTAAACATTCCAAAAATTCCTGTGAAACACCTGAAGGGTTAATAAACTTTTTGAAAGTGGTTTTGAGTACCTTGAGGGGTGCAGTTTTTAGAGTGGTGTCACACTTGGGTATTTTCTATCATATAGACCCCTCAAAATGACTTCAAATGAGATGTGGTCCCTAAAAAAAAATGGTGTTGTAAAAATGAGAAATTGCTGGTCAACTTTTAACCCTTATAACTCCGTCACAAAAAAAAATTTTGGTTCCAAAATTGTGCTGATGTAAAGTAGACATGTGGGAAATGTTACTTATTAAGTATATTGTGTGACATATGTCTGTGATTTAAGGGCATAAAAATTCAAAGTTGGAAAATTGCGAAATTTTCAAAATTTTCGCCAAATATTCGTTTTTTTCACAAATAAACGCAAGTTATATCGAAGAAATTTTACCACTATCATGAAGTACAATATGTCACGAGAAAACAATGTCTGAATCGCCAAGATCCGTTGACGCGTTCCAGAGTTATAACCTCATAAAGGGACAGTGGTCAGAATTGTAAAAATTGGCCCGGTCATTAACGTGCAAACCACCCTTGGGGGTGAAGGGGTTAAGGTAGTTGAACATTTTTGACAGATGACTTTGCGCTGATCATTTGGATGTTGTTTAAAAAAATGCCAGACTGCACTCTTTCTACTATCGGATAACTTTTCAGGCATTGCAGACTGAGCTTCTTTAACCGGATGGCCACGCTGTCCTCCAACAGGTTTTGGTTTTGCCACGTGTTTTTGGCCAGATACGGGCCCGGTAGATGGAACCTGTTGTGATGTTGATGCCTGCTGCGGCTCCTCCTCCTCCGCTTCTGAACTACTGCCGCCTGCACCCTGTTCCCCCAATGGCTGCCAATCGGGGTCAACAACTGGGTCATCTATGACCTCCTCTTCTATGTCGTGTGCAACTTCGTCTGTGTCACCGTGTAAGCCGGTGGTATAGCATTCGTGACGGGGCACCATAGTCTCCGCTGGGTTTGATTCTGCCTTAGTACACTGCGAGGGCAATGTTCTTGTCTGAGTCAAAGGAACAGCATAGTAATCTGGCTGTGGCTGTGCATCTGTGCACTCCATGTCCGATTCAACTTCTATTGGGCATGGCCTGTTAACTGTTTCACTGTCTAACCCAGGAACGGTATGTGTAAAGAGCTCCATGGAGTAACCTGTTGTGTCGACTGACGCATCCTTCAATGTTGTTCTGGGTGAAGGACACAAGGAAGCGACTTGTTCCTGACCGGGAGCATCCACTGATGATGCACTGCTCTGACATTTGGCACTTTCCGAGGAGGAGGCAAAAGAGCTAGAGGCAGAGTGAGCATTGAAAGCCAATACTTGTTCCTCCTGCTCCGGCTTCAAAAGTGGTTTTCCTACTCCCAGAAAAGAGAGCGTTCGAGGCCTTGTGTAGGCAGACGACGTTTTTGGCTCAACAACTCGAGACTTAAGTGCTGTACTGCTTTTACCACGACCACCTGATGCTCCACCACCACTACCATCATTACCAGCTGACAATGACCGCCCACGGCCACGACCTCTTCCACTAGACTTCCTAGTAACGCTATTTGTTACTGTAAAACAACTTATAAGGTGAACTCAAACTTCTGTAGAATTTATATATACCTTTATAGGTGCCTGACACTGAAAGGAAAATCAGGCCCAATGTTACACACTCGGTTTTCTGTGCCCCAATAATTTGAGACAGATGGCACACACAGGAGCAGCACTCAAGCAGACTTGCCAAGATTTATCTCCCACTAACTATTTTTTTTTTGAAAAGGGAGAATTTAACCAAAAAAAAAAAAGGACCAGTATTACACACTGCTTTTCGGTGGGACACAATGAGAGACAGATGCCACACACAGGACTGGCACGGAGGCAGACTTGCCAAGATTTATCTCCCACTAACTATTTTTTTTTTGAAAAGGGAGAATTTAACCAAAAAAAAAAAAAAGGACCAGTATTACACACTGCTTTTCGGTGGGACACAATGAGAGACAGATGCCACATACAGGACTGGCACGGAGGCAGACTTGCCAAGATTTATCTCCCACTAACTATTTTTTTTTTGAAAAGGGAGAATTTAACCAAAAAAAAAAAAAAGGACCAGTATTACACACTGCTTTTCGGTGGGACACAATGAGAGACAGATGCCACACACAGGACTGGCACGGAGGCAGACTTGCCAAGATTTATCTCCCACTAACTATTTTTTTTTTGAAAAGGGAGAATTTAACCCCCCCCAAAAAAATGGACCAGTATTACACACTGCTTTTCGGTGGGACACAATGAGAGACAGATGCCACACACAGGACTGGCACGGAGGCAGACTTGCCAAGATTTATCTCCCACTAACTATTTTTTTTTTTTTAAAGGGAGAATTTACCACCAAAAAAACAAAAAGGCCCAGTATTACACACACACTGCTTTTCGGTGGGACACAATGAGAGACAGATGCCACACACAGGACTGGCACGGAGGCAGACTTGCCAAGATTTATCTCCCACTAACTATTTTTTTTTTTTTAAAAGGGAGAATTTACCACCAAAAAAACAAAAAGGCCCAGTATTACACACACACTGCTTTTCGGTGGGACACAATGAGAGACAGATGCCACACACAGGACTGGCACGGAGGCAGACTTGCCAAGATTTATCTCCCACTAACTATTTTTTTTTTTTTAAAAGGGAGAATTTACCACCACAAAAACAAAAAGGCCCAGTATTACACACACACTGCTTTTCGGTGGGACACAATGAGAGACAGATGCCACACACAGGACTGGCACGGAGGCAGACTTGCCAAGATTTATCTCCCACTAACTATTTTTTTTTTGAAAAGGGAGAATTTAGACAAAAAAAAAAAATAGCCAAGTATCACACAGTGGTTTTTTCGGTGCCACACAATGAGAGTGAGATGCCACCCACAGCAATGGCACGGAGGCAGAGTTGCCAAGATTTATCTCCCACTAACTTTTTTTTTGGAAAAGGGAGAATTTAGACAAAAAAAAAAATGGCCAAGTATCACACAGTGGTTTTTTCAATGCCACACAATGAGAGACAGATGCCACACACAGGACTGGCACGGAGGCAGACTTGCCAAGATTTATCTCCCACTAACTTTTTTTTTTGGAAAAGGGAGAATTTAGACAAAAAAAAAAAAAGGACCAGTATTACACACTGCTTTTCGGTGGGACACAATGAGAGACAGATGCCACATACAGGACTGGCACGGAGGCAGACTTGCCAAGATTTATCTCCCACTAACTATTTTTTTTTTGAAAAGGGAGAATTTAACCAAAAAAAAAAAAAAGGACCAGTATTACACACTGCTTTTCGGTGGGACACAATGAGAGACAGATGCCACACACAGGACTGGCACGGAGGCAGACTTGCCAAGATTTATCTCCCACTAACTATTTTTTTTTTGAAAAGGGAGAATTTAACCCAAAAAAAAAAAATGGACCAGTATTACATACTGCTTTTCGGTGGGACACAATGAGAGACAGATGCCACACACAGGACTGGCACGGAGGCAGACTTGCCAAGATTTATCTCCCACTAACTATTTTTTTTTTTTTAAAAGGGAGAATTTACCACCAAAAAAACAAAAAGGCCCAGTATTACACACACACTGCTTTTCGGTGGGACACAATGAGAGACAGATGCCACACACAGGACTGGCACGGAGGCAGACTTGCCAAGATTTATCTCCCACTAACTATTTTTTTTTTTTAAAAGGGAGAATTTACCACCACAAAAACAAAAAGGCCCAGTATTACACACACTGCTTTTCGGTGGGACACAATGAGAGACAGATGCCACACACAGGACTGGCACGGAGGCAGACTTGCCAAGATTTATCTCCCACTAACTATTTTTTTTTTTTAAAAGGGAGAATTTACCACCAAAAAAACAAAAAGGCCCAGTATTACACACACACTGCTTTTCGGTGGGACACAATGAGAGACAGATGCCACACACAGGACTGGCACGGAGGCAGACTTGCCAAGATTTATCTCCCACTAACTATTTTTTTTTTGAAAAGGGAGAATTTAGACAAAAAAAAAAAATGGCCAAGTATCACACAGTGGTTTTTTTCGGTGCCACACAATGAGAGACAGATGCCACCCACAGCAATGGCACGGAGGCAGAGTTGCCAAGATTTATCTCCCACTAACTTTTTTTTTGGAAAAGGGAGAATTTAGACAAAAAAAAAAATGGCCAAGTATTACACAGTGGTTTTTTCAATGCCACACAATGAGAGACAGATGCCACACACAGGACTGGCACGGAGGCAGACTTGCCAAGATTTATCTCCCACTAACTTTTTTTTTTGGAAAAGGGAGAATTTAGACAAAAAAAAAATAAAATGGCCAAGTATCACAGTGGTTTTTTCGGTGCCACACAATGAGAGTGAGATGCCACCCACAGCAATGGCACGGAGGCAGACTTGCCAATATTTATCTCCCTGCAGTTATCTCAGAAAAGTATGGCAGGCAGCTAGAAAAAGGACTGCTGCACACAAAAGTGTGGACAAACACACAAGATATCTGTGCAGAAAGGAAGGAAATACAGGATTTGTGCTTTGAAAAAAGCAGTTGGTTTGCACAGCGTCGTACACACACAGGCACAGCAACGCAGCTATCAGGGTCAGGGAGCCTTCTAGGGCAGCCCAATGAGCGACAGCGCTGAGGAAAAAAAAATGTAGCTTCCACTGTCCCTGCAAACAAAAGGTGGTGTTGGACATTGGAAATCGCTACAGCACAAGCGGTTTGCAGCTTTATGTACCCTGCCTATCACTATCCCTGCTTCTGAAGAAGCGGCAGCAACCTCTCCCTACACTCACATCAGCAGCAGTAAGATGGCGGTCGGCGGGAACGCCCCTTTATAGCCCCTGTGACGCCGCAGAAAGCAAGCCAATCACTGCAATGCCCTTCTCTAAGATGGTGGGGACTGAGATCTATGTCATCACGCTGCTCACACTCTGCGTCCACCTTCATTGGCTGAGAAATGGCGCTTTTAGCGTAATTGAAACGTGACTTTGGCGCGAAAGTCGCGTACCGCATGGCCGATGCAACGCTGGGATCGGCTCGGTTTCATGAGACGCCGACTTTGCCAAAAGTCGGCGACTTATGAAAATGAACGATCCGTTTCGCTCAACCCTACAAATGAGGTATCACTGAAATCATACTGACCCAAACAATAAAACTGCTTTATAAATTTTACCAAACACGGAATGGTATAAATGCCTCCTCCAAAAGAAATTCATGAATAGCTGGTTTTTGGTAATTCTGCCTCACAAAAATCGGAATAAAAAGCGATCAAAAAATGTCACGTGCCCGAAAATGTTACCAATAAAAACATCAACTCGTCCCGCAAAAAACAAGACCTCACATGACTCTGTGGACTCAAATATGGAAAAATTATAGCTCTCAAAATGTGGTAATGCAAAAAATATTTTTTGCAATAAAAAGCGTCTTTCAGTGTGTGATGGCTGCCAATCATAAAAATCAGCTAAAAAAACCCGCTATAAAAGTAAATCAAACCCCCCTTCATCACCCCCTTAGTTAGGGAAAAATTAAAAAATTAAAAAAAAATGTATTTATTTCCATTTTCCCATTAGGGTTAGGGTTAGGGCTAGGGTTAGGGTTAGGGCTAGGGTTAGGGTTAGGGCTAGGGTTAGGGCTAGGGTTAGGGCTAGGGTTAGGGCTAGGGTTAGGGTTAGGGCTAGGGTTAGGGCTAGGGTTAGGGCTAGGGCTAGGGTTAGGGCTAGGGTTAGGGCTAGGGTTAGGGTTGGGGCTAGGGTTAAGGCTACAGTTAGGGTTGGGGCTAAAGTTAGGGTTAGGGTTGGGGCTAAAGTTAGGGTTAGGGTTTGGATTACATTTACGGTTGGGAATAGGGTTGGGATTAGGGTTAGGGGTGTGTCTGGGAGAGAGGTGTGGTTAGGGTTACCGTTGGGATTAGGGTTAGGCATGTGTTTGGATTAGGGTTTCAGTTATAATTGGGGGGTTTCCACTGTTTAGGCACATCAGGGGCTCTCCAAACGCGACATGGCATCCGATCTCAATTCCAGCCAATTCTGCGTTGAAAAAGTAAAATAGTGCTCCCTCCTTTCCGAGCTCTCTCGTGTGCCCAAACAGGGGTTTTCCCCAACGTATCAGCGTACTCAGGACAAATTGGACAACAACTTTTGTGGTCCAATTTCTCCTGTTACCCTTGGGAAAATACAAAACTGGGGGCTAAATATAATTTTTGTGGGAAAAAAAGGATTTTTTATTTTCACGGCTCTGCGTTATAAACTGTAGTGAAACACTTGGGGGTTCAAAGTTCTCACAACACATCTAGATAAGTTCTTGGGGGGGTCTAGTTTCCAATATGGGGTCACTTGTCGGGGTTTTCTACTGTTTAAGTACATTAGGGGCTCTGCAAACGCAATGTGACTCCTGCAGACCATTCCATCTAAGTCTGCATTCCAAATATCGCTCCTTCCCTTCCGAGCCGTCCCATGCGCCCAAACGGTGGTTCCCCCCCACATATGGGGTATCAGCGTACTTAGGACAAATTGGACAACAACTTTTAGGGTCCAATTTCTCCTGTTACCCTCGGGAAAATACAAAACTGGGGGCTGAAAAATAATTTTTGTGGGAAAACATTTTTGTTTTATTTTTATGGCTCTGCATTATAAACTTTTGTGAAGCCCTTATTGGGTCAAAGTGCTCACCACACCTCTAGGTAAGTTCCTTAGGGGGTTTACTTTCCAAAATGGTGTCAATTGTGGGGGGTTTCAATGTTTAGGCACACCAGTGGCTCTCCAAACGCAACATGGCGTCCCATCTCAATTCCTGTCAATTTTGCATTGAAAAGTCAAACGGCGCTCCTTCCCTTCCGAGCTCCCCCATGCGCCCAAACAGTGGTTTACTCTCACATATGGGGTATCAGCGTACTCAGAAGAAATTGGACCCCAAAATATGTTGTACAATTTGTCCTCTTACCCTTGGGAAAATAAAAAATTGGGGGCGAAAAGATAATTTTGTGAAAAAATATGATTTTTTATTTTTACAGTTCTGCATTATAAACTTCTGTGAAGCCCTTGGTGGGTCAAAGTGCTCACCACACCTCTAGATAAGTTCCTTAGGGGGTCTACTTTCCAAAATGTTGTCACTTGTGGGGAGTTTCAATGTTTAGGCACATCAGTGGCTCTCCAAACGCAACATGGCGTCCCATCTGAATTCCAGTCAATTTTGCATTGAAAAGTCAAATGGCGCTCCTTCACTTCCGAGCTCTGTCATGCGCCCAAACAGTGGTTTACCCCCACATATTGGGTATCGACGTACTCAGAACAAATTGTACAACAACTTTTGGGGTCCATTTTCTCCTGTTACCCTTGGTAAAATAAAACAAATTGGAGCTGAAGTAAATTTTTTGTGAAAAAAAGTTAAATGTTCATTTTTATTTAAACATTCCAAAAATTCCTGTGAAACACCTGAAGGGTTAATAAACTTCTTGAATGTGGTTTTGAGCACCTTGAAGGGTGCAGTTTTTAGAATGGTGTCACACTTGGGTATTTTCTATCATATAGACCCCTCAAAATGACTTCAAATGAGATGCGGTCCCTAAAAAAAAATGGTGTTGTAAAAATGAGAAATTGCTGGTCAAATTTAACCCTTAAAAAAAAATTTTGGTTCCAAAATTGTGCTGATGTAAAGTAGACATGTGGGAAATGTTACTTATTAAGTATTTTGTGTGACATATCTGTTGTGAAATTGGATTCTGGGCTCCCCCGGTGGCCACTTGTGGAATTGTACTTGTGTGCATCATCCCCTCTGTTCACCTGCTCCTATCAGGATGTGGGAGTCGCTATATAACCTTGCTCCTCTGTCAGTTTCATGCCGGTCAACAATGTAATCAGAAGCCTTTCTGTGCATGTTCCTGCTACTAGACAACTCCCAGCTAAGTTGGACTTTTGTCCTTGTGTGTTTTTGCATTTTGTTCCTATTCACAGCTGCTGTTTCGTTACTGTGTCTGGAAAGCTCTTGTGAGCGGAAATTGCCACTCTGGTGTTATGAGTTAATGCTAGAGTCTTAAAGTAATTTCTGGATGGTGTTTTGATAGGGTTTTCTGCTGACCATGAAAGTGCCCTTTCTGTCTTCTTGCTATCTAGTAAGCGGACCTCGATTTTTGCTAAACCTATTTTCATACTACGTTTGTCATTTCATCTAAAATCACCGCCAATATATGTGGGGGCCTCTGTCTGCCTTTTGGGAAAATTTCTCTAGAGGTGAGCCAGGACTGTCTTTTCCTCTGCTAGGATTAGGTAGTTCTCCGGCTGGCGCTGGGCATCTAGGGATAAAAAAACGTAGGCATGCTACCCGGCCACTTCTAGTTGTGCGGCAGGTTTAGTTCATGGTCAGTATAGTTTCCATCTTCCAAGAGCTAGTTCTCATATATGCTGGGCTATGTTCTCTCTCCATTGAGAATCATGACAGTTTGACCGGCCCCAAAAAAAAGGGTTAAATTACTGGCTGAGAAAGGAGAGAAAAAAGAAGTCTGCTACAACTTTTTTTTTTTTTTTTTTTTTTTTCCCTCTAGTTCTGAGTGTGCTCTTAATTGAATCCCTTGCTAGTCTGCCTATACTGCAGCCTTCCTCTCTTTCTCTCCTTCTTATCCTTGAATGGCTCTGTGTTCACCTGTTTCAAATGGATCTTCAGAGTGTAGCTACAGGTTTGAATAATCTCGCCACAAAGGTACAAAATTTGCAAGATTTTGTTGTTCATGCACCTATGTCTGAGCCTAGAATTCCTTTGCCTGAGTTCTTCTCGGGGAATAGATCTCACTTTCAAAATTTTAAAAATAATTGCAAATTGTTTTTGTCCCTGAAGTCTCGCTCTGCCGGAGACCCTGCACAGCAGGTCAGGATTGTAATTTCCTTGCTCCGGGGCGACCCTCAAGACTGGGCTTTTGCATTGGCACCAGGGGATCCTGCGTTGCTCAATGTGGATGCGTTTTTTCTGGCCTTGGGGTTGCTTTATGAGGAACCTCATTTAGAGCTTCAGGCGGAAAAGGCCTTGATGTCCTTGTCTCAGGGGCAAGATGAAGCTGAAATATACTGCCAAAAATTCCGCAAATGGTCTGTGCTTACTCAGTGGAATGAGTGCGCCCTGGCGGCGATTTTCAGAGAAGGTCTCTCTGATGCCATTAAGGATGTTATGGTGGGGTTCCCTGTGCCTGCGAGTCTGAATGAGTCCATGACGATGGCTATTCAGATCGATAGGCGTCTGCGGGAGCGCAAACCTGTGCACCATTTGGCGGTGTCTACTGAGAAAACGCCAGAAAATATGCAATGTGATAGAATTCTGTCCAGAAGCGAGCGGCAGAATTTTAGACGAAAAAATGGGTTGTGCTTCTATTGTGGTGATTCAACTCATGTTATATCAGCATGCTTTAAGCGTAGTAAGAAGCCTGACAAGTCTGTTTCAATTAGCACTTTACAGTCTAAGTTTATTCTATCTGTGACCCTGATTTGTTCTTTGTCATCTATTACCGCGGACGCCTATGTCGACTCTGGCGCTGCTTTGAGTCTTATGGATTGGTCCTTTGCCAAACGCTGTGGGTATGATTTAGAGCCATTGGAGGCTCCGATACCTCTGAAAGGGATTGACTCCACCCCATTGGCTAGTAATAAACCACAATACTGGACACAAGTGACTATGCGTGTTAATCCGGATCACCAGGAGGTTATTCGCTTTCTGGTGCTGTATAATCTACATGATGTTTTGGTGCTGGGATTGCCATGGCTGCAATCTCATAACCCAGTCCTCGACTGGAGAGCTATGTCTGTGTTAAGCTGGGGATGTAAAGGAACTCATGGGGACGTACCTTTGGTTTCCATTTCATCATCTATTCCCTCTGAGATTCCTGAATTGTCTGACTTTCGTGACGTTTTTGAAGAACGCAAGGTTGGTTCACTACCTCCGCACCGGGAGTGCGATTGTGCCATAGACTTGATCCCGGGTAGTAAATACCCTAAGGGTCGTTTATTTAATCTGTCTGTGCCTGAACACGCGGCTATGCGAGAATATATAAAGGAGTCCTTGGAAAAGGGACATATTCGTCCTTCGTCATCTCCCTTAGGAGCCGGTTTTTTCTTTGTGTCTAAGAAAGACGGCTCTTTGAGGCCGTGTATTGATTATCGACTTTTGAATAAAATCACGGTTAAATATCAATATCCGTTACCACTGCTTACTGATTTGTTTGCTCGTATAAAGGGGGCCAAGTGGTTCTCTAAGATTGATCTCCGTGGGGCGTATAATTTGGTGCGAATCAAGCAGGGGGATGAGTGGAAAACCGCATTTAATACGCCCGAGGGCCATTTTGAGTATTTGGTGATGCCTTTTGGTCTTTCAAATGCCCCTTCAGTCTTCCAGTCCTTTATGCATGACATTTTCCGCGATTATTTGGACAAATTTATGATTGTGTATCTGGATGATATTCTGATTTTTTCGGATGACTGGGACTCTCATGTCCAGCAGGTCAGGAGGGTTTTTCAGGTTTTGCGGTCTAATTCCTTGTGTGTGAAGGGTTCTAAGTGTGTTTTTGGGGTTCAAAAGATTTCCTTCTTGGGATACATTTTTTCCCCCTCTTCCATCGAGATGGATCCTGTCAAGGTTCAGGCTATTGGTGATTGGACGCAACCCTCTTCTCTTAAGAGTCTTCAGAAATTTTTGGGCTTTGCTAACTTTTATCGTCGATTTATTGCTGGTTTTTCTGATGTTGTAAAACCATTGACTGATTTGACTAAGAAGGGTGCTGATGTTGCTGATTGGTCCCCTGATGCTGTGGAGGCCTTTCGGGAGCTCAAGCGCCGCTTTTCTTCCGCCCCAGTGTTGCGTCAGCCTGATGTTGCTCTTCCTTTTCAGGTTGAGGTCGACGCTTCTGAAATCGGAGCTGGGGCGGTGTTGTCGCAGAGAAGTTCCGACTGCTCCGTGATGAGACCTTGTGCTTTTTTTTCCCGTAAATTTTCGCCCGCCGAGCGGAATTATGATATTGGGAATCGGGAGCTTTTGGCCATGAAGTGGGCTTTTGAGGAGTGGCGTCACTGGCTTGAGGGGGCCAGACATCAGGTGGTGGTATTGACTGACCACAAAAATTTAATTTACCTTGAGTCTGCCAGGCGCCTGAATCCTAGACAGGCGCGCTGGTCGTTGTTTTTCTCTCGGTTTAATTTTGTGGTGTCTTACCTACCGGGTTCTAAGAATGTTAAGGCGGATGCCCTTTCTAGGAGTTTTGAGCCTGACTCCCCTGGTAATTCTGAGCCCACAGGTATCCTTAAAGATGGAGTGATATTGTCTGCCGTTTCTCCAGACCTGCGGCGGGCCTTGCAGGAGTTTCAGGCGGATAGACCTGATCGTTGCCCACCTGGTAGACTGTTTGTTCCTGATGATTGGACCAGTAGAGTCATCTCTGAGGTTCATTCTTCTGCGTTGGCAGGTCATCCTGGAATCTTTGGTACCAGGGATTTGGTGGCAAGGTCCTTCTGGTGGCCTTCCCTGTCACGAGATGTGCGAGGCTTTGTGCAGTCTTGTGACGTTTGTGCTCGGGCCAAGCCTTGTTGTTCTCGGGCTAGTGGATTGTTGTTACCCTTGCCTATCCCGAAGAGGCCTTGGACGCACATCTCGATGGATTTTATTTCGGATCTGCCTGTTTCTCATAAGATGTCTGTCATCTGGGTGGTGTGTGACCGTTTCTCTAAGATGGTCCATCTGGTTCCCTTGCCTAAGTTGCCTTCTTCTTCCGAGTTGGTTCCTCTGTTTTTTCAAAATGTTGTTCGTTTGCATGGTATTCCGGAGAATATCGTTTCTGACAGAGGGACCCAATTCGTGTCTAGATTTTGGCGGGCATTCTGTGCTAGGATGGGCATAGATTTGTCTTTTTCGTCTGCTTTCCATCCTCAGACTAATGGCCAGACCGAGCGGACTAATCAGACCTTGGAGACATATTTGAGGTGTTTTGTGTCTGCGGATCAGGATGATTGGGTTGCTTTTTTGCCTTTGGCGGAGTTCGCCCTCAATAATCGGGCCAGCTCTGCCACCTTGGTGTCCCCGTTTTTCTGTAATTCGGGGTTTCATCCTCGATTTTCCTCCGGTCAAGTGGAATCTTCGGATTGTCCTGGAGTGGATGCTGTGGTGGAGAGGTTGCATCAGATTTGGGGGCAGGTGGTGGACAATTTGAAGTTGTCCCAGGAGAAGACTCAGCTTTTTGCCAACCGCCGTCGTCGTGTTGGTCCTCGGCTTTGTGTTGGGGACTTGGTGTGGTTGTCTTCTCGTTTTGTCCCTATGAGGGTTTCTTCTCCTAAGTTTAAGCCTCGGTTCATCGGCCCGTACAAGATATTGGAGATTCTTAACCCTGTGTCCTTCCGTTTGGACCTCCCTGCATCCTTTTCGATTCATAATGTTTTTCATCGGTCATTGTTGCGCAGGTATGAGGTACCGGCTGTGCCTTCCGTTGAGCCTCCTGCTCCGGTGTTGGTTGAGGGTGAGTTGGAGTACGTTGTGGAAAAGATCTTGGACTCTCGTGTTTCCAGACGGAAACTCCAGTATCTGGTCAAATGGAAGGGATACGGTCAGGAGGATAATTCTTGGGTCACTGCCTCTGATGTTCATGCCTCCGATCTTGTCCGTGCCTTTCATAGGGCTCATCCTGATCGCCCTGGTGGTTCTGGTGAGGGTTCGGTGCCCCCTCCTTGAGGGGGGGGTACTGTTGTGAAATTGGATTCTGGGCTCCCCCGGTGGCCACTTGTGGAATTGTACTTGTGTGCATCATCCCCTCTGTTCACCTGCTCCTATCAGGATGTGGGAGTCGCTATATAACCTTGCTCCTCTGTCAGTTTCATGCCGGTCAACAATGTAATCAGAAGCCTTTCTGTGCATGTTCCTGCTACTAGACAACTCCCAGCTAAGTTGGACTTTTGTCCTTGTGTGTTTTTGCATTTTGTTCCTGTTCACAGCTGCTGTTTCGTTACTGTGTCTGGAAAGCTCTTGTGAGCGGAAATTGCCACTCTGGTGTTATGAGTTAATGCTAGAGTCTTAAAGTAATTTCTGGATGGTGTTTTGATAGGGTTTTCTGCTGACCATGAAAGTGCCCTTTCTGTCTTCTTGCTATCTAGTAAGCGGACCTCGATTTTTGCTAAACCTATTTTCATACTACGTTTGTCATTTCATCTAAAATCACCGCCAATATATGAGGGGGCCTCTGTCTGCCTTTTGGGAAAATTTCTCTAGAGGTGAGCCAGGACTGTCTTTTCCTCTGCTAGGATTAGGTAGTTCTCCGGCTGGCGCTGGGCATCTAGGGATAAAAAAACGTAGGCATGCTACCCGGCCACTTCTAGTTGTGCGGCAGGTTTAGTTCATGGTCAGTATAGTTTCCATCTTCCAAGAGCTAGTTCTCATATATGCTGGGCTATGTTCTCTCGCCATTGAGAATCATGACACATATCTCTGAGATTTAATTGCATAAAAATACAAAGGTGGAAAATTGCGACATTTTCAAAATTTTCACCAAATTTCCATTTTTTTCACAAATAAACGCAGGTAATATCAAATAAATTTTACCACTATCATGAAGTACAATATGTCACGAGAAAACTATGTCAGAATCACTGGGATCCGTTGAAGCGTTCCAGAGTTATAACCTCATAAAGGGACAGTGGTCAGAATTGTAAAAATTGGCCCGGTCATTAACGTGCAAACCACCCTTGGGGGTGAAGGGGTTAATGCTAATAATTACAGAAATAGTAAAAATAATATTGCCACAAACAGGAAAAATCTGAGGAGAAATAATAATAATCAAATAATCAGGCAATCCCTGCATGTGTTGCAGCTGTGGAACAGCCACTGGACATGCATCCGCGGGGACTCAAATTAGCATGAGAACATGCTCGGGTAACTAACCAGAGTATGATCGCCCATCAATAGTTATCACATCATTTTAAACAATTTTGGCAATTTCTGTAACTAAACAATAAGCGCATCACGAGACACTATTAATGATATTTATGGACTAAGTTTTGGGCTGCAAAAAGGCAATTTTGACATCTGCAGCAAATTTAAACACACTGCTATAAATTTCCATCAATTGTGTCTGACCCGCTATCTACAGCAATATAACACGGTGACAGCCGTGATGAGGGAAAGGTCAACCTTCCCTTCAGAAGAACACTTTATGCCGGCTGCCATAGCTCCTGGCTTCTCAGGGTTGTTGTTGGAAGTACTGGACATTGCTTGTTGATTTGTATCCTGCACTGTGTCTATAACAAGGGATTCCACTTTGTTCTATTAACAAGGGAGAAACTTATCTCTCATAAAAGTGTGCCCAAAATAGTCATTGCCTGGAGAAAGCTGAGATTAAGCACATTGGATGAGTCTGTGGAAAAATCTTCCATTTCGAACTAAAAGTTGTAAAAATGTAAAGAATATAGTGCAACTTACATATATTACTAATGTGGCCGAGCTAAAACGTTATCATGTGGCAGAGCTGAGGTTATCATTTTGCACATCTCAGAAAAACATTTATAATGCAGTGCATATATAATCTGATCAATGTAGTCACCTACTGCTCTTACACTTTGTAATGAAAATGTAGAAACCTTTAGCCACAATCGGGTTGTTGTTGGCTGGACTAGAGTATCTAAGAAATCACAATACTCTCAGGCTTAAGTTCACTGAAATGTATTTAAAAAATTAGTTCATTATTTTCATTATTTTCATCCAGAAAAAATGTATGATTTTTCACCTACAGTGGGTATTGAAAGTATTCAGACCCCTTTAAATTTTTCACTTTTTGTTTCATTGCAGGCATTTTGTAAATTCAAAAAAGTTCATTTTTTTTCTCATTAATAGTGATGAGCGAGTATACTCGTTGCACGGGTTTTCCCGAGCATGCTCCGAAGTATTTGTTATTGCTCGGAGATATAGTTTTCATCGCCTCAGTTGCATGATTTACGGCTTCTAGATAAGCTAAATACATGTGGGAATTCCCTAACAAACAGGCATTCCTCACATGTATTCAGCGTATCTGGAAGACGTAAATCATGCAACTGAGGCGATGAAAACTATATCTCCGAGCAATAACCAACACTCGAGGTCACCCAAGCGTACTCTGGAAAACCCGAGCAAGGAGTACAGTTGTTCATCACTACTCATTAACCTCTTAACCCCCAAGGGTGGTTTGCATGTTAATGACAGGGCCAATTTTTACAATTCTGACCACTGTCCCTTTATGAGGTTATAACTCTGGAACGCTTCAACGGATCCCAGTGATTCTGACACTTTTTTCTCGTGACATATTGCACTTCATGATAGTGGTAACGTTTATTTGATGTTACTTGCGTTTATTTGTGAAAAAAACAGAAATTTGGGGAAAATTTTGAAAATTTTGCAATTTTCCAACTTTGAATTTTCATGCCCTTAAATCACAGAGATACTGTATGTTACAAAAATACTTAATAAGTAACATTTACCACATGTCAACTTTACATCAGCACAATTTTGGAACCAACATTTTTTTGTTAGGGAGCATTAAGGGTTAAAAATTGACCAGCGATTTCTAATTTTTACAACACCGTTTTTTTTTTAGGGACCACAACACATTTGAAGTCACTTTGAGGGGTCTATATGATAGAAAATACCAAAAAAAAAAAAAATTCTAAAAACTGCACCCCTCAAGGTGCTCAAAACCACATTTAAGAAGTTTATTAACCCTTCAGGTGCTTCACAGGAATTTTTGAAATGTTTAAAAAAAATAACATTTTACTTTTTTTCACAGAAAAATTACTTCAGATCCAATTTGTTTTATTTTACCAAAGGTAATAGGAGAGATTAGTCCCCAAAAGTTGTTGTACAATTTGTCCTGAGTACGCCGATATCCCATATGTGGGAGTAAACCACTGTTTGGGCGCATGGCAGAGCTCGGAAAGGAAGGAGCGCCAATTGACTTTTCAAAGCAAAATTGGCTGGAATTGAAATAGGACGCCATGTTGCGTTTGGAGAGCCACTGATGTGCCTAAACAGTGGAAACTCCCAACAAGTGACACCATTTTGGAAAGTAGACCCCCTAAGGAACTTATCTAGAAGTGTGGTGAGCACTTTGAACCCACACATGCTTCACAGAAGTTTATCATGTAGAGCCATAAAAATAAAAAATCATTTTTTTCACAAAAATTATCTTTTCGCCCCCAATATTTTATTTTCCTAAGGGTATCCGGAGAAATTGGACCCCAACAGTTGTTGTGCAATTTGTCCTGAGTATGCTGATACCCCATATGTGGGGGGAACCACCGTTTGGGTACATGGCAGAGCTTGGAGGGAAGGAGCGCCATTTTAGGATGCAGACTTTGATGGAATGGTCTGCGGGTGTCACGTTGTGTTTGCAGAGCCCCTGATGTGCCTAAACAGTGGAAACCCCCCAATTCTAACTCCAACCCTAACTCCAGCACACCCCTAACCCTAATCCCAATTCTAACCACACCCCTAACCCCAACACACCCCTAACCCCAACACACCCCTAACCCTAATCCGAACTCTAACTATAACACTATCCACACCCCTAACCCTAATCTCAACCCCAACACACCCCTAACCCCAACACACCCCTAACCCTAATCACAACTCTAACCATAACCCTAACCACACCCCTAACCCTGACATACCCGTAACCCAACCATAAATGTAATCCAAACCCTAACCCTAACTCTAGCCCCAACCCTAACCCTAACTTTAGCCCCAACCCTAACCCAAATGGGAAAATGGAAATAAATGCTTGTTTTTATTTTATTATTTTTCCCTAACTAAGGCGGTGATAAAGAGGGGTTTGATTTACTATTTATAGCGGGTTTTTATGTTTGGCAGCTGTCACACGCTAAAAGATGCTTTTTATTGCAAAAAATAGTTTTGCATCACCACATTTTGAGAGCTATACATTTTCCATATTTTGGTCTACAGAGTTATGTGAGGTCTTATTTTTTGAGGGACAAATTGATGTTTTTATTGGTGCCATTTTCGGGCACATGACATTTTTTGATCGCTTTTTATTCCGATTTTTGTTAGGCAGAATGAAAAAAAAAAAAAATTAATTTGTAGCATAAAAGCATAGAACAGGCTGCACTAAAGTTATCATGACTAAGGGTGCTATGTCACCAGAAACGCGTAGATAGTGTTTTTAATTATATTGTGCTGTTGTTTTATCCTCTATTTTTTGATATGAAGTGAATAAAGTACCAACTTTGCTTTTTCACCACCTCGTTGAGCTGGATTTTTTTCTATTTCCAGAATGAAAAAAACCCAGCAATTCATGAATTTCATTTTGGGGGAGCGTTTACACTGTTCTGCGTTTGATAAAATTGATAAAGCAGTTTTATTCTTTGGCTTAGTACGATTTCAGCGATACCTCATTTATATCATTTTTTATGTTTTGGCTTTTTTATACATTAAAAACTATTTTATATAAAAAATAATTATTTTTGCATCGCTTTAACTTTAGTTTTTTTCTCTGATGACGCTGTATGAAGGCTCTTTTTTTGCGGGACAAGATGATGTTTTCAGCGGTACCATGTTTATTTATATTTGTCTTTTTGATCGCGTTATTCCACTTTTTGTTCGGTGGTATGATGATAAAGCATTGTTTTCTGCCCTGTTTTTTATTTATTTTTTAACAGTGTTCACTGAAGGGGTTAACTAGAGGGACAGTGATATAGGTCGGGTCGTTACAGACGCGGCGATACTAAATATGTGTACTGTTATTGTTTTATTTTTATTTACATAAAGAAATGTATTTATTGGAACAATATTTTTTTCTTTATTTAGGAATTTTTTTTTAAAATATTTTTACACAGTGTAATTTTTTTTTTTACTTTGTTAGATTGTCCCAGGGTGGGACATCACTATATAGTGTCAGATCACTGATCTGACACTTTGCATAGCACTGTGTCAGATCAGCGATCTGACATGCAGTGCTGGAGGCTTGCCGGCACCTGCTCTCAGCAGGCGCTCACAAGCCACCTCCCTGCAGGACCCGGAAGGACCCCCATGACCATCTTGGATCTGGGGCCTGCAGGGAGGAGAACAGTGGAGACGTGATCACGTTGTTCCGAGGGTCTCAGGGAAGCACGCAGGGAGCCCCCTCCCTGCGCAATGCTTCACTATGCCATGGGAATGCTGCAATCATGTTTGATCGCAGCGTTCCGGGGGTTAATGTGCCGGGAGCAGTCTGTGACCACTCCTGGCACATAGTGCCAGACGTCAGCTGTGATAAGCATCTGACACCTGGCCGCGATCGGCCGTACTCCCCCCCGTGAGCGTGGCTGATCGCCTACTAACCCGTCCATGGGAATTAAGTCCCAGGTCACATGGACAGGGTAGTACGTCCAAAGGCAGAAAGGGGTTAATGTACACTCTGCACCCCATCGTGACTGAAAAAAAAGAGAAATGTAGAAATTTTTGCAAATTTATTAAAAAAGAAAAACTGAACCTGTTCTCTGCTTGTGACACAGTGGGCCATTCCATCTTACTGCAGATTCTCCCATCTATTGGCATAACACACTTGGCCCTATCTTGGATCTCTTCATAGCCCAAAATCTGTCGGTGTCCCCCAAGGTTCAGTTCTAGAATCCCTGTTCTTCAGCATCTACACCTTCGGCCTGGGACAGCTCACAGAGTCCCACAGCTTTTAGTATCATCTGTACGATGATGACACACAAATTTACCTCTCTGGACCCAATATCACTTTCTTACTAACCAAAATCCCACAATGTCTTTCCACTATTTCATCCTTTTTCCCTGCTAGATTTCTAAAACTTAACATGGACAAGACAGAAGTCATAATTTTTCCCCCATTTTACTCAACTTCCAAACAGACCTATCCATTAAAGTAATTGGCTGTTCACTCTCACCAGTCCCGCAAGCTTGCTGTCTCGGGTTAACTCTGGACTCTAATCTCTATTTCAGGGGTGGTGATTGGTGAACCTTTTTCTAGCCGGGGGGCCATTTGGAAATTTCTACCATCATTCGGGGGCCACACAAAAATGATCACCTTGAAAATTACCCTGGTATATTTAGTCAAACACTTAGTTTCGGTAAGGCTACGTTCACATTTGCGTTGTTGTGTGTTGCGTCGATGACGCATCGGCGACGCAATGCACAACGCATGCAAAACGCATGCAAAACGCATTGTTTTGTGACGCATGCGTCCTTTTTTTGCTTGATTTTGCAAAAAAAAATGCAACTTGCTGCGTCCTCTGCGCCCTGACGCGTGCGCCGCAGTGACGCATGCGTCACAAAACGCAAGTGCAACGCATGTCCATGCGCCCCCATGTTAAATATAGGGGCGCATGACGCATGCGGCGACGCTGCAGCGCCCGACGCTGCGGCGCAGAACGCAAATGTGAACGTAGCCTAACTTGCCCATAATGTGACGGCTGGAGCTGCTTCTCTTTGGTGCAGCTGTGATGTTAGGTGATAATGATCATGTTGCTTCTCACAGCTGCTTTTCCAGGATTGTGTTGGCCAGGAGAGCAGTCAACTTTTTGTCATAAGTTTCGTAAATTATTTGCATCACATATGAGATGCTGGGACTACTGTATATACATCATATAGGAGACGCTGACACAGCTGTATATACACCACATAGGAGATGATGGGACTGCTATATAAGCATCACATAGGAAACACTGTGACTGCTGTTTATACATCACATAGGAGACACTGGGTCTGCTGTATATACATCACATAGAAGACACTGAGAGAGCTGTATAAACACCACATGGGGGACGATGGAACTGCTGCACATACATAACAAAGGAAACATTGAGACTGCTGTATATGCATCACAGGAAACTCTGGGGTCATATAAATTACAGGAGGGGCTGGGGGGACATAGACGTCACAGGAGATGCTGAGACATATTCATCTCTGGGGAGGCTGGGGGAATAGACATCACTGAGAGGCTATATACATCACTAGGAAGCATAGACAGCACTGGGGGTATATACATCACTGATGGGGTCACATACATCACTGGGGGCTATATACAGCACTGGGGGCTATATACATGACAGGTGGGGGATATGCAGCACTGGGGGCGATGTACAGTACTCAGTGGGATATACAGTACTTCTGGGGCAAATGTATCACTGAGGAATATACATATCATTTGGGGCACATACATCCCTGGGGGCATATACAGCACTTGGGGGGACAGGTATTGCTGGGGAGGCACAGAGATCACCGGGGGTGCACAAAGATCACCAGGGATGCACAAAGATCACAGGGTGGCACAAATATCACAGGGGGTACAAAGATCACAGGGGGGCATAGCTGGGAGGCATGTAACTGGATGGGACAGAGATCATAGGGGAGCACAGAGATCACAGGGGAGCACAAATATCACAGGGAGGTACATATCAGGGGGGCACATAGATCACAGGGGGCACAAAGCTGGGAGCCACAGAGATCACAGGGGTGCACATAGCTGGAGGGCACAGAAATCACAGGTGGGCATATAGCGGTGGAGACAGAGAAATCACAGGAGGGCACATAGCTGGGGGGCACAAAAATCACAGGGGGCACATAGCTGGGGATAACAGGGATCCTGAGGGGACACATAGCTGGGGCCACAGAGATCATAGGGGGCACAGAGATCACAGGAGGGCAACATAGCTGGGCGGCACAAAAATCACAGGGGGCACATAGCTGGGGATAACAGGGATCCCGAGGGGACACATAGCTGGGGCCACAGAGATCATAGGGGGCACAGAGATCACAGGGGGGCACAGAGATCACATGGGGCAAATAGCTGGGAGGCATAGAGATCACAGAGGGGCATATAGCTAGGGGGCACAGAGCTCACAGGGGGCACATAGCTGGGGGGCACATAAATCACAGGGGGCACATAGCTGGGGGCACAGAGATCACAGGGGCACATAGCTGGGGCCACAGAGATCACAGGTGGGGGCACAGAGATCACAGGGGGCACATAGCTGAGGGGATCAGAAATCACAGGGAGCACATAGCTAGGGGGCACAGAGATCACAGGGGGAACATAGCTGAGGCCACAGATCACAGGGGGCACAGAGATCACATGGAGGCACATAGCTGGGAGACACAGGGATCACAAGTGAGCATATAGTTGGGGGGCACAGAGATCACAGGGGTCAAATAGCTGGGGTACACAGAGATCATGGGGGGCACATAGCTGGGGCCACAGAGATCACAGGGGGGCACATAACTGTGGGGCACAGAGATCACATGAGGTACATAGCTGGGAGCCACAGAAATCACAGGAGGGCACAGAGATCACATGGGGTGCATAGCTGGGAGTAACAGAGACCACAGGGGCATATAGTGGGGGGACACAGAGATCACAGGGGGTGCACATAACTGGGAGGAACAGAAATCATATTAGGTCACATAGCTGGAGGGGGGAACATAGCTGAGAGGCACAGAAATCACCAGCAGACAGGCACAGAGCTGCCGGCATGCACAGAGATCACTCTGGACTCTATGGCAGCAGCTCCTCTTCCAGGACAGGAGGACGGGAGCGCAATGGGCTCTAACCCTGCCCACCTGGATGCTAACTTCACTCACCCTGATGATGTCAACATTCATGTGAAGGCAGGCAGCATTCTGTAATGAATGCTGTAATGAACGCTGCATACTGTGCACTTGAGAGTTAAAGGGCCGGCAGCTGACAGGACACGGCTGCCGCCTGAGGATTGCGGACTCCGGGTACATGCTCGCGGGCCTCATGAAAAGTCACATGCCTGCGGGCTGGAGGTTCCCCACTCCTGCTCTATTTCAAACCACATATCCAAGCCCTTTCTACTTCCTGCCGACTCCAACTAAAAAATATTTCCCAGATCCATACACTCCTTAATAAAGAATCTGCAAAGACTCTAGTGCCTGCCCTCATCATCTCCCGCCTCAACTACTGGTACCTCCTGCTCTGAGGCTTCCTTTCTAATATTGTCACACCCCTCTAATCTATCATAAATTTTGCTGCCTGACTAATCCACATATCCCCCCGCTATTCCCTGATCTATACTCTCTGTCTGTCAATCTCTTCACTGGCTCCCCATAGCCCAAATACTCCAGTTAAAACCCCTAACCATGGCATACAAAGTCATCCCCAACCTGTCTCCTCCATACATTGGTGACCTATTCTCCCGAAACTTACTTGCACGCAACCTCCTATCCTCACAAGCCCTCCTTCTCTACGGAGTGCTACAAAACAGGATTGAAGAGGAGACAGTGGCTACGTGGAAGCAAAGGCTGGATTAGATGAGTATTAGTTTTAATTTATTTATTTTGTGGGCTATGGTGCCAATAATACTGTGTGGTACATCATAATACTATATAAGGGCCTGTGAGGTGGACCTTCATTCTATTTGGAAAGCTGTGGGAGGACCAGCATACTATATGGAAATCTGTGGGGGAACATTATAGTTTGTAGGGTCCTATAGGAGGACCATCACACTATATGTAAAGCTGTGGGGGACATCATACTATATAGGAGCCAATGGGTGGGACAATCATAATATATGATAAGTTGTGGGGAATCAATAAAGCATATAGTGGTCTGTGGGGGGACCATCATACTATATGGAAAGCTGTGGGTGACGATCATACTATATAGGGGTCTGTTGGGGGACCATCATACTACAGTATATGGAAAGCTGTGGTAGGACCAGCATACTATATGGAAAGCAGTGGGGGACCATTATAATACATAAGGTCCTATAGGGAGACCATCATACTATATGAAAAGCTGTGAGGGATTATCATACTACATAGGGTCCTATTGTTGGGGAAATTATACTGTTTGAAAAGCTGTGGGAGATCATTAAACTATATAGGGGCCTGTGGGGGGATATTCATACTATATGGGGCGTTGTCCACAACAGAAGAAGAAAGGAAGTAAATCCCCAGCTTGAAACTTGGCTAAAAATTCAATTTATTTAGACAAATCCATTAAAATCCTTGTTTCATAGTGGTACAGCAAATAGTGGAGTACATGATACGACCAGGAAGCCGGCGTCTGCGACTACTGTGCCCGTTATTAAAGAGAAACGAATATTCATTGTGAGCGCAGTGAATATTAATTTCTCTTTAGCAGCGGACACAGGTGTTAGCCGCTGCAGCTCCTCCTCCGTCTTGTGGGACCCTGACTCAAGTATAAGCTGAGAGGGGCTTTTTCAGCATAAAAAATGTGCTGAAAAACTCAGCTTTTGCTCAAGTTTACAAGTATACGGTATTACTGTCTAGGGCACTGGTTATAGGCTAGCACTATGCAGTTAAAGCAATAGTTAGGTATAGTATTTTCAGAAGAGTTAACTTTTAATTATATTCATAGCCCTTACACAGTAACTAATGTAGAAATAGAAAGCTAGCAAGCTCGACACATTCCGACAACAGATCTATAGCTTTATCAATTAGAAGAACAATTGTAACACAAACTCTGCTTTTCAATTTTAATGTTCTTTAGCACCTCGGCAAACTGATCAATAATCAGCAAATTAAGGCCTGCAGACATCTAGTGATGGGACAGTCAGGCACCTTGCAAGAGGCTTACTTGGAAATCTTTTCTGATTCACAGCAAGGTTTTGAAATGAAAATTATGCATGAAAACAACAAGGTGATAATAGTTACCATTAAAAAGATATCCCTATGAAAATGTGTTTGTAGAAACAGGTGTACATCAAGATAAAAGAAAATAAATGACTTGTTCTCTTTTTTAAGCATACCTGTCCTTTCACAAAACCTGCAGAAAGGCATGGACTTACTGCTCTTACGCTCAGTAACCATTCGTAACCAGCTACGTTTGGTGCACCAACACGTCTAATATGTCCACGAATAGTCTGATGCTCTGCATCTTGTCTTCCACTCTTTTTAAGTAGGCAGTTCTTTCAGCAGCATTATGCCAGCACTATATGTGCTGCAGCTTCCCTTTTCTTACTTGCGGCATGCATTGCTCCTTTCATTATCCAACTACTTGCTTACATTGACTGGAAAGTCCTCCTTTTTAATTACAGTATGTCTTGGTGCAGTTTGAGAGACTGACAGACAGGAGCAGTAATATCTCGGTTTTTTACATGCCTACGAGTGTTTAGTGGCAACTTTGCTGAAAGTGGAAAAACCCTTTTAAATAATAACTTTCATTAAAGTTTTTATCCTTTTATCCCCTCTACCCCCATTGTGGATTGCACGTTAAAGGGAACCTGTCACCCCCCCCCAGGCGTTTGTAACTAAAAGAGCCACCTTGTGCAGCACTAATGCTGCATTCTGACAAGGTGGCTCTTTTAGTTCTTGTTCCTGGCACTGCTGAAATAATCGCTTTTGAAGTTTGTCCCTCATACCGTGAAATCGGGGGCAGGTCTTTCCCCCCTAATCCAGAGGGCACCACCTCCTCTTCCTTCATTAGCGTCCCTGGCGCCTGCGCTGTTGTTTTTTTTTCAGGCATGCGCAGTTGCGCTGCCCTTCGAACTTACAGCATATGCGCCGGGGACGCTACTGAAGGAAGAGGAGGTGGCACCCGGTGTGCAGAGGTCCTGAGTGATGGCTGTGAGGCGTCTGGATTAGGGGGGAAAGACCTGCCCACCTGGAGATTTCACAGTATGAGGGACAAATTTCAAAACCTATTATTTCAGCAGTGGCAGGGACCCGAACTAAAAGAGCCACCTTGTCAGAATGCAGCATTACTGCTGCACAAGATGGCTCTTTTAGTTACAAACGCCTAGGGGAGAAACAGGTTCCCTTTAACGACTAGGCCAATTTTTACAATTCTGACCACTGTCATTTTATGAAGTTATAGTTCTGGAATGCTTCAATAGATCCCATTTATTCTGAGATTGTTTTATCATGACATATTGTACTTCATAATAGTGGTAAAATTTCTTCAATATAACTTGTGTTTATTTGTGAAAAAAATAGATATTTGCCGAAAATTTAGCAATTTTCAAACTTTGAATTCTTTTGCCCTTAAAGAGAGAGTTATGTCACATAAAATAGTTAATAAATACTACTAAATCTACTTCACATCAGCACAATTTTTGAAACTATTTTTTTTTTGTTTGGAAGTTATAACAATTAAAAGTTAGCCAGCAATTTCTCCTTTTTCCAACAAAATTTACAAAACCAAGGTGAAAAACCACATTCAAGATGTTAGTTAACACTTCAGGTGTGTCACAAGAATTTTTAGATTGTGGAAAAAAAAAAAAACATTTAACTTTTTTTAAAAGAAAAAAAAAATCACTTTAGACTCCAATTTTGTTTACTTTAACAAGGGTAACAGGAAAAAAATGTATCCCAAAATTTATTCTGCAATTTCTCCTGAGCATGCTGATACCCTATATGTGGAGGAAATTCAATGTTTGGGCGCACGGGAGGGCTCGGAAGGGAAGGAGCGCCATTTGACTTTTTGCAAAATTTGCTGGAACAATTAGCAGACACCATATTGCATTTGGAGAGCCCCTGATGTGCCTAAACAGTGGAAACCCCAAACAAGTGACACCATTTTGGAACTGGGCTGGTTCTTACAGGGATATGTCACAGTGGCAGTGACCCGGTCCGTGGCCCTGAGCGTCCAAGTAAAAGGGGGTTGTTGAATAAAGAATAAAGTTTGTTTGTGATGCTGCCTGTTGTATTCGTTCAGGGATGACTGACGCAGCTAAAAGGGGTGATATTATGGCAGCAGGGATGGTATGGCTTCTCACAGGTGTAGCTGGGTTCCCAGGGCTCCCGGTGTACAGATAAAGATGGTAGATGGTGTAGAAAGAATCAGAGGACACAAGGTTGCATTTTCCTTAACTTTTTTACTGGTGTAAGGCAGCCACAGTCCAGGGTTCGGATCACAGGTGATGGTGTGGTCTGGCCTGCTTGGAAGCAATTCAGGAATTCCCTTAGCCAGGTGGGGTTGGAAGCCTTCCTCTCTACGTTGTGTTGTAGTCCCTTGCTGCCTTAGGCCTCACACAAGGTCCTCACTCTCTCTCTGTCCCCCTTTAGGTAGGACACTACCTACATGGCAGGTAATGCGAGCCTTTCTGCAGAGTGTCTCAGATTACTCCGGGCTCTATGTGTTACTGTGCCTTCGGGTGTTAATGGTGAACAGGCAACTTGCAATCTCCGGTCCACTGGTTTCTGCTGTGGGGCATAAAGTTACCCACACAACCTCGGCCTTCTGGCCACCGGTTTCATGCGCTTCATTGTGGAGGAAGCTCAGTCGCAGCTTCTCTCCAGCTCTTCACTTTGCCTTTTGCTCCTTCCTCCTTCACACTCTCTAAAAACTGTTTCATTCCTTTCTTTCCTTTCCAGGAGCCGCAGAACCTCACATCTGCATGGCCCCTCTCTCTTCCTGACTGCTCTCAGTCCCTGTCTATGGCAGACTCCCCTACTTTCCCTCCTGCCAGAATATACAGTGGGGCAAAAAAGTATTTAGTCAGTCAGCAATAGTGCAAGTTCCACCACTTAAAAAGATGAGAGGCGTCTGTAATTTACATGATAGGTAGACCTCAACTATGGGAGACAAACTGAGCAAAAAAAATCCAGAAAATCACATTGTCTGTTTTTTTATCATTTTATTTGCATTTTATGGTGGAAAATAAGTATTTGGTCAGAAACAAACAATCAAGATTTCTGGCTCTCACAGTCCTGTAACTTCTTCTTTAAGAGTCTCCTCTTTCCTCCACTCATTACCTGTAGTAATGGCACCTGTTTAAACTTGTTATCAGTATAAAAAGACACCTGTGCACACCCTCAAACAGTCTGACTCCAAACTCCACTATGGTGAAGACCAAAGAGCTGTCAAAGGACACCAGAAACAAAATTGTAGCCCTGCACCAGGCTGGGAAGACTGAATCTGCAATAGCCAACCAGCTTGGAGTGAAGAAATCAACAGTGGGAGCAATAATTAGAAAATGGAAGACATACAAGACCACTGATAATCTCCCTCGATCTGGGGCTCCAAGCAAAATCCCACCCCGTGGGGTCAGAATGATCACAAGAACGGTGAGCAAAAATCCCAGAACCACGCGGGGGGACCTAGTGAATGAACTGCAGAGAGCTGGGACCAATGTAACAAGGCCTACCATAAGTAACACACTACGCCACCATGGACTCAGATCCTGCAGTGCCAGACGTGTCCCACTGCTTAAGCCAGTACATATCCGGGCCCGTCTGAAGTTTGCTAGAGAGCATTTGGATGATCCAGAGGAGTTTTGGGAGAATGTCCTATGGTCTGATGAAACCAAACTGGAACTGTTTGGTAGAAACACAACTTGTCGTGTTTGGAGGAAAAAGAATACTGAGTTGCATCCATCAAACACCATACCTACTGTAAAGCATGGTGGTGGAAACATCATGCTTTGGGGCTGTTTCTCTGCAAAGGGGCCAGGACGACTGATCCGGGTACATGAAAGAATGAATGGGGCCATGTATCGTGAGATTTTGAGTGCAACCTCCTTCCATCAGCAAGGGCATTGAAGTTGAAACGTGGCTACGTCTTTCAACATGACAATGATCCAAAGCACACCGCCAGGGCAACGAAGGTATGGCTTCGTAAGAAGCATTTCAAGGTCCTGGAGTGGCCTAGCTAGTCTCCAGATCTCAACCCTATAGAAAACGTTTGGAGGGAGTTGAAAGTCCGTGTTGCCAAGCGAAAAGCCAAAAACATCACTGCTCTAGAGGAGATCTGCATGGAGGAATGGGTCAACATACCAACAACAGTGTGTGGCAACCTTGTGAAGACTTACAGAAAACGTTTGACCTCTGTCATTGCCAACAAAGGATTTATTACAAAGTATTGAGATGAAATTTTGTTTCTGACCAAATACTTATTTTCCACCATAAAATGCAAATAAAATGATAAAAAAACAGACAATGTGATTTTCTGGATTTTTGTTTCTCAGTTTGTCTCCCATAGTTGAGGTCTACCTATGATGTAAATTACAGACGCCTCTCATCTTTTTAAGTGGTGGAACTTGCACTATTGCTGACTGACTAAATACTTTTTTGCCCCACTGTATATAGGGGAGCAACCCACAAACTGGATCAGAGCTCCCCCTTCTGGCCTGGAGTAAAAACATGTTGCATGTTTGTGATACCGGTTAAAGGGATCCTTCCTCACTTCCAGGCATGGCATCACCCTCCCCGAGAGGAAGGCAATACCACTGTAACAGCAGGTTACCTGGGGTGTTGCAGGCGCATGGCAGGGCTTGGAAGGAAAGAAGCATCATTTGACTTTCTAAATGCAAAATTTGCTGGAATCATTAGCGGAAACTATGTCCCAGTTTTCAGAACCCCTGCTGTTCCTAAACAATTAACCCCCCCACAAGTCACCCCATTTTGGACACTAGACCCCTCAAGGAATGTAGTTACATGTCTGGTGAGAACCTTAAACCCCCACGTGATTCACAGAAGTTTATAATGTTGAGTCATGAAAATAAAAGAAAGCCAATTTTCCCCACAAAAATGTTATTTTATCCACATATTTTTTTATTTTCACAAAGGTAATAGTAGAAACTACACCATACATTTTGTTGTGCAATTTCTCTTGAGTACTTTGATACCATAAATATGAAGGAATACTACTTTTGAGGCACAGTGAAAAGCTCAGAAGGGAAGAGGCGCAATATTGGAGTTCAGATTTTGCTGTAATGGTTTAATGGTGCCATGTCACATTGACTGAGCCCCTGAGGTGCCAGAACTACAGAAACCACCACATAGGTGAACTCATTTTAACAACAAACTGAGGCCAATTTTTTCCTGAGTGCGCCAATACCCGACATGTAATTGGGAAATATTTTTCAGGCACAGTGCAAAGCTCAGAAGGGAAAAAGTGCGGACTTTTCTGTTATGGATTACGGGTGCCATGACTCACTAGGAGAGCACCTGAGTTGCCAGAACAGCAGAACCCCCCATAAGTGACCACATTATACAAACTACACCCCTCAACAAATTCATCTAGGGGCGCAGTGATCATATTGACGCCACAAGTGTGTCACAGAATTTTATACCATTCGGCAGTGAAGAAAAATAACTATAATTTTACCATGACAATTGTGTTTTAGCCCCAGATTTTACATTTTCACATAAGAAGTGGGTAAAAATGGCAGCATAATTTGTCCCACAATTTCTACTGAACGTGGCAATACCACATATGTGGCTGTACAGTACTGCTTAGCTGCACAGAGAGACTCGGGAGGGACGGAGCGCTATTTGAATCCCAGAGCACAGATTTTCCTAGAATAGTTTGTGGACTCCATATACAGAGCCCCTAATTGTTAGTGCAGCGCCCCAGAGTCCTGGTCGTTGCAGTACTGTGGCTCCGCCACTAAGGGGAGCTATGGTACGCCCGATGGCACTGAAGGAGTTCATCTGACCAGGTATCACAGACACCAATATATTTCACAGCCGGGCCTCCAGGGGGAGCTAAGGGTTCTATTCATTAGGCCACTCCTCACATACTGGTAAAACTGGGGGTCAGGCAGGAAGTTAGAGAGAAAGCTGACTGGGTTGGAACCAGGCAACACCTTGTGGCAGAGGGTGTTGTGGGGGAAGATTCGGTAGGGCCCCTGTCGGGGGTGGGATCCTGACAGAGGCCTGGCAATTGAAGAGAACGTAACGGGACCGTGCCTGCTCAGCATAGCGGCAGTGCCCAAGGAAGGATTAGAAGCGAGATAGATTGTGCTGAGTGAGAAACGAGATCAAAGCAACAAGGAGAATACCAGTAGGAGTCGTGCTGCAAGACCGAGGCAACATTCTACTGAGGCGCACAACCGGCGGCCGGAACGCCGAGGAAGTATTCATAAATCTAGCTTCAAGCAATACTTCAAACCAACGGCAGGACAGTCAGTCATAGGCGGGCTGTCTCACCTAAAACACCTATGAAGACATAGGGGGCAACTTGTGGAGAGGGGCGACTCTAGGGTCCCGGAAGAGCTCCGAGCCTACCCGTCATACGGGTGCCGTCCTAACCGTAACATCAGGGAGGGACGGAAGATTAGCAGAACATCATCTAATCGAGTTGTGAGGGAACTTAAGAAACAGACACAACAGTTGTGGGGACTTTCCGTAAGCACAGCAGGGAAGGACCGCAACACATAGCGCTAGCAGGAAGGCACAGATTTCCACCTGCAAAGAGAACTCTGGAGGTGCCATCGGACTGGCCGGACTTGCGCAGCCTGGTTAACCGTATTCCGGATTGAGGACCCAGAGATCTTCAGTAAAGAGGTAAAGAGACTGCAACCTGGTGTCCTCGTTATTTACTGCACCGCACCACCACCACCATCTTAATCTATCATTCACTGTACGTCGCCTCCCCACCAGCAGGGTCACGGACCGGGCCTAGCCACCGTGACAACCCCAGAGCAGAGACTCAGAGGCCCGGTATCGGGTACCCCTCGGCCCTGCGGCGGTGGGGGCGCTGCAAACTTGGCGTCACGAACAGGATCTACTTAAGCCTGAAGAATCAGGTCATGTGTGCCTCGGAACTGTGATTTACTGTGCTTGGACTGTACTTTATTGCAAGGACTGTGCTGTGCCATTTGCCGCCAAAATCCGCCGCCATTACAGCACTGAGGAGAGCGCAGGAGGAGAAGAGGGGCGTGGAGTAGGCGTAGACAAGCTGGAGAGCGCGAAGGACAATGGCCGCCCAGTCTAAATACTTCTGCACCGTGAGGACGTGTCCGTCAGCAGCAGAGATCTGCCTCCTGATCCTCAATGGAGGGCGGAGATCGAGAAAACGACACCGCCCACGAAGGGGAGAGCGGGAAAGAGACCAGGAAGCGACTCACGTGGAGGACGCCATGACCAGCAGCTCGGAACCCGAATGTGGGGTGGAAGCAGAAGTCTCCCCCAACTACCCGGACGAATACCGCAGCCAATTCCCCACGGACAACGCTGATCTTTTGCAGGCTGAGATGGGAGACTTGATCCACCAGCTCCTTCAGCTGAACGCGAGGGCCCAGGCTCCACACCAGGTAGCGCCGGAAGGAAGTCCTCTGACATCGGACCCTGTACCACTACCGGAGTTGCTGCTGAGGCCCTCGCTGACACCGTCAGCGGAACCCGCTGCGGAGGAGGAACCTGCATTGGCTGGTGAGTCCGTCGACCCTGCTCCGCCAGCAGAGGACCTGCTGATAGGCCCCGTCGCGGCACCCCCTCTCCCTGGGACCCATAGACTCCAACGCCTGTTACCATGGGAGGAGGCAACGGGCATGGAACACCGCCTGAAGGCCCCGATCGCGCCAACCACCCTGTTGTGTGAGACCTGTGCGGAGTGCACGGTATGCCGCTGGGTGAACCCAGGATCCGATCTCATGGGGTTCCCCGGGGTGAAGACACGGGAAGGGGAGATGGTGCAGGCCCTGAGCTGGGAGGAATACCAGGCCCAGCTGGAACAGCAGTGGAAGGAGAAGGAAAGGGAGTACCAGGCCGGGCTGCAGGCCTACCATCAGAAAGACCTGGCGGTCAAGGACCGGGCCCGCAAGGACCCCACCGCTCACCAGGCCCCGCGCAGGCAGGGCATCATCAACACCTTTAAGCTCCGCGGAGGCTGGGGCTTCATTAAAGAGCCGGGCCTGTATGCTGAGGTGTTTGTAAACCGAAGGGATGTTGAGTCGCATCTCAGAGAGGGCCACCCAGACTGGGATCTCTACCCGGGGGATGAAATCTCGTATACCAGGCACTTTGGGGAAAAGGGGTGGTTTGCCCTGAATGTCCGCAAGAGGCAGAACCCTGTGATGCCCCCGATTAAGGTGCCAGTGAAACTGACCCCTGTAGCGAAGGTGCCCCCTTGTGGACAGCCCCTGGTCATTACCAGGACCACCGAGGTCACCCCCACGTGCACTATGGTCAAGACCACGACATGCAGCATTGTCACCTCCACCACCCTCGTGGCCAAGGAGACACCTCTTCAGGTGGGTGGTGCGCGTGCTGCTCCAGAATTGAAGACTGTGGGTACCCAGACTCCCAGTTGGGATAACAGACCCCCTTATGCAGTACCGGGCGGTTCGCAATTCCCAAAGGGGTTGCCTCCACCGGTGCTGCCTCCTGAATGGTTCAAGTAAGCAAAAATGCTTTAATGTATGTAAATAGTTACTGTTCTACTGTTTTGCTGCTAAACCCGTTTAGGGTTAACTCTTAACGGGATCCCTTTGTTGACCCGGGATCCGTACTGCTTTTTGGTTATTTTCTATTCTTTTCCTTTGTTATCAAGAACTGCCGCCATCATGAACAGTGCATGATACAAACTGCTTGTAAATAGTTTGCACCTTCTTAAAGGTGTTCCCTACTGGTTTTACTTAAAGAAGGACTCTTTGCGAAGATACCGCACCGGAGCCTTTGCTGAGTATGGACTGGTAGCTTGAGAAGATGTGCTACCTCATAAATACTTGGTCCCCTCTTAAAGGAGATGTTCACATGTGTACTTAAAGAATGGTATTGCTTTAAGACAGATAGCAATAATGTCTTGACCAAAAGGAAAATGATGATGATGCTTACATGTAAAAGTTATATGTTTCCAACTAGTTGATTGTAAGAAATGTTTGATAATGTTGATAGAAAAATGAGGACAGAAAGTGAACCCGTACGGGTTGGTCAGAGAGTTCTCTTAGGAGCCATGTAGGGATGGCTCAGTGATTTCAAACTGAAAGTAAATGTTATGTTCTATACTGTGTATAGTAGGTGAAAAGGCAGTAGGCCCGGGCTGAAAGGGGCGGTCCTGTAAAGAAAGGAGAGGCAGTAGGTCTGGAGCCATTAGGACAGGCGGTCCTGCAGATTTAAAGAAGGAGAATGCAAAAAGTTAATTAACCTTATACTGTGTTATAAGAAGGTCTTTTGTGGAGGCAGAGTGTACGTCCTTAAAGACAATGTTAAATTATTGTTCAAAGAATTTGCACTGAGTAGAATACCCGGTAGGGTAACAGGAGTTGTTTATAGCTTGTAATTTATAATGGTTAACCAAGTTTGTAACGTTCAAGTGTCCTCACCTCCCAAAAAGGGAAGCTCTGTTCAAGTATACTTATTGTTATTGCACTCAACAAAATTGTATGTCTTTTTGCTAACCTGTATTGTTGTTTTCTTCCCAGTCCAGGAGTACTGGATTTAACCGGGGGGGAGTGCAGCGCCCCAGAGTCCTGGTCGTTGCAGTACTGTGTCTCCGCCACTAAGGGGAGCTATGGTACGCCCGCTGGCACTGAAGGAGTTCATCTGACCAGGTATCACAGACACCAATATATTTCACAGCCGGGCCTCCAGGGGGAGCTAAGGGTTCTATTCATTAGGCCACTCCTCACATACTGGTAAAACTTGAGGTCAGGCAGGAAGTTAGAGAGAAAGCTGACTGGGTTGGAACCAGGCAACACCTTGTGGCAGAGGGTGTTGTGGGGGAAGATTCGGTAGGGCCCCTGTCGGGGGTGGGATCCTGACAGAGGCCTGGCAATTGAAGAGAACGTAACGGGACCGTGCCTGCTCAGCATAGCGGCGGTGCCCAAGGAAGGATTAGAAACGAGATAGATTGTGCTGAGTGAGAAACGAGATCAAAGCAACAAGGAGAATACCAGTAGGAGTCGTGCTGCAAGACCGAAGCAACATTCTACTGAGGCGCACAACCGGCGGCCGGAACGCCGAGGAAGTATTCATAAATCTAGCTTCAAGCAATACTTCAAACCAACGGCAGGACAGTCAGTCATAGGCGGGCTGTCTCACCTAAAACACCTACGAAGACATAGGGGGCAACTTGTGGAGAGGGGCGACTCTAGGGTCCCGGAAGAGCTCCGAGCCTACCCGTCATACGGGTGCCGTCCTAACCGTAACATCAGGGAGGGACGGAAGATTAGCAGAACATCATCTAATCGAGTTGTGAGGGAACTTAAGAAACAAACACAACAGTTGTGGGGACTTTCCGTAAGCACAGCAGGGAAGGACCGCAACACATAGCGCTAGCAGGAAGGCACAGATTTCCACCTGCAAAGAGAACTCTGGAGGTGCCATCGGACCGGCCGGACTTGCGCAGCTTGGTTAACCGTATTCCGGATTGAGGACCCAGAGATCTTCAGTAAAGAGGTAAAGAGACTGCAACCTGGTGTCCTCGTTATTTACTGCACCGCACCACCACCACCATCTTAATCTATCATTCACTGTACGTCGCCTCCCCACCAGCAGGGTCACGGACCAGGCCTAGCCACCGTGACAACCCCAGAGCAGAGACTCAGAGGCCCGGTACCAGGTACCCCTCGGCCCTGCGGCGGTGGGGGCGCTGCAAACTTGGCGTCACGAACAGGATCTACTTAAGCCTGAAGAATCAGGTCATGTGTGCCTCGGAACTGTGATTTACTGTGCTTGGACTGTACTTTATTGCAAGGACTGTGCTGTGCCATTTGCCGCCAAAATCCGCCGCCATTACAGCGCTGAGGAGAGCGCAGGAGGAGAAGAGGGGCGTGGAGTAGGCGTAGACAAGCTGGAGAGCGCGAAGGACAATGGCCGCCCAGTCTAAATACTTCTGCACCGTGAGGACGTGTCCGTCAGCAGCAGAGATCCGCCTCCTGATCCTCAATGGAGGGCGGAGATCGAGAAAACGACACCGCCCACGAAGGGGAGAGCGGGAAAAAGACCAGGAAGCGACTCACATGGAGGACGCCATGACCAGCAGCTCGGAACCCGAATGTGGGGTGGAAGGAGAAGTCTCCCCCAACTACCCGGACGAGAACCGCAGCCAATTCCCCACGGACAACGCTGATCTTTTGCAGGCTGAGATGGGAGACTTGATCCACCAGCTCCTTCAGCTGAACGCGAGGGCCCAGGCTCCACACCAGGTAGCGCCGGAAGAAAGTCCTCTGACATCGGACCCTGTACCACTACCGGAGTTGCTGCTGAGGCCCTCGCCGACACCGTCAGCGGAACCCGCTGCGGAGGAGGAACCTGCATTGGCTGGTGAGTCCGTCGACCCTGCCCTGCCAGCAGAGGACCTGCTGATAGGCCCCGTCGCGGCACCCCCTCTCCCTGGGACCCATAGACTCCAACGCCTGTTACCATGGGAGGAGGCAACGGGCATGGAACACCGCCTGAAGGCCCCGATCGCGCCAACCACCCTGTTGTGTGAGACCCGTGCGGAGCGCACGGTATGCCGCTGGGTGAACCCAGGATCCGATCTCATGGGGTTCCCCGGGGTGAAGACACGGGAAGGGGAGATGGTGCAGGCCCTGAGCTGGGAGGAATACCAGGCCCAGCTGGAACAGCAGTGGAAGGAGAAGGAAAGGGAGTACCAGGCCGGGCTGCAGGCCTACCATCAGAAAGACCTGGCAGTCAAGGACCGGGCCCGCAAGGACCCCACCGCTCACCAGGCCCCGCGCAGGCAGGGCATCATCACCACCTTCAAGCTCCGCGGAGGCTGGGGCTTCATTAAAGAGCCGGGCCTGTATGCTGAGGTGTTTGTAAACCGAAGGGATGTTGAGTCGCATCTCAGAGAGGGCCACCCAGACCGGGATCTCTACCCGGGGGATGAAGTCTCGTATACCAGGCACTTTGGGGAAAAGGGGTGGTTTGCCCTGAATGTCCGCAAGAGGCAGAACCCTGTGATGCCCCCGATTAAGGTGCCAGTGAAACTGACCCCTGTAGCGAAGGTGCCCCCTTGTGGACAGCCTCTGGTCATTACCAGGACCACTGAGGTCACCCCCACGTGCACTATGGTCAAGGCCACGACATGCAGCTTTGTCACCTCCACCACCCTCGTGGCCAAGGAGACACCTCTTCAGGTGGGTGGTGCGCGTGCTGCTCCAGAATTGAAGACTGTGGGTACCCAGACTCCCAGTTGGGATAACAGACCCCCTTATGCAGTACCGGGCGGTTCGCAATACCCAAAGGTGTTGCCTCCACCGGTGCTGCCTCCTGAATGGTTCAAGTAAGCAAAAATGCTTTAATGTATGTAAATAGTTACTGTTCTACTGTTTTGCTGCTAAACCCATTTAGGGTTAACTCTTAAAGGGATCCCTTTGTTGAACCGGGATCCCTACTGCTTTTTGGTTATTTTCTATTCTTTTGCTTTGTTATCAAGAACTGCCGCCATCATGAACAGTGCATGATACAAACTGCTTGTAAATAGTTTGCACCTTCTTAAAGGTGTTCCCTACTGGTTTTACTTAAAGAAGGACTCTTTGCGAAGATACCGCACCGGAGCCTTTGCTGAGTATGGACTGGTAGCTTGAGAAGATGTGCTACCTCATAAAGACTTGGTCCTCTCTTAAAGGGGATGTTCACTTGTGTACTTAAATAATGGTATTGCTTTAAGACAGATAGATAACAATAATGTCTTGACCAAAAGGAAAATGATGATGATGCTTACATGTAAAAGTTATATGTATCCAACTAGTTGATTGTAAGAAATGTTTGATAATGTTGATAGAAAAATGAGGACAGAAAGTGAACCCGTACGGGTTGGTCAGAGAGTTCTCTTAGGAGCCATGTAGGGATGGCTCAGTGATTTCAAACTGAAAGTAAATGTTATGTTCTATACTGTGTATAGTAGGTGAAAAGGCAGTAGGCCCGGGCTGAAAGGGGCGGTCCTGTAAAGAAAGGAGAGGCAGTAGGTCTGGAGCCGTTAGGACAGGCGGTCCTGCAGATTTAAAGAAGGAGAATGCAAAAAGTTAATTAACCTTATACTGTGTTATAAGAAGGTCTTTTGTGGAGGCAGAGTGTATGTCCTTAAAGACAATGTTAAATTATTGTTCAAAGAATTTGCACTGAGTAGAATACCCGGTAGGGTAACAGGAGTTGTTTATAGCCTGTAATTTATAATGGTTAACCAAGTTTGTAACGTTCAAGTGTCCTCACCTCCCATAAAGGGAAGCTCTGTTCAAGTATACTTATTGTTATTGCACTCATCAAAATTGTATGTCTTTTTGCTAACCTGTATTGTTGTTTTCTTCCCAGTCCAGGAGTACTGGATTTAACCGGGGGGGAGTGTAGCGCCCCAGAGTCCTGGTCATTGCAGTACTGTGGCTCCGCCACTAAGGGGAGCTATGGTACGCCCGATGGCACTGAAGGAGTTCATCTGACCAGGTATCACAGACACCAATATATTTCACAGCCGGGCCTCCAGGGGGAGCTAAGGGTTCTATTCATTAGGCCACTCCTCACATACTGGTAAAACTGGGGGTCAGGCAGGAAGTTAGAGAGAAAGCTGACTGGGTTGGAACCAGGCAACACCTTGTGGCAGAGGGTGTTGTGGGGGAAGATTCGGTAGGGCCCCTGTCGGGGGTGGGATCCTGACAGAGGCCTGGCAATTGAAGAGAATGTAACGGGACCGTGCCTGCTCAGCATAGCGGCGGTGCCCAAGGAAGGATTAGAAGCGAGATAGATTGTGCTGAGTGAGAAACGAGATCAAAGCAACAAGGAGAATACCAGTAGGAGTCGTGCCGCAAGACCGAGGCAACATTCTACTGAGGCGCACAACCGGCGGCCGGAACGCCGAGGAAGTATTCATAAATCTAGCTTCAAGCAATACTTCAAACCAACGGCAGGACAGTCAGTCATAGGCGGGCTGTCTCACCTAAAACACCTACGAAGACATAGGGGGCAACTTGTGGAGAGGGGCGACTCTAGGGTCCCGGAAGAGCTCCGAGCCTACCCGTCATACGGGTGCCGTCCTAACCGTAACATCAGGGAGGGACGGAAGATTAGCAGAACATCATCTAATCGAGTTGTGAGGGAACTTAAGAAACAGACACAACAGTTGTGGGGACTTTCCGTAAGCACAGCAGGGAAGGACCGCAACACATAGCGCTAGCAGGAAGGCACAGATTTCCACCTGCAAAGAGAACTCTGGAGGTGCCATCGGACCAGCCGGACTTGCGCAGCCTGGTTAACTGTATTCCGGATTGAGGACCCAGAGATCTTCAGTAAAGAGGTAAAGAGACTGCAACCTGGTGTCCTCGTTATTTACTGCACCGCACAACCACCACCATCTTAATCTATCATTCACTGTACGTCGCCTCCCCACCAGCAGGGTCACGGACCGGGCCTAGCCACCGTGACAACCCCAGAGCAGAGACTCAGAGGCCCGGTACCGGGTACCCCTCGGCCCTGCGCCGGTGGGGGCGCTGCATTAGCAGAGCAGAATCCAACCTCAAGTGACTCCATTTTGGAAATTATACCCCTTTTGGAATTTATCTCCAGGTGTAGTGACGATTTTGACTCCATGGGTGTTTTCAAGAACAAGCAGCAATGAATGTTGCCAAGTGAAAATTGCAAACTACCATTGTAGAGACCAGTATGCTGTAGTGACCAGTATGTTGCAGTTACCAGTACATTATACCCAGCCCGTGCTTCTGGAGACATGTACCCATAAGTTAGACTGGCTCTCATCACTTCAGAAATGCCAAACATGTGGACGCTATATGTGGTTTAGGAACACTGTGGGGCTCAGAAGGGAGAGGGGCATTTGGATTTGGGAGTGCAAAATTTGCTGACTTTCTTTTGACGGGCGAGGAGCCATTTCATTTTTCCAGAACCTTTGTGCTACCAGTAAAGTGGAAGCCCCCTATAGTTCCATTAACAGATGACAGACCTGAGTGGAGGCTTGCTCTTTTTGTGGATTGAGTTGGAGCTTTTATTGGGAATATTTTACAGAACATTTGGGATCATTTTATCCAGCGCTCTATGCTGAGCACTTACTCTGGGGTTCCCATCTAAGGGTCACACACTACACTAGAATATGGACTAGTGCTATGTGAGAAAACATCGCATAGCACTTGGACCAGTGTTAATCTATGGGACAGCTCCCATCACCTTTTGTTTCTCGCCAATGCAAGTCTATGGGTGCAAGAAAAAAATCGGACACCACATGGACAATCTGTGTGACTTGAGAGAAATACGCACACATTTTACTCATTTCAGCCCATTGAGACATTAAATTCAATGGGGAAAATCCATGAGAAATGTAAAGCCATACGCATGTCATACGGATGCCATACGGATAAATAGGTGCGAGAAAATCGCATCATCAAAGTGTAAACGCATTACACACGGACGACCATACGGAGAACACTTGTGCCGCTCTCGGCAGGGAGACTCTGACCAATTTTCTATTCCTTAGTGTGACCCCGGCCTAAATCTCTGAATGACATGATTCAGATGAAACCCCGAGGGATCCATTCACTATAATGAGGCATCAGAGTTACTCCATCTGGCCTCTGGTCAGCGGTGTCCTTCTTTAAAGAAGTGCACAAAACTGTGGCTGACGGCACGTTTATGCAATCCTAAAAGACGGCCACCACCGGATCACAGGTCCTATGGCATCCACAATGCCTCCATCTGCCTCATTATAGGGAATCCTCCAATGGGGGTTCTGTCTGAATCATGTATTTCAGAGATTTACATGCAAACTCGGTTGTAAGAGGTCATCACAGAGCGCAGAATAAATGGGCACCGAGCCTTACTGCGATCTTTGGGAGGCAGAATGAGCTAAACAGCAGGTGAATAATTGGCTTTATTTACTTTTTATGCCGTTACTCAAGCAGTATAAGTAATTAGGAGACTTAATTCTTCTGATCAGTGCGATTACAGTGATGCCAGATATACATTGGGTTTACTGTATATTGGTTTTTATGTTTGGCTGCTGTCACACACTTATCTACACTTTTTACTGCAAACACTAGTTTTTGCATCACCATATTTTGAGAACTATAGTTTTTCCCACAGAGTCATGTAAGGGCTTGTTTTTGTGGGCTGAGTTGACGTTTTTATTGGTAAAATTTTCAAATACATGACATTTTTTGATAACTTTCTATTCCGATTTTTGGGAGGTGGAATGAATAAAAACCAGCCCTTCAGGAACTTTTGCTTTTTATTTTGTTCCGTGTGTGCTAAAATTGATAAGGCAGTTTTATTCCTCAGGTCAGTACGATTACAGTGATACCCCTTTTACATCTTTTTTTATGTTTTGGCACTTTGACACAATAAAAACTATTTTATAGAAAAAATGATTATTTTTGCATTGCTTTATTCTGAGAGCAATATCTTTTTTATTTTTTCGCTGATGGAGGTATATTTGGATAGTTTTTTTTGCAGGAGAAGATGACGTTTTCATGTTTATTTACATTTGTTTTTTATGGCTTTCATTCCACTTTTTGTTCACTGGTATGATGATTAAGCATTGTGTTTTTCTCAATGGTGTTCAATAAAGGGGTTAACTAGTGGGACAGTTTCATAAAAGGTCACTTTGTTCTGGACACGGCAATATCAAATATGTGTACTTTTCTTGTTTATACTTATTTTTTTCACAAAAATATTTTAAAAATATTCATTTATGGGTACAATATACTTAGGCTGGTTTCACACTTGCGTTTTTGTCTGCAGCGTTTTTTGCAAAAAAAAGGCATGCGTTTTTTCCCCCTATATTTAACATTGAAAACGCATGCGTTTTTTTGTATGCGTTTGGTCGCGTTTTTTTTCTGCATGCGTTCATTTTCAAAAATGCAACCTGTAGTATTTTGCGCGTTTTTTCGCGGCAAAAAAATGCATTGCTGTCTATGGAAACGCATGCGTTTTTAAGCACATGCGTTTGTTTGCGTTAAAAACGCATGCGTTTTTATAGAAAAAAACCAGAAAACACACTGAAAAGTCACCCACCACCATCAAGGTGATAAAGGGATCCAAACCCTAACCCTAACCCTACCCCAAACCTCACCCCTAACCGTTTATTGAACATTTTCTGACAGTCATAGTGCCACATATTTCAGTGCCACGTATTTCAATGCCACGTATTTCAATGCCACGTATTTCAGTGCCACGTATTTCAGTGCCACGTATTTCAATGCCACGTATTTCAATGCCACGTATTTCAGTGCCACGTATTTCAGTGCCACGTATTTCAATGCCACGTATTTCAATGCCACGTATTTCAGTGCCACGTATTTCAGTGCCACGTATTTCAGTGCCACGTATTTAAGTGCCACGTATATAAGTGCCACGTATTTCAGTGCCACGTATTTCAGTGCCACGTATTTCAGTGCCACGTACTATAAATACTATAACTACGTGGTTATACGTGGCACTGAAATATCGTGGCACGTAAATACGTGGCACTTAAATGCGTGGCACTTATATACGTGGCACTTAAATACGTGGCACTTAAATACGTGGCACTTAAATATGTGGCACTTAAATACGTGGCACTTATATACGTGGCACTTAAATGCGTGGCACTTATATGCGTGGCACTTATATACGTGGCACTTAAATACGTGGCACTTAAATACGTGGCACTAAAATACGTGGCACTTATATACGTGGCACTTAAATACGTGGCACTTAAATACGTGGCCACTGATTAGGGTTAGGGGTAGGGTTAGGGTTAGGGGTAGGGTTAGGGGTAGGGTTAGGGTTTTTTGGTTTTTTCTTGTTTTCTTGTGTTTTTCTATAAAAACGCATGCGTCTAAAAAACGCATGCGTTTTACCGCGTTTACATGCGTTTTTTCACACATGCGTTTTTTTTAAAAACGCATGCAGATAAAAACGCAAGTGTGAAACCAGCCTTAGATATTTTTTTTTAGTATTTTCTGATTTTTTTTATATTTTTTAATTTTTTTTTAAACTTTCCTTAACTTTTCTTTTTTTTTTTACTTTACTACTTTGCCCAACAATGGGACTATCATGTTTTGCAGGCTGATTGCTTGTATAGCATGGGGATACAGGAGCAATACTATGCTATGCAAACTGTCAGCACTGCACTGGCAGACAAAGTTGCTGATTATGTTCTGAGCATGATCAAAACAACTTTGCTAGTTCTAGTGACCTGGATGTTGTCATGATGACATTGGGTCACCATGGCAACGATCGGAACCCTGCGATGACATCGAGGGATCTTCGATCCAAGGGCAGAGGGGCTGTCTTCCCTCTGCCTGCTCCCAAAACTCTGCGATCGAGTTAAATCGCAGCATTGAGGGGGTTAAAGTGCCGGGAGCGGTGCGGGACTACTTCTAACCCTGAGTGTCGGATGTCGCTGTCAGAATCAGCTTACATCCGGCGACGATCGCATGTGCACAGCCTCTGTGCTTGCAGAGTCGCCAGGATGTATCCATACGTTCCAGGTTAATAAGGCTCAGGTCACAGGACATATACCGTACATATGTCTAAGGCAGGAAATGGGTTGATATACTGTAATCATCATATTTTATACCACTATGTACTTACAATTGCTCATTTTGCCCTTCTACCCAGTTAATTCTTATCTTTTCTCTGTTCCTTGTAGAAGTCAGAAGTCTCTTTATCCTGCAAGAGTCATTCCCATCTTCAACTCCTGACCAAGCTTCTCTGCTCCCTCCTCTTCCTGCCAGGGACATTTTACGGTGATGACTCATACAGAGAAAATTGATCTCGTGTTTCTACATAGAGCTTAGAAGAATTCAGCTAGTCATTTTTTTAAACATGTGATGTCATGACATAGTACACAGTGCTATATAATATGATGACTCCAATATATTAAGCGGATAACAATTTTTATGGGAGGGCTTCTTGAAGCAAATATATACAGTGACTTCTAACTAAATTACAATGGAAGTCTTGGAACACAAAACCTGTGATTTTTTAGAAAAGAGACTGTTTTTTTTTAATTGAAAATGAATGTTTCAGTTTCCTCATTCCTACTTATTTTATGCACAGCAGATTTGGACATGTTCTTCATACAGAGTTGTGACATTAGCGAGACAGCAAAGCATTGTGCTATTTCCCACGGCATTTTTAAATAATGTTGGCTTGCAGATCTAGTTTTTTGCTCTACTTAAAAAATATCTAAAAATTTCCGTTTGTCAGAACATTGCAGTTCTTTATTATCTATGTTGACACATAATTAGAGTTACTGAGTGTTTTAGGTTGGCGTTGTTTAAACTTGTCTGCCCTGATATTTCTGTAGCCTTCTAGTTATATGCATTAAAGTCCTACTGCCATTCTACTACACGCTTTTAGCAACAAAACTATTCAGAACCAATTACTATATTATTTTCTAATTTCTAATTTTAATTTCAAGAAAATGCATTTATATTATTTGGATCTCTGCTTACCTTGCCTTTTTAAAACTAAACTGAAGCACACAACTCTACAAATATACAACCTATATCACATCATATGGCCCGAAATGTGAAAAGAGGCACAATTATAAAGGGCACAGAGGTTGAAGTCACACTCAAGCCTCACAGTGAGGAGGTCCAAAAATTCTCTATGACTCTAGAGCCCGTAGCTTAAAGGCAATATCTGCAACTATTTTTTTTAACAATGTGCATAGGAATTAACAAGCAGGGAAATTCTAATTACCTGCCTGTTGTGCCCAGTGCCCTCTCTGATGGCAAGGAGTGGTCATAGAACACTCCTGCTGGCGATTCAGTGGCTTCCACTAATGTCACGTCAAAAGAGTAGCGGCTCCTCATCTGCGGATGTCGACGTCATGCTGATTGACAGCAGGCTCCCCGCTGTCGTGCACAGTGTAGGAAAGACTAAGTGCAACACAAAGGGATGAGAGGAAGGGAGCCCAACACTAGGGAATAGTGGAGTGGAGACCACTAGGCAGATCTAAAGGCACCCTGTATGCCCTAAACATCCCTATATAGGTTCGGCACCTATCGCCGAGCAGGAACCTGGCAATATGCCCTGCTTAGGGAAGGACGGGATATACACTAGTTAATCCTCACTACCATTAAAGACAACTGGGGTAGACAAACAAGGGGAAGACTTATCTTTAGTAGACTAAGAGATGTAACACAGACATTCCCCAGAACACCAAAGAGGAATATAGCCGAATGCTATAGCTCCAAGCCTCAACCGGGGGAAAAGAAAGTATCACCAGCGATTCCCAACAGCAGGCTGTGAGTCTAAAAACACCCAGGTCCAGGTGTGTCACTTGGAGCGGGAGAATTGAATTTAACTATTTTATTTTATTCTTGAGACAAATCCTTTATGCTCATTGAGGTTTGTTTGCAGTCATTTTGACCTAGATTTGCTGGTGTGCTTTTAGATCATTGTCTTGTTGCATTACCTAATTTCTAACAAGATTTAGCTTTTGTAAAGATAGCCTAAGATTTGACTTTTAGTATACTATAGTATACAGAGGAATTCATAGTTGACTCAAGTACCAGTGTCTACAAAACAAACCCATATCACACCCCTACACCACCATGCTTGACAATTAGTATGAGGTTCTTGTGCTGAAATGCTGTGTTTGGTTGTCACCAAATGTGGGGATGGTATTGTGGCCAAACATGTTTGGCCTCATCTGTGCAAAGAACATTGTTCCAGAGGTCTCTTGATTTGTTCCAATGTAAATTTGCAATCTTTAGTTGTGCTGTCCTTGTTCTTTTTAGAAACAAGAGGTGTTCTACTGGCAACCTCTCCAAAGAAGCCATACTTATTCAGTCTTTTCTAATTGAACTGTAATGAATATTTATCATGATAAGTAAGGCCTTTAGAGCCTGAACGGTAGTTCTTGGATTGTTTATTTTTCAGTTTCTCTGAACATTGCACAGTCTTACCATAAGGAGAATTTGCAGGAACTTCCACTTTTTGGAAGACTGCCAACTATCTTGAATGTTTTCCTGTTACTCACTTCAGTGCTGGACCTTGCTTCCTTTTTCTATGTCCTGCTCCCACCGTATTAGTATGTGATAGCTTTTTAGTAACACAGCCAGCATCAATTATGTCATCACCCAAACTATTTTTAGGTTGTCTCAGGCAGCCATGAGTTTCCTAAGTATTCAGAAAGTATAGCACTTTGCTGCCACATGCTTTTGCAGGAGTTAGTTTCATCCTCCTCCAAACTCCAGCAAGGTGGCTAATTATTGTCTCTGCAGCATCCACCTGCTACTTCACAACTCAGGCCAGTGAATCCAATTGCTTATGATCTCTCAAATTTGATGTGTCAAACTACAAGTAACAAATGTAGTATGGTGATGTTTTTCTATCAATGGGAGGGGTGTATGTCTCATTCGGGTCTGCTGTTGTGATCAGTCCGGGTCAAGAGAAGCTTGTATTGATGCTGGTAGGGACACACAGAAAACTGAATGGTGTGGAGGTGATCCTGGAACCGAGCAGTCAGTCAGAAGACACGGATAGTCCAATGGTAGCCCGAACAGTGGCCGTTGTGCGAGATGAAAGTGTACCAATAAAGTGCTTGAATCTGCAAGATCATGAGGTGACTCTGGTGGCGGGCGCCAAGCTGGCTGATGTATATGTGTCTGGCAATAGAGTCATTCCCAAAAGTCAGTTTACACTTAGAGCAGACCGTAGGACCACCTGGACACTGTCAATGCAGACAACCGCCGAAGACTCTCCCACACCTGCGTGGAATGGCAGGAAGATCATGGAGATTATGGGGCATGATGAGTCCAAGTTAACATCCGAGCAGGCGCGCATGTTGGAGGATACACTGTGGAAATATCAGGCTGCTTTCTCCAGGGATGATGAAGACTTTGGTTGCACAAAGGCAGTGGAACACTTAATACCCACAGGAGATTGTTGTGAATTCTGCTCTTGGGCTCCCTCCAGTGGTTGTTCGTGGTAGTGAAGTTGTCTTGGGGTTGTAATCCAGGGCAGGTGTTTCTGCTGATTTCAGCTCTATTAGGTACATCCCACGGCTACTTCTAGTTGTGGTGTTAGTTTAGGGTTTGCGGTCAGTACAGGTACCACCTACTCCTGAGAAAGTCTCTCATGCGGCTCCAAGGTCACCGGATCATAACAGTACAACTGGACAACAATGAGTTAAATGCATCTCAGAAGAAGGGAAGAAAGAGCCATTTTATTTTTTTTTCTGTAGCCTGCTTTGTCTTTTCTTCCCTCTTTTCCTCTGGGTGACTGAGGAGTCTTGTGCTAGCATGGATGTTCAGGGATTAGTTTCTCGTGTAGACCAGCTTGCTGCTAGGGTACAGGGTATTTCTGATTATATTGTTCAGACTCCGCTTTTAGAGCCTAGGATTCCTACTCCTGATTTGTTTTTTGGGGACAGGTCCAAATTTTTGAGTTTTAAAAACAATTGTAAACTGTTTTTTGCTCTGAAGCCTCGTTCCTCTGGTGATCCCATTCAGCAGGTTAAAATTGTCATATCCCTGCTGCGTGGCGACCCTCAGGATTGGGCATTTTCCCTGGAATCTGGGAATCCGGCCTTGCTTAATGTAGATGCCTTTTTTCAGGCTCTAGGATTATTATATGATGAACCAAATTCTGTGGATCAAGCGGAGAAGACCTTGTTGGCCCTGTCTCAGGGTCAAGAAGCGGCAGAATTGTATTGTCAGAAATTTAGAAAATGGTCTGTGCTGACTAAATGGAATGAGTATGCTTTGGCGGCAATTTTCAGAAAGGGTCATTCTGAATCTGTTAAAGATGTTATGGTGGGGTTTCCCACACCTGTTGGTCTGAGTGATTCTATGTCTCTGGCCATTCAGATTGATCGGCGCTTGCGGGATCGCAGAACTGTGCGCGCTGTGGCGTTGTCCTCAGAGCAGATGCCTGAGCCTATGCAGTGTGATAGGATTCTGTCTAGAACGGAAAAACAAGGATTCAGACATCAGAATAGGTTGTGTTTTTATTGTGGCGATGCTTCTCATGTCATTTCAGTCTGCCCAAAGCGTACAAAGAGAATCGCTAGTTCAGTTACCATCGGAACTGTACAACCTAAATTTCTGTTATCTGTGACCTTGATCTGCTCATTGTCATCATTTTCTGTTATGGCGTCTGTGGATTCAGGCGCCGCTTTGAACTTAATGGACTTTGACTTTGCCAGGTGTTGTGGTTTCCCCTTGCAGTCTTTGCAGAACCCTATTCCTTTAAGGGGCATTGATGCCACACCTTTGGCTAAAAATAAACCCCAGTTTTGGACACAGGTGACCATGTGCATGGCGCCAGCCCATCAGGAAGATTGTCGTTTTCTGGTGTTGCATAATTTGCATGATGCTATTGTGCTGGGTTTTCCATGGTTGCAGATACATAATCCTGTGTTGGATTGGAAGTCTATGTCTGTGACTAGTTGGGGTTGTCAGGGGGTTCATAATGACGTTCCTGTGATGTCAATCTCCTCTTCCTCCTCTTCTGAAGTTCCAGAGTTTTTGACTGATTTTCAGGATGTATTCGATGAGCCCAAGTCCAGTTCCCTTCCACCACATAGGGACTGTGATTGCGCTATTGACTTGATTCCAGGCTGTAAGTTTCCTAAGGGCCGACTTTTCAACATGTCTGTGCCGGAACATACCGCTATGCGGAGTTATGTTAAGGAGTCTTTGGAGAAAAGGCATATTCGGCCATCTTCTTCACTGTTGGGAGCGGGATTTTTTTTGTTGCTAAGAAGGATGGCTCCTTGAGACCCTGTATTGATTATCGCCTTTTGAATAAGATCACGGTCAAGTTTCAATACCCTTTACCTTTGCTTTCCATTTTGTTTGCCAGGATTAAGGGGGCTAGTTGGTTTACTAAAATTGACCTTCGGGGGGCATATAATCTTCTTCGTATTAAGCAAGGTGACGAATGGAAGACTGCGTTTAATATGCCCGAAGGCCATTTTGAATACCTTGTGATGCCATTCGGGCTCTCTAATACTCCATCTGTTTTTCAGTCCTTCATGCATGATATCTTCCGGAATTATCTTGATAAATTCATGATTGTATATTTGGATGACATCTTAATTTTTTCCGATGATTGGGAGTCTCATGTGAAACAGGTCAGGATGGTATTTCAGATCCTTCGTGATAATGCTTTGTTTGTCAAGGGGTCTAAGTGTCTCTTTGGAGTGCAGAAGGTTTCTTTTTGGGCTTCATTTTTTCTCCCTCATCTATAGAGATCGATCCGGTTAAGGTTCAGGCCATTCATGATTGGATTCAGCCCACATCCGTGAAGAGCCTTCAGAAATTTTTGGGCTTTGCTATTTTTTATCACCGTTTCATTGCTAACTTCTCCAGTGTGGTTAAACACCTGACCGATTTGACGAAGAAAGTCGCTGATGTAACGAATTGGTCCCCTGTGGCTGTCTCTGCCTTTCAGGTGCTTAAACGCCAATTTACTTCTGCCCCGGTGTTGCGTCAGCCAGATGTTTCTCTTCCGTTTCAGGTTGAGGTTGACGCTTCTGAGATTGGGGCAGGGGCCGTTTTGTCTCAGAGGAATTCTGATGGTTCCTTGATGAAACCGTGTGCCTTCTTTTCCCGTAAGTTTTCACCTGCTGAACGCAATTATGATGTCGGCAATCGGGAGTTGTTGGCTATGAAGTGTGTTGTGAAATTGGATTCTGGGCTCCCCCGGTGGCCACTTGTGGAATTGAACTTGTGTGCATCATCCCCTCTGTTCACCTGCTCCTATCAGGATGTGGGAGTCGCTATATAACCTTGCTCCTCTGTCAGTTTCTTGCCGGTCAACAATGTAATCAGAAGCCTTCTGTGCTTGTTCCTGCTACTAGACAACTCCCAGCTAAGTTGGACTTTTGTCCTTGTGTGTTTTTGCATTTTGTTCCTGTTCACAGCTGCTGTTTCGTTACTGTGTCTGGAAAGCTCTTGTGATCGGAAATTGCCACTCTGGTGTTATGAGTTAATGCTAGAGTCTTAAAGGAATTTCTGGATGGTGTTTTGATAGGGTTTTCTGCTGACCATGAAAGTGTCCTTTCTGTCTTCCTGCTATCTAGAAAGCGGACCTCGATTTTGCTAAACCTATTTTCATACTACGTTTGTCATTTCTTCTAAAATCACCGCCAATATATGTGGGGGCCTCTGTCTGCCTTTTGGGAAAATTTCTCTAGAGGTGAGCCAGGACTGTCTTTTCCTCTGCTAGGATTAGGTAGTTCTCCGGCTGGCGCTGGGCATCTAGGGTTAAAAAACGTAGGCATGCTACCCGGCCACTTCTAGTTGTGCGGCAGGTTTAGTTCATGGTCAGTATAGTTTCCATCTTCCAAGAGCTAGTTCTCATATATGCAGGGCTATGTTCTCTCGCCATTGAGAATCATGACAGTTTGACCGGCCAAAAAAAGGGTTAAATTACTGGCTGAGAAAGGAGAGAAAAAAGAAGTCTGCTACAATTTTTTTTTTTTTTCCTCTAGTTCTGAGTGTGCTCTTAATTGAATCACTTGCTAGTCTGCCTATTCTGCAGCCTTCCTCTCTTTCTCTCCTTCTAATCCTTGAATGGCTCTGTGTTCACCTGTTTCAAATGGATCTTCAGAGTGTAGCTACAGGTTTGAATAATCTCGCCACAAAGGTACAAAATTTGCAAGATTTTGTTGTTCATGCACCTATGTCTGAGCCTAGAATTCCTTTGCCTGAATTCTTCTCGGGGAATAGATCTCACTTTCAAAATTTTAAAAATAATTGCAAATTGTTTTTGTCCCTGAAGTCTCGCTCTGCCGGAGACCCTGCACAGCAGGTCAGGATTGTAATTTCCTTGCTCCGGGGCGACCCTCAAGACTGGGCTTTTGCATTGGCACCAGGGGATCCTGCGTTGCTCAATGTGGATGCGTTTTTTCTGGCCTTGGGGTTGCTTTATGAGGAACCTCATTTAGAGCTTCAGGCGGAAAAGGCCTTGATGTCCTTGTCTCAGGGGCAAGATGAAGCTGAAATATACTGTCAAAAATTCCGCAAATGGTCTGTGCTTACTCAGTGGAATGAGTGCGCCCTGGCGGCGATTTTCAGAGAAGGTCTCTCTGATGCCATTAAGGATGTTATGGTGGGGTTCCCTGTGCCTGCGAGTCTGAATGAGTCCATGACGATGGCTATTCAGATCGATAGGCGTCTGCGGGAGCGCAAACCTGTGCACCATTTGGCGGTGTCTACTGAGAAAACGCCAGAAAATATGCAATGTGATAGAATTCTGTCCAGAAGCGAGCGGCAGAATTTTAGACGAAAAAATGGGTTGTGCTTCTATTGTGGTGATTCAACTCATGTTATATCAGCATGCTTTAAGCGTACTAAGAAGCCTGACAAGTCTGTTTCAATTAGCACTTTACAGTCTAAGTTTATTCTATCTGTGACCCTGATTTGTTCTTTGTCATCTATTACCGCAGACGCCTATGTCGACTCTGGCGCTGCTTTGAGTCTTATGGATTGGTCCTTTGCCAAACGCTGTGGGTATGATTTGGAGCCACTGGAGGCTCCGATACCTCTGAAAGGGATTGACTCCACCCCATTGGCTAGTAATAAACCACAATACTGGACACAAGTGACTATGCGTGTTAATCCGGATCACCAGGAGGTTATTCGCTTTCTGGTGCTGTATAATCTACATGATGTTTTGGTGCTGGGATTGCCATGGCTGCAATCTCATAACCCAGTCCTCGACTGGAGAGCTATGTCTGTGTTAAGCTGGGGATGTAAAGGAACTCATGGGGACGTACCTTTGGTTTCCATTTCATCATCTATTCCCTCTGAGATTCCTGAATTCTTGTCTGACTTTCGTGACGTTTTTGAAGAACCCAAGGTTGGTTCACTACCTCCGCACCGGGAGTGCGATTGTGCCATAGACTTGATTCCGGGTAGTAAATACCCTAAGGGTCGTTTATTTAATCTGTCTGTGCCTGAACACGCTGCTATGCGAGAATATATAAAGGAGTCCTTGGAAAAGGGACATATTCGTCCTTCGTCATCTCCCTTAGGAGCCGGTTTTTTCTTTGTGTCTAAGAAAGACGGCTCTTTGAGGCCGTGTATTGATTATCGACTTTTGAATAAAATCACGGTTAAATATCAATATCCGTTACCACTGCTTACTGATTTGTTTGCTCGTATAAAGGGGGCCAAGTGGTTCTCTAAGATTGATCTCCGTGGGGCGTATAATTTGGTGCGAATCAAGCAGGGGGATGAGTGGAAAACCGCATTTAATACGCCCGAGGGCCATTTTGAGTATTTGGTGATGCCTTTTGGTCTTTCAAATGCCCCTTCAGTCTTCCAGTCCTTTATGCATGACATTTTCCGCGATTATTTGGATAAATTTATGATTGTTTATCTGGATGATATTCTGATTTTTTTCGGATGACTGGGACTCTCATGTCCAGCAGGTCAGGAGGGTTTTTCAGGTTTTGCGGTCTAATTCCTTGTGTGTGAAGGGTTCTAAGTGTGTTTTTGGGGTTCAAAAGATTTCTTTCTTGGGATACATTTTTTCCCCCTCTTCCATCGAGATGGATCCTGTCAAGGTTCAGGCTATTGGTGATTGGACGCAACCCTCTTCTCTTAAGAGTCTTCAGAAATTTTTGGGCTTTGCTAACTTTTATCGTCGATTTATTGCTGGTTTTTCTGATGTTGTAAAACCATTGACTGATTTGACTAAGAAGGGTGCTGATGTTGCTGATTGGTCCCCTGATGCTGTGGAGGCCTTTTGGGAGCTCAAGCGCCGCTTTTCTTCCGCCCCAGTGTTGCGTCAGCCTGATGTTGCTCTTCCTTTTCAGGTTGAGGTCGACGCTTCTGAAATCGGAGCTGGGGCGGTGTTGTCGCAGAGAAGTTCCGACTGCTCCGTGATGAGACCTTGTGCTTTTTTTTCCCGTAAATTTTCGCCCGCCGAGCGGAATTATGATATTGGGAATCGGGAGCTTTTGGCCATGAAGTGGGCTTTTGAGGAGTGGCGTCACTGGCTTGAGGGGGCCAGACATCAGGTGGTGGTATTGACTGACCACAAAAATTTAATTTACCTTGAGTCTGCCAGGCGCCTGAATCCTAGACAGGCGCGCTGGTCGTTGTTTTTCTCTCGGTTTAATTTTGTGGTGTCGTACCTACCGGGTTCTAAGAATGTTAAGGCGGATGCCCTTTCTAGGAGTTTTGAGCCTGACTCCCCTGGTAATTCTGAGCCCACAGGTATCCTTAAAGATGGAGTGATATTGTCTGCCGTTTCTCCAGACCTGCGGCGGGCCTTGCAGGAGTTTCAGGCGGATAGACCTGATCGTTGCCCACCTGGTAGACTGTTTGTTCCTGATGATTGGACCAGTAGAGTCATCTCTGAGGTTCATTCTTCTGCGTTGGCAGGTCATCCTGGAATCTTTGGTACCAGGGATTTGGTGGCAAGGTCCTTCTGGTGGCCTTCCCTGTCACGAGATGTACGAGGCGTTGTGCAGTCTTGTGACGTTTGTGCTCGGGCCAAGCCTTGTTGTTCTCGGGCTAGTGGATTGTTGTTGCCCTTGCCTATCCCGAAGAGGCCTTGGACGCACATCTCGATGGATTTTATTTCGGATCTGCCTGTTTCTCAGAAGATGTCTGTCATCTGGGTGGTGTGTGACCGTTTCTCTAAGATGGTCCATCTGGTTCCCTTGCCTAAGTTGCCTTCTTCTTCCGAGTTGGTTCCTCTGTTTTTTCAAAATGTTGTTCGTTTGCATGGTATTCCTGAGAATATCGTTTCTGACAGAGGGACCCAATTCGTGTCTAGATTTTGGCGGGCATTCTGTGCTAGGATGGGCATAGATTTGTCTTTTTCGTCTGCTTTCCATCCTCAGACTAATGGCCAGACCGAGCGGACTAATCAGACCTTGGAGACATATTTGAGGTGTTTTGTGTCTGCGGATCAGGATGATTGGGTTGCTTTTTTGCCTTTGGCGGAGTTCGCCCTCAATAATCGGGCCAGCTCTGCCACCTTGGTGTCCCCGTTTTTCTGTAATTTGGGGTTTCATCCTCGATTTTCCTCCGGTCAAGTGGAATCTTCGGATTGTCCTGGAGTGGATGCTGTGGTGGAGAGGTTGCATCAGATTTGGGGGCAGGTGGTGGACAATTTGAAGTTGTCCCAGGAGAAGACTCAGCTTTTTGCCAACCGCCGTCGTCGTGTTGGTCCTCGGCTTTGTGTTGGGGACTTGGTGTGGTTGTCTTCTCGTTTTGTCCCTATGAGGGTTTCTTCTCCTAAGTTTAAGCCTCGGTTCATCGGCCCGTACAAGATATTGGAGATTCTTAACCCTGTGTCCTTCCGTTTGGACCTCCCTGCATCCTTTTCGATTCATAATGTTTTTCATCGGTCATTGTTGCGCAGGTATGAGGTACCGGTTGTGCCTTCCGTTGAGCCTCCTGCTCCGGTGTTGGTTGAGGGTGAGTTGGAGTACGTTGTGGAAAAGATCTTAGACTCTCGTGTTTCCAGACGGAGACTCCAGTATCTGGTCAAATGGAAGGGATACGGTCAGGAGGATAATTCTTGGGTCACTGCCTCTGATGTTCATGCCTCCGATCTTGTCCGTGCCTTTCATAGGGCTCATCCTGATCGCCCTGGTGGTTCTGGTGAGGGTTCAGTGCCCCCTCCTTGAGGGGGGGGTACTGTTGTGAAATTGGATTCTGGGCTCCCCCGGTGGCCACTTGTGGAATTGAACTTGTGTGCATCATCCCCTCTGTTCACCTGCTCCTATCAGGATGTGGGAGTCGCTATATAACCTTGCTCCTCTGTCAGTTTCTTGCCGGTCAACAATGTAATCAGAAGCCTTCTGTGCTTGTTCCTGCTACTAGACAACTCCCAGCTAAGTTGGACTTTTGTCCTTGTGTGTTTTTGCATTTTGTTCCTGTTCACAGCTGCTGTTTCGTTACTGTGTCTGGAAAGCTCTTGTGATCGGAAATTGCCACTCTGGTGTTATGAGTTAATGCTAGAGTCTTAAAGGAATTTCTGGATGGTGTTTTGATAGGGTTTTCTGCTGACCATGAAAGTGTCCTTTCTGTCTTCCTGCTATCTAGAAAGCGGACCTCGATTTTGCTAAACCTATTTTCATACTACGTTTGTCATTTCTTCTAAAATCACCGCCAATATATGTGGGGGCCTCTGTCTGCCTTTTGGGAAAATTTCTCTAGAGGTGAGCCAGGACTGTCTTTTCCTCTGCTAGGATTAGGTAGTTCTCCGGCTGGCGCTGGGCATCTAGGGTTAAAAAACGTAGGCATGCTACCCGGCCACTTCTAGTTGTGCGGCAGGTTTAGTTCATGGTCAGTATAGTTTCCATCTTCCAAGAGCTAGTTCTCATATATGCTGGGCTATGTTCTTTCGCCATTGAGAATCATGACAGTAGTGGGCATTTGAGGAATGGCGACATTGGCTTGAGGGAGCCAAGCACCGTATTGTGGTCTTGACCGATCATAAAAATCTGATTTACCTCGAATCTGCCAAACGGCTGAATCCTAGACAGGCTCGATGGTCCCTGTTTTTCTCCCGTTTTGATTTTGTGGTCTCGTATCTTCCGGGTTCTAAGAATGTTAAGGCTGATGCCCTCTCTAGGAGTTTTTTGCCTGATTCTCCTGAGGTATTTGAGCCAGTCGGCATTCTGAAGGAAGGGGTGGTCCTTTCTGCCATTTCCCCTGATTTGCGACGGGTTCTGCAGGAATTTCAGGCTGACAAACCTGACCGCTGTCCAGTGGGGAAACTGTTTGTTCCTGATAGATGGACTAGTAGAGTGATTTCTGAGGTTCATTGTTTTGTGTTGGCTGGCCATCCTGGTATTTTTGGTCCCAGAGATTTGGTTGGTAGGTAGGTCCTTTTGGTGGCCTTCTTTGTCGCGTGATGTGCGTTCTTTTGTGCAGTCATGTAGGACTTGTGCGCGGGCCAAGCCTTGTTGTTCCCGTGCTAGTGGGTTGCTTTTGCCTTTGCCGGTCCCTGAGAGGCCCTGGACGCATATTTCTATGGATTTTATTTCAGATCTTCCGGTTTCCCAGAGGATGTCGGTTATCTGTGTGGTTTGTGACCGGTTTTCTAAGATGGTTCATTTGGTGCCTTTGCCTAAATTGCCTTCCTCTTCTGATTTGGTTCCGTTGTTTTTTCAGCATGTGGTTCGTTTGCATGGTATTCCAGAGAATATTGTGTCCGACAGAGGTTCCCAGTTTGTTTCTAGGTTTTGGCGGGCCTTTTGTGCTAGGCTGGGCATTGATTTGTCTTTTTCTTCTGCATTTCATCCTCAGACAAATGGCCAGACCGAGCAAACTAATCAGACTTTGGAGACTTATTTGAGATGCTTTGTGTCTGCCGATCAGGATGATTGGGTGGCCTTTTTGCCATTGGCCGAGTTTGCCCTTAATAATCGGGCTAGTTCGGCTACCTTGGTTTCGCCCTTCTTTTGTAATTTTGGTTTTCATCCTCGTTTTTCTTCGGGGCAAGTTGAACCTTCTGATTGTCCTGGTGTGGATTCTGTGGTTGACAGGTTGCAGCAGATTTGGGCTCATGTGGTGGACAATTTGGTGTTGTCTCAGGAGGAGGCTCAGCGTTTTGCTAACCATCGTCGGTGTGTTGGTTCCCGGCTTCGGGTTGGGGATTTGGTCTGGTTGTCTTCCCGTCATGTTCCTATGAAGGATTCTTCCCCTAAGTTTAAGCCTCGGTTTATTGGTCCTTATCGGATTTCGGAGATTATCAATCCGGTGTCTTTTCGTTTGGCCCTTCCGGCCTCTTTTGCCATCCATAATGTTTTCCATAGATCTTTATTGCGGAAATATGTGGTGCCCGTTGTTCCCTCTGTTGATCCTCCTGCTCCTGTGTTGGATGATGGGGAGTTGGAGTATGTGGTTGAGAAGATTTTGGATTCTCGCTTTTCGAGGCGGAGGCTTCAGTACCTTGTCAAATGGAAGGGTTATGGCCAGGAGGATAATTCTTGGGGTTTTGCCTCTGATGTCCATGCTGCTGATTTGGTCCGTGCCTTTCATCTGGCTCGTCCTGATCGGCCTGGGGGCTCTGGTGAGGGTTCAGTGACCCCTCTTCAAGGAGGGGTACTGTTGTGAATTCTGCTCTTGGGCTCCCTCCGGTGGTTGTTGGTGGTAGTGCAGTTGTCTTGGGGTTGTAATCCAGGGCAGGTGTTTCTGCTGATTTCAGCTCTATTAGGTACATCCCACGGCTACTTCTAGTTGCGGTTTTAGTTTAGGGTTTGCGGTCAGTACAGGTACCACCTACTCCTGAGAAAGTCTCTCTTGTGGCTCCTAGATCACCGGATCATAACAGTAGATACTCCTCCCATTCAAGAAAGATATCGTCAGATCCCGCTGAACCTCTACCAAGAGGTTAAGGGGATGATAGCGCAAATGCTAGACAATGGGGTGATCTGCCAGAGTCAGAGCCCTTGGGCCACGCCAGTTGTGTTGGTATGGAAGAAAGATGGGTCCATACGGTTTTGTGTTGATTACCGCAAGCTGAATGCACATACTGTACGTGACTCTTATCTGTTACCAAGAATCGAGGAATCCTTGTCTGCACTAGGGAAGGCAAAGTACTTCTCTGAGCTTGACTTAGCCAGTGGCTACTGGCAGGTGCCCATGGCGGCTCGAGATCAGCAGAAGACAGCATTCATCTTGCCAATGCATCTGTTCAAGTTTAACCGAATGCCCTTTGGACTGAGTAATGCCCCAGGAACGTTTCAGCAGTTGATGGAGTATTGCTTGGGTGATTGCAACTTTGAATCCGTGTTGATCTATTTGGATGATGTAATCACATTCGGAAATTCAGTGTTGCACTGACTGAGAGACAATGGACTTAAGATCAAGGCAAAAAAAGTCAATTGTTCCAGACGCAGATTGAGTGGGGCATGTAGTGCCCACTGAAGGTGTGTGTCCAGCACCGAGTAAATTTGAGGCCATTCCATGGTGGCCCAGACCCAAAACCTGGAGAGAAGTACAGGCATTTCTCAGTCTGGCTGGGTACTATAGACGATATGTAAAAGACTTTGCTAAAGTGGCTGAGCCACTGAATGAGCTGTTGAGAGGGACGGCACGAGGGCCCAAGAACCAACCCATCTAATGGACAGATCGACAACAACAGGCATTCAATCGGATCTGGGATGCCCTTGTGCATGCACCTTTGCTGGCGTATGCACGTATTGACCGATCTTTCATTCTGCACACTGACGGGAGCCTCTATGGCATGGGAGCTGTGTTAGCCCAAGAGCAGGAGGGGTGTGAAAGGGTTATTTCATATGCCAGTCGGTCTCTATGAGACGCTGAGCGAAACCCAAATAATTATAGCTCGTTTAAGTTGGAGATGTTGGCCTTGGTGTGGGCTATGACCAAGAAATGTACAGAGTACCTGGCTGGCTTGGAGATTTTCATGATGACTGATGATAACCCATTGGCACACCTGGAGAATGCCAGGCTGGGAGCCCTAGAGCAGAGGTGGGTAGCACGGATGTCCAAGTTTGTTTACCGGTTTCGGTTTCGTTATGGTAAAGAAAAGTCCAATGACAACGCGCTGTCACGAGTGACTTGTGGTACTCCCAGTCATGTTGTGGATGAAGACCTTGAGGATACCGAGATTCCTGACCTGAGACGATTACCTGTGTTCGTGGATGTGGCACGGTCAAGTGGGGTGGCGACATGGGTCTCCACTTTGCTGGGAAAGACTCATCATGAGTGGGCCGAGGCCAAGTCCCCAGAACAGAGAGCTCCTGTTCAGACAATTGTGATGTCTGCCCCGCTGGACCTATTAATGGTAGATTACCTGTCCATTGGGTACTTCAGCAGCAGTCATAATTCATGCCTGGTCATGACCGATCATTTCACAAAATTTGCTGTGGCTTTTCCCACAAAGGTTAAATTGCTAAGTCCGCAGCAGAGCAGAGAGGATCTGTAAACATTGCATTTCGGTGTATGGGTGCCCCCAAAGAGTGCATTCAGGGTCAGCTTATGACTGAGTTGCTGCAGGTCTGTGAGATTCAGCAATCACGGATGATGCCCTATCATCCGCAGGGAAATGGGGCTTGTGAGCGATTCAACCTAACGCTGCTCCAGATGCTGAAAATGCTGGAACAGAGGCAAAAGGGGCGATGGCCTGAGTTTCTCCCCAAGCTTATGTGGGCTTATAACAACAGAGTCCATAGCACTATAGGGTTCACGCCTTACGCGATAATGTTCGGCCCGCCTGGACGAGAAATCGGGGAGCTACGTCTGACGGTACCGGATGAGCTGCAGTATCGTACAGCCAGTGAGTGGGTCCAGAATCACCAACAAAAACTGCGAGAGATCCATCAGATAGTGAAAGAACGTGTACGGGATCATCCACACCGAGATCGAGAACCTGTGCACGGGGATGAATTCTGAGTGGTTGACAGGGTGCTAGTGCAGGTTACAAGTCTAGAAGGGAAGTTGAGTGACAGGTGGGAGGATACGCCTTACACAGTAGTGGAAAAGGTGTTCCCATGAGGAAGTGTGTACATGGTGGTCCCTGAGGGGTGTATTGGACCTCGTCGCACAATGCATTGGAATTGGCTAAAGCAGTGAATATCCAACGCACCAGCTGATCCCCCAATGGTGGTGCAACCAAGCAATGTTGAGTGTTACTGTTGCAATGACTGTGAGGGTGACCTCCCAGAAATGTTGAGTCCGACAGTGCAAACTCCAGATGCACCAGACATGCCCACTGATGTTACTGTTCCACCAGATACGACAAATGTTTTGTTGATCCCGACAGGTACTGGTTTACGGAGATCAGCACAGCTGGAATTCCTCCAATACAATATAATTGTAACACCCCAGGTTACTGGTTGTTACAGTGGCATTGCTTTCCTCACGGGGAGAGTGATGTCATGCTTGGAAGCGAGGAAGGATCCCATTAACAGGTATTCAGCACATACAACACCATTCTGACTCCAGGCCAGAAGGGGGAGCTCTACACCCGTTTTCAGGGGAGCTGCTCTCTCTGGTCCGGAGGAGGAGTCAGTTGCTAGGCAGTTGGGAAGAGTTAGTCAGTTGGTGAGAGGAGGGTGAGGAGTGAGGAAGGAAAGCTGGGGCCATGCAGATGAGTGATTCTGCAGCTCCTGGGAAGGAAAAAGAGAGCAGAGCAACTTGTAAATAGACTGAAAGGAGGAAGGAGCAAAGGCGAAGTGAAGAGCTGGAGAGAGAAGTTGCGACTGAACTTCCTCCACTCTGAGCGCATATATCGATAGCAGGAAGACCGAGGTTGTGGGGGTAACTTCATACCCCACGGCAGAAACTGGTGGACAGCTAGATTTCAAGTTACATGTCCACCATTAGCACCCAAGGACACAGTAACAGATAGAGCCTGAGTCATGATAGAGATCCTCGAGTTACCTGTCGTATGGCTTAGTGTCCTACCTAAAGGGGGACAGAAAGAATGTGAGGACCTTGTGTGAGGCCTAAGGCAGCAAAGGACTACAACAACACAGCGCTAGAAGAAAGGCTTCCAACTGCACCTGGTTAGGGGGATTCCTGAGACGCTTCCAAGCTGGCCGGACCACCATCAGCACCTGTGATCCAGTACCCTGGACTGTGGCTGCCTGAATCATACAGTAAAAAGGTAAAGAGACTGCAACTCTGTGTCCTCTGTTTCTTTCTACACCACCTACCACCTGTCCCTACTACATCGGGAGCCCTGGGGACCCAGCTTCACCTGTGGAAGCCATACCATCCCTGCTGCCATAACATCATCCCAGTGGACTCCTTTAAGCAGCGTCGGTTACCCCTGACCAAATACTACAGGTGGCGTCACAAACTTTCATTATTTCCACAACCCTTTTAAAGACTTTTCCCTTAACTTGGGCACCCAGGGCCACGGACCAGGTTGCCGCCGCTGTGACACATCCATTTAAGTACCGGACCCGTTATCGAGTACCCCACGGCCCTGGTGAGTGTTTCATAATCCTGATGAGTATGTGTTGCGTGTGAGTTGTGAGCAGCCATTTGTCAGGGTGCCAAATTGTAAGTGGAGTCGAGTGTAGTATGATCATGTTTTTCTATCATAAACAGTGATGATGCAGTAATTTAATCCTGATGTTTTCTGTTCTAAACAATGTTGATGCAGTAACTTTGTTCAGCCACCAGAGGTCACCCTTGAGTAATAGACAAGATAATTACAATGTTGCTGCAGTAATTTTGTTCAACCACCGAAGGTCGCCCTTGAGTTACGGACAAGAAGATTCTGGAAACAGGAGAGTTACCTCAGAGAGTTTTCTGGGCATTTGAGGAGAAGCAGCGCGGTGAGGGAGAGAGGGGAATCCAGAGCTTTAGGCATTCCTGTTTTAGGACCGTGTGATTTCAAGAAAGAAGCTCTTGTAAGTAAACAGAGAAGCGTGATCGGTCACCAACTGTGTAGTTAGCTATGGATAGCTAGATAGGATTCCTGTGCTTCAAAATTCTGGCTGTGGGATATTTCTGGAATTATTTGTGAACTTTATCTGGATCTGCATCAGAAGATTTGGTGGCTCAAAAAGCTATTTATCCGCTGCTGGACGTCTGTACAACAAATTCAGTTATTGACTGTTGAAGCATATTTTGTGAAGGAGTACACTCTGAGCACTCAACAATAAGACAGTGCACTGCGTATACATTGAGTTTATACTGTGATCTATATACACTCACCGGCCACTTTATTAGGTACACCATGCTAGTAATGGGTTGGACCCCCTTTTGCCTTCAGAACTGCCTCAATTCTTCGTGGCATAGATTCAACAAGGTGCTGGAAGCATTCCTCAGAGATTTTGGTCCATATTGACATGATGGCATCACACAGTTGCCGCAGATTTGTCGGCTGCACATCCCAAAGATGCTCCATACAAGGCAGGATGGATCCATGCTTTCATGTTGTTTACGCCAAATTCTGACCCTACCATCCGAATGTCGCAGCAGAAATCGAGACTCATCAGACCAAGCAACGTTTTTCCAATCTTCTACTGTCCAATTTCGATGAGCTTGTACAAATTGTAGCCTCAGTTTCCTGTTCTTAGCTGAAAGGAGTGGTACCCGGTGTGGTCTTCTGCTGCTGTAGCCCATCTGCCTCAAAGTTCGACGCACTGTGCGTTCAGATATGCTCTTAGGCCTACCTTGGTTGTAACAGGTGGCGATTTGAGTCACTGTTGCCTTTCTATCAGCTTGAACCAGTCTGCCCATTCTCCTCTGACCTCTAGCATCAACAAGGCATTTCCGCCCACAGAACTGCCGCTCACTGGATTTTTTTTCTTTTTCGGACCATTCTCTGTAAACCCTAGAGATGGTTGTGCGTGAAAATCCCAGTAGATCAGCAGTTTCTGAAATACTCAGACCAGCCCTTCTGGCACCAACAACCATGCCACGTTCAAAGGCACTCAAATCACCTTTCTTCCCCATACTGATGCTCGGTTTGAACTGCAGGAGATTGTCTTGACCATGTCTACATGCCTAAATGCACTGAGTTGCCGCCATGTGATTGGCTGATTAGAAATTAAGTGTTAACAAGAAGTTGGACAGGTGTACCTAATAAAGTGGCCAGTGAGTGTAGATATATATGTTGGGAAAAACCAGGTACCCGTGATTTATTGTAAATGAGGCGGGTATAAGATTGTATTCCTGAGAGGACCACGTGTCACAGGCACAGTATAACCCCGTGTAGGACCGTTACAGATAAGGGAGGAGTGGTATAGTCTTGGGGTAGTCTGATTCCTGTCTGTGAAGCTGGCACTTGGGGTCTCTCAGGCTGCATAACTTGTATTGTGTGAGTTGTGGCTGTTGTGGCCCATATTGTGTTGAGAGAGCATTGAAAATGGGTCATGGTTGGTTCTTCCATCATGACAATGACCCGAAACAAACAGCCAGGGCAACTAGCAGTGATTCCATAAGAAGCATTTCAAGGTCCTGGAGTGGCCTAGGCATTCTCTAAGGGTACCGTCACACATTGAAATTTCCATCGCTACGACGTTACGATTCGTGACGTTCTAGCGATATCGTTACGATATCGCAGTGTCTGACACGCTACTGCGATCAGACACCCTGCTGAGAATCGTACGTCGTAGCAGATCGTTTGGAACTTTCTTTCGTCGCTTGATCACCCACTGACATCGCTGGATCGTTGTGTGTGACAGCGATCCAGCGATGTCTTCGCTTGTAACCAGGGTAAACATCGGGTAACTAAGCGAGGGCCGCGCTTAGTAACCCGATGTTTACCCTGGTTACAAGCGTAAACGTAAAAAAACAAACCGTACATACTCACCCGTCGGTGTCCTTCAGGTCCCTTGCCGTCTGCTTCCTGCTCTGACTAGTGCCGGCCGGAAAGTGAGAGCAGAGCGCAGCGGTGCTGCGATCTGCTCTCACTGTACGGCTGCACTCAGAGCAGGAAGCAGACGGCAAGGGACCTGAAGGACACCGACGGGTGAGTATGTACTGTTTGTTTTTTTACGTTTACGCTGGTAACCAGGGTAAACATCGGGTTACTAAGCGCAGCCCTGCGCTTAGTTACCCGATGTTTACCCTGGTTACCCGGGGACTTCGGCATCGCTCCAGCGCCGTGATTGCAACGTGTGACCGCAGTCTACGACGCTGGAGCGTGCGACGTCACGAATCGTGCCGTCGCAGCGATGAAAATTTCAATGTGTGACGGTACCCTAAACCTGAACCCAATATAAAATCTTTGGAGGGAGCTGAAACTCAGTGTAGTCCAGCTACAGCCCTGAAGCCTGAAAGATCTGGAGAAGATCTGTAGGGAGGAGTGGGCAAAATCCCTGCTGCAGTGTGTGCAAACTTGGTCAAGAACTACAGGAAACTTCTAGTGAGCTGTCCATTTCTGGACAAGAATGAGTTAAATCTGTACAATTTTTTCAATTACCAGTTTACATGACTTCTTTGGAATATAATGTACCTCAATCAATTAGCTTGTAGAGTGAAGCTTTAATCATTTTAATAATGTCCTTTTCATGACTATTTCTATCGACACATCATTATCTCATTATCATTTTAAATCAGTTCATTTACTGAATCCAAGTGTTTGCATCAAATTAGATTTGACACCAGAAACACTTAGCTAATAAAGGGGTTGTCTACTATGCAGATAGATATTTAAGTGAATAGGAGCTGATTTGTAATACCCTAAAATGGCCTATACACAGTATACAGAGCTGTGTTGTTTTAGCTCCATACACTGATTTTATCCGTATGCTACTGGAGCTGCAATCGGTTTTCAGACCCACATATTGAGGATAACCCATCAACTTCTTAGTAGTGGACAGCCTTTTAATGACAATAGATCATTTTTCCCAAATAATGCAGTGCCGAAAAAGTGGGCAGTATGCCTGTGGACCGGCCTTCAGTTTGTGGAAGCGTCATTCACCACTGCCTTAGTGTACGAGCGGGCATGGGCAGCACAGACAAAGATGCTGTGCATGTTTTGATCTGCCATGCCACCCTCAATCCTCCATCTTTACACTCACAGACTCCGTGGCTGAGGTGCACTTCTACTAACATCACAGGCATAAGGCACGCTGGGAGTGAGCGTGCTCGAGTGAAATCGGAGGGGGTGCATCAGAAGCAAGATGGTGGTGCCCAAGGCTTGAACACTGCCTGGGACGTGTGTGGACTCAGCGCATCCTGGCTTGCGCGGATTGGAGTGAGGAGTGTTTACTGGACTGGAGGAGGCGGAACTGAGAAGTGGGCAGTGGATCCCACTTTAAATGAGGGAAAAAAACACAGAGGACCTCACTCCATCATGGAGGATCAGAGACAACAGCAGCAGCCACTGCAGCAGCAGCCACCACTGCCATCATCAGCTCACCATCAGCATAGGCATTGTAAAGGGAGCAGCCGTTCAAGTGCCAGGAGAAGCGTCTGTCCCAGTCAAAGGAATGGAAGGTTGCAGGACTCCTCGGCATGCAGGAGGGATGTCATATGTATCCCTGAACTGCCTCCGACTCCGGGACCCTTAAAGTGACAGTGAGTGGTGAGTGATCTTCGTGAATGTCACCATTTTTAAAGGGAACCTGTCACCCCCAAAATCGAAGATGAGCTAAGCCCACCAGCATCAGGGGCTTATCTACAGCATTATGTAATGCTGTAGATAAGCCCCCAATGTAACCTGAAAGATGAGAAAAAGAGGTTAGATTATACTCACCCTGGGGCATTCCCGCTGCGGTCCGGTCCAATGGGTGTCAAAAAGAAGGTCTTTCCCGGATTCCCTAGTGATGCAAGAAAGTCTTCCTGGAGGAAAACATTTAATAAGGGACGTCCTCCGACGGAAAGAAGGAAGTGGGAGTATAAGGGCAGAAAGGAGACCAGTTATATGTTCAGTGGACCCTCTTCATCTTCCAAAAATCTGGGGAAACTCAACCGGTGGATAATAAATCGTTCCTTCAAGATGGAATTGGTGAACACAGCTATAAAGCTGTTATATCACAACTGTTTTGTGGCAGTCATCAATTTAAAGGATGCACATTACCAATCCATCTGAACTATCAAAGATATTTTTGAGTATCTCTGTATGTTCAGGGACAGGTTAAATATTATCAATACAGAGCTGTTCCATTCGGGCTGTCAGTGGCTCTGAGCATTTTCACCAAAGTAATATCAGAGGTGATGATCTACATTCGTACTCGGAATACCATTATTGTCCCTTACCTGGATGACTTCCTTACAGAGGAAATATCAGAAGACCACAGCTAAAAGATGTGAGAATCATCCTATAGGATCTTGGCTCGATAGTGAACACTCTCAAGTCAAGACTAAACCCAAAGTGGATACAGTCCTTTCTAGGCCTGGTTCTGAATGCCACACACAAAATCTGTCTTTTACTCGAGGACAAAATAAACAAAATGGTGAACCTGGCCTTGACAGCAATAGATTATCCAGGAATGACCCTAAGTAAAGCAGTGTCCTTGTTAGGGTCCCTGACATCCTGCATTCCAGCAGTAAGATGAGCCCAATTCCACATGAGACAGCTTCAGTGGGAAATTCTATCTGCACAGAGATTGCTAAGAGGACATTTAAACAGGAAGGTGGAACTTTCTTTAACAGTCAAAAATTCCTTTTCTTGGTGGGCATGTAGACTTGCAAAGATCGAGATGTCATCACGGACAGGAGGCAGATCAAGGGTTAACAAATTTATTAATAGTTGAAACTTCACGTAGGGAGGAAGTCGATATGGGAGGCAAAGATTATAATGATATAGGTGTTGGAGGGGAGGACGGGGTAAGATATGAGGTGTATGTTCAGGAAGGGGAAAGAAGAGTACAACTTATCAGTCTGTCGGCTTATTGATTGCAGCGTCTCGGTTTCCGACGGTGACACCAACAACAGCGGCAGGTGATGTCTCGGGGTTGTCCTGGTCAGTTGGAGATCCGGTCCCTTGATGCAGATGAAGAGTCTTTGTTACACTAAGAGGGTTCCCATACCCGCGGTTTCCTTGTACTGGTCTCAGTTTGTTATACGGTATCACTGGTGCGTGGCTCTGCTCCGCAACCAAGGCGGGAAAGGGATCAGCATATACTGGCTCAGTCACTGGTACAAGGCTAGGCCACATGCATGCAGCAGTCACAGGTCCCACGTGTGAATAACCTCCCGGCACGGGGAATGTAGGGAGAGTCACTGCCTGATGTCCGCGAGCAGTGGACACAATTACAGGGTGCTAGGTGGCTTGTGCTTACAGGATGCTCCGCTACAAAGGCCTGTACCTCACCCTGCTGCGCGCTCTGTCTTCCCACCAGAATTCCTGATTTTCTCCCTCGCACAGTCCTTTTTATCCCTGACCCACCCCCTGCTGACAAGTGCAAAGGTCGGTCCGAGCCAGAAAGCTAGTCTCCGAGCAACAATGGTAACAGCCCAGACAGTTCCGGAACCAGCGCAAGAAAGGTACCCCCGGACCGGTTCATCTACTTACAGGCAGAGAGAGTAAACTTGAAATCAGGGGTCCAATGGGTAAGGCCAGTAGATGACATAATCACAACAGATGCAAGCAACTCAGCTTGAGGGCACACCTGAGAAATCACACAGTTCATGGGACCTGGCAATCTCTAGAGAGAAGCTAGACATCGAACCTGAAAGCGTTGTGGGCCGTGGAAAGGGCTCTAAGAGGCTTTCTTCCCTTCCTTTGGGGTCGCCATGTCCGGATCGTGTTGGACAACTGAGCGACCATGGCTAATATTAAACTCCAAGGGGGAACAAGGTTTCATGTCCTAATGATGACAGCAATGAAACTCCTCCAGCTAGCAGAACAACACCCATTGTCCCTTACAGCACTTCATATAAGGGGAATAGAAAAACAAAGGCAGATTTCCTGAGCCTAGAAAAACTGAAAGAGAGGGATTAAACTTTGAATTCCCAGATCGTTCAGCAGATAGGTCTCACATGGGGGTGGCCAGATATACATCTATTTGCCAATAGACAGAACAGGAAGGTGAAGAACTTTTGTTCACTAAACCCAAGGGAAAACCAGTTCATGGTAGATGCCCTTCAGGTCCCCTGGAACTTCATGATTGCCTATGCATAACCTCCAATAGCGATGATTCCAATGGTTGTGTAAGAAGAGGCAGCGGACGGGGGTACGGTTAGGATAAAAGGGGGGCATAGTTAGGATAAAAGGGAGAGAGCACGCGAAAATGAAGGGAGACTTGGGAACACGCAGCACACAGCAGGGGAAGTTGGTGCTCTGTCCTCTGAGCACAGTGGCAGCGCAGGCACACTCTTCATTATGCCTGCTGCCACTTACAGAGACTGAGACCGGAAAACTGTATTCTGCCCGTCGGGTCCCACTACACCAGGTACTCAATGCTACGGGCCAGTAAAGAATGCGCACGTGCCGTCTAAGAAACCCCAAGTGACTTACAGAGAAATGTACTCTTTCTCACCCGCCTATTTCTGCCAAGCTTCGTTAAGCCCAGATAGTGTTGGAGACCGCTCTTCACCCTCAGCCCACATCCTGGACCCGTGCAAGATGTCAAGGACCCATCGGCATCGCCAGGAACCAGATCATCAACTCCTGTAGGACGCCACTGGATTCATCACAAGCTGACCGCGAGGGCACCACTGTTTGATCCTAAGACACTTCAGTTAGGAAGCCGTCAGACTGATAAGTTTACCTTTAATGAACAGTTGATATATTTTTCCCTCATTATCTCCCTCATCACACCTATTGTGCTACTATCACCTGTCATATCCCTGCCTTTACTTCCCCCCTCCCTGCGTGGAGTATACCCCTGTATCAGTAAAGTTGACTTTAACTCTTGTTCTGCCTCCTGTTCTTTACTGCATCCTGCAACCTGCTCAGAGTTGTGTGGAAGATCAGACGAAGGTCATTCTGATTGCTCCATTCTAGCTGAAAAGACCATGGTTTTCCCTCTTAAGCTCAATGTCGGTGTCAGATCCATGGATCCTTCCAGAGATCCTGGATCTTCACCCGGAGCCCAGTATGCCACTCTCAAGTGAAGGGCAATATTGAGTCAGAATGGGTTCTCACCAGGGTTAGTCTTCATACTGTTAAAAAGTAGAAAGCCAACAACTAGAATTTATGGCAGGACATGGAAAAAAATTCTGGAATTTTCAGGGCAGCCTAAAGGATAAGGCTCCAGTAGGATCCATTCTAGCGTTCTTGCAATCTGGACTAGAGCTAGGAATAGCAACTAATACCATCCAAGTGCAAGTCTCGGCCTTAGGCGCATTATATAACTGTATTCTTGCGGCAAATAAATGGGTGTAACGATTCATAAAATCCTGTGGTAGGTCCAGGCCAGCCATAATCCCAAGAATTCAACCGTGGGATCTAAATTTGGTACTAGAGGCACTAACTAAGGACCCATTTGAGCACCTATGCGAATTGTCAGCCAAGTTCCTTCCACTTAAAATCTATTACTGGCTCTAACATCGGCCCCCAGGGTGAGTGATACAGAGGCCCTGTCCATATGCCCTCCCTATACACAGATATATGAGGATAGGGTTATGCTAAGATCTGACCTGGCTTTCCTTCTTAGATGGCCCTTAAGTTCCAGGAACTTATTTTGCCCTCATTTTGTAACAATGCTAGAAATCCAGGGGAGGAAAGATTCCATAGGTTAGATGTCAAATGGACACTGTTAGAATATATATCCATAACCAGTCAGTGGAGAAAAGCCCAGTCTCTATTCGTAGCCTTTCAGGGGAGCAGAAAGGGGTATGGGGTATCCAATGGTACTGTAAGGAGGAAGACCGGGCCGCAGGTACCTGTACCGAGCAGGGTCCAGAACTGTTGAGGCTGCCTCCCTTGTTGCCTGGGGGAAGAAATGTGGAGCCGGACTGACCTCATGACCCGGGTAAGAGGGGCAGCTTAAATAGCAAAGCGCACGCAGCCACGGACAGTTTGGCATGAATTAGCAGCAGTGCACAGCCAGGTGAGCAGTGTGATCTGTCCACTGAGCACTGGCGCCGCAAAGGGCTTGTTTGGTTCCTGTCGCCTCCATCGGGACCGCTGCAGAGAGAAGTGCCGTGCGCTCAGTGACTGAGTACCGCGCACGTTCAGAGGAGAGAAGGCTGGACAGACTATTGTGGCCTATCTTGCCACTTGCTCCCAACTCATTTATGCTTGACTCTGAGAGTGCTGCGGCCTTGTTTGTTTCAGTCGCACGTGCTTATGGACTAGGGGCAAATCGGAAGGTACCAGAGACTGACCGCTGCCACCAGAAGATGGACCATCGCTTACAGGACCCTATCTAAGGACATTTCCCAACCATTGCAGTTTCTACAAACCTCCTGTGGGATCTTCTGCTGCAGAGGACCATACAGGACACAATAAGTTCTTTCATTGGACTGCTATTGTTTTACAGTTGCTACCCCTATTATCCCTCCTTTAACCATTAACCTCCCTGCGAGGAGTAAATACCTTTATTTTTATTAAATTGATGCACCTTGTTAACCCTTGCTCTGCCTCCTGTTTGTCACTGCATCTCGCAACCTGCTGACAGTACTATTGCCAGATGGATCAGGAGGCCATTAGTTTGTCTTACACTGTGAGTGGTGCTCCAGTTCTTGAAGACATTAAGGCTCACTCCACCAGAGCCATGGCATTTTCCTGGGCAGAAAAAGTGAAGATATCAATTGATCAAATTTGGCACCATCTACCTTCTTCAGACACTACAAACAATATCTGTCCTCCTCTGCTGACTTAATCTATGGTAGAAGGGTGCTGCAAGCGGTGGACCCTCCCTAAGATGTTTGAATTTTTTCAAAAATCTGTGCGGTGTGTTGTCATGGGTGAAGGGAAAACACCAATGTTACTTATTGGTAGCTGCTTTTTCCAAAACCCATGAAAGCATTCATGTATTTCCCCCCTTTTTGTCATCATATGGGTGTGCACTATAGTTTGGGTGGTGGTTATGTGTATAAATTAATCTGGAGGTCCTCTCATGCTCTGTAACCTAACTTATGCGGTGGAGAGCTACCACCCTTCTATTTCAGTAGGTTTCCGGTCCTTGCTGGGCGGATCCATCTTTCTGGTGCGCTGCCATGGGTTCTGGAAAAACCTTCTACCGTTATATATATATATATATATATACATATACATATATATATATATATATATATATATACACAGTAATGGTTGAAAGTGTTGGCACCCTTGAAATTGTTTCAGAAAATGAAGTGTTGAGAAAAGCTCATTGCGAGCTGATACGTTGCCTGAACATGTGGGTAAATTAAACCCTGCATGTTATTCACTGGAATAATGGAGTGCTGCCTCTTTTTTTGATACTATATATATATATATATATATATATATATACACTCACCGGCCACTTTATTAGGTACACCATGCTAGTAACGGGTTGGACCCCTTTTGCCTTCAGAACTGCCTCAATTCTTCGTGGCATAGATTCAACAAGGTGCTGGAAGCATTCCTCAGAGATTTTGGTCCATATTGACATGATGGCATCACACAGTTGCCGCAGATTTGTCGGCTGCACATCCCAAAGATGCTCCATACAAGGCAGGATGGATCCATGCTTTCATGTTGTTTACGCCAAATTCTGACCCTACCATCCGAATGTCGCAGCAGAAATCGAGACTCATCAGACCAAGCAACGTTTTTCCAATCTTCTACTGTCCAATTTCGATGAGCTTGTACAAATTGTAGCCTCAGTTTCCTGTTCTTAGCTGAAAGGAGTGGTACCCGGTGTGGTCTTCTGCTGCTGTAGCCCATCTGCCTCAAAGTTCGACGCACTGTGCGTTCAGAGATGCTCTTAGGCCTACCTTGGTTGTAACGGGTGGCGATTTGAGTCACTGTTGCCTTTCTATCAGCTCGAACCAGTCTGCCCATTCTCCTCTGACCTCTGGCATCAACAAGGCATTTCCGCCCACAGAACTGCCGCTCACTGGATTTTTTTTCTTTTTCGGACCATTCTCTGTAAACCCTAGAGATGGTTGTGCGTGAAAATCCCAGTAGATCAGCAGTTTCTGAAATACTCAGACCAGCCCTTCTGGCACCAACAACCATGCCACGTTCAAAGGCACTCAAATCACCTTTCTTCCCCATACTGATGCTCGGTTTGAACTGCAGGAGATTGTCTTGACCATGTCTACATGCCTAAATGCACTGAGTTGCCGCCATGTGATTGGCTGATTAGAAATTAAGTGTTAACAAGAAGTTGGACAGGTGTACCTAATAAAGTGGCCAGTGAGTGTATATATATATACAGTAATGGTTGAAAGTGTTGGCACCCTTGAAATTGTTTCAGAAAATGAAGTATTGCTCTCAGAAGACTATTGTGACACGTTGATACAGTGTAAAGTAGTCAGTGTGAAGCTGTTATGACAGTGTAAATTTGTTGTGCCCTCTTTTGTGATATACTGTACTGAATGAGCCATGTAGCCTCTCTATATACAGTATAAGCCCATACATACCTCCCTATATACAGTATGAACCCTTACATAGCTCCCTATACTGTATATAGTGTGAGCCCGCACGGAGCTTCTTATATATAGTGTGAGCCCCCAAAGAGCCTCTCTATATACAGTTTGAGCCCCACATAGCTCCTAATATACAGTATGAACCTCTACATAGCTCCCTATATAAAGTGTGAGCCCTCACATAGCTCCCTTTATAGTGTGAGACCCCACATAGCCTCTCTATGTACAGTATGAGCACCCACATAGCTCCTAATATACAGTATGAACCCCTAGATAGCTCCCTATATACAGTATAAGCACCTGCATAGCCTCCTATGAGCCCTCACATATCTCCCTAGATACAGTATAAGCCCATACTTTATTATTATTATTTATTATTATAGCGCCATTTATTCCATGGTGCTTTACATGTGAGGAGGGGTATACATAATAAAAACAGGTACAATAATCTTGAACATTACAAGTCACAACTGGTACAGGAGGAGAGAGGACCCTGCCTGCAAGGGCTCACAATCTGCAAGGGATGGGTGAGGATACAGTAGGTAAGGATAGAGCTGGTCGTGCAGTGGTTTGGTCGATCGGTGATTACTGCAAGTTGCAGGCTTGCCGGAAGAGGATTCTTAGCTCTCTACATAGAGTATGAACCCCTACATAGCTCCCTATATACAGTGTGGCCTCCACATAGCTCCCTATATAGAGGAGCCCTCACATAGCTCTCTAAATACAATATGAACCACCTCCTATAAACAGGCACACAGGCCATACACATATTTTTTTTAAAAAAATACTCACCTCACTCTCTTTTCCCCGATGTTCTCATATGATTCCCAAAGCTCCATTTCTTCTTGAAGCAGGTGCATAAATGCTGGTGCCAGCTGATGACATCATTACGCAGGCGCGTCACAGAAAAAGTGATTGGAGCACCTCTGGAGCTGCGCTGCCATTCTGTATTGCCAACAGCAGAGCTCCAAGAAAGCTGCATTAGTGGCTCACAAAACATAATACTGGGGTCAAAACTGGCAATAGGTTTGGGAGTTGATTGTTAGTCTATATTCAACTCAAAAAGTTCCACCTAGATCATCTTTATTAATATCAGCCCATAGCAGTACCCCATCTCCACCTCGCTGCTGTCTGAGTTAAAGTGGAGATCTGTGCCCATTACTGATTAAGCCATAGGCCCATCCATCTGGCTAATTAAGAATCACTTTCATCTTATCAGTCCATAAAATCTTCGATAAATCTGTCTTCAGATATTTTTTGGCCTAGTCTTGACGTTTGGTGGTCGAGTTTCAGCCATCTTTACCTCGCCATGTCTCTGAGCTCTGAACACCTTGTACTTCTGGGCCTTCCAGGGAGATGGCAGTTCTGGAAAATGACAGCACTGGAGGATAATGTGTTCCTGGGTGCTTCATGTTTGAGTTTTCTCAAATCTTTGGTAGATACTGTGCATCTTTTTTTCTCAACATGTTTTTTTGCAACAAAACTTTTGACAGTTCTGTGATCGCACACAACAAATATCTTAGAAATTTCAAGCGCTCCTGGTTGTAAATTAATTTAACCCCTTGCGATGGATTACTGCGTGGGACATGACCGTACGGCGGACAGGTGTGGGATATTGTTGCTTTTTTATTTTGCATTTTTTCCAGGACAACGAGGGTCTTCGGGTGGATTGAGCGTACAAAAAAGATTTTAAAACCTGTGTCTTTCTTTCTTTCATTATAATACTTTATTCATAACGTGTGTGTTTATTTTTAACCCTTTCCTACTATTGGATTAATAATGGATAGATGTTTCATTGACACCTCTCCATTTTTAACCAGGCTTAATGTCACCTTACAATAGCAAGGTGACATTAACCCCTTATTACCCCTTATCCCACCACTACAGGGGAGTGGGAAGAGAGTGGCTAAGTGCTGGAAAGGTGCATCTTACAGATGCGCCTTTTCTGGGGTGGCAGGGGGCAGATGTTTTTAGCTGGGGGGGGCCACGCCAGTTTTTTCCATGATTTAACCATTTATTTTAACACCTACAGCTCCCAAATTTTGCACACACAAACTACTAACATTATTAGTGAGGAATATGTAAAAATATAACGGATATGCAATGGTTTACTGTATGTAAACCATGTCTTATATCATGTCGGGTTCAGGAATCATTTAGCAAAAGCCGGCAATTGAATTACTGGCTTTTTTTCTAGCTAGCGCTGTATGAAATATGAATATATATATGTATATGTGTCTCACTGACATATATATGTATATATTTAGACTGCATATATGTTTTCATGAATATTTGAGCCCATGGATCCATTATGTTCTCTCTTCATACACGTTGATACGGTGTGTGATCCATCATACAGCATAAACCACTTCTGTCTTCCAAATTAAGCAGACTGTTCTCTGTAGTCTAACTTGTTTATTGGTAACAGGTATTGAAATGCGGTAAAACTATAAGAATATAAATGATACGTATAAGTATTGAGCCAAATAACATTACAACTGATACTTTACAACTAATAGAAAAGTATACAGGATGATGCAACTTCTATATATAACTGCAATCTCATAATGCAACACTCTAATAATTACTAAGAAAAACACAGGTAATAAATTTATCCACCACTGGGTGGTGCTAATAACACAGCAAAACCAAAACTATAGTATTACTAAAACTTTAATGCTTGAAACGAACCCCTGTCCTTATTAGAAAGGGCAGAACACTCCCCGCTTGGCATCAACCGATGCCACACACAGCTCTTTTGGCGAAAACAGTAAGACAAGTTCCGCAACTGGTCTGAGGAATTAAACGAACGAGGGCACGAACAAGCAAATTCCAAGTTGAGAACCTTGTGAAACGGTGGGATTTGAGGTGATTGTCTTTAGTCACCGTACGTAGAACGGATACCTGAGGGCGGATTTCCTCATCTGCCTCTGGATCTACCAGTTCAAAGATGTTTGACTCGTCCACGTATGGCGTAGAACGGTATAAGAATGTAGGGCCAGTAAACCAGGTTGTGTCCTTAAGGTGTCTTGCTTCAACGGATCTGGTTGTGTGGTCCGCCGGATTGTGGTGCGTGGACACATAGTGCCACTGTTCAGGGTCGGTGGATCTCCTGATCCTTAGCACCCGATTGCTGACATAGACATAAAAGCGACGAGTTTCATTGCCAATGTACCCCAACACTACCTTGCTGTCTGTGTAGAACTCAACTTCCTTGACCTCCAGGTCCATCTCTGTCGAGATAAGCTCAGCTAACTCTACTGCTAGCACAGCTGCACAGAGTTCCAGTCTGGGTACTGTGTGTTCATGAAGTGGGGCCAGTTTTGTCCGGCTCATAACAAGCCTTACGTGACATTGTTCGTTGATGTCAGTAGTTTTCAAATACGCCACTGCTGCAATTGCTTTGGTTGAGGCATCGCAGAATATACAAAGCCTGTGCATCTTGATTTCTGTTGATGGCACAGAAGCATATGGTCGTGCCACGTAGAGACTTGACAAGGCTTCTAAAGAGTTCTTCCATCTTACCCACAATTCTCTTTTCTCGCTGGGAAGCGGATCATCCCAATCGGATGTCTCTTGGGTGAAGTCTCTCAACATCATTTTACCTTGGATAGTTACAGGGGTTACAAATCCCAGAGGATCGTACAAGCTGTTTACAAAGGACAGGACGCCTCTACGCATGAAGTGTTTCTCTTCTTCACTGATCTGGAAGGTGAATGCATCTTTTTTCAAATCCCAGAGTAAACCCAGGCTCCGCTGCATGGGAAGGGAGTCCCTGCTTAATTCCAAGTCTTTTAAATCGGTTGAGTAATCTTGAGAGGCAAAGGCTGCCATTAGTTTTTGGCTGTTGAAAGCAATTTTGTGCAACCTCAAATTGGATGAAGCGAGCATTTCTTGTGCCCTTTTCAGGAGACTGACTGCCGTCTCATCTGTGGGTGTGGATTTCAGGCAGTCATCTACGTAGAATTCCACAAAAGATCTTACATCCGATCCATACTTTGCTTCACCCTCTCTGGCTGAATGTCTAAGGCCATAGATAGCGACAGCAGAGGAAGGGCTGTTCCCGAAGATGTGTACCTTCATACGATATTCCACGATGTCCTTGTAGGGGTCATTATCGTGGTACCAGAAGAACCTCAAGTAGTTTCTGTGTTCTTCTTTAACAAGGAAGCAGTGAAACATCTGTTGTATGTCGGCCATAAATGCTACTGCATCTTTGCGGAAACGAAGAAGTACTCCCAGAAGTCTGTTGTTGAGGTCTGGACAAGACAAGAAGACGTCGTTTAAAGAAACACCTTCGTATCTGGCACTTGAGTCAAATACCACTCTTATCTGACCTGGTTTCTTCGGATGATACATGCCGAAAATAGGTAAGTACCAACATTCCTCGGAATCTTGAAGTACAGGTGCAATTTCTGCGTGGCCACTCTGGAATATTCTCTCCATGAAGGTAAAGAAGTGTTCTTTTGTTTCTGGTGCCTTCTGAGGTTTGCGTGTAAGGGAGACAAATCGACTGTAGACAAGTTCTCTGTTGTTGGGTAAGCGTTGCCTCCGTGGTTTGAATGGTAAAGGTGAGACCCAACTCTTTGATTCATCTCTTACTATCTCTCGCTCCATGATGTCCAAGAACAGTCTGTCCTCTATGGACGTTGCTACCTGGTTGTCTTCTCTTGTCCTGTGGAAAACTGTGCACCCTATATGATCTTGCTCACTGTCGCATGCATGGTCTTCACAGGAAGGATCAGCTAACGGACAAGGTGGAGGGGTGTGGTGTGGCAATTCTTTAATCAGGAAACTGCTCCCGCATGGCTGGAAGAGAGACGGATGTCCATTCTCGAGGGTATTGGTGAGCATGCTGTTGACTGAAGTCGGCCTGTGTGCTCCAACCAAACAGACGTCTCCCACAATGACCCATCCTAGGTCAAGTCTCTGAGCATATGGGGCATTTTGTGGGCCGTTAATCTGTCCTCTAGCCTTGTGGACCCGTAGTATGTCTCTTCCGAGGAGTAAGACGATAGGGGCTCCTTGGTCAAGCTCCGGTATCAGGTGAGCTATACATCTCAAGTGGGTGTGATGAGCTGCTACCTCTGGTGTAGGTATCTCAGACCTGTTGTCGGGAATCTGGTTGCACTCCAGTATTGATGGCAAGGATAAGCAGGTTTGACCGTCCATAGACTCTATTTTGAATCCAGTCGCTTTCCTCCCCGCCGTCTCGACAGTACCTGCACATGTCTTCAAGGAGTACGGAGAGGCGGGACCAGCAATGTTGAAGGTGTCGAAGAGAAAGGACTTAGCTAGAGACCTGTTGCTCTGATCTTCCAAGATTGCATATACCTTGATTGCCTTATCCCGTTGGCTCGCTGGGAATACTCTGACAAGACAGATCTTCGAGCAGGATCTTCCTGCTACGAGTTCCTTGCAGATCTCTGTACACTGAGAAGTGACCACTGGGGTGTCCATGTCAGTGTCCATCTGTTTTTCGGCAGACTCTTCTACTCGCGACGATGCCCCTGAGGGTGGTCCAGGATGTAAGGCCGTGTTGTGCTCCACACTACTACATTCTGTGCATTTCACACTGGTTTCGCAGTTCTTGGCGAAGTGTGAGGTCGTCGCGCAGCATCTGAAGCATATCTTGTTTTTCTTTAGGAAACTCTTACGGTCTTCTAGAGACTTCTCCCTGAAGGCTCTACATTTTAGTAGAGGATGAGGTTTCTTGTGTAGGGGGCAGTGTTTGCTGAGATCTTGGGGTTTGTCCTCTTCTGGAGAGGAATTACTTGCCCTGTAAGGAAAACCTGTGGAGATAACATTAGTTTTGTGGACTGCCACTGGTGTTTTACTGGGTTTTACACCAGAGGCAGTGGTACATGACATAGTGAAATCGAAACTGGGGTCATTTCTAACTTTAGCTTGCTGAGCAACAAAGTCTACAAACACCCTGAAAGGAGGAAATGGTACCTTGTGAGCCTGTTTGTAACGGGACCCGTGACTGACCCACTTTTCTTGTAAGTTGTAAGGGAGCTTTTGGACAATCGGGTTGACACCTCTGGCAGTGTCCAGGAATGCCAACCCTGGTAGGTCACCTTCTGCCTGAGCAGCATGTACCTCCATTAACAAGTCGCTCAGTTCCATGAGCTTTTGATAACCCTTATTTGCTATCTTGGGGAAATCATCAATTCTTTTATACAAAGCATTTTCTATAGCTTCTATTGACCCATAACATTCTTCGAGTCTCTCCCACACCATGCGAAGTCCTGTGTGTGGGTACTTTATGTTAATGTTCCTGATTCTTTTGGCGTGTTCAGCTGACTCGCTCCCAAGCCACTTAACCAGTAGATCTAACTCTTCACTACTGGAAAGATGCAAGTCTCTGATGGCATTCTGGAAAGAGGCTCGCCATGCTCTGTAGCTTTCAGCTCGATCAGTGAACTTTATAAGTCCCTTGGTCACCAGCTCCCGGCGGGTAAAGAACCTTGCAAAGTTCATAGTGGCTGAGTCAGTGCCAACGTGAGCCGGTGTGCTGTTGTCATGCGGTGTGTGTGGTGCATCCTCATACCTGGTACGAGCTTCTGGCTTAGGAAAGTCTGTATAAAACCGTTCTGAAGCGAAGGGTGTCCCTGTCAGTCTGGGAGGAGGCCGTACCTTCTGTTCCGTAGGACGGTATTGGTGGTCGACGTCGTTTCGCAGTATACCTTCCTGCTTCCAGTGTGGTGTTTGGAGGAAAGATCTCTGGTAATCTGCATAGGCTGGTTGGTGTAACGGATCAGAGTTGTCTTCAATTTTAGGATGTTGGTGGACATATTCTGAGACGCGTTGGGCTGGGTCCTGACGATCAAGGTCTGGTCCACGTACATCGCTGCCTCCCTCGGATTCAGGAAACTCCACGGCTTCTAAGAACTCAGCTTTAGCTATTGCGGCTGCTGCTTCTTTTTCAGCAGAAAGCCTTTCTAAGGTCGCTTGCAGGCGAGCTCTTTCTGCTTCTTGCTCTGCTTGCAGACGGGCTCTTTCTGCTTCTTGGCGGGCTCTTTCTGCTTCTTGGCGGGCTCTTTCTGCTTCTTGCTCTGCTTGCAGGCAGGCTCTTTCTGCTTCTTGGCAGGCTCTTTCTGCTTCTCTATCTGCTTGCAGGCGAGCTCTTTCTGCTTCTTGCTCTGCTTGTCTTAACTTTAACTGCATCTCTTGTGCAGCGAAGGAGGATCTTACTTTCGCCGCCTCAGCTTCTGCTCGGGCGAGGGTGACAGACCTTTTCGAGGAAGACTTGCTAGAGCGGCTTGTTTGGGACCTCGTCCTGAGTGAAGATGCTCGACTTGCAGACATTTTATGTCCATTTGCAGGCTGTAGGACGTCCCAGAGCGGGTAGGGATGACTTCAGCGTGCACTGAGACGTGTGGTGCTTGGTGGGCTGGTATCTGCAGGCAGTGTGGTGTGGTACAAGCGGCTGCGTAAGTGGTATTTGCTATCGCTGGTGTCAAGCCTCCTTTTTACTGGCCTCCGCTGGTATTTAGCATCCGTTTTACTGTTCTGTCTTCATACACGTTGATACGGTGTGTGATCCAACATACAGCATAAACCACTTCTGCCTTCCAAATTAAGCAGACTGTTCTCTGTAGTCTAAATTGTTTATTGGTAACAGGTATTGAAATGCGGTAAAACTATAAGAATATAAATGATACGTATAAGTATTGAGCCAAATAACATTACAACTGATACTTTACAACTAATAGAAAAGTATACAGGATGATGCAACTTCTACATATAACTACATACAGCAAGTGACTGATAATAGATTTCCTAAGTACTAGCTGCTATGCAATAAATCACATTCAGTAGAACACTGTATTGCAAGAACAGAGATAACAATCTTACCGGATAAACTTAACCCGGGTGGCAAGTAAGTGAAGTATTTCCAACACAGCAGATTAACACAAGTGTACAGGAAAATACACAGAGAGAAAATGGGGGATTCCCCTATCCCATGATGCTTTGGTGCAATCCCATAATGCAACACTCTAATAATTACTAAGAAAAACACAGGTAATACATTTATCCACCACTGGGTGGTGCTAATAACACAGCAAAACCAAAACTATAGTATTACTAAAACTTTAATGCTTGAAACGAACCCCGGTCCTTATTAGAAAGGGCAGAACACATTATATGTCCATTTTTTCAAGCCGGCGAGAAAATCTTGCCGTACAGATGCCATATGGATACCATACGGAGGTTTACATGCGTAAAATACGCAGCCACACCTTGCCAACGGATGACATACGGATCACTGTTCAGGGAACATTTCTGCGTATTTTGTCTGTAAAAAACAGACCGTATTTTTTTACATTGTGTGTGACTTCAGCCTTAGAAGGAGGCACTCCAATACACCTTGGAATACATGAAGATAAGGGCTGTTGATTTTTGGTTTCTGCCCAAATACCTTCTCCAGTAACTAGCCCTAAACTAAATAGTTCAGCTAACAGCGGTATTGAATAGAATAGATGTAGGTCTTATAATGAAGGACTGTTGGTTTTTGGTTTCTGCACCAAGACATTTAATGCACTACTAGCCCTTCTCCATCAGCTTGCTCTATAGTAAGTAGTACAGCTAACAGTGGTATTGAATATAATAGATGTAGCCCCGAAAAGGACTAGGTTTTTCACCAGCAAGGCTTGTAACGCTCACTTTGCCTTCCCCAGCAGCTCAGCTATGTATCCCTACACTAAATTGTACAGCTAAGAGAAGTATTGATTAAAATAGATGTAGCCCTGAAAAGGACAATTTGTTTATCAAGGCCAATAATAACCACATTTCCTTATACAGCTGCTCTCCCTACACTATTTCCAGGTGCAGTGTGGTGAGCATCGAGTCACCGGACCATATAATGACCCAATGACTTGATGCGTCCTGGCCAATCATAGTAATGCCAGTAGACAGCATAGCTACAACATTACCATGATTGACAGGCAATCCACACATGTTTACTGCCTGAAAAACAGCCTGAAGCATGTGGGGCGGGAACTCGAGCATGTGCACGAGCACCAGGGATACTAGATCGAGTACCGATTGTGCCAGAGCACCCCGATGCTTAATTGGGTATTGAGCAGTGCCGTGCATGCTCGCTCATCACTACCCATGATGTCAGTCTACCCATGATATCAGTCTACCCATGATGTATTTTTATCTTTTAGAATTCTTATTTTCCCACTAGATGTTTATAGTATCATATTCCTAGTTTATACTGCACACCACCATGTATCAGCATAATGTATTATGTACTTTTACCTGTTCAGAGGAGGAGAACAACAAGCAGCGGCAGACACCGTTAGTAGGCCCAACCAAACAAGTAGGCCAAATGCAGTTTAATATGTGATATAGGCTGAAAATTGAAGCTCAGCTTTGTTCAATGGAGGAGAAAAGCAAGGAGCGGCAGACACCGTTAGTAGACCAAACCAAACAAGTAGGCCAAATGCAGTTTAATATTTGATATAGGCTGAAAATTGAAGCTCAGCTTTGTTCAGTGGAGGAGAAAAGCAAGGAGCTGTTATGGACTGGTAATTTAGGAGCGACATGTGACTAGCTCCTGGCAGGTGGTAACTATACAGACCGCAGTTCCTGATCTTACCACAACACTAGCAGTAGCCGTGGAATGTTCCGGTCACTCCCTGGACATCTCGTCACAGCCGGAGAACTAGCTACCCCTAAAGATAGAAACAGGAAAGCTATCTTGCCTCAGAGAAAATCCCCAAAGGATAGGACAGCCCCCACAAATATTGGCTGTGAGAGGAGAAGGAAATGACATACGTAGTATGAAACAAGATTTTAGCAAAGGAGGCCAATTCTAGCTAGATAGACAGTAAGGAAACAAACACTGTGCGGTCAGTAATAAAAACTAGAAAAAGTCGACCGCAGAGATATGCAAAAATCTCCACACCTGACTAAAGGTGTGGAGGGCAAAATCTGCAGCCCAGAGCTTCCAGCTTAGCTAAATAGATCCATACTGATAAGCTGGACAAATGAACAAGACATAAATGTGCTGAACAATAAGTCCACAACAAGTGGACTGCAAAAGGACAAGCAAGGACTTATCTTTGCTGAACGGGTCAGAGTGTCAGGGAAATCCAAGAGCCGTGCCTCCAGGCAAGAACAATTGACAACTGGCATTGATTGAGGGATAAAGCCAGACTAAAATAGCCGAGCAGAAAGAAGATCAGTGGAAGCAGCTGCTAATGCTAAATCCAAGAAGCAGCTATACCACTCAAAACCACAGGAGGGAGCCCAAGAGCAGAATTCACAAAAGTGCTACTTACAACCACCGGAGGGAGCCCAAGAGCGGAATTCACAACAGGAGCACCACACACCGTTAGTAGACCCAACCAAACAAGTAGGCCAAATGCAGTTTTATATTTGATATAGGTGGAAAATTGAAGCTCAGCTTTGTTCAGTGGAGAACAACAAGCAGCGGCAGACACTGTTAGTAGGCCCAACCAAACAAGTAGGCCAAATGCAGTTTAATATGTGATATAGGCTGAAAATTGAAGCTCAGCTTTGTTCAGTGGAGGAGAAAAGAAAGGAGCGGCAGACACCGTTAGTAGACCCAACCAAACAAGTAGGCCAAATGCAGTTTAATATTTGATATAGGCTGAAAATTGAAGCTCAGCTTTGTTCAGTGGAGGAGATTGGAAGGAGCGGCAGACACCATTAGTAGACCCAACCAAACAAGTAGGCCAAATGCAGTTTAATATTTGATATAGGCTGAAAATTGAAGCTCAGCTTTGTTCAGTGGAGGAGAAAAGCAAGGAGCGGCAGACACCGTTAGTAGACCAAACCAAACAAGTAGGCAAAATGCAGTTTAATATTTGATATAGGCTGAAAATTGAAGCTCAGCTTTGTTCAGTGGAGGAGAACAACAAGTAGCGGCAGACACCGATAGTAGGTCCAACCAAACAAGTAGGCCAAATGCAGTTTAATATTTGATATAGGCTGAAAATTGAAGCTCAGCTTTGTTCAGTGGAGGAGAAAAGCAAGCAGCGGCAAACACAGTTAGTAGGCCCAACCAAACAAGTAGGCCAAATGCAGTTTAAAATTGGTTACAGGGGTACACAGGCGGCATAGAATTGTTCAGCAGAGGACGATTGTAATGAGTGGCGCAGACAGACTTAGTAGGCCTAAAATAAAAAGTAGGCTCAATGCAGTTTAAAATTGGTTACAGAAATACACAGGTGGGATAGCGTTGTTCAGCAGAGGACACTTGTAAGGAGTGGCACAGACAAACACAGGTAGTAGGCCTAAAATAAAAAAGTAGGCTCAATGCAGTTTAAAATTGGTTACAGGGGTACACAGGTGGCATAGCGTTGTTCAGCGGAGGACAATTGTAAGGAGTGGCACAGATAGACACAGGTAGTAGGCCTAAAATAAAAAAGTAGGCTCAATGCAGTTTAAAATTGGTTACAGGGGTACACAGGCGGCATAGCGTTCTTCAGCGGAGGACAATTGTAAAGAGTGGCGCAGATAGACACAGGTAGTAGGCCTAAAATAAAAAAGTAGGCTCAATGCAGTTTAAAATTGGTTACAAGGGTACACAGGCGGCATAGCTTTGTTCGGCGGAGGACGATTGTAATGAGTGGCACAGACAGACTTAGTAGGCCTAAAATAAAAAAGTAGGCTCAATGCAGTTCAAAACGGGTTACAGGAGTGAACTGGCGGCATAGCGTTGTTCAGCGGAGGACAATTGTAAGGAGTGGCAGACACAGTTAGTAGGCCCAAAAAAGTAAGTAGGCTAAATGCAGTTCAAAATTGGTAACAGCAGTAAACTGGCGGAATAGCTTTGTTCAGTGGAGGACAACTGTAAGGAGTGGCTGACACAGTTAGTAGGCCAAAATAATAAAGTGAGGTAAATGTCTGCCAAAAATGTTTTCCAAAATAAAAAGGTGGCATAGCTACGTACAGGGGTGGGCTCCTCTGCTGAGTAGCAGACAGTGGTAGTTGGCGCAAAGTATAAAATGGTCTAAATGGAGGCCAGGGCCCCTGTATATTTTAACTATCATCTATCATTAAAACAAATTTGTATTGGCAGTGCCATTGAAGGATTTATCAGCACAGACTACACTGTGGTGGAGCAGGGAGAGGTAAGTATTGCAAGTGGTAGAGCACTGTTCGACCAGGGGGGGGAACACTCTCTCGTGGGCGGCGGTACTGGCACATGGCCCCTCATATTACGACGGTGTGTCTGACGTTGGGTGTGCACCACCACCGTCAGAGACACTTCATTGTACTATGAGGGACCCTGTGCCAGTGCCGTCGCCCAAGAGTGGGCACACCCACCTGTCCAGGCAAACGGCACTCACACTGGTGCTTGCGCTAGGTGGTGACCATGGCCCTGTGGGGGGATTCAGCCCATTTAGGGAGGTAAAAAAATGGCCTATGGTGGACATTTAGCAGCTGCAAATGGAGGAATTGGAACAGTCAGTAAGAGGAGGCCAAAGCAAGACATTTTTCAGGGAAGCTACGTGTTAGCAGGGGAAGGTGGGGCAAAATAATTTGAAATCCATGATTGGTTCATTTTAATGAAGGTTAGATCATCAACATTTTAGGTAGCCAGACAAGTCCTTTTTTCGGTCAGTATTGAACCAGCAGCACTAAAGACTCTTTCTGATAGCACACTAGCAGCTGGGCAAGTGAGCTCCTGTAATGCACATTCTGCCAATTCAGGCCAGGTGTCTATTTTAGATGCCCAGTAATCAAAGGGGAATGACGTGTGAGGGAGAATATCGGTAAGGGAGGAAAAATAATTCGTAACCATACTGGACAAATGTTGTCTCCTGTCACTTTGAATTGATGCAGCAGTACCTGTTGTGTCTGCTGTCATTGTGAAATCACTCCACAACCTGGTCATAAAACCCCTCTCTCCAACGCCACTTCTGATTTTTGCACCTCTAACACCTCTGCCATATTGCCCCCTGCAGCTCGTGTGAGAACCATCACCGCCGCTGTGTGCTGGGAATGCCTGAACCAAATGATCTACAAGAGTTGCTTGTTTGGTAGCCAATATTTGCTCAAGGTTCTCATGTGGCATGATATTTTGTCATTTCCCTTTGTAGCGTGGATCCAGGAGGCAGGCCAACCAGTTGTCGTCATCGGTCATCATTTTTATAATGCGGGGGTCCCTTTTTAGGATACGCAAGGCTTAATCAGCCATGTGGGCCAATGTTCCGGGTGTCAATTCGCTGCTTGTGCTGGGTTGAGGAGCACTTTCTTGCAAATCAACATCACTTGTCTCCCGCAAAAACCCTGTATCTGACCTTGCAACGCCACCAGTTTCTATTGCCCCCTGAGAAGCATCCTCCTCCCATAAATATTCATCCCCATCATGGTGCTCCTCCTCCTCTTCGTCCGCCACCTCGTCCAGGGAGTTCCCTGAGCAGACAATGGCTCACTGTCATCAAGGCTTCCCTCATCCTCGACTGCAGACGCCTGCTCCTTAATGTGCGTCAAACTTTGCATCAGCAGACGCATTAGTGGGATGCTCATGCTTATGATGGCGTCGTCTGCACTTACCAGCCGTGTGCATTCCTCAAAACACTAAAGGACTTGACAGAGGTCTTTTAGCTTCGACCACTGCACACCTGACAACTCCATGTCTGCCATCCAACTGCCTGCCCGTGTATGTGTATCCTCCTACAAATACATTACAGCACGCCTCTGTAGCATGTGCAGTGTGGAGTTCCACCTTGTTGCAATGTCGATTATTAGGTGGTGCTGGGGAAGCTTCAGCAATCGCTGATGGTTCTGCATACGGCTGGAGTGTACGGGCGACCGGCGAATATGCAAGCAAAGTCTTCGCACCTTCAGGAGCAGGGCTGGTAACCCCGGATAACTTTTCAGGAAGCACTGCACCACCAGGTTCAAGGTGTGAGCCAGGCAAGGTATGTGTTTCAGTTCTGAAAGGGCTATGGCAGCCATAAAATTCCTTCCATTATCACTGACTACCTTGCCTGCCTCAAGATGTACACTGCCCAGCCATGACTGAGTTTCTTGCTGCAAGTACTCTGCCAGTACTTCCGCGCTGTGTCTGTTGTTGCCCAAACACTTCATTTCCAACACAGCCTGCTGACGCTTACCACTAGGTGTTCCATAATGGGACACCTCGTGTGCAACACTGGCAGCTGCGGATGGAGTGGTAGGGCGACTGCGCTCTGTGGACGAGCTTTCGCTTCTGGAGGAGGAGGGGTGTCGAACGCCTACTGCCAACTGTTTCCTAGACTGTGGGCTTGGCAGAACTGTCCCACTATGGCTGTCCCCTGTGCACCCTGCATCCACCACATTAACCCAGTGCACCGTGATGGACACGTAATGTCCCTGGCCATGCCTACTGGTCCATGCATCTGTTGTGAGGTGCACCTTTCTACTGACTGATTGCCTGAGTGCATGGACAATGCGGTCTTTGACATGCTGGTGGAGGGCTGGGATGGCTTTTCTAGAAAAGAAATGTCGACTGGGTAGGTCATAGCATGGTACTGCGTAGGACATCAGGGCTTTGAAAGCTTCATTTCAACCAACCGGTAGGGCATCATCTCTAACGAGATTAGTCTAGCAATGGGGGCATTCAAACCCTGTGTACGCGGATGAGAGGATGAGTACTTCCTTTTCCTAAAAAGAGTCTCTTGTAAGGTGAGCTGGACTGGAGAGCTGCATATGGTGGAACTAGCGGGGGTGGTGGTGGACATGGCAGATTGAGAGAGGGTTGGTGATGGTATTCTTGATGTTGGCCTACATACAGTGTTTCCTACCAAGAACCTGGTGATTCCCTGACTGCCTTGGCCTTGCGACGATACCTCCACATTTGCTGCAGGTGGTGTCCTAAATGGTGGGCTTACAGTGAGGGAAGCAATGTAGCGTTGCTGACTACCTTCATTCTGAGCGGGTACACCAACGTTACGGGATGTTTGGTAGTTAGTCCAGGCTTGCAAGTGCATGCTGGTTAAATGTCTACGCATGCACGTTGTATTTAAATTTAGGGGATTCTTCCCTCTGCTAAAGGTCTGAGCATTTCTTACAGATAACTTTGCACTGATCATTCGGATCTTGGTTAAAAAATTGCCACACTGCAGTCTTCCTACTATTGAATACCTTTTCAGGCATTGCACGCTGTGCTACTTTCACCAGATAGCCATGCTGTCCTAAAACTGGTTTTGTTTTAGACACACGTTTTTGGCCAGATACGGGCCTGCCAGATGAAAGCTGTTGCGATATTGATGCCTGCTGCGGATCATCCTCCTCTGCTTCAGAGCTACTGCCAGCGGCACCCTGTTCCCCCAATGGCTGCCAATCTGGGTCAACAACGTTGCCATCTATCACCTCCTCTTCAATGTCCTGTGCACCTTCCTTTCTGTCACCGTGTAAGGTGCTATAGCGTTCGGGACAGGGTACCATAGTCTCATCAGGGTCAGGTTCTGGCTCAGTACACTGCGAGGGCAATGTAGTGATCTGAGTCAATGGAACAGCATAAAAATCTAGCTGTGGCTGTGCATCTGTGCACTCCATGTCCAATTCATCTTGTAATGGGCTGTTAACTATTTCCCTTTCTAACCCTGGCACTGTATGTGTATAGAGCTCCATGGAGTAAACTGTAGTGTCGCCTGCCGCATCCTTCACTTTTGCTTTGGGTGAAGGACACAAGGAAGAGACTTGGTCCTGACCGGGAGCATCCACTGACGACTCGCTGCTTTTATATTTCGAACTTTCTGAAGAGGAGGCGAAAGAGCTAGGGGCTGAGTCAGCAATTAAAGCCAAAACTTGTTCCTGCTGCTCTGGCTTTAAAAGCGGTTTTCCTACTCCCAGATAAGGAAGCCTTCGAGGCCTTGTGTAGCCAGATGATGATACTGTCTGAACAACTCGAGCCTTAGGTGCTAATTTGCTTTTCCCACTACCACCAGATGCTCCACCACCACCATCACCACCACCATCATTACCAGCTGGCAATAACCGCCCATGGCCTCTTCCACCAGATTTCCTCATTTGTGGGAAAATGTGACCAAACTAACAACCATTATATGGTACTGTAAAACAAGGTAGAAGGTGTATATAAACATGTTGGCAATTTAAATTTCCTTTTTTGTGTGGGAGACTGCTGCAAAAATCAGGCCCAATGTATTACACTACACAATGTAAGTGGCAGAAAGCGGCTGGCAGATATATGACAAACAGAACTGATGCAGATCCACTTAGTGGCAATTTAAATCTCCCTTTTTTGTGTGGGAGACTGCTGCAAAAATCAGGCCCACTGTATTACACTACACAATGTAAGTGGCAGAACGTGGCTGGCAGATATACGACAAACAGAGCTGACGCAGATCCAAATAGTAGCAATTTAAATCTCCCTTTTTTGTGTGGGAGACTGCTGCAAAAATCAGGCCCACTGTATTATACTACACAATGTAAGTGGCAGAAAGTGGCTGGCAGATATACGACAAACAGAACTGACGCAGATCCACTTAGTGGCAATTTAAATCTCCCTTTATTATGTGGGAGACTGCTGCAAAAACCAGGCCCACTGTATTACACTACACAATGTAAGTGGCAGAGCGTGGCTGGCAGATATACGACAAACAGAGCTGACGCAGATCCACTTAGTGGCAATTTAAATCTCCCTTTTTTTTGTGGGAGACTGCTGCAAAAATCAGGCCCACTGTATTACACTACACAATGTAAGTGGCAGAAAGTGGCTGGCAGATATACAACAAACAGAACTGACGCAGATCCACTTAGTGGCAATTTAAATCTCCCTTTTTTGTGTGGGAGACTGCTGCAGAAATCAGGCCCACTGTATTACACTACACAATGTAAGTGGCAGAAAGTGGCTGGCAGATATACGACAAACAGAACTGACGCAGATCCACTTAGTGGCAATTTAAATCTCCCTTTATTATGTGGGAGACTGCTGCAAAAACCAGGCCCACTGTATTACACTACACAATGTAAGTGGCAGAATGTGGCTGGCAGATATACGATAAACAGAGCTGACGCAGATCCACTTAGTGGCAATTTAAATCTCCCTTTTTTTTGTGGGAGACTGCTGCAAAAATCAGGCCCACTGTATTACACTACACAATGTAAGTGGCAGAAAGTGGCTGGCAGATATACAACAAACAGAACTGACGCAGATCCACTTAGTGGCAATTTAAATCTCCCTTTTTTGTGTGGGAGACTGCTGCAAAAATCAGGCCCACTGTATTACACTACAGAATGTAAGGGGCAGAAAGTGGCTGGCAGATATATGACAAACAGAACTGATGCAGATCCACTTACGGGCAATTTAAATCTCCGTTTATTATGTGGGAGACTGCTGCAAAAATCAGGCCCACTGTATTACACTACACAATGTAAGTGGCAGAAAGTGGCTGGCAGATATACGACAAACAGAGCTGACGCAGATCCACTTAGTGGCAATTTAAATCTCCTTTTTTTGTGTGGAAAACTGCTGCAAAAATCAGGCCCACTGTATTACACTACACAATGTAAGTGGCAGAAAGTGGCTGGCAGATATACGACAAACAGAACTGACGCAGATCCACTTAGTGGCAATTTAAATCTCCCTTTTTTTGTGTGGGAGACTGCTGCAAAAATCAGGCCCACTGTATTACACTACACAATGTAAGTGGCAGAATGTGGCAGGCAGATATACGACAAACAGAACTGATGCAGATCCACTTAGGGGCAATTTAAATCTCCCTTTTTTGTGTGGGAGACTGCTGCAAAAATCAAGCCCACTGTATTACACTACAGAATGTAAGTGGTAGAAAGTGGCTGGCAGATATATGACAAACGGAACTGACGCAGATCCACTTAGGGGCAATTTAAATCTCCCTTTATTATGTGGGAGACTGCTGCAAAAATCAGGTCCACTGTATTACACTATACAATGTAAGTGGCAGAATGTGGCTGGCAGATATACGACAAACAGAACTGATGCAGATCCACTTAGGGGCAATTTAAATCTCCCTTTATTATGTGGGAGACTGCTGCAAAAACCAGGCCCACTGTATTACACTACACAATGTAAGTGGCAGAACGTGGCAGGCAGATATACGACAAACAGAACTGATGCAGATCCACTTAGGGGCAATTTAAATCTCCCTTTATTATGTGGGAGACTGCTCCAAAAATCAGGCCCACTATATTACACTACACAATGTAAGTAGCAGAACGTGGCTGGCAGATATACGACAAACAGAACTGATGCAGATCCACTTAGTGGCAATTTAAATCTCCCTTTTTTGTGTGGGAGACTGCTGCAAAAATCAGGCCCACTGTATTACACTACACAATGTAAGTGGCAGAATGTGGCTGGCAGATATACGACAAACAGAACTGATGCAGATCCACTTAGGGGCAATTTAAATCTCCCTTTATAATGTGGGAGACTGCTGCAAAAACCAGGCCCACTGTATTACACTACACAATGTAAGTGGCAGAACGTGGCTGGCAGATATACGACAAAAAGAAGTGACGCAGATCCTCTTAGGGGCAATTTAAATCTCCCTTTATTATGTGGGAGACTGCTGCAAAAACCAGGCCCACTGTATTACACTACACAATGTACATGGTAGAACATGGCTGGCAGATACACGACAAACAGAGCTGATGCAGATCCACTTAGTGGCAATTTAAATCTCCCTTTTTTGTGTGGGAGACTGCTGCAAAAATCAGGCCCACTGTATTACACTACACAATGTAAGTGGCAGAAAATGACTGGCAGATATACGACAAAAAGAACTGACGCAGATCCACTTAGGGGCAATTTAAATCTCCCTTTATTATGTGGGAGACTGCTGCAAAAACCAGGCCCACTGTATTACACTACACAATGTCAGTGGCAGAACGTGGCTGGCAGATATACGACAAACAGAACTGACGCAGATCCACTTAGGGGCAATTTAAATCTCCCTTTATTATGTGGGAGACTGCTGCAAAAACCAGGCCCACTGTATTACACTACACAATGCAAGTGGCAGAACGTGGCTGGCAGATGTACGACAAACAGAACTGATGCAGATCCACTTAGGGGCAATTTAAATCTCCCTTTATTATGTGGGAGACTGCTGCAAAAACATATTACACTATATTACACTACTACCCAATGTAAGTAGCAGAACATGGATGGCAGATTGCAGACTTGCATGTGTAAATCTGTAGATTCCATGCATAGCTAGTTTTTGCATCACAGGCTGCCCAGATTTTTATGCCGTATTTGCCTGGCTTACTTGGCATGTATTGCCGGAAGGGGCATTTTCCACGGAAAGGGAGAAAATGTTCGTCTACTGTCACCTCTGGCCCTGGGTTGAACATCAGTGGAAGGAGCTGCACCCATTTCTCCCAAACATCCCTGATGGGAGCAAGTTTGTCAGATTTTGTTGTGGTGTCTCTGTTGTCAAATCTGAGGACTCTTGATATCATTTGAAACTTTTGAAGTGACATTGTTGCCCGGAAAATATTCCTGCCTGTCGATGCGTCCCAGAGACTATCAGTGGCCTCATTGCAGGATTTGTACACTCCAGCAAGGAGAAGAACACCAATGTAGGCATCCAGGAAATCATCATGAAGGTCATTCCACATGTTGCCGTGGACTTTTTTTCCTTCAAGGTTTTTGTCATAGCAATAATGACTTTTTTTATTGACAATGGCATAAACAGATCAAAACATGTCTTGATGTCACTTACTCTTGTCACAGCAAACCTTGTGATCCCAGGGGTCATTTTTATGACATTTGCAGCATCTGCCCTGCCATGTACATCTAGAGGTACTGAGCTCCAACTGATCTTGCCACTTTTGGATTTGAATCTTTCAGTGGGAGCAGCTTCAGCACCAGTGACCTCCTCATCAGACTGATCAGAACTGTCTGTGTCTTCCGGTTGATACTCCACAACATCTTCCTCCTCAGAAACCTGTTCATCTGTATCAGTTTGCTGCTGTGTGTCCTCTGATTCATTATCATCTAAGATATAATCCAGAATTTGGCTTACATCAAATCTTCTCTGTTGTGAATTCCGTCTGGGCTCCCTCTGGTGGCCTTTAGCGATACTGCGGGTCTGGAGCTGGGCTCAGCTGCCTCATTTCCTGCTATGCTGGTTCCTATTTAACTCCACCTGGACCTTTACTTGTTGCCTGCTGTCGTTGTATTCAGTACTGGTTCTGACCTCTCCTGGATTTTCCTGGTGACCTGTCTATTTCTGAGAAGCTAAGTCTTGCTAGTTCTTTTTGCTCATTGTTTCCTTGAATATGTTTCTCAGTATATGATGTGTTCAGTCCAGCTTGCTTATATGTGATTTTTCGCTTGCTTGTAGCTCTGGGGAGCAGAAGTGCGCCCCTCACATCGTGAGTCGGTGTGGGGGTTCTTGTACTTTCTGCATGGATAGTTTTTGATAGTTTTTGTACCGACCGCACAGATCCCTGCTATCTTCTGTCTATTTAGTGTTAGCGGGCCTCATTTGCTTAAACCTGTTTTTCATTCCTACGTTTGTATTTTCCCCTTAACTCACCGTTATTATTTGTGGGGGGCTGTCTAAACTTTGGGGTTATTTCTCTGAGGCAAGTGAGGCTTTGCTTTCCTTCTAGGGGTAGCTAGTTTCTCAGGCTGTGAAGAGGCGTCTAGGTTTTTAGGTAATGCTCCACGGCTGCCTTTAGTGTGTGTGGATAGGATCAGGATTGTGGTCGGTATAGTTCCCACATCCCCGGAGCTTGTCCTACTATTCAGGTTTACCTATCAGGTCAGTTTGGTGATCCTACCACCGGATCATAACAGTACAGCAGGCCAGTAAAGAGTTAATGCATCGCAAAAGAGGGATAAGAGAAATCCTGAGTTCATTTTTTTTTTTCCTCTGCAGTGTGTCTAGCCTCTTTCCTCCCCTTAATCTCTGGGTGGTTCAGAATTCAGCTGCAGCTATGGACCTTCAGAGTCTGTCTTCTAGTGTGGATCATCTCACTGCTAGGGTACAAGGCATTCAGGATTATGTAGTCCGCAGTCCTATGTCAGAGCCTAAGATACCTATTCCTGAGCTGTTCTCCGAAGACAGATCTAGGTTTTTGAACTTTAAAAATAATTGCAAATTATTCCTTTCTCTGAGACCTCCTTCCTCTGGTGATCCGGTTCAGCAAGTTAAAATTATTATTTCTTTGTTGCGTGGTGACCCTCAAGATTGGGCATTCTCTCTGGCGCCGGGAGATCCTGCATTGCAAAATGTGGATGCGTTTTTTCTGGCGCTTGGAGTACTTTATGAGGAACCTAATCTGGTAGACCAAGCAGAAAAGGTTTTGCTGGCTCTCTCCCAGGGTCAGGATGAAGCAGAGGTTTTCTGTCAGAAGTTTAGGAAATGGTCTGTGCTCACTCAATGGAATGAGTGTGCCCTGGCAGCAATTTTCAGAAAGGGTCTTTCTGAAGCCATTAAGGATGTTATGGTGGGGTTCCCCATGCCTGCGGGTCTGAATGAGTCAATGTCTTTGGCCATTCAGATTGATCGGCGCTTACGGGAGCGCAAACCAGTGCACCATCTGGCGGTATTTTCTGAGCAGAAGCCTGAGTCTATGCAATGTAACAGGATTCTGACCAGAATTGAACGGCAAAATCACAGACGTCAGAATGGGTTGTGCTTTTACTGTGGTGATTCTGCTCATGTTATTTCAGATTGTTCTAAGCGTATAAAAAACTTCGCTAAGTCTGTCACCATTGGTACTGTACAGCCTAAATTCATTTTGTCTGTTACTTTGATTTGCTCTCTGTCATCCTACTCAGTTATGGCTTTTGTGGATTCAGGTGCTGCCCTGAATTTGATGGATTTGTCTTTTGCCAGGCGCTGTGGTTTTATCTTGGAGCCTTTGCAATTCCCTATTCCACTAAAGGGAATTGATGCCACGCCATTGGCCAAGAATAAACCTCAGTACTGGGCTCAAGTGACCATGTGCATGACTCCTGCACATCAGGAGGTGATTCGCTTTCTTGTGTTACATAATTTGCATGATGTTGTCGTGTTAGGTCTGCCATGGCTGCAGGCTCATAATCCAGTCCTGGATTGGAAAGCAATTTCTGTGTCAAGTTGGGGTTGCCAGGGGATTCATGGCGATGCTCCTTTGGTGTCTATTGCTTCTTCTACTCCTTCTGAAGTCCCTGAATTTTTGTCGGACTACCAGGATGTATTTGATGAGCCCAAGTCCAGTGCCCTACCTCCTCATAGGGATTGTGATTGCGCCATAAATTTGATTCCTGGTATTAAGTTCCCTAAGGGACGACTTTTTAATTTGTCTGTACCAGAACATGCCGCTATGCGGAGTTATATCAAGGAGTCTTTGGAGAAGGGGCATATTCGCCCGTCCTCGTCCCCTTTGGGTGCGGGGTTCTTTTTTGTGGCCAAGAAGGATGGTTCTCTGAGACCCTGTATAGATTATCGCCTTCTAAATAACATCACGGTCAAATTTCAGTATCCTTTGCCACTGTTGTCCGATCTGTTTGCTCGGATTATGGGGGCCAGTTGGTTCACCAAGATAGATGTTCGTGGAGCGTATAATCTTGTGCGTATAAAGCAGGGCGATGAATGGAAAACAGCATTCAATACGCTCGAAGGCCATTTTGAGTACTTGGTGATGCCTTTTGGGCTTTCTAATGCCCCTTCTGTGTTCCAGTCCTTCATGCACGACATCTTCCGAGAATACCTGGATAGGTTTATGATTGTGTACCTGGATATTCAGGTCTTTTCTGATGATTGGGAATCTCATGTGAAGCAGGTCAGGATGGTATTTCAGGTCCTGCGAGCCAATGCCTTGTTTGTGAAGGGCTCTAAATGTCTCTTCGGAGTCCAGAAGGTTTCCTTTTTGGGCTTTATTTTTTCTCCTTCTACCATTGAGATGGATCCAGTCAAGGTCCAGGCTATTTATGACTGGACTCAACCTACATCGTTAAGAGTCTTCAGAAGTTCTTGGGTTTTGCTAATTTTTACCGTCGCTTCATTACTAATTTTTCCAGTGTGGTTAAGCCTTTGACGGATTTGACCAAGAAGGGTTCTGATGTGACGAATTGGTCTCCTGCGGCCGTGGAGGCCTTTCAGGAGCTCAAACGTCGGTTCTCTTCGGCTCCTGTCTTGCGTCAGCCGGATGTCTCTCTGCCCTTCCAGGTCGAGGTTGATGCTTCTGAGATTGGAGCTGGGGCTGTCTTGTCACAGAGAAGCTCTGATGGTTCTGTGATGAGGCCATGTGCTTTCTTTTCAAGAAAGTTTTCACCTGCCGAGCTGAATTATGATGTTGGTAATCGGGAGTTGTTGGCAATGAAATGGGCATTTGAGGAGTGGCGACATTGGCTTGAGGTAGCCAAGCATCGTGTGGTGGTCTTGACGGATCACAAGAATTTGACTTATCTCTAGTCTGCTAAACGGCTAAATCCTAGACAGGCTCGATGGTCGCTGTTTTTCTCCCGTTTCGATTTCGTGGTTTCATACATTCCGGGTTCGAAGAACGTGAAGGCTGATGCTCTTTCTAGGAGCTTTGTGCCTGACTCTCCGGGAGTTTCTGAACCGGCTGGTGTCCTCAGAGAGGGGGTGATTTTGTCTGCCATCTCCCCTGATTTACGACGGGTACTGCAGGAATTTCAGGCCAATAGACCTGACCGTTGTCCACCGGAGAGACTGTTTGTCCCGGATAGATGGACCAGTAGAGTCATTTCCGAGGTTCATTCTTCGGTGTTGGCGGGTCATCCTGGGATTTTTGGTACCAGGGATTTGGTGGCTAGGTCCTTTTGGTGGCCTTCCTTGTCGCGGGATGTGCGTTCCTTTGTGCAGTCCTGTGGGATTTGTGCTCGGGCCAAGCCTTGCTGTTCTCGTGCCCGTGGATTGCTTTTGCCTTTACCTGTCCCGAAGAGGCCCTGGACGCATATTTCCATGGATTTTATTTCGGATCTTCCAGTCTCTCAGAAGATGTCTGTTATCTGGGTGGTTTGTGATCGTTTTTCTAAAATGGTCCATTTGGTGCCCTTGCCTAAGCTGCCTTCCTCCTCCGATTTGGTTCCACTGTTTTTTCAGAATGTGGTTCGTTTGCATGGTATTCCTGAGAATATTGTGTCTGACAGAGGATCCCAGTTTGTGTCCAGATTTTGGTGGTCATTTTGTGCTAAGATGGGCATTGAATTATCTTTTTCATCGGCCTTCCATCCTCAGACGAATGGCCAAACCGAACGAACTAATCAGACCTTGGAGACTTATCTGAGATGTTTTGTTTCTGCGGATCAGGATGATTGGGTGACTTTTTTGCCATTGGCTGAGTTCGCCCTCAATAATCGGGCTAGTTCTGCTACTTTGGTTTTGCCTTTTTATTGCAATTCTGGTTTTCATCCTCGTTTTTCCTCAGGTCAGGTTGAGCCTTCTGACTGTCCTGGGGTGGATTCTGTGGTGGATAGGTTGCAGCAGATTTGGAACCACGTGGTGGACAATTTGACGTTGTCACAAGAGAAGGCTCAGCGCTTTGCTAACCACCGTCGCTGTGTGGGTCCCCGACTTCGTGTGGGGGATTTGGTATGGTTGTCTTCTCGTTATGTTCCGATGAAGGTTTCCTCTCCTAAGTTCAAGCCTCGTTTCATCGGTCCTTATAAGATTTTGGAAATCCTCAACCCTGTGTCATTTCGTTTGGACATCCCAGCATCATTTGCCATTCACAATATGTTCCATAGGTCATTGTTGCGGAGATATGTGTGCCTGTGGTTCCTTCTGTTGACCCTCCTGCTCCGGTCTTGGTCGAGGGAGAATTAGAGTATGTGGTGGAGAAGATCTTGGATTCTCGTGTTTCGAGACGGAAGCTTCAGTACTTAGTTAAATGGAAGGGCTATGGTCAGGAGGATAATTCCTGGGTTGTCGCCTCTGATGTCCATGCGGCTGATTTGGTTCGTGCCTTTCATTCGGCTCGTCATGATCGGCCTGGGGGCTCTGGTGAGGGTTCGGTGACCCCTCCTCAAGGGGGGGGTACTGTTGTGGATTCCGTCTGGGCTCCCTCTGGTGGCCTTTAGCGATACTGTGGGTCTGGAGCTGGGCTCAGCTGCCTCATTTCCTGCTATGCTGGTTCCTATTTAACTCCACCTGGACCTTTACTTGTTGCCTGCTGTCGTTGTATTCAGTACTGGTTCTGACCTCTCCTGGATTTTCCTGGTGACCTGTCTATTTCTGAGAAGCTAAGTCTTGCTAGTTCTTTTTGCTCATTGTTTCCTTGAAAATGTTTCTCAGTATATGATGTGTTCAGTCCAGCTTGCTTATATGTGATTTTTCGCTTGCTGGTAGCTCTGGGGAGCAGAGTGCGCCCCTCACATCGTGAGTCGGTGTGGGGGTTCTTGTACTTTCTGCGTGGATAGTTTTTGATAGTTTTGTACCGACCGCACAGATCCCTATCTTCTGTCTATTTAGTGTTAGCGGGCCTCATTTGCTTAAACCTGTTTTTCATTCCTACTTTTGTATTTTCCCCTTAACTCACCGTTATTATTTGTGGGGGGCTGTCTAAACTTTGGGGTTATTTCTCTGAGGCAAGTGAGGCTTTGCTTTCCTTCTAGGGGTAGCTAGTTTCTCAGGCTGTGAAGAGGCGTCTAGGTTTTTAGGTAACGCTCCATGGCTGCCTTTAGTGTGTGTGGATAGGATCAGGATTGCGGTCGGTATAGTTCCCACATCCCCGGAGCTTGTCTTACTATTCAGGTTTACCTATCAGGTCAGTTTGGTGATCCTACCACCGGATCATAACACTTCTCCTCATTGTTGCATGTGTAAACTGGAGATGTATACTTTGCAAAGTACCAACTCTAAGCTGATTTGGCCATACATGCCTGGACATGTCCCTAACTCAGGTTGTTGGAGGTAGAGCTGGCTGTGGGCTGTTGGTTTATATTGTGTTTATGAGTTCAGTTTTGGGACTTATTATTGTTTTTTTGCTCTTATATTAGACCTGGGTCGAAATTGACCCCAACAACACAAATGTTATAATTTTAATAAGAGCATTTTACAATTTAGTACAATAGTTTTATTTTATTGTATTTTGTTTTAAAATAAGTTCCTGAAAAAGTAAAAAAGTCTTGATGCAATAAACAAATGTATGTAGAATTTGTATGCATTTAAAACCTAAAATGGGTCGGTCACGACCCTAACACTAGAGGAAGGTTTATTATGTGGGAGACTGCTGCAAAAACCAGGCCCACTGTATTACACTACACAATGTAAGTGGCAGAACGTGGCTGGCAGATATACGACAAACAGAACTGACACAGATCCACTTAGTGGAAATTTAAATCTCCCTTTTTTGTGTGGGAGACTGCTGCAAAAACCAGGCCCACTGTATTACACTACACAATGTAAGTGGCAGAACGTGGCTGGCAGATATATAAAAAAAGGGACTGTACTACAATAACAATCTCCCTACAATGATCTCAGGACAAGTATGGCAGCCAGCAATAAAAAGGACTGCTGCACACAAAAGTGTGGACAAATAAACAATAGAACTGTGCAGAAAAGAGCAACAGGATTTTTTATTTAAAAAAAGCAGTTGGTTTGCACAGCGGCATACAAACAGCAATGCAGCTATCAGGGAGCCTTATAAGCTACAGAGCTGATGCACAAAAATCTAGCCTCCACTGTCCCTGCAAAGAAAAGGTGGTGTTGGACAGTGGAAATCGCTACAGCACAAGCGGTTTGGGGGTTAATCTTCCCTCCCTAAGTATATCCCTGCTTCTGTCGAAGCTGCAGCAACCTCTCCCTATGCTCAGATCGGCAGAAGTAAGATGGAGGTCGGCATGTATGCCCCTTTATAGCCCCTGTGACGCTGCAGAAAGCAAGCCAATCACTGTCATGCCCTTCTCTAAGATGGTGGGGACCGAGACCTATGTCATCACGCTGCCCACTCTGCGTCCTCCTTCATTGGCTGAGAAATGGTGCTGAAAGCGTCATACGAAACGTGACTTTGGCATGAAGATCGCCGGCAGCATGGCCGATCCCACACTGAGATCAGGTCGGGTTTCATGAAACCCGACTTTGCCGAAAGTCGGCAATTTTTCAATTTGTCCGATCCGTTTCGCTCAAACCTAGTGTTGAGGTCGTCGTGTGGTCATTACAGGCTGTAAGCTTCTTTGAAGAGATGGGTTTTCAGGTTCCGTTTGAAGGATCTAAGTGTGGTGGATAACCGGATGTGTGGAGGAAAGAAGGAGGTCTTGGGAGGACTGGATATTACTTGAGAGAAGATATTGAGAGAAATATATGGAGGAGAAAGGTTATAGATGGCTTTGTAGGTCTGTGTTAGTAGTTTAAACTGGATACGCTGGGAAATTGAGAGCCAGTGAAGGGATTTGCAAAGAGCGGAAGCAGGAGTGTAGCGAGGAGAGAGATTAATTAGTCAGGCAGCAGAGTTAAGGACAGACTGGAGGGATGCAAGAGTGTTAGAGGGTCACAAAGGCCACAAAGGAGGATGTTGCAGTAGTCGAGGTGGAAGATGCTTAGGGCATGCACAAGCATTTTGGTAGGGTTGAGGAAAGGATGCTTGGATGTGCGGTTTAAAGCACAGGGCAGAGTCAAGGGTTACTCCGAGGCAGCGGATTTACCTGGACAGGGGGAAGTGTGAATTCATTTATTGTGATAGATAGATCAGGTAGAAAAGGTGTGCGAGATGGAGGAAAGATAATTAGTTTAGTTTTGTCCCCATTGAGTATGAGGAAGCGAGAGGAGAAGAAGGAGGATATGGCTGATAGACACTCTGGGACTCTGGAGAGCAGAGAGGTGACATCTGGCCAGAGAGGTAGATCTGAGTGTCATCGGCTTATAGATGGCACTGGAAGCCATAGGACTTTATGAGTTGTCCCAGGTCAAGGGTATAGATTGAGAAGAGAAGAGGTCCTAGGACAGAGCCTTGAGGGACACCAACAGAAAGGGGGTGAGATGAAGAGGTAGTATGTGAGTAGGAAACACTAAATGTGCAGTTAGTGAGGCATGAGGAGATCCAGGATAGGGTGAGGTATTTAACACCAAAGGAAGAGAGGATCTGTAGTAGGAGGCAGTGGTCAACTGTGTCGAAGGCTGAGGACAGGTCTAGAAAGAGGAGTATAAAAGATTTTGTCTGTTATCTTTGGCTGTAAGTCGTTCGTAAGCTTGGTCAGGGCAGTCTCAGAGGAATGGTGGGGACGGAAGGCAGATTGTAGGTTGTTGAAGAGAGAGTTAAATGCAAGGTGAGAGGAAAGTTCAGCGTGGATGTGCTGCTCAAGTAGTTTGGAAGCAAATGGGAGAAAATATATGGGGCAGTAGCTGGACATAGCGCTCGGGATAAGGGATGACTTTTTTGAGGATACAGTGCCTTACGAAAGTATTCGGCCCCCTGGAACTTTTCAACCTTTTCCCACATATCATGCTTCAAACATAAAGATACCAAATGTAAATTTTTGGAGATGAATCAACAACAAGTGGAACACAATTGTGAAGTTGAACGAAATGTATTGGTTATTTTACATTTTTGTGGAAATTCAAAAACTGAACAGTGGGGCGTGCAATATTATTCGGCCCCTTTAACTTAATACTTTGTTACACCACTTTTCCTGCGATTACAGCTGCAAGTCGCTTGGGGTATGTCTCTATCAGTTTTGTACATCGAGAGACTGAAATTCTTGCCCATTCTTCCTTGGCAAACAGCTCGAGCTCAGTGAGGTTTGATGGAGATCATTTGTGAACAGCAGTTTTCAGCTCTTTCTACAGATTCTCGATTGGATTGAGGTCTGGACTTTGACTTGGCCATTCTAACACCTGGATATGTTTATTTGTGAACCATTCCATTGTAGATTTTGCTTTATGTTTGAGATCATTGTCTTGTTGGAAGACAAATCTCTGTCCCAGTCTCAGGTCTTTTGCAGACTCCAACAGGTTTTCTTCAAGAATGGTCCTGTATTTGGCTCCATCCATCTTCCCATCACTTTTAACCATCTTCCCTGTCCCTGCTGAAGAAAACCATGATGCTGCCACCACCATGTTTGACCGTGTGGATGGTGTGTTCAGGGTGATGAGCTGTGTTGCCTTTACGCTAAACATATTGTTTGGCATTGTTGCCAAAAGTTCGATTTCGGTTTCGTCTGACCAGAGCACCTTCTTCCAAATGTTTGGTGTGTCTCCCAGGTGGCTTGTTGCAAACTTTAAACAACACTTTTTATGGATATCTTTGAGAAATGGCTTTCTTCTTGCCACTCTTCCATAAAGGCCAGATTTGTGCAGTGTACGACTGATTGTTGTCCTATGGACAGACTGTCCCACCTCAGCTGTAGATCTCTGCAGTTCATCCAGAGTGATCATGGGCCTCTTGGCTGCATCTCTAATCAGTCTTCTCCTTGTTTGAGATGAAAGTTTAGAGGGACGGCCGGGTCTTGGTAGATTTTCAGTGGTATGATACTCCTTCTATTTCAATATGATCACTTGCACAGTGCTCCCTGGGATATTTAAAGTTTTGAAAATCACTTTGTATCCAAATCCAGCTTTAAACTTCTCCACAACAGTATCACGGACCTGCCTGTTGTGTTCCTTGGTCTTCATAATGCTCTCTGTTCTTCAAACAGAAACCTGAGACTATCATAGAGCAGGTGCATTTATATGGAGACTTGATTGCACACAGGTGGATTATATTTATCATCATTAGGCATTTAGGACAACATTGGATCATTCACAGATCCACAATGAACTTCTGGAGTGAGTTTGCTGCATTGAAAGTAAAGGGGACGAATAATATTGCACGCCCCACTTTTCAGTTTTTGAATTTCCACAAAAATTTAAAATAACCAATAAATTTCGTTCAACTTCACAATTGTGTTCCACTTGTTGTTGATTCTTCACCAAAAATTTACATTTGGAATCTTTATGTTTGTAGCATGATATGTGGGAAAAGGTTGAAAAGTTCCAGGGGGCCGAATACTTTTACAAGGCACTGTAGGTGTGATTGTGCCATGTTTGAAAGTAGAGGGGAAGGTACCAGAAGTTTGTGATAGATTGAAGAGATGGGTTAGAGATGGGATTAGTGTAGTGGTGAGGTTGGGGAGGAGGTGGGATGGGATAAGGTCAAGTGCACATGTGGTGAGGTGTGATTTGGAGAGAAGATGAGCAGCTGTCCTTCAGTGATTTTGGAGAGGGAAGTTATGGGGTTAGGGCATTGGTCTGGCATACAAAGGGGCTGTGGTGGTCGGACAACAAAGACTTGCCTTATTTGGCCTATCTTATTTTTGAAGTGCGTGGCAAAGTCCTCAGCAGAGATTAAGGAAGTCGGAGGTGGCAGTGGTGAGCGGAGGAGGGAGTTAAAGGTGTTGAACAACTGTTTGGGGTTGTGGGATAAAGAAGATATGAGGGATGTGAAATTGGCCTGTTTAGCAGAAGTGGGAGCTGATTTGAATGCGAGTGTTGCTTGTTTGAGTGCAGTGAAATCATCTTGCGAATGCGTTTTCTTCCAATGCCGTTCTGCAATTCTGGATATTTGCCGAAGCTTTTTAGTTATATATAACATGAGCCTCCATACAACCCCCTTATATAAAATGAGCCCACACACAGCCCCACTATATATTGTATGACCCCAAACACATCTTCCCTATATACACGTATGAGCCCCCGCAAAGCCTCCTATATACAGTATGAGTCCCACTTAGCCTCATATGTACAGTATGAGCCTCCACATCACCTCCTAAATACAGTATGAGCCCCCATATAGCCTCAGATACCCTCTATATACAATATGAGCCCTTATATAGCTTTCCTATATAAAGTATTATTCCTCACATAGCCTCCTATATACAATATGAGCTATCACATGCCCTCTATATACAGTTTGATATGAGCCCTCACATAGCCTTTATACACAGTATGAGCCCACACATAGTCCCCTATATGCAGTATGAGCCCCACATAGCTCTCCTACATGTACTGTGAGCCCACATAGCCTCCTATATACAGTATGAGCCCCACATACAGTATGAACCCCACATAGCCTCTCTATATACAGTATGAGACCTCACATAGCCTCTCTATAAACAGTATGAGCTCTCACATAGCCTCCAATGCTCTGTCTGAGCCCTTCATAGCCCTCCTATGTACAATATGAGACCTCACATAGCCTCTCTATATACAGTATGAGACCTCACATAGCCTCTTTTATACAGTAAGAGCCCTCACATTGCCCTCCTATATAGCCTCTCTATATACAATATGAGCCCTCACATAGTCTATCTGTATAAAATATGAGCCCTCACATAGCCTCCTATGTATACTATGAGCCCTTACACAGCTTTTCTATATACATTATGAACCTTCACATAGCTCTCCAATATACAGTATGAGCCCTCACGTAGCCACCTACATATAGCATGAACCCTCACATAGTCTCCTATATACAGTATGAGCCCTCACGTAGCCTTCTATATACAGTATGAGCCCCACATGACCTTATATATGCAGTATGAGCCTCTACATCGCCTTCTATATACAGTAAGAAACCCCACATAGCCTCCTATATACAGTATGAGCCCCACATTGTCTCCTATGTACAATATGAGTCCCCATATAGCCTTTCTATATGCACAATGAGCCTTCACATACCCTCTATATACAGTATTAGCTCACACATAGCTGTCCTATATGCAATATGAGCCCCCACATAGCCTCTTATATAAAGTATGAGCTACCTTATAGCCTCCTATACACAGTATGAGCCCTCACATAGCCCTTAAATACAGTATGAGCCAAACATAGCCTTTATATATAGTGTGAGCCCCACATAGCCTCCTACGTAAAGTCCCCCCCCCCCCCGGAGCCTGTACATTGACAGAAAGCTGCCAATCAGTGGTAGGGGTGGGGTTATACAGAGCTCATGAATGTTAAGGACTACCTGGCAGCAGGTTTACTAGTCCCCCAATGATAATCTCCTGCTGATAAAACAGTGATTTTATCAAAACTACAGCAAGCTGCTCAGTAAGCCATGCATCACTGAAATCAGGATCTTTGTCTCTACATTAACCTGCTCTCAGATTAGTTGACAAAACATGGATCCCTTTAAGAATCTCAGAACTACAAATATTTGAGACAAAGTGTTAAACTTACAGTCAGGGATGTTTCCTATTAGTATTCCAGCTGAAGAACCCCATAGTCAGCCTCTCCACAGCCTGAAACAGCTAATATCAGGGGCCAACAGAATGGATTTAACTGCTCAGCAAATTGGGATATTATAGACTTTAGGTTCAGGGTCTCTTCAAAATAAATGTGATTGACGCCAATGTGTAAATTGATTTAGGTTCCATAGGAACAATAAAATAGAAGATATTCTTTATATCCCAGCAGTAAAAATAAAATCTTTCAGGACTTGTTCGACCATATAACGTAATGTAATTACAAGGCACCATCCATTCTAGGCCAAGATTATTGATAGAAATCTGTTGTCCACCACAGAACAAGGCTTCCATCCCTCCTACAAAGTATAGGCTGTTCTCCTCTGATAATCGTCTCAAACCTTTGAGTTAGATTGTATTCTTTTATTTAAAGCAGCTTATCCCACTTCGGTCATCCATTACATAGATAATATAGATGTTTCACATCATTCCTTGGCCTATAGAGCTGTATCAAGCTCGAGTCCTGGCTAGAAGAATTCATCAGAATGTGGCAGACCAAGGCTTAAATTCGGAATCCTTAATGCACAGGAGACAAATGAAATTACAAAATCAATAATGTCTGATAATTAGTGTGGAATTGTTCACAGTCCGGGTCACTTTGAAGGATAGATTCAATTATTTCAATGAAAGGTCAGCAAAGCTTACATATACTCTCTAAATTCAATTGGATTAAAACATGTAAGAAACGGTGCCGCTTCATCATTTATCACCCCTATTTTTTTTCAGAGTTTATCAATTTGTTGTTTAAGACATTTTATCTACTTCTCTGTTTCTACTGAATGCACTGCTTAGATTTTCCAGTGAAACTGGCTGGCATATGTATTTGGGATTGTTCTGATCCACCTGACCTGACACAATCTTAGACCAGGTCCAGCAGAAGTCATCCCCATTTGTTGTGGACTTTGGTATCAAAACCACCTCTTTGTGTGAGTGGAGACTTCATTTCTATCCCGTGTGTGCAAAGTATCTTCCTATTATGTGTTCTGATAAGCTCAATGTTATTAACCCCTTCACGCCGCAGCCCTTTTTCATTTTTGCGTTTTCGTTTTTCGCTCCCCTCCTTCCCAGAGCCATAACTTTTTTATTTTTCCGTCAATATGGCCATGTGAGGGCTTATTTTTTGCGGGACGAGTTGTACTTTTGAGTGACACCATTGGGTTTACCATGTCTTGTACTAGAAAACGGGAAAAAAATTCCAAGTGTGGTGAAATTGCAAAAAAAGTGCAATCCCACACCTGTTTTTGTTTGGCTTTTTTGCTAGGTTCACTAAAAGCTAAAACTGACCTGCCAGTGTGATTCTCTAGGTCATTATGAGTTCATAGACACCTAATATGTCTAGGTTATTTTTATCTAAGTGGTGAAAAAAATTCAAACCTTTGCTAAAAAAAAAATTGCGCCATTTTCCAATACCGGTAGCATCTCCATTTTTCGTGATCTGGGGTCGGGTGAGGGCTTATTTTTTGCATTCCGAGCTGTCTTTTTTAATGATACCACTTTTGTTCAGATACGTTCTTTTGATCACCCGTTATTGCATTTATTGCATTTTAAAGCAATGTCGCGGCGACCAAAAAACGTAATTCTGGGGTTTCAAATTTTTTTCTCTCTACACTGTTTAGCGATCAGGTTAATGCTTTTTTTATTGATAGATCGGGCGATTATGAACTCGGCGATACCAGATATGTGTATGTTTGATTTTTTTTTTTTTTTTTTATTTTGGATGGGGCGAAAGGGGGGTGATTTAAACTTTTATATTTTTTTCTTTTTTTCATATTTTTTAAAACATTTTTTTTTACTTTTGCCATGCTTCACTTCACTTTTGCCACCACTTCTGATCGGTGTTATAATCATCACCGCCAGTCAGACAGCCGCGGTTCCCATCCTGTCAAAAGAAGTCACCACTGCTTACTGATGCTCATTCCCCAGTGGTTCTCATCCCGGATGGTCGCATCTTGGCACCGTCCAGGTTGAAATCTATTAATCCCTCAGACATGGATTACAGCGTGGCACAGAATGACGGAAAGGTGAGGGATATTGTTGTTTTTTTATTTTTGATTTATTACAGGAGATGAGGGATTCAGTGGAATTAGGCATTAGGTGAGTATAACTTTTTTTTATTTTTAAATAAAAAAGTAAAACTGTGTTAGGTTTTATTTCAAATAAAGGACTTTATTCTGGCTGGTTGTTTATTTACAATATAAATATAGGATTATTAAAGGATAGGTGTTTTATAGATGCCTCTCCATTACTAATCCGTTGTCTTGATGTCACCTGACAATACAAAGGTGACATCAAACCCACAAATATGAACCCCATTTGCCACCACAGCAAGGCAGGCAGGAACAGCTAGGCAAAGTGCCAGAATTGATGCATCTAATAGATGTGCCTTTTCTGGGCGGCTGCGTGCTGCCATTTTTAGGATCAGGGGAGTGGTCAATATCCATGGCACCTTACCAGCCTGAGAATATCAGCTCCCAACTGTCTGCTTTAGCAAGGCTGGTTGTCAAAAATGTGGGGAACCCATGTCGTTTTATAATTATTTATTTTAATAATTAGAAAAAATGGCATGGTGACCCCTCTATTCTTGATAACCAGCCTTGCTGAAGCTGGCAGCTGAGTGTTGCAGCCCCCAGCTGGTTATCAAAAATAGAGGGGAACCAAAGCTGCTTTTTTTTTAAATTATTTATTTACAGCACAGGAGATGGCAGATGAATACTCGCATCAGCTGCTCCTGCTTTCACTGTTATTATCGACTGCAGGCATCTGTTGATGGGAGCAGTAGTCTCATCAGCCAACACCAGTGACCGGAGGTAAACTTTAAAACTCTGATCATAGCTGCATGTTCATGCTGTCATTTGACCAGAAGTGATGACTTTGCCGGGAATCAGAAGCGGTGTTTGCCGCACTTTCATGCACATGACAGCCGATAAACACCTGGTGTTAGGGCAGCTGAACCCGGACAGTAACACGGACTTCCTGGTGAAGTCCATATTTGGTGTCAATGCCTGAACACTAGGTGTTCGGTAACGACGCCAAACTTTACTGTTCGGGTTCCTCCATCTCTAGTGATAATATTAATCCAAATAGGTATTAAGTGTGATAAACTGAGATGACCAATAATCATTAAGATAAGGAAAATGCACACGGCACTCAAGGTTCCTATGTGGTGCTCAAGTCAGGTTTCCAGCGCGTCAATCCAATAATCAAAATAACTTGGCACTCAGAGGATTATTTGCAAGATTATTATTCCATTTTATTTGTGCATCCAGTTAAAGAATAAACGTTTTCGGTCCATACATCAGACCTTCATCAGAAATTCCTTGTTTTCAAACACTATATTCCTGAAGAGGCTGTGCTGGGTGCAGGCGCAAATCCGCCGCTATGGATGGCGCTTACAACGCCAGCTATGTGGCGTGGAGACAGAGGTTCCCGGAGATAATCATTAAGATCGCCCATACATTCGCCTCCGAAAAAACAAAAAATGCTAAAAATACAGCTCTGGCAAAAATTAAGAGACCACCACATCAAATCCCTGTCAAGGGCAGCCCAATCTCCAGACCTGAACCCCATTGAACATTGAAAGCATCTGGAATGTAATCAAGAGGATGATGGATAGTCACAAGCCATCAAACAAAGAACTGCTTAAATTTTTGCGCCAAGACCAGTGTGAAAGATTGGTGGAAAGCATGCTAAGACACATGAAAGCTGTGATTAAAAATCATGGTTATTCCACAAAATATTGATTTCTGAACTCTTCCTGAGTTAAAACATTAGTATTGTTGTTTCTAAATGATTATGAACTTGTTTTCTTTGCATTATTTGAGGTCTGAAAGCACTGGTTATTTTTTTCTTTTTAATTTTGACCATTTCTCGTTTTTGGAAAAAAAATAAAAATATTGCTTGGAAATTCGGAGACATGTTGTCAGAAGTTTATAGAATAACAGAACAATTTACATTTTACTCAAAAATATACCTATAAAGAGAAAAATCAGACAAACTGAACATTTTGCCAGAGCTGTATATACAAGAGGGGTACTGGGTACAAAAATATATCCGGGTTGTAGAACCAAACAAAATGATGTTAAACTATGAAGACCCTAACAATGGCCCTTCCAGAGATCTGTTCCCTACCTAGAAGCGGAGGTTTGTACCCTAAAAAGCAATAGTGGCGACCCCCACTCAACAATGGCTATCCAAGAAGAATCCCAATTTCTAATAAACATAAAAATAATTAATTCAACAAATGATAATAGAGCAATCACTTATCTTATGTCTGTCAGAAATCCCATAATGTAGCAAATTTAAAATGCCATCTCCATCATAGCAGCCTCTGCGTGTCCTTCATTGAAGTCCTAGTCTAGTCACATTTTTCCCTCTAAATCTTTAGGGTTCAATGTTATTTAGGGCTCAATGGCCCATAGCCTAAAAATGAGATATAGGCGCCAGTGATTCTAGGGGCCATTTTGTCTATACACAAAATATGCACATCCAGTTTAATTTGCATTGTAGTCTTTAATGCTTTCAGAGTACACACAGGACATCAGAGATATCCAATAAGATATTGGTAAATCAACTCATTTAATCTTCTACTGGATATTTGGGTCTCAATATTTTGTCAGGCTTTCCAGAGGAAAATGGGGTACTCTGGTGTGTCCGTCCAAACCTTAACTTACTCTTTTTTCTTTTTTTGTTGGTCTTAGTTCAGCGTAAAGTAATATGTAAAATATGTATGGCGCCTATGCTTACTGCTAATGAGTATGGCTCATCCTGTTAGTCATCTTATGTCTGCTGTTAGAGAAAGAAGGATGGTGGTGTTGTATATTCCCTCACTGGAAACTGTTAAAGCTGTTTATTATCAGCATATCCCATCATTTAATGGCTGCAATTTTCTTTCTCGGATTTGCAATTTTTTTCCATCTACCAAAAACAAAATTAATAAATGTTAATAAATAAATTACACATATCTAAAATAATGGCACTGGAAAATAAAACAGTCCCTCATACAGCTCTGTGAATCTAAAAAAAAAAGTTTATAAGGTTACACAGACATTTTAGGCATTTTTGAGAAGCATCTTATATTATGGTGTTATTTGTAAAAAAAAAATCATATTGATGTAATTATACTTGCGAGCTAAAGCAAAATATTTCACTTCAAAGCACTTATTCTGTATGTCTCAGAAAAATAATATTTAAAAATGATATTTTCAAGTTAGGAAGTTATCTCCTATCTTTAGGATAGGATAGGATCTTTGGGACTCCAATCACCAGGACTACCACGAATCCTGAGCCCTTGGTGCTGACGAGCCCTGTGTGAATTGAGAAGAGGCTGATCATGCGCATTGCGCTTGTCAGACGCTCCCCCGGTCCCCCGCCTTCCAGCGTTGTTCTTTGTGGCTGTTCAAAACGTCGGCAATGAAACCTGTATATTCCGGCAATGCTGGAAGGCGGGGGACCGGGGGAGCGTCTGACAAGCGCAGTGCGCATGCCCAGGAACCCCAGCCCCGCACTGTGCATAATGAATAACACAGTGCGGGGCGGGGATTCAGGAACAGGGTGGCCGCACTGCCAGCACAGGCGCAGTCAGGCACCCTGCATCTGAGCTGTGACTGACAATGAAGACTGCGCAGGCCCCAGGCAGGCACGCACAGCGCAGGCGCCGGATTTAAGAAGCAACAGCGCGAAGGGGCGGCGACCATCGCCCCTGAAGAGAAGAGTGACGGCCGTTGGTAGCTTCATAGAGGACGATTCGGACCGCCTCCAGATACAATATCTGGTATTTGTGGCCAATTTTTAAAACGCTTTATTGAGGTAATAAATGAATCAAAAACTAAAAGAGCCACCTTGTTAGACTGCAGCATTACTGCTGCACAAGGTGGCTCTTTTAGTTTATAACGGCTGGAGGGGGTGACAGTGGCCCTTTAAGCATAATCCCTCTTTCGAATACCATCTTCTTAATTTTGATGCAGGCTCACACACCAAGCCCACATCTTTCCCTGCTCATGATGGTTAATTTAATCATCCATCATGTGTCTTTAACAGCCATGGGTGGAGTGGAGCTCCACCCATGGCTGTTAATCTGTTAAATCTGACTGCGGCATTTAACACTCATCGAAAAGGGCACGCGTCATTCCATGCTCCCATCGGTGTACCTGTGACGTGAATGCAAGGTGCCGACGGGTTTGTCATAACAGTCGATGGTCTGCTGAAGAACTTTGTTCCTGTCATTATGATCCTGCTGTGAAAGCCAGTCCATGGCTATCGTTCGTAACAGATTGTGACTTATGCTCTACATAGCAGTGATAATGAACTGCTGTGTGTAGCATGAGCGAATGAATGATCGTAGCTTCAAGTAAAAATGAAAAAAAAGTGTAAAAAAATATGAAAAAAAACACAAGTTCAAATCACCACAATTTTGCCCCATTAAAAATAAAACAGTAAAAAAATTACACATATTTGATATCACCACATTCGCAAAAATATAAAATAAATTAAGAGAAAAAAATCAAAACAACTGAATTATGAGTTTTTAGCCACCACTAAACAGAGATGATTGAAACAACATATCTACCCCAAAATCTCTAATTAATTAAGAAATGCATGCTTCTTAATGAGTTTGGTGCACCGTGCATCTGTTGTGCGCTTGTGTGTGTCACCAAAGTGAAGTGAATTTTGCAGAATTAGACGGGCAACCACAGCCACACTCTGTCCCACCCATAATCTGCCCATTGTGGCATAAAAATGACAGAAGTTGTAAAACTTTTGCTCAGCCTCAATTTGTGTCACAATTTTTTGACTTTTTTAAGGTGTTTCACACCAAAATTTTGGTGTACACACATTGATGTATTTGGCCCTATTTTTTGCATACACTTTTTTCTTGATGACAATGTATGACAATGGCACCAATGATCACTCTTTGGCTAGATGCACAACACAAATCTTAGATGCAGCATCTGCGTATATGCCCCAAAAAGCAATCCTGACATATACAGTACACTAGAGATAAGTGGACCTGCCAAGTTTTGAATTCAGCAAATCATGTGGATTTTACAGGATCATTTTTTAATTGTTTCTCATAATACTTCAGTCTCTCCAGACACAAAAGTATAACATATGTGTGATATGAAAAAAATATACTCCCCTCACTGCTTACCTGTCCCACAGTCCCGACATTGCATTATCTGGTCCTCTGGTCTTCTTCTTTTCCCATTATTATATTTTGCGTATTCTCTTTGGCCTCTTCAAAACAACCATGAACTTCTGACCAAACCTCAGATGTTAGGCCTTCACAGCATGCTATCAGAGGCATAGGGGAATAGGAAGTCCTGGCCATGTCGGGGGAAAGGGAAAAGCAGGAGGACCAGACAGCGGGCTAAGGGGACTAGACAGTGGCGAAGTGAGTATTCTTTAATTATTTTTACTGTTTGCCTGGTTCTCTCTGGTTCAGCAAAATAGCGATCACATTGGGCCACCATTTTGCTGAATTCACTCAGAGTGAATTCTGTATTCTGGAGAATTCAATTTCAATTGAATAAATTTGCTTCTCTCTAGCATACACCAATTTCCCGATAGACTTCAGAGAATTTTGGGGCTTCCTCAGGTTACAGGACTGGTTGCATTCATATAATTTCTCCCCTGCTTTGCCCTGTAACCACTTTTTGTTTTTGCTAGATTTCTTCTCTCGCTTTCTGGCAGCTCCCAATGTGCTACAATGTTGAGAGTGCTCCTATTATAACATAATTATTCAGGTTTTTTTCTAGTTAGACAAATATAAAAATATTCTTGCTTATTGTTTCATTTTATGAGCAATATGAAAGTTTTCCTATTTGAAAAATTGAATACAAAGCTGCGCCATACACTGATCTTTATTTCTGTTACTGTTTTGCTGAAGTTAGCATCCGTACGGAGGTGTTTTCCAGTTCAGAGGGCTCGACAAACACTTTAGCATTTTATAAATACTAAAGTGCCTTGGTGGCTTTGTGTCAGCAGTCCTGTATTAGTTCTGCTTTTTACGAATTGAATGCTTTGTTCTGCGTGGAGTCTAATAAACATCCAGAAATATCACCTTTGTGTACAATTAATCCATCAGCAAGGTTAAGTCTTTAATCAGCAGATGTGTAAGTTTAGAAACATCATTATATTACACACAACAGAACAATCTGAAGATTAATATTAAAAGGTCAATCTGCTTCTCTTTTTCTTTTTTTTAATTTGTGTTTTATGTCAAGGTGAACTCTTGTGGCGAATCAGGAGCTGATGGAAGACCCGAAGATTATTACTTACAGCAAAACAATTTAGTTTAAAAGGAGACCTCAAAAAAGACAATAGGTCTTTTATAGTGATGACGAGCGAGCACTAAAATGCTCGGGTGCTCGTTGCTTGGGTTGAGCAGATTGGTACAGTATATTCTGATACTCGACCCGAGCAACGAGACCAATGTAAGTCTATGGGAGACCCGAGTATTTTTACCGCGATCCCCCCGGGGTTCCTTTTAAGATCTAAAAACATCGGAAAATGATGGAAACACTGCTTAAATGACACAGGGACATCATGGGGATCGCCTCGGAAGTATTCCTGACTCGTAGTTCACAGCTTCAAACCATTTTTTCCGAGATTCATGCCATTTTTCCCTGTGCTACAAAAAAACACACAAAAACAAAAACAAATGGGATTTTGCTGGGAAATATGTCAAGGTACATCCTGTTAGGGCTGGCGGAATGCACCAAATAATTATAAGGATGGTATAAGGTGCGTTCTCAGCCCGGGGTCCACCGTGCAAAGATGACACCTGCTGCTCGGTAATGGTGGACAGTATATGGTGGTATAATGTGAACACACATGGGTAGCTTCACCTGGTATGTAAGGAACCAAACCCTGTTGTCTCACAGGGCCGCAATACCGCAGAGTGAACTCTAGTATTGGGTCACAGGACTCTGCCTCAAGGTTAGAGTCCCTCTAGAGCTCTAGCACTCGGCGCCACAACTTCAGTGCCAGGGAAAAACCTAAATAATGATTTACCGCACTGAGTGCGTGCAGCGCCACTCTGGCGAACACCACTAACCGCCCTAACTAGGGACAGGTAAGCGCACTGGTTGCGCATGGTGCCGCACTGGCTATTGCTGCTGTTAGATGCTATAGATTGTGCCTGGTGCTGGATGGCACTAACTGGCGCTAGACAGCTCCAACATTCGCAAGCATTCATCAACACTAGGGATGGGAATGATTTGGAGCTTTCACCAGAACATGCACACATCCACACACACAATAAATGATTTATACTAGCGCATGGCCGAGCGAACATGTGAACCTTTTATAACTGTAGCCTTCCAGGACCTTCCTAGTGCTCCAATCGGAGCCGCTACAGGATCTGAGCATGTGACCCCCAACCACGAATGAGAGATCGTCCCGTGGGCATGCTCAGTAGAAGAAAAGCAGGACTTGGTCCCTGGAACATCTGTTCGCCTCTGATCAATGCTGGTTACAAAGGCTGAGCCTGGAATGGAAGCTGTAACCAAACACACAGCAACTTCTTGAGCCCGACGCTGGGACGGACGTCTCTGCTGAGCAGGCTCCACTGTGGCTGAAGGAGAATGGGAGACTGCAGTGGACATGGTTCGAGATTCCCCCTGTGCAGCAGCGGGAACTCGACACCTAACACATCCTTTGCAGGTTAATGACTTGCCTGTAAGGCCAAATGATTAACCCCAGATCGAACATTTCCTCCACCAGTTGTGCTTAGTTCAGATGCAGCGTTTTTCAACTTTAACATTGCTTTCAACCACTACAAATGCATTCACTGGGAAATGTCATTGTAACATATAACAACCCTAGCTGGCCATGTGGTGTGTGGCACAAAAGCAGACCCATCTTGTTTCACTTATGAAGGAGCGACTCTTAAATTCACAGAGCCTGTTTTTACTGTTGCACCAGGCGGTGTCAGTATTCCGGGTTTTCCAAGTTACCTTGTGAATGATTTTGCCCTTCGTTAAGATGGAGTTTGCTGTTTTTGTCTGCCCTACTTCCTGTTCATTTGTTTAAAACCCGGGTCAGGTGTCAGCCTCTGCTGGAGTATTCTGCTTGGTTTCTCCATCAGCTCAGCTGCTTGTCTGCTGTACTTCTACCCGTGGCCCTGGACATTCTCTGCCTATGTAAGTTACGCTCTCAGTCTGTTGGCTTGGGAACTTAACCCTTGGTTCTCTCCTCCGGGTAAGAACTCTGTTTTGGAACTGTGTTTGGGGCTTTGCTGCTGGACTTAGACTGTGTTTGCTACTTAATCCTTATTTACTCCCCCCGGTGGGAGCTACTGGAAATTACACCAGTATAATTCTTTGTGAACTTGTTTCTGGACTTACCCGTGTTCATCCCACACCTGGGATTTACCTGAGGACTTGTTTCTGGACTTCCCTGTGTTTACTTCATACCCGGATTTGACTCTTTCTGCACCAGCTGTGTTTGGATCTGCACGTCACCCGTCTCACTCACCTTGCCAAGGACTTTGGCCTAAGAACTCTTCTGTTTTGCTGTATATGGCTAAGGGACTTGTTTCATTGCGAGTTATCAGTATATTGCTTGTGTGTTTTTGCTATGTTACAAATACACTATTTGCACAAAAGAAACCCGTCTGTCTGTTCATTGCCCCATGCTACCAGAATCTTAGAGTTCCTACAATAGTATTACAGGATACTCCAGCCTAAAAAAAAAAAGAGATTCTGCTGGGGCAATGACAGAGACACGGGTAGACAAGATGTTTGCTATGATTAACTCCTTGCAGCAGGAGGTGGCGGCTGTACAAAATTAAAATTAGAGACCTGGACTCCCGGGCTAACCACAATGCGCAGGTGTTTGGTCAGGCTCTCCAAGATTTACGTACCTTGGTAGAAGCTCAGGTTACACCACCTGCTCAGCATACACCACCTGTTCAGCATACACCACCCACCAGTATGCCTAAATTGCCTCCTTTCCGGTTTAATGGTGACCGAAGTCAATTCCGTGGGTTTGTTAATCAATGTATATTATTTTTTGATGTACATGCTTCTTACTATCAGTCTGATAGATCTAAGGTACTATGTATTATTATGTTGTTGACATCACGGGCACTGGCTTGGGCAAATCCTATGGTTGAAAGTCGCGATGTCCGTCTAAATAATTTGGATGATTTTCTGGCAGCTATGGCGCAAATGTTTGATGATCCCAACCGCCGTGCCTCCGCTGAAAAATCCTTGCTTTCCTTACGCCAGGGGAAACGTTCAGTCATAGAATATATTACTGAATTTAAGAGGTTAGTAGTGGATACCAACTGGGATAATAATGCTTTATTACCAATTTTTAGGAAAGGATTGTCCAGTACAATCAAAGATGAGCTAGCTCGCTCAGAGTCTCCACAGGAGTTTGAGTTATTTTTACAACACTGTGTGCGTATTGATATCCGCCTAACTGAACGCAGACAAGAGAAATGGGTGGCTTCAAATCGCATCACTAATTTTACTCTTCCGTCTAGGGAAACTACCAACAAGAACCCGCGGGAAGCTGAGGAGGTGCCTATGCAAGTGGACTCACTACAGAAACGTGAGAGAGTAACGAACGCCGTGAATATCGCTTTCGTGAACGCTTATGCTTTTACTGTGGTCAATCGGATCATTTCCTTATTAATTGTCCTAAATGTCCCAGGCGACCAAACAAGGTGTTGGCGGCAGTAGGGGATTATGACAATACGGACACTGAGTCAGAAGTCTCAGAGACCAGTTTACATCTAGATGCTGTGGTTCCCCTAACAGTGATGTCGACTTCCCCTAAAGATCAAGGGGAGAAATACTCACATTGTTCTCTTCCTATTCAGATTCTGTGGGAGGGACAGTGGATACCAAGTTCTGCTATGATAGACTCTGGAGCAGGTGGAAATTTCATGGATTCTTCTTTTGCCAGGGAACATGGTATTAAGACACAGCTAAGAGCCTCACCAGTCAACATGGAAACGGTGGATGGTTCTCCATTAATTTCTGGGCCAGTAGACCAGGAGACGGTGCTTCTGAAGTGTAAGATGGAACCAGACCATCTGGAAACCCTATCATTTATGTTAATATCTTCTCCTCATTTTCCTGTAATTTTAGGAATTCCCTGGTTACGGACACAGAATCCAAACATCAATTGGGAAACCAAGGAGATATCCTTCCTTCCGAAGTGTAGCCCTACCATCAGTCCTACGGTAACGGCTCCAGCTACCCAGAATTTGGAGGAAACAAAACAGGTATCTACTCTCCCTCTGGTTTACCAGGAATTTTCAGACATTTGTGACAAGAGGAAGGCAGACCAACTCCCTCCACACAGACCATATGACTGCCCCATAGAGCTGCTTCCCGGGGCAGCGATTCCTTTTGGCCATGTTTACCCGTTGGCAGCTCCAGAATTAAAGACATTACGGGAGTATATAGATGAGAATTTTAGCCAAGGGGTTTATCCGACCATCTTCTTCACCAGCGGGCGCTCCCATATTCTTTGTAAAGAAAAAAGATGGCACTCTAAGACCGTGTATTGACTATAGGGAGCTAAACAAGGTAACCATCCGTAACAGGTACCCATTGCCGTTAATTTCTGAATTGTTGGAGAGAGTTCACCAAGCTAAAATATTCACCAAATTAGATCTTCGCAGGGCATATAATTTACTCCGTATACGCCCCGGAGATGAATGGAAGACAGCTTTCAGATGTCGGTATGGACATTTTGAATATTTAGTGATGCCATTCGGACTCTGTAACGCTTCTGCTGCTTTCCAACACTTGGCCAACGATATTTTCAGGGATTTACTGGATCATTATGTAGTCATTTACCTGGATGACATCTTGATTTTCTCTGATTCCCTACAGGAACATATCAAGACCGTGCTCAGACGTTTGAGAGATAACCATTTGTATATCAAACTCGAAAAGTGTGAATTTCATTGCTCCAAAATTCAATTTTTGGGCTATGTTATTTCTCCTCAGGGATTGAATATGGAGTCCAGCAAGATCCAGGCGATCATAGATTGGCCGGTACCAGGAAACGTTAAAGAGGTACAAAGATTCATTGGTTTTGCTAACTTTTATAGACGTTTTATCCGGAATTTTTCGGAAATTGTCCGTCCCATCACTCTCCTCACTAAGAAGGGGAAGAAGTTTGTATGGTCTCCACAAGCCCAGGAAGCCTTTGATCGCCTAAAGGTTTGTTTTACCACGGCTCCGATATTGACGCACCCGGATCCTGCACTGCCTTTTTTCGTGGAGGTGGATGCTTCTGACTGTGCACTGGGAGCAATCCTCTCACAACGAACTGGAGATAAAGGTTTGCTGCACCCGTGTGCCTTCTTTTCTCGCAGGTTATCATCTGCTGAACTGAACTATGATATTGCAGATAAGGAACTTTTTGCAATCATTTCCGCTTTTAAGGAATGGAGACACCATTTGCAGGGAGCAACTCAACAGGTAGTAGTGCTCACAGATCACCGTAATTTGGAATTCCTCAAGTCCACCAGATGTCTCTCTCCTCGACAAGCTAGGTGGAGTTTGTTCCTAAACCAGTTTGATTTTGTCATCTCGTACCGCCCAGGTTCACGTAATGGGAAGGCCGATGCACTATCCCGAATCCACACGATGGACTCCATGCCTGGGACCCCGTCTAAGACCATCTTGTCGGATGCCAATTTCATAGGAGTGCTCCAGGACCGGGACCTGTGGGAGGAGATCAAGCTGGCCTATGATGATGACGTATTTCTTGCTGCCCCACCTGACAATGTGAATCTTGTCTTTCAGAATGGTGTATGGCTTAGAGAACACTGTATTTATGTCTCTGAGGCTGTGAGACTTCGAATTCTCAAATTGGTCCATGACTCCGTATTGGCTGGTCATCGGGGGGGTAGTTACATAGTTACATAGTTACATAGTTACATAGTTATTGAGGTTGAAGGAAGACTTTAAGTCCATCTAGTTCAACCCATAGCCTAACCTAACATGCCCTAACATGTTGATCCAGAGGAAGGCAAAAAAACCCCATGTGGCAAAGAGTAACTCCACCATGGGGAAAAAAATTCCTTCCCGACTCCACATACGGCAATCAGACTAGTTCCCTGGATCAACGCCTTATCAAGGAATCTAGTGTATATACCCTGTAATATTATACTTTTCCAGAAAGGTATCCAGTCCCCTCTTAAATTTAATTAATGAATCACTCATTACAACATCATACGGCAGAGAGTTCCATAGTCTCACTGCTCTTACAGTAAAGAATCCGCGTCTGTTATTATGCTTAAACCTTCTTTCCTCCAGACGTAGAGGATGCCCCCTTGTCCCTGTCTCAGGTCTATGATTAAAAAGATCATCAGAAAGGTCTTTGTACTGTCCCCTCATATATTTATACATTAAAATAAGATCACCCCTTAGTCTTCGTTTTTCCAAACTAAATAGCCCCAAGTGTAATAACCTATCTTGGTATTGCAGACCCCCAAGTCCTCTAATAACCTTGGTCGCTCTTCTCTGCACCCGCTCTAGTTCAGCTATGTCTTTCTTATACACCGGAGACCAGAACTGTGCACAGTATTCTAAGTGTGGTCGAACTAGTGACTTGTATAGAGGTAAAATTATGTTCTCCTCATGAGCATCAATGCCTCTTTTAATACATCCCATTATTTTATTTGCCTTTGTAGCAGCTGCCTGACACTGGCCACTGAATATGAGTCTGTCATCCACCCAGGTCTTTTTCATTGATGGTTTTGCCCAGAGTTTTAGAATTAAGCACATAGTTATACATCTTATTACTTCTACCCAAGTGCATGACCTTACATTTATCCCCATTAAAGCTCATTTGCCATTTATCAGCCCAAGCTTCTAGTTTACATAAATCATCCTGTAATATAAAATTGTCCTCCCCTGTATTGATTACCCTACAGAGTTTAGTGTCATCTGCAAATATTGAAATTCTACTCTGAATGCCCCCTACAAGGTCATTAATAAATATGTTAAAAAGAAGAGGGCCCAATACTGACCCCTGTGGTACCCCACTGCTAACCGCGACCCAGTCCGAGTGTGCTCCATTAATAACCACCCTTTGTTTCCTATCCCTGAGCCAGCTCTCAACCCACTTACACATATTTTCCCCTATCCCCATTACTCTCATTTTATGTATCAACCTTTTGTGTGGCACCGTATCAAAAGCTTTGGAAAAGTCCATATACACTACGTCCACTGGGTTCCCTTGGTCCAGTCCGGAACTTACCTCTTCATAGAAGCTGATCAAATTAGTCTGACATGAGCGGTCCCTAGTAAACCCGTGCTGATACTGGGTCATGAGGTTATTCCTTTTCAGATACTCCAGTATAGCATCCCTTAGAATGCCCTCCAGGATTTTACCCACAGTAGAGGTTAAACTTACTGGCCTATAATTACCGAGTTCAGTTTTTGCCCCTTTTTTGAATATTGGCACCACATTTGCTATACGCCAGTCCTGTGGTACAGACCCTGTTATTATGGACTCTTTAAAGATTAAAAATAATGGTCTATCAATGACTGTACTTAGTTCCTGCAGTACTCGGGGGTGTATCCCATCCGGGCCCGGAGATTTGTCAATTTTAGTGATTTTTAGACGCCGCTGTACTTCCTGCTGGGTTAAGCAGGTGACATTTAATGGGGAATTTTTATCACTAGTCATATTGGCTGCCATGGGATTTTCTTTTGTAAATACTGATGAAAAAAAGTCATTTAGCAGATTGGCTTTTTCCTCATCCTCATCCACCATTTCACCCAGACTATTTTTAAGGGGGCCAACACTGTCATTTTTTAGTTTCTTACTATTTATGTAGTTAAAGAATATTTTGGGGTTATTTTTGCTCTCTCTAGCAATGAGTCTCTCTGTCTCAATCTTTGCTGCCTTGATTTGCTTTTTACAGAATTTATTTAATTTTCTGTATTTATTTAATGCCTCATCACTACCTACTTCCTTTAATTCTCTAAATGCTTTCTTTTTGTTCCTTATTGCGCCCCTAACAGCTCTATTTAGCCATATTGGTTTCCTCCTATTTCTAGTATGTTTATTCCCATACGGTATATACTGTGCACAGGTCCTATCCAGGATGCTAATAAACGTCTCCCATTTTCTTTGTGTATTTTTGTGTCTCAGGATATCATCCCAGTTAATTGCACCAAGATCCTCTCTCATCCGTTGGAAATTTGCCCTCCTGAAGTTTAGTGTCCTTGTCACCCCCCTACTACCCATCTTATTAAAGGTTACATGAAAACTTATTATTTTATGATCACTATTCCCCAAGTGACCCCCAACCCTTATATTTGATATGCGGTCTGGCCTGTTGGTTAATATTAGATCTAGCAGTGCCCCCCTCCTTGTTGGGTCCTGAACCAGCTGTGAAAGGTAATTGTCTCTCATAGTTGTCAAAAACCGATTACCTTTGCTGGAACTGCAGGTTTCTGTTCCCCAATCTATTTCAGGGTAGTTGAAGTCCCCCATAATAATGACTTCTCCTTGAGTCGCAGCTTCATCTATTTGCTTTACGAGGATATTCTCCATTGCTTCCATTATTTTTGGAGATTTATAACAAACCCCTATCAGTAATTTATTATTTTTTTCCCCCTCCCCTTATCTCCACCCACAGGGACTCCACATTTTCATTAAATTCACCTATATTATCACGCAGGATGGGTTTTAAGGAAGATTTTACATATAGACACACCCCTCCCCCTCGCTTATCTGTACGGTCATTTCTGAACAGGCTATAGCCCTGCAAGTTAACAGCCCAGTCATGGCTCTCATCCAGCCACGTCTCAGATATCCCCACCATGTCATAATTATGCTCCAACAACATTAGTTCTAATGGTACAGAAGACGCAGGAATTTTTAAGTCATTTTTTCTGGTGGCCTACCTGTTTGAAGGATGTGAATGACTATGTCCGCTCTTGTGAGGTTTGTGCCCGGTACAAAGTTCCTCGTGTTTCACCTACTGGCCTTCTTAAGCCACTACCCGTACCATCTCGCCCTTGGGGGTCTATTTCGATGGATTTTATTGTGGAGTTACCCACCTCTGGCGGTAAGAATACTATTCTGGTGGTAGTGGACCGTCTAACGAAGGCTGCTCATTTTATTCCTTGCAGTGGTCTTCCCTCAGCTACAGAGACAGTGGATCTGGTTATCCAGAATGTTTTCCGGCTGCATGGGGTACCAGATGAGATCATCTCTGACCGGGGAATACAATTTACCTCCAGGTTTTGGAAAGGATTTTGTTCTGCACTCCACATTAATGTTTGCTTGTCTTCTGCATACCATCCTCAGACCAATGGGCAAACCGACCGAACGAACCAATCAAACCTTGGAGCAATATCTACGCTGTTACATCAGTCATTTGCAGGATGATTGGCTGAAGCTTCTTCCGTTAGCAGAATTCTCGTATAACAACTCACAGAGCAGTTCCACGAAGGTAACGCCTTTTTTCGCCAATTTGGGATATCATCCAAATATTTTGCCTAGGTCTCCGGTTGCTACTTCGGTACCAGCAGTTCAAGACAGAGTGGCAGTGTTGCAACGTAATCTTGAAGTTTTGAAAGACTCCCTGACCGCAGCACAGGAGCGTTACAAGAAGTCGGCTGATAGATTCCAGAAACCGGCACCCATGTATAAGGTAGGAGACTCGGTTTGGTTGTCTACCAAGAATCTAAAATTGGGTGTTCCTTCGCAGAAGCTGGGGCAGAAGTTCATCGGTCCATTCAAGATCACTGGGATTGTGAGCTCTGTTGCTTGTCGGCTGAAGCTGCCACGAACTCTAAAGGTACACCCAGTATTTCATGTTTCTTTATTAAAACCAGTCTCTCTCAACACATTTCAGGGACGTATCGTACCTCCTCCTCCACCAGTGTTGGTTGATGGCGAAGAACAATTTGTTGTACAGGACATTATCGATTCAAGACTTCATAGGAACCGACTTCAGTATCTGGTTAGATGGCAGGGTTATTCTCCTGAAAACGATTCTTGGGAACCAGTAAGTAACATCAATGCTCCCCTGAAGGTTGCTCAATTTCATCGTAGATACCCAGACAAGCCTGGTCCAGGATTTTCCTGAGGCCGTTTCTAGGGGGGGAGTAATGTCAGTATTCCGGGTTTTCCAAGTTACCTTGTGAATGATTTTGCCCTTCGTTAAGATGGAGTTTGCTGTTTTTGTCTGCCCTACTTCCTGTTCATTTGTTTAAAACCCGGGTCAGGTGTCAGCCTCTGCTGGAGTATTCTGCTTGGTTTCTCCATCAGCTCAGCTGCTTGTCTGCTGTACTTCTACCCGTGGCCCTGGACATTCTCTGCCTATGTAAGTTACGCTCTCAGTCTGTTGGCTTGGGAACTTAACCCTTGGTTCTCTCCTCCGGGTAAGAACTCTGTTTTGGAACTGTGTTTGGGGCTTTGCTGCTGGACTTAGACTGTGTTTGCTACTTAATCCTTATTTACTCCCCCCGGTGGGAGCTACTGGAAATTACACCAGTATAATTCTTTGTGAACTTGTTTCTGGACTTACCCGTGTTTATGCCACAACTGAGATAAACTTGAGAACTTGTTTCTGGACTTACCCGTGTTCATCCCACACCTGGGATTTACCTGAGGACTTGTTTCTGGACTTCCCTGTGTTTACTTCATACCCGGATTTGACTCTTTCTGCACCAGCTGTGTTTGGATCTGCACGTCACCCGTCTCACTCACCTTGCCAAGGACTTTGGCCTAAGAACTCTTCTGTTTTGCTGTATATGGCTAAGGGACTTGTTTCATTGCGAGTTATCAGTATATTGCTTGTGTGTTTTTGCTATGTTACAAATACACTATTTGCACAAAAGAAACCCGTCTGTCTGTTCATTGCCCCATGCTACCAGAATCTTAGAGTTCCTACAATAGTATTACAGACGGCATTAATCTTCTTAAAGGGCCATTATGAAACAGTGGGTCTCCTAAGCTGTGGTAGCCTATGCTGTGAGTGGATGGGCAGCCAAGAATTACGACGCACCACAATACCTCTTTCATAAGATGTCCAGGAGGGACTCCTGAAAAAGTGTTGCATTGAATGCAAGGCCTGCCCTGCTACCAATTCATATGCACCCCAATAAGCCTTTGAACCCACATACTGGATGGGCCCATGAAAATCCACTTCAGAATATGCATTTTGTACTCCCTTGTTTTACACATTGGCAGCAAGGCCAGCGATGCTGCATAGTCAGTCATATGCCCCCCTTACGCATTGGAACCCACATACTGGATGGGCCCAGGAAAATCCACTTGTATTTTTTAATGGTATGATAGTTCCCTGTTTGCAGAATTATTTACAGAAGAATTTGGCAATTTAATTTGCCATGTTTTTAACAATAAGGTTCTGATATGGCATTAAAAAAGGCTAATACTTGCAATACAATGCTATTTTATTGCAAAGTACAAAATTAAAGGAATAGTATGATTGAATAGCATGAGTGCGTACACTTTTATATATGTTAATATACAATAGTTAAGTATATAAAAGATTAAATACATATAATGATTAAGTATATATAAAGATTCACTGCATACAGTATACTTAGATCATCACCAAGAGGCATTTAAACATCATCCATTTGGAATATCAGAGAAGCAACACTAAGACAGAGAACCTCTGGGAGATTACCTACACTGCATGGGCGTCCCCATTATGCAGGTATGAGCACACTGTACATGTACAGGTATCCCAGTTTTTCCATCTGTCTTAGTTATGTTTCTCTGGTCTTATATAGTGATTTACACTATGCCCTTCAAGTGGCCAGCTTTCAAGGTTGGATGAATCTGAGATATCATGGAGTCATCAGACGAGGGGCCATAAACCCTTAGGGTACCGTCTCACAGTGGCATTTTCATTGCTACGACGGCACGATTCGTGACGTTCTAGTGATATAGTTACGATATCGCAGTGTCTGACACGCTACTGCGATCAGGGACCCTGCTGAGAATCGTACGTCGTAGCAGATCGTTTGAAACTTTCTTTCGTCGCTGGATCTCCCGCTGTCATAGCTGGATCGTTGTGTGTGACAGCGATCCAGCGATGCGTTCGCTGGTAACCAGGGTAAACATCGGGTTACTAAGCGCAGGGCCGCGCTTAGTAACCCGATGTTTACCGTGGTTACCAGCATAAAAGTAAAAAAAAAACAAACCGTACATACTCACCATCTGATGTCCGTCAGGTCCCTTGCCATCCGCTTCCCGCTCTGACTGTCTGCCGGCCGGAAAGTGAGAGCACAGCACAGCAGTGACGTCACCGCTGTGCTCTGCTCTCACTGTACGGCGGCACTCAGTCAGAGTGGGAAGCGGATGGCAAGGGACCTGACGGACATCAGATGGTGAGTATGTACGGGTTTTTTTTTTTTTACTTTTATGCTGGTAACCACGGTAAACATCGGGTTACTAAGCGCGGCCCTGCGCTTAGTAACCCGATGTTTACCCTGGTTACCAGCGAACCTCGGCATCGTTGGTCGCTGGAGAGCGGTCTGTGTGACAGCTCCCCAGCGACCATACAATGACTTACCAACGATCACGGCCAGGTCGTATCGCTGGTCGTGATCGTTGGTAAATCGTTTTGTGAGACGGTACCCTTAGAATAGCCACAAGGATTTAGATCGAACCACCACAGGCAGAGTTTCAGTAAACCTGAATGTTTTACAATGACAAACAGCAAACATATAGAGTCTTAGAACTGTTTGTGAAGAGAATAAACAAACATTTCTCAAGATTGTGTAATTATAAGCATTGTCTGTCACATCTGCAAATGTTTTATACTAGAAATGCAGCTATGCAATTGTCTGAATGCATTCGGTATACAGTATTTTAATCTGGATTCCAAATCGCCATTTGAAAATTCGCCATTTGTGCATTTGATGCAGCCAAAGCTCAAGGAGAGAAAGTAATATGGTGGACAAAGAAATATTTGTAATGAACTACAGAGCCAAACTAACAGCATTGCTTTATCAAATTTATATGAAGTGTATTGTGTCCAATGTGAGCAACCAGGCAACACAAAAATGAGCTTTCTAAGTGAGCTCTATCAGGTACACAAATGTTATGAAGTCTTTGCCAACAAGGATGTGGTTTCATCAATGTGGGGGACCTTTTTTAAAAATATACTATTGCCATCACAGCCCCCCTTGCCCAAAATTCACTGGCCTATAACAGTACAGAGCACGTTCACCCTGGTCATCTAGTGTCAGGTAAAGAAGAGACATTGCAGGAGACAGAGTTAGGAAGTAGGCCCAATGTAGGGGTGTGGGTCTCTGAGACTTGCAATGGAGTGCATGGCCTGACAAGCATTTGCTCATGGAGGGTAAATTTTTTATAAATATTTCATGGGGTTCATAGATACCCTTGGCAAAAAATTAACTGTCTGTAGCAGCACGGAACTCATGAACCCTGGTGATCTAGTGGTGGAAAATGATGAGAGGCAGAGGAAGGCCTCATTAAAACCTAGGCTCAATTGAAAGGAGCATTTCTCCTACACTTGTAATGTCCATACACTAAGTGCATGGGCTGACAAACATTTTCCCAAGGGGTATACATTGATTAAAACATACTATGGGCATCCTAGACACCCTTGCCAAAAAATTGACTGTCTGTAGCAGTACGGAACACATGAACCCTGCTGACCTAGTGGTGGAAAATGATGAGAGGTGGAGGAAGGCCTCATTTAAACCTAGGTCCAATTTAAAGTAGCGTTTCTCCTACACTTGTAATGACCATACACTAAGTGTCTATGGGCTGACAAACATTTCTCCAACGGGGATACATTGATTAAAAGCATACCATGGGCATCCTAGACACCCTTGCCAAAAAATTGACTGTCTGTAGCAGCACGGAACACATGAACCCTGGTGATCTAGTGGTGGAGAATGAGGAGACATTGCTGAAGGCCTCATTAAAACCTAGACCCAATGTAAAGGATTGTGTCTCCTACACTTGCAATGCCCATACACTAAGTGCCTATGTGCTGACAAACATTTCCCCAAGGGGGATACATTGATTAAATACATACTATGGGCATCCTAGCCACCCTTTCTAAAAAAATTGACTGCCTGTAGAGGCCCAGAAGCCAATAAGCATGGTGATCTAGTGGTGGACAATGAGAAGACATAAAGCTAAATCATAATGAAATTAATTAAATAAATACAAAATGTGAATCCACCGATGAAAGTAAATAACAAAAGGGAGGGGAGAACACGGGTTCATAGATTTGAAGCCTGAATGTGTGCAGCGAGATATGTTTGTCCCTAGCAACATCTCAGAGGCAGGGCTATAAATAAAAATATAATTTAAAAGACTTTGAGTAATTTTCTATTGTTGATGTATACACTACCTCATACAGGACTGTCCAGAGATTGGGAAAATGGAAAATATAAGAATAAATGGGATAAATAGACTTACATTTTTTTTTAATGATATTTCCCCCTATGGGAGTAACATTTGTTTTGGTTTCCAATTAGTTACAGGTATAATATTTACACCCTTGCAAAAATAAAAATTGTGCCTTTGGCATCACGGAATCCATTCACTCTGGTGCTCTACTGGTTATGGATGATGAGGATGAGGATAAGGAGGAGGAGAACAACAAATACACCAAATCTGGAAGCGTATACCCATGTGTGGTTGTGAAGAGATGCATGAGAGTACACCCCCCCAAAAGAGAGAATGTATTTGAGGCTATGTTTCGCTTTTTTCACTTGGTGGTGTACAGAAGTCTTTCCCAATCCAGCCCTTGTTCATTTTTATAAGAGTCAGCCTGTCAGCATTTTCAGTTGACAGGCGGATGCGCTTATCTGTTATAATTCCACCAGCGGCACTAAAAACCCACTCTGACAGAACGCTAGCAGCAGGGCAGGCCAGGACCTCCATGCCACATGTCCAGCTTGGATACCCAATAATTAAAAGGCGTAGAGGAATCCCAGAGGATGTTTGTACGATCTGCAAGGTACTCCCTCAGCATCTTTCCAAACATCGCACTTCTTGTGAAAGCACCCCTTGCCTCTATGCCGGCACGATTAGAGGGTCTGAGAAAACTGTCCCAGAACTTTGCCATTGTTCCCCTGCCTGAGCTAGATTATACTTCTGTCTCTCTCATTTGGACTCCTTGGTTGTACAACAAACTCTGACGTCTGCTGCCAGCGTTCTCACATGGAAATTTTGTAAGTAATTCCGCTACAAGGGCCCTCTGGTACTGCAACATTTTAGTACACCTCTCTGCCTCAGGCAGAAGAGATTGAAAGTTCTGCTTGTAGCGTGGGTCTAGAAGTGTCACCAACCAGTAATGAATGTCACGGAAAATTTTTATAATGCGAGGGTCACATGAAACACAGCGCAAAATAAAGTCAGCCATGCATGCGAGACTGCTAACAGGCAAGACTTCCATGTCCTCACCAACAGGATGACTCATCCTCCTCCTCCTCCCTGTCCTCAGGCCTTCCCCGCTGAACAGACGGTATGACAGCTGTGTTTGTTGTACCGTCTATAACGCATGAAAGTACCTCCTGTTCTTCCTCCTCCTCATTGACTACCAATCCACAATGAGAAAACATGAGGCTGGGCTGCGTTTATTCCCCCTGTATGGTTCCTTGCTCCATGTCCTCGTGCTCTGCCTGCAATGCATCCTCTTTAATTGTGAGCAGAGAGGTTTTCAGAATGCTGAGAAGCGGGATGGTGATGCTAATTATGGCATCATCGCCGCTCACCATCCTGGTGCAGTCCTCAATGTTTTGGAGGATGGTACATATGTCGGACATCCATGTCCACTCCTGAGGTCTTATATGTGGAGCCTGAACTGAAAGTTGACGTCCTTGTTGATGTTGGTAGTCAACAACTGTCCTCTTCTGCTCACAAATCCTTTCCAATATATGCAGCGTAGAGTTCCAGCGCGTGGGGACATCACACAACAGTCGGTGAGCTGGAAGCTGCAAATGCTGCTGAAGCAGTGCAAGGATGGCTGAAGCTGTAGCTGACTTTCTAAAATGGGCAGACAGACGGCATACTTTTACTAGCAGGTCTGGCAGCTCCGGGTAGCTTTTCAGAAAACGTTGAACCATGAGGTTAAGCACAGGGGCCAAGCAAGGTACATGTGTGAGCTCACATTGCCTCAGAGCCGCCACCAGGTTACGACCATTGTCACACATGACCATGCCTGGCTGTAGGTTCAGCAGTGTCATCCAAATATCTGACTGCTCTTTCAGAGCTGTCCACAACTCTTCTGCATTGTACGGTTTGTCACCTATGCAGATTAGCTTCAGCACAGCCTGTTGCCGCTTGGCTGAGGCAGTGCTGCAGTGCTTCCAGCTTCAGACTGATGCGTTGATTTCAGAGATGGAAGATGAGGAGGAGGAGGAGATGTAGGAGCTGTAGACTCTGGGGGCAACCCTGATTGATGTAGGGCCAGCAATTCTCAGCGTGGGAGGATGTGTTCCTTCCTAAGGTCTGACTGGGTCCCAGCTTCCACTATGTTAACCCAGTGTGCCATCAGTGAGATGTACCATCCCTGCCCACAAGCACTTGTCCACGTGTCCATGGTTTGGTGGACTTTCCCTGTAACAGCATTGTTGAGGGCACGGGTAATGTTGTGGGACACATGCTGGTGTAATGCCGGTATGGTACACCGGGAGAAATAGTGGCGACTGGGGACCGAGTGCCTTCGAACAGCCGCCGCCATCAGGTTGCAGAAAGCTTCCGTCTCAGTGAGCCTAAAAGGCAACATCTCTTGCGCAAGCAGAAGAGAAATGTTAGAATTTAGAACTGTGGCCTGTGGGGCGTTGGCTTGGTATTTCCACTTGAATTCTAAAGACTGGGGTATAGACAACTGAAGGCTGTGCTGGGACAAGGACGCTGACGGGCTTGATGATGGTGCTGCTTGACTGTGGGCAACAACAGGTGCAGGGCTAGGGGCATCTTCACATGCACGGCGTACTGAGGATTGGCTTCTACGCAAAACAGTGGAAGAAGCACTGGTGTAACCTGCAGACAGTGGTCCTGGAGCCTGAGGTTCGGCCCACAAAGTTGGGTGCTTTGCTGCCATGTGCCTGATCATGCTGGTGGTGGTCAGGCTGGTTATTTTGCTACCCCTGCTGATGCAGGCATGGCAGGTGCTGCAAATGGCCTGTTTGGGGTTATCGGCAGAGTGTTTAAAAAATAACCAGACTTGGGAAGATCTAACAGTTGGAATGGCAACTTTACTCATGTTGGTGTTACGGGGAACGGATGCACGCCTTCTGTCTGTGGCCACCACACTGCTTCTTTCTGCCTGTTGGGGTGGTATGCCTCCTTCCCCATGTGTGCTGCTGCCCTCACTCTGCATGTCCTCCTGCCAGGTTGGGTCAGTCACATAGTCATCCACCACCACCTCGTCTTCCACAGCCGCACCCAGCTCTTCCTCCTGACTTTCTGGCAATTGTGTCTCACCATTGCCCACCTCTTCTGACGGTTTCCCACCATCGCCTTCATGCGACCGGGGCTGGTCAAAGCTTTGGGAATCTCTACATGCGATCTCATCTGTCCCCACTTCAAGTTGACCAGCCGAGAGTCCAGAATCTTGAAATAGAAAACTGAACAGTTCTTCAGCGTGTCCAAGTGTGGGATCAGTTGTCTCAGGGCACTCTGCATGGTGGGAAGAAGGAGGATCAGGGTGAGGAATATCCAGGCCACACTCATGGCTACTCAGACTTGACCGTGTGGAAGACATGGTGGTAGCTAAGTGACTGGAAGCATTATCCGCTATCCAACTGACAACCGTTTCACACTGCTCTGGCTTCAATAGTTGTGTGCTGTGGTCCCCTAGAATCTGGGACAGGAAGGTCGAGCGAGAAGATGTGGGTCTTTGTTCTTGGCCACTTTCACCTTGGCCATGGCCTCGTCCTCTGCATGCACGATCAGCATCACGTCCACTTCCCCATCCTTTGCCCCTTGCCTTGCCCATTTTAAATGGACTACTGCACTATTTCAAAAGCTCAACACAAATGTATTTATATGGAGCGAAATAATATATGATCAGTATGCCTGCAAATCTACGATTTTTCAAACACAAACACCAGGCCTCAGCCTGACATAACAGATGGTATAAAATTTTTGGGGGCTTTTTTGTGAATTTAATTCATGCAAAATAGTGCTGTATATAATTATACAGCAAAAACAGTGGAAAAACGGCTTAAAATGCCCAAACTTGGAGCATGCAGATATATGAGGCCTGTCACGGAAAAACTGCACTGCCAAATATGTGGCCTGTATTTTTTGAAATGCAAAATAGTGCTTTATATAAGTAGAGTAACAGACAGCAAAAAAAGTGGTAAACCGGCCTACAATACCCAAACTTTGAGCACGCAGATATATGAGGCCTGTCACGGAAAAACCACACTGCCAAATATGTGGCCTGTATTTTTTTTAAGGCAAAATACTGCTGTATATAAGTAGAGTAACAGACAGCAAAAATAGGGGGAAAACGGCCTACAATGCCCAAACTTTGAGAACGCAGATATATGAGGCCTGTCACGGAAATACCACTTAGCCAAATATGTAGCCTGTATTTTCTTTAAGGCAAAATAGTGCTGTATATAAGTAGAGTAACAGACAGCAAAAACAATGGCAAAACGGCCTAAAATGCCCATACTTGGAGCATGCAGATATATGAGGCCTGTCACGGAAATACCACACTGCCATATATGTTGCCTGTTTATTTTAAATGCAAAATAATGCTGTATATAATTAGAGTAACAGACAGCAAAACCAGTGGCAAAACAGTCTTAAATGCCCAAACTTGGAAAACGCAGATATATGAAGCCTTTTTTAGTGAATTTAACCCTCCCCAAAAAAAACAGTGGCACAAGTCAAGCACACACAACTATGCTATGTACAGTATGCCTGACAAACTATGATTTTTAAACAGGCCTCAGTCTTACAGAGCAGACTGTATATTTTTTTTGGGGGGGCGTGAATTTTTGGGAAAAAAGAAAAAATGCAACTAGGTATATAGTAAAGAAGCTGCAGCAGCAGACAGTTATGGAGCTTTGGGAGAGATGCAGTGGGAGCAATGTATATACATACAGTGCCTGCAGGCCTTGCACTGATGTGGATATGCCGTGCCCTGCCTACCTAGCGCTGCAATATTGGGACCCACGAATTAGCCCTAAAAAGGACTTTTGGCTTCTGAGGAGTTGTACATTTAACAGTTATAGACCTGCACTAACTATAAAAACCATGATTCTGACCCTATCTCGGCAGCAGCTCTCCCTACTCTCGCTGAATCGTGAGCAGAATGCGGCAAGCAGGGCGGCACCAGGTCTCTTATACTTGGGATGATGCTGTGCTGCCAAGCCAATCACTGCACGACCACAACAAAGATGGCTGCGGTGTTTCATGGCCTGGCAGACAATCCCTGCAGCGTGATTGCGTCTCTAAAGTCCACCAAAAATGCTGGGTGGAGACCTCACTTCCCTGTTGTGAATTCTCCTCTTGGGCTCCCTCCGGTGGTTGTTGGTGGTAGTGCAGTTGTCTTGGGGTTGTAATCTAGGGCAGGTGTTTCTGCTGATTGCAGCTCTACTATGTATTTAGGTGTGCAGGATCCATGAGTCCTTGCCAGTTGTCCATTGTTCTTGGAGGGATTGCATCTCTCTCTGGTTCCTCATGCCCTGCTGCCAATTCAGCTAAGATAAGTGTCTGTTTTTTTGTCTCTGTGCACACATGCAGTGTGCTTTGCAATTCAGTGCAATTCATTGTGTTTTTGTCCAGCTTAGACTTTGTTTGGACTTTTCAGTCATGCTGGATTCTCAGGAGATGCAGATGTACTTTCTATGTCTTTAGTTAGATGTAGAATATTTGTATTATCTGCTGTGGATATTTTTAGGATTTTAATACTGACCGCTTAGAATTCTGTCCTATCCTTTTCTATTTAGCTAGAAGTGCCTCTTTTGCTAAATCCTGTTTTACTGCCTGCGTGTGTCTTTCCTCTTATACTCACAGTCAATATTTGTGGGGGGCTGCCTATCCTTTGGGGTTCTGCTCTGAGGCAAGATAGAATTCCCATTTCCATCTATAGGGGTATTTAGTCCTCCGGCTGTGTCGAGGTGTCTAGGACGTGTTAGGTACACCCCACGGCTACTTCTAGTTGCGGTGTCAGTTTAGGGTTTGCGGTCAGTACAGATACCACCTACTACTGACAAAGTCTCTCATGTGGCTCCAAGGTCACTGGATCATAACAGTACAACTGGCCAACAATGAGTTAAATGCATCTCAGAAGAAGGGAAGAAAGGTGTTGAGCCATTTTTTTTTCTGTAGTCTGTTTTGTCTCTTCTTCCCTCTTTTCCTCTGGGTGACTGAGGAGTCTTGTGCTAGCATGGATGTTCAGGGATTGGTTTCTCGTGTAGACCAGCTTGCTGCTAGGGTATAGGGTATTTCTGATTATATTGTTCAGACTCCGCTTTTAGAGCCTAGGATTCCTACTCCTGATTTGTTTTTTGGGGACAGGTCCAAATTTTTGAGTTTTAAAAACAACTGTAAACTGTTTTTTGCTCTGAAACCTCGTTCCTCTGGTGATCACATTCAGCAGGTTAAAATTGTCATCTCCCTGCTGCGTGGCGACCCTCAGGATTGGGCATTTTCCCTGGAATCTGGGAATCCGGCCTTGCTTAATGTAGACACCTTTTTTCAGGCTCTAGGATTATTATATGATGAACCAAATTCTGTGGATCAAGCGGAGAAGACCTTGTTGGCCCTGTCTCAGGGTCAAGAAGCGGCAGAATTGTATTGTCAGAAATTTAGAAAATGGTCTGTGCTGACTAAATGGAATGAGGATGCTTTGGCGGCAATTTTCAGAAAGGGTCTTTCTGAATCTGTTAAAGATGTTATGGTGGGGTTTCCCACGCCTGTTGGTCTGAGTGATTCTATGTCTCTGGCCATTCAGATTGATCGGCGCTTGCGGGAGCGCAGAACTGTGCGCGCTGTGGAGTTGTCCTCAGAGCAGATGCCTGAGCCTATGCAGTGTGATAGGATTCTGTCTAGAACAGAACAACAAGGATTCAGACATCAGAATAGGTTGTGTTTTTATTGTGGCGATGCTTCTCATGTCATTTCAGTCTGCCCTAAGCGTACAAAGAGAATCGCTAGTTCAGTTACCATCAGTACTGTACAACCTAAATTTCTGTTATCTGTGACCTTGATCTGCTCATTGTCATAATTTTCTGTCATGGCGTTTGTGGATTCAGGCGCCGCTTTGAACTTAATGGACTTTGAATTTGCCAGGCACTGTGGTTTCCCCTTGCAGTCTTTGCAGAACCCTATTCCTTTAAGGGGCATTGATGCTACACCTTTGGCTAAAAATAAACCCCAGTTTTGGACACACGTGACCATGTGCATGGCGCCAGCCCATCAGGAAGATTGTCGTTTTCTGGTGTTGCATAATTTGCATGATGCTATTGTGCTGGGTTTTCCATGGTTGCAGATACATAATCCTGTGTTGGATTCGAAGTCTATGTCTGTGACTAGTTGGGGTTGTCAGGAGGTTCATAATGACGTTCCTTTGATGTCAATCTCCTCTTCCTCCTCTTCTGAAGTTCCAGAGTTTTTGTCTGATTTTCAGGATGTATTCGATGAGCCCAAGTCCAGTTCCCTTCCACCGCATAGGGACTGTGATTGTGCTATTGACTTGATTCCAGGCTGTAAGTTTCCTAAGGGCCGACTTTTCAACCTGTCTGTGCCTGAACATACCGCCATGCGGAGTTATGTTGAGGAGTCTTTGGAGAAAGGACATATTCGGCCATCTTCTTCACCGTTGGGAGCGGGATTTTTTTTTGTTGCTAAGAAGGATGGCTCCTTGAGACCCTGTATTGATTATCACCTCTTGAATAAGATCACGGTCAAGTTTCAATACCGTTTACCTTTGCTTTCCGATTTGTTTGCCAGGATTAAGGGGGCTAGTTGGTTTACTAAGATTGACCTTCGGGGGGCATATAATCTTGTTCGTATTAAGCAGGGTGATGAATGGAAAACTGCGTTTAATACGCCCAAAGGCCATTTTGAATACCTTGTGATGCCATTCGGACTCTCTAATGCTCCATCTGTTTTTCAGTCCTTCATGCATGATATCTTCCGGAATTATCTTGATAAATTCATGATTGTATATTTGGATGACATCTTAATTTTTTCCGATGATTGGGAGTCTCATGTGAAACAGGTCTGGATGGTATTTCAGATCCTTCGTGATAATGCTTTGTTTGTGAAGGGGTCTAAGTGTCTCTTTGGAGTGCAGAAGGTTTCTTTTTTGGGCTTTATTTTTTCTCCCTCATCTATAGAGATGGATCCGGTTAAGGTTCAGGCCATTCATGATTGGATTCAGCCCACATCCGTGAAGAGCCTTCAGAAATTTTTGGGCTTTGCTAATTTTTATCGCCGTTTCATTGCTAACTTCTCCAGTGTGGTTAAACCCCTGACCGATTTGACGAAGAAAGGCGCTGATGTAACGAATTGGTCCTCTGAGGCTGTCTCTGCCTTTCGGGAGCTTAAACGCCGATTTACTTCTGCCCTGGTGTTGCGTCAGCCGGACGTTTCTCTTCCGTTTCAGGTTGAGGTTGATGCTTCTGAGATTGGCGCAGGGGCCGTTTTGTCTCAGAGGAATTCTGTTGGTTCCTTGATGAAACCGTGTGCCTTGTTTTCCCGTAAGTTTTCGCCTGCTGAACGCAATTATGATGTCGGCAATCGGGAGTTGTTGGCTATGAAGTGGGCGTTTGAGGAATGGCGACATTGGCTTGAGGGAGCCAAGCACCGTATTGTGGTCTTGACTGATCATAAAAATCTGATGTACCTCGAGTCTGCCAAACGGCTGAATCCTAGACAGGCTCGATGGTCCCTGTTTTTCTCCCGTTTTGATTTCGTGGTCTCGTATCTTCCGGGTTCTAAGAATATTAAGGCTGATGCCCTCTCTAGGAGTTTTTTGCCTGATTCTCCTGAGGTACTTGAACCGGTTGGCATTCTGAAGGAAGGGGTGGTCCTTTCTGCCATTTCCCCTGATTTGCGACGAGTTCTGCAGGAATTTCAGGCTGACAAACCTGACCGCTGTCCAGTGGGGAAACTGTTTGTTCCTGATAGATGGACTAGTAGAGTGATTTCTGAGGTTCATTGTTCTGTGTTGGCTGGCCATCCTGGTATTTTTGGTACCAGAGATTTGGTTGGTAGGTCCTTTTGGTGGCCTTCTTTGTCGCGTGATGTGCATTCTTTTGTGCAGTCCTGTGGGACTTGTGCGCGGGCCAAGCCTTGTTGTTCCCGTGCTAGTGGGTTGCTTTTGCCTTTGCCGGTCCCTGAGAGGCCCTGGACGCATATTTCTATGGATTTTATTTCAGATCTTCCGGTTTCCCAGAGGATGTCGGTTATCTGGGTGGTTTGTGACTGGTTCTCTAAGATGGTTCATTTGGTGCCTTTGCCTAAATTGCCTTCCTCTTCTGATTTGGTTCCGTTGTTTTTTCAGCATGTGGTTCGTTTGCATGGTATTCCAGAGAATATTGTGTCCAACAGAGGTTCCCAGTTTGTTTCTAGGTTTTGGCGGGCCTTTTGTGCTAGGCTGGGCATTGATTTGTCTTTTTATTCCGCATTTCATCCTCAGACAAATGGCCAGACCGAGCGAACTAATCAGACTTTGGAAACTTATTTGAGATGCTTTGTGTCTGCTGATCAGGATGATTGGGTGGCTTTCTTGCCATTGGCCGAGTTTGCCCTTAATAATCGGGCTAGTTCTGCTACCTTGGTTTCGCCCTTCTTTTGTAATTTTGGTTTTCATCCTCGTTTTTCTTTGGGGCAGGTTGAGCCTTCTGATTGTCCTGGTGTGGATTCTGTGGTTGACAGGTTGCAGCAGATTTGGGCTCATGTGGTGGACAATTTGGTGTTGTCTCAGGAGGAGGCTCAGCGTTTTGCTAACCGTCGTCGGTGTGTTGGTTCCCGGCTTCAGGTTGGGGATTTGGTCTGGTTGTCTTCCCGTCATGTTCCTATGAAGGTTTCTTCCCCTAAGTTTAAGCCTCGGTTTATTGGTCCTTATAGGATTTCTGAGATTATCAATCCGGTGTCTTTTCGTTTGGCCCTTCCGGCCTCTTTTGCCATCCATAATGTTTTCCATAGATCTTTATTGCGGAAATATGTGGTGCCCGTTGTTCCCTCTGTTGATCCTCCTGCTCCTATGTTGGTTGATGGGGAGTTGGAGTATGTGGTTGAGAAGATTTTAGATTCTCGCTTTTCGAGGCGGAGGCTTCAGTGCCTTGTCAAATGGAAGGGTTATGGCCAGGAGGATAATTCTTGGGTTTTTGCCTCTGATGTCCATGCTGCTGATTTGGTCCGTGCCTTTCATCTGGCTCGTCCTGATCAGCCTGGGGGCTCTGGTGAGGGTTCGGTGACCCCTCTTCAAGGGGGGGGTACTGTTGTGAATTCTGCTCTTGGGCTCCCTCCGGTGGTTGTTGGTGGTAGTGCAGTTGTCTTGGGGTTGTAATCTAGGGCAGGTGTTTCTGCTGATTGCAGCTCTACTATGTATTTAGGTGTGCAGGATCCATGAGTCCTTGCCAGTTCCTTGCTGCCAATTCAGCTAAAATAAGTGTCTGGTTTTTTGTCTCTGTGCACACATGCAGTGTGCTTTGCAATTCAGTGCAATTCATTGTGTTTTTGTCCAGCTTAGACTTTGTTTGGACTTTTCAGTCATGATGGATTCTCAGGAGATGCAGATGTACTTTCTATGTCTTTAGTTAGATGTAGAATATTTGTATTATCTGCTGTGGATATTTTTAGGATTTTAATACTGACCGCTTAGAATTCTGTCCTATCCTTTTCTATTTAGCTAGAAGTGCCTCTTTTGCTAAATCCTGTTTTTCTGCCTGCGTGTGTCTTTCCTCTTATACTCACAGTCAATATTTGTGGGGGGCTGCCTATCCTTTGGGGTTCTGCTCTGAGGCAAGATAGAATTCCCATTTCCATCTATAGGGGTATTTAGTCCTCCGGCTGTGTCGAGGTGTCTTGGACGTGTTAGGTACACCCCACGGCTACTTCTAGTTGCGGTGTCAGTTTAGGGTTTGCGGTCAGTACAGGTACCACCTACTCCTGAGAAAGTCTCTCATGCGGCTCACCAGATCATAAAACTTCCCGCCGAGTAATCCCGGAAATGCTCGATGCTCGCCGAGTAGACCGAGCATAGCAATTCTCGGGCGAGTAACGAGTAGTGGCGAGCACATTCGCTCATCACTAGTCTTTTAGTGTAAAGTACTCTGAAAATGTGATTTTTTTTAAAAAAACAGGGTTTCTTTTTCCCAGGAATATGCCAACCTTTATTATGTTTTATGTCAGATTTTGCCGCTTGACCCATTTCACAGGAAAGAGGATGAGCTGCAATTCCACACACAGCCCAATGTTTGGTGTTTGTGTTTGCATACATCCTTGCTGGGTTCCATTTCATCTGTCTTGTTGATGCTGAGATTCTGGAGGAGCTTTTATAGCCCTCGTTGCCCATGTGCCTTTCTACTTGCTGCATCGATGCCCGGGGTCTGTGTGCTCATCCAGACCTAAGGCTTAGAGGATCTATCTCACCTGATGAGCCTTGACACTCATATGCAGTAGCAGATTTGAAAAAATTGTGTAGATGTGCTTAAGGATGTGCCACTATTCTAACACACCTACCCTAGTGCTTCCATGGTAAAAACTGACTTATCAACCACAGTTCTATTTACTCCCTGATTTCAGTGATGAAGTGTCGCCATATGTGACTGAAGTAGCCTGTGATTGGTTGCAATCCTCAGGTTTAAAATTACTCACATGGGTCCAGGTTGTCGTTACTATGGGATCAAAGGATTAAGTATAATGTATTTTTCAACAAATTTAATTTCCTTTATTGTGCTCCAGGATCTCTACATACCAGAAGCATAAATAATGTAATATGTAAAAAATACATAATCGTTATATACATCTCACCACTTACTTCTTCGACCCTTCCACTCCTCACTATCACTTATATGGTCCTCCTCACATCTTCTGATTCCTGACGCTGCGATTCATTCTAAGCCTCCTCACACTGAACCAGGAACTTCTGGCTGTGGTGAGGGTCTGCAGTATTCTGTTTAAGTGTCGTGACCTTGTTTGTGTACGTGCAGACCTGTCCTAGGCCTCATGAGAGCCAGATGCTCCATGAATTTCAGCTCTCGGCATCAGAGACAAAAAAAATGCTTTGAGGACTGGATGAGTGACAGTGACAAATGGAGAGGCTGGAGAGCTGAGCGGTAAAATGAGTTTACGGATTTTTTAATTATTTTAATCTTTTGATGGCCTGTTATCATAGAGATTTAGTGTAGGTGTGAATTTCACAATATCCGCATTTTGATGAACATGGATTTTTTTTAAATTTAAGTTCAGAAACAATCACTGCACATGTACAAGAAAAATAATACTTCAGGTGAGTATTTATTTGATGCTGATAGGTGAAGCGACAATTTAAGACGTTTCGGCAAATTAATAGCCTTTATCATATAGTCGCCTTTTCAAATAAGCATCATGGGAAAACCAGGTAAGTTGTGTCACCGCAATTAAATATGTCAAAGAGCATTTTAAGCCCCGGTAGAGTCAATGCCCAGTGTAAGCAATGGGTTCAGGAGGAGCCGGTCTCCAGGGAATACAGGCTTGAGTTATTGGTGGCGCAGTGGAGGATTCGGACACTCCTGTGACATATTTCATTGCGGTGACATGACTTACCTGTTTTTCCCATGATGCTTATTTGAAAAGGCGACTAAATGATTAAGGCCATTAATTGGCCGAAACTTCTTAAATTGTCGCTTCACCTATCAGCATCAAATAAATACTCATCTGAAGCACTATTTTTCTTGTACCTGTGCAGTGATTTATTCTTAACTTATGCTTATGGGGTTCCTTTCACCAGCACCGTTATACAAATAGTCGAGTGCTAACCCTTTGTCTTTCGTATTTTTAAAATTTAGGCAGAGTTGAGTTCTACTTGACTCCCATTGGGAAACCTGTAAAATAAATTTGTGACATAAATTGACAAGCTGAAGATTTGAACAATCGGTATGGCAAGTCAATTTGTAAGTGAATATTTTCTACAGCTTCTGTGTCACGAGTCACGACTATTGTCCGGTGTTCCAGGACCAGGTGCTCCTTCTCTGTCTGTAATGCTAGGAGTGCCCTAGCTCGCCCTGTTCTCCGGATTAAGTGTGATGTTGAAGACACCGGGGCCACATACCTTACCTTAGCTCCTGAATCTGCCCTCAGTCTGTGCCCTTCCTCCACGCAGGGGAAGGGGATTAGTAGTATACCATAATACACCAATCAGACTAACAAGGTAACAGGGAAAAAGGAAAATACCAATCATACAAATACACACATAAACAACAGAGGTAAACACCGAGGAGTGGAGGATGGGAACAGAAAAAAGTAAGGTAAGAAAGGGAATTTTCATACATTCTAAACCTAGCAACAGTCACAGATATATTCACCAAACCCCTTCTCCAATAACAACCACCAACAACCTCCAGCCAGGCAGCATAAGCTATCTCTGACAATGAGTGCTAGCTAGGGCCCAGAATAAATAGGAGATAGGAGTAGCTAACAGTAGCTGCACCTTAATGCAGGAAATCTTCCAGGAGCTTTCAACTGAGCTGATTAACCCCAGCACTGCTAAAAGAAATTCACAGCATTTAATATGAAAGTGAAATGCTTCTAATCAGTGAATGAGTAGGAGTAATCAGATACTTTGGTCTTCTGGCTCCTCTCTTTCATGGTAAACCGTGACAATGTGGATGAGATATGTTCTTATCTTACTCATTTTTAAGTTATTATATTCCTCTGCGGAATTTACATCCTAAGATCAGGACAGAAAATCTGCAATATTTCTGAAATAATATGTGTGACCAGGACATCATAGGTTAATAATATATAATTGTAATTAATAATTTTAAGAATGCATATTAAACATGTATTTCAGTATAAATAAACTGGTAAAAGATGTAACTACACATAGGACCATAGCTGCAGGCATAAAGCATACTTCCTTTTTAAAAGAATGGCTATATTGGTCCTCAAAAATATAAGAAATGGCAAAGCTAAATGAAGGATCTCATGGTTAATATTTGATAAAGACGTTCAGCTGCACATATTTCTGATACATAACTGACCTTTCCTTTCGTTGTGGCCTTGGCGATGATATAAAGGAAAAGAACAGGCTTTATGGTTCATGTTATTTTTTTACACATCCAGACTTGAATTGCTGACTGTGTATGGCAGGACCAGAATAGATTGCTCCAGCTCGTCCGTATTATAGCAACACGTAAAATAGTGAAAGTGTTACTGCATTTACTTACAGAATAGAACCTAAAAAGAAATCTTCAAAATGGTCAAATACAATGATTTACCTGTAAGCACGTGACATTTTATGGAAAATTTTTAGTACCCCTGATCATGCCATTTGTTCTGGGATTTCCTGGGGTAAATACTATAGCGAAAAAGGCATATAATAGATTGGCCTTTCGCTTATTCTCTTCCACAATTTCATCTACAGTATTTTTGATGGGGCCAACACTATTTTTTTAATCACCTACTGTTTTTGTAGTTAATACGTAGGAATATTTTGGATTATGTTTATTTTCTTTAGCAATGAGAATCTCTGTGTCTTTGCTGTCCTGATTTATTTTAAGACAATATGTTTTTCTCTATTTTAATGTTGGGGTAGCATTGTACGCAGTGAAGAGGCAGTGACCCACAAAGTTCAAACGCAAAAGTCTCTTTAGTGTGTTACTTCACACATAAAGGTGCATAGCATTTTTATTACACGACATCAAAGTTCATTACATACAGTTCATCTCATCTCAGTGCCTGTTTCATAGCACTACATATCATATGGCTTTAGATTGCAGTCCCTAAACAGGCCAGACTTCCCTTGTCCGGTTTCCCTGGGCGACCGCACGCCATAAGTCCCCAAACACAGCTCTACATGTTGCAGACACTACACACGCCAGCCCTCCTCTGACTAGTTCTCGTGGGTGTCCTGCATCACTCTATCACAGTCTCTTTACTCACACAGCCGTACACAGCCCAGGATATCCTCCAGATAGCAGCCATCACCATATCCACCTGTTTGCAATCGTCACACATGCTAGTCCTCTTTCTGGCACAGGACATCCACCTCCGGGCACAGGACTGTTCACATCCGACTCTTTCGGGCACAGGACATCCACCTCCGGGTACAGGACTGTCCACATCCGAGACCATTACCATGGACGACTTGCATTGCTGCGTACGCTGCGGGTGCCAGGCTATTCAGCTGCCCTGGGTGCTGGCTCCGCTGGCCTGTGGCTCCATGCACTCAGTCAGCGCTCTCCAGGTCTCTGCTCTGCACACCAGCACACACCAGACTGACACTGACATACACCATCTGACACCTGACACACACATATCCCTTACTGCAGGACTTATAACACACAAACCTGTGGCCTTCAGCCACGTGGAAAACCCGGACTGGAAATCCATGACTCTTATGCACACCTAAGGACTTCATCCGTCTGCATGCACAACCTGGAGAGAACACACAGCGACCCCTACCTGTGACACGAGTCACTGCCTCACAGTGCAATCACAGCTACACCTGCGACTGCAATGCACACCTATGACCATCATACACCTCTGTGCACATTTTGGGGAGCACAAACAGTGCCCCCTAGCTGTAACAGGGGTCACTGCCTATATATATATATTATTACTTTACGCCTTGTCACTACCCTCTTGTTTTAATTCTCCAATCGCTTAATTTTTGCTATTTATTGTGCCCCTTAGAGCTTTACTAAGCCATAGTTGTTTTTTCTACTATCCTTAATTTGTTTATTGTCATATGATACATATTGTGCACAGGACCTACACAGGAAGCTTATAAAAGTGTCCTATATTGCTAGAGAATGTAAGGGCTACAGCACTGATTCATAGCTCTTGGGCACCAAGCTATGCAGGCAATGGCAGCTGATCTTGGAAAAACCCCAGAGCATAATAAGGCACATTCAATTTGCAGTGAATAACTTTGATGCATATCGTATTTCAAGACCAAATTCAAGTGCTGTACCAAATTCATATTATGGCAGAATTACTCATCACTAGCGAGCATGCTATGCAAACAGGGAAGGTTTGCTATGGCCTCAGTAGAGTAGGGGAGGGGAACCCCAGGCCCGTTTACAGCCCATAATGACTTTTGTCTGTCTCCTGGGTATATTCCCACGGACCGTAGTGCTCGGGCTGGCAGCTGCATTTCGATGATTCTCAGACATTTAATTTGTTCTTACAATGTGAGCACAAGCATGCAGCATTCACTATTGTGTGTTCAATGAAAGATTTTATCCTCACTTTGGCCAGTGTCAGGATCAGGACTTACTTTGCAGGCAAAGTAATTGTGTGATGCACTCCTGTCTCACAGTAGAGGACAGTAGTGCCAGTGTAGAATGTGATGTCAATACCATAACCCCAAAGTATCTTCTGTGATGTCTATACTACAGCTCCAAAGTGCCTCCTGTGATGTTCTTACTGCAGCCCCAAAGTGTCTCCAGTGATATCTAAACTGTAGCCTCAAAGTGTCTCCTGCGATGTCTATACCGCAGCTCCAAAGTGTCTTCTGGGATGTTTATGCCCCAGCCCCACATTTCCTGTGATTTTTATGCTCCAACCTCATGCCACCTGTGATGTATACACACAGCAGTCTTGATAACTCCTATATGATGTATGCAGCAGTCTCCGTGTCTCCCATGTTTTGTATACTGCAGATGTCCCACTGCTTAAGTTGTATAAATGTAGCGAGAGCAGTGATTGATTTCCCATTGGCAGAAAACATGTAGTGTACATCAATGTACATCTATGTTTAGTACAACTTACTGCTGTGAGTTCTTTACAAAACTTATCAATACAAAGAGTGATGCAATTCTGGAAAACCAACATCGTCCATATCATCTAACATCATAGCTTCAACAAAGACAAGCAGTTTCAAACATCACATTAGCAGACAATTAATTAAATGTTTGACCAAATATAGCAAGGTAATTTTCAAGTTGATAATTTTGTACGGCCCCTGAATGATGGCATAAATATCCAAATGGCCCATTGCCCATGGTCATTAGGTCTAATTTTCAATCTAATGAACTAAGCTTACAGTATGACAGATCTGATGTTCTAGGGCGATCATGACATAAGCATCGTTGGAAGCAGATGAGAGATATAACCTTTGCACAGCTCAATATCCATGCAATAAGTACTGATAAGTAAAATAAAGGTAAATATAACTAGTTAAAATAAGGGTAAACAAATAAAATAAAGAAGCGCAGTGACTAAGTGTTCTTGGAAATGATTTAAAGCTTTTGAAAGAAATGAATTTGAATTGACGCATTTCATCCATTCTAGTTCTCATTGTGTAAATTATTCATTGCTTTTAACAGAGAAAACACTCAGTTATATATATATATATATATATATATATATATATATATATATATATATATAAAATATGAGGATAACTTTACAGACCACTTTAAATATGATCAAGCTGAGACGAAGGATAATGTGTCAGAATGTATGAATGTATTTCCATTTATGTATAAAAGAAAATATACCGGCAGAGATACACAGAAACTTCTCAAATATTTCTCAAATACACTTAAGCCTCATTCAGGCGTCCATTTTTCAAGTACGTGTTCTATCCTTATTTTCCATGGATAGAATACTTACACATTACAGTCTGAGAAGCTATTCAGATGTCCATATTTTTTGCAGATCAGGTGTCAGCAAAAAAAACAAACATGTAGACATTATTGCTACCGATTTTAGCTATCTATACTAATGGTAAAAACTGACACACTGACCAAACACTCTGATGAAAATCGGATTAAAAAACACTGATGAAAATTGGTCTATTTTTTTCAAGTGCAGGAAAGAAAAAGGGTGTTTGAATGAGGTCTTAGTGTGACTGTGCTAATCCTTTATAATCACATATTAGGGCTATTTCACACATCCGTTTTTTAGAATCAGTCACAATCAGTGTTGAAAAGACGGATGCTGTGCCGATTGTAAAAAACTGATGCACTGGATCCATTTTTTTTGACAGATCCATTGAAGTAGTTGCAGCCGGAAGAGAGAGGGAAAGAATTTTCTCCCTGAACGGAAAAATGGGTTAAATTAAAGATTAAAGGAATAGAAATTCTTCCGGGCATGCTCAGTTTAAAAAAACGGAATCCGTCACTGGATTTCGTCTTCTGACCGACAGCGACGGATCCTGCGCCCATAGGCTTCCAATATAGCCAACAATGGATGGCACAGGATCCGTTGCAGTCCGACTTTTCGACGTACACAAAAAACGTTATTATGTCCGTTTTCTCCGGACGACGGACAAAGACTGTACGACGGCTGTCGTTGCCATTTCTAGGCCAAATAGATAATTTTCCTAAGCCGGTGTGTGTTTTAATGTAGTCTAGGAAATAAATAATTGGTATCAGCCATCTCGTTGTCATTTTTAGGCCAAAGAAATATTTTTTCAATACTGCTGTGTGTTTTCTAGTAGTGTTGCCTAAAAATAATTAGCATCAGAGGACTCATTGCCTTTTCTCAGCCAAAGAATACATTTTCAGGACCTCTGTGTGTTTTCTGGGACTGTTGCAAATAAATAAATTTACTCTTCTGCCATCTCTTGCGAGTAGTGTTTAGAAAAAACATTTCCAAAAATGAAGAGAACATCAAATACGTTATGTGGACGTGGCCATGGCCGTGGGGGTGCTGGTGTACCTGCTGGTGGTGGTGTAGCTGATGCAGGAAGAGGACATGGTTGTTCTGTACCTGCTACATGCCCAAATACAACACAATACCTTCCTCTAGTGCACACAGGTGACAGGACATTATGCGTGCTTTCGTAGGCCTGAATACCACTGCATAAATGGCGAGGCCACAAGATGTTGAAAAGGTGTTAAATTGGCAGAGAGTGGCTTCAGTTCCTTCGCATTATCAGAAAGTGCACAATTAGCACCTGAAGACCACATTCATCCAGCTTCCACCTCACCCCCTTGCAAATCAGCCAAGTCATGCAGCAGTCTCTTCTGCTTTTTGATGACTCTGCTGGCTGTGGTTCCGTGTCCCATCCACCTTGCCCTACTCCAGAAGTAAGAGAGGCTAAGTGTACTGATGCCCATCCACTTTTTATATTGGTGGATGAGTACATGGGAGGGTTAGTGCACAAGGTCAGTGGACCACCACAGGACATGTCAAATGATGACGAAACACAGTTGCCAATTGCAGCGTCTTTCTGCGGTTTGCATACTGGCAAGTAAAGCAGGGTTGAGGAGTCAAAGGCCATTCTAGTGATGTGCAGAGGAGGTGGCCACACTGGCACAGCAGCACAGCAAAAGACGGAGCATGGTGCAAAGGCACAGCGGGCAGCCTCTAGCCAGTACATCGGCTGCTACTGCCCAAGTTACCACTGAAATCAGCACACCAAAGACAGTTCAAAAGAGCTCCCTGGTATGGCATTTCTTCAGAGAATGTGGTGATGACAAGATGCAGGTGGTTTTCACGTTGTGCCGTCAGACCCTGAAGCGAATCATAAATGTTCTGAACCTAAGCACCAGGTTCAAAAAATTAAAAAGCATGAAAGATCTGAGCCTCCTCCTTTTCTGCTGCCATCTCGGCCTCTTCCTCCCACTCATGATCAACAAGGCCACCTGCCTTCACCAAAGAAAGGATGTGACAGCATCACCACCACCACCAGTGTCACCGAATATCTCCACACTGTCCCATGGAAGTGTTCAGCTTTACATCCCCTAAACCCACAAGAGAAACAGGAGATACCCCCGCTCTAACCACCCACAAGCAATGTTCCTGAATTACAGCATTTTTAAGTGACTGGCCTTTGAAATGCTGCCATTTTGGCTAGAGGAGATGGACAGATTAAAAAACTGATGTCGGTGGCAGTGCCGCAGTACTTTATTCCTAGACACTACTACTTATCCATTTGAGCCATCCATGCCCTGCCAATACATGTTGTCAGATGTGCACTGCGCAATGCAATCAGTGAAACGGTCCACATAAGTACTGATACGCGGACCAGTTAGCACTGCCAGGCATGTTACATCTCCGTAACTGCCCACTGGTTAAATGTAGCAGTGGCTGGGACAGAAGCAGAAATCATTGTAGTCCATGTCCTACAACCACCAAGGTTTTCTATATGCTTATCTGGTCAGGTTGCCTCCTCCTCCAACTCTGCTTTTTTTACCGCCTCCTCATCCGGTCACACTAACACAAATCCCGCAATGCACAGGAGCTGATGTCTGGGATCAAACAGCAAACAGATGAGTGGTTAGTGCCAGTTCACCTCAAGCTTGGTTGACGCACATCCATTGGCCGATGGATCTGCTGAACTTAGTGGTGCAGAGCTTTCTGAAACACTATCCACACATGTTGGAGCTGCTGCTGAAAGTGCGGTCAGTGTGTGTACTTCGGCGTTCTCTCCCTGCTGCTGCTTGCCTGTCTGCGCTACAGGGTTACTTCTGTCTTCCCACTCACCGGCTGATATGCAACATACAAACAAATTTCAACTACACCTTGCATATTCTGGAAAGACTGCAAACTGCAGCAGACAATAGTGAAGTTTTAGCTGCAGCATGCATGACTGAGTCACTCTACAGAACAACATCACTTCACGACCAATGAGTGGGCCTCCATGCGGAATGTATGTGCTGTCTTGCGTTGCTTCGAATATTGCACCATCAGCGATTACTATACCATTTATACAACACTGCAAAAAAAAAAAGGAACTTAAGGCTCACCGAGTATAATCCTAAAATAATATTTATTGAAATTGATTTAAAATAAAACAATGTTAAAATACAGAGGCCACTAAGCAAACTGCAGGGAGTATAAAGACTGGAAAGCTAAAGTGCATAGTGCAAAAAAATCACAATATATACAGTGGAGAAAAAAGTATTTAGTCAGCCACCAATTGTGCAAGTTCTCCCTCTTAAAAAGATGAGCGAGACCTGTAATTGACATCATAGGTAGACCACAACTATGAGAGTCAAAATAAGAAAACAAATCCAGAATCACCTTGTCTGAATTGTCAAGATTTATTTTGCAAATTATGGTGGAAAATAAATAATTGGTCCTTAACAAATTACATGCTTCAATAGTCTCCATGGGAGACTAGAAGCTGCAACAATACTTTGATCGCCTCTGCTACAGTCAGGCGATGATCAGATCACCTGTGTGCAGCAGAAATGCTCACTTGCTATGAGCGCCGACCACCGGGCAGCGCTCATAGCAATCTGGCTATGATAACTATAGAGGTCTGCTGGAGACCTCTGGTTGTCATGTCGACTCATTGGTGACCCGCGATCATGTGGCGGGATAAAGGACGTGATTCCGGTAAGTGTCAGTTAACAGTGACAGCGGCATTTAACTAGTTAACAGCCGCTGGTGGATCATGATTCCACCAACAGCTGTTGTGGGTAAATGTCAAATGTCAACTTTATATATCAGCTGGCATGTGCCTGGAAAGGTGCTGATTCCGGCCAACAGGTGAAGTCCGATGTGGGCGTACTATTATGTCCAATGTTGGAAAGGGGTTAATGAGTTATTTTCATCCAACATCTATATGAGTTTGGGTATTTGTGTAATATGTGCAACAACCGTGTTCAGAGCAGGGCAGCACTCAGATCAGCTTACGGGCATAACTGGAGTGTGGCGAGTGGATGCAGAGTATCCAGATGATACACTTCCCACAGAGGACAGCTCTGCTGCCCCTGGGCAGCCTGGCACACATGAGCCAATACATGCTGCAGTGTGTGCTCAATGACCGCCTTGATGCATGTATTGTTACCAGAGCAGATTGGGTGGTCATCCTGCTACAAGGACAACGTTCCGTCATTACTAAAGTCACTAGTGTGGGAGAACCAAATATGTGAATACAAGCAGATGCTGGTACAGAAATTACTGATGGATTTCACACATGACAGACGGGACTCAGTGGAAGAACAGGGCAGAGGTGAAGGAGGAAGTCGCCAATGCAGTTGGGGTACCGCCAGCACCTCGGAAGGCAGGGTTAGCATGGCCAAAATGTGGCAAAACTTTATGAGCATGCCACAACATATAGCACCACCATTTAATAGGGTCCATATTCGTAGGTGCCAGATTATTATTATTATTATTATTATTTATTTATATAGCGCCATTAATTCCATGGTGCTGTACATGAGAAGGGGTTACATACAAAGTTATAGATATCATTTACAGTAAACAAATTTACAGTGACAGACTGGTACAGAGGAGAGAGGGCCCTGTCATTGTGGACTTACATTCTACGGGATAATGGGGAAGAGACAGAAGGTCAGGGGTGCAGCAGCTCTGGTGGTGGTGAGGAGGCAGCTCAGGTGGTGGTGAGGCGGTAGAACGGTTATCGCAGGCTGTAAGCTTTCCTGAAGAGATGGGTTTTCAGCTTCCGTCTGAAGGATCCGAGGGTGGTGGATAATTGGACACGTTGAGGCGTGGCATTCCAGAGGATAGGGGATATTCAGGAGAAATCTTGGAAGCAGTTGTGTGAGGAACGAATAAGGCCATGTTCACACTTTGCGGTTTTTACCGCGGAACCGCCGCGATTTTGATGCTGCGGGTCCGCAGCAGTTTCCATTGTGTTTACATTAACATGTAAACCCTATGGAAACCGCAAACCGCAGTGCACATGCTGCGGGAAAAACCGCGCAGAAACGCAGCGGTTTACAACCCACAGCATGTCACTTCTTTGTGCAGAATCGCAGCGATTCTGCACCCATAGGAATGCATTGATCCGCTTACTTCCCACATGGGGCTGTGCCCACGTTGCGGGAAGTAAGCGGATAATGTGCGGGTGGTACCCGGGGTGGAGGAGAGGAGACTCTCCTCCAGGCCCTGGGAACCATATTTGTGTGTAAAAAAAAGAAATAAAATAAAAAATCATGTTATACTCACCTCTCAGCGCTGCACGCGGCCGGCCGGTCAGAGTTGCTGTGCGAACAGGACCTGCGGTGACGTCGCGGTCACATGACCGTGACGTCACGAAGGGTCCTTCTCGCACATTATCTTTGGAACCGGAGTGCCGCGTGCAGTGCCCAGGAGATCGGGACATCAGAGGGTCAGTATATAAACTTTTTTTTTTATTTTAACATTACTATTGATGCTGCATATTGCTGCATATGCAGCATCAATAGTATAGGCGGAAACCCGCAGCGGAAACCGCGGAACAAACCACAATAAATCTGCAGGGATAACCGCAGCGGTTTTGACCTGCAGATTTATCAAATCCGCTGCGGGAGAACCCGCAGAGGTCACCCGCAAAGTGTGCACATAGCCTGAGTGTGGAGGAGAGTAGGAGGCCTTGGGAGGATCGAAGATTAAGGGAGGGGAGATATTTGGAGATTAGTTTGGAGATATAGGGAGGGGACAGGTTGTAGATGGCTTTGTAGGTCAGTGTTAGTAGTTTGAACTGGATTCGTTGGGGAATTGGGAGCCAGTGGAGGGATTTGCAGAGGGAAGAAACAGGGGAGTAGCGACGAGAGAGGTGGATTAGTCGGGCAGCACAGTTGAGGACAGACTGGAGTGGTGCAAGAGAGTTGGTGGGGAGGCCACAGAGGAGGGTGTTGCAGAATTACAAAGTAAAAAAGGGGGAGAAGCCAGCACTGCTTGTGGTCAGAACGCAAAACATAAAGTACACATGCACATATTGATTTCTAACTGAATTTCAAAAATGAGACATTTAGCAAACAATTGATCAATTCTTTGAGCCACCCCGCCACTTCACGGCATTCTCATAATGGGGTAGTCCTACTCTACTTTTTTTATATTCGCTGTGCCATTAAGGCCTCTAAAAAGCAAGACCACTTTAAATGCAAGCTGTACCTGAAGCATTTCTGAATCACTCCCATGGCACCAGAGAGGACAGCACAGATAAAGGTTGACCAGGTCTGGACATAGACATATCAGGTACAACCTCCACACTGCTTAACCAGCACCACAGATGAAGGGTGAGACAGGCTTGTACACAGGTGCACAATCAAACAAAGCCTAGGGCAGGGCAGGGCTGCTGTATGTGTGTACAGCAGCCTAGGTCAATCACAAAAAACCCCCAGAAAGAATGGCGTACATAACCCAGTGCGCACGGCAACAGTGGTGGTCAACCACAAACCAATATCAAAGTAAAAAAGGGGGAGAAGCCAGCGCTGCTTGTGGTCAGAACGCAAAACATAATCTGGTCAACCTTTATCTGTCCTGCCCTCTCTGGTGCCATGGGAGTGATTCAGAAATGCTTCAGGTACAGCTTGCATTTAATGTGGTCTTGCTTTTTAGAGGCCATAATGGCACAGCGAATGAGAATGCCGTGAAATGGCGGGGTGGCTTAAAGAATTGATCAATTGTTTGCTAAATGTCTCATTTTTTAAACTCAGTTAGAAATCAATATGTGCATGTGCACTTTATGTTTTGCGTTCTGACCACAAGCAGCGCTGGCTTCTCCCCCTTTTTTACATTGCAGAATTACAACTACATAATGGATGAGTACCTGTACACACGCTCCACATACTAACCTAATGGGCCTAACCCATTTAACTTTTGGGTCTCCAAATTGGACACATGGCCTGACCTTGCCCTTTATGTCTTGGAGGTGCTGGTCTTTCTGTGACAAGTGTCATGTCTGAACATGTGATTAGCATGGCATGGGGTGGGATCGCAGACAGGTGCAGCCGCCTGTCAATATCCAAAGTGGGGAACATGATATTCCTTAAAATGAGCCCGGCGTGAATACCACAGGACTTGCCCATAACATTGGATGATTGGACAAGTATATTAGCCACACCCAGCCAGTATTGAACTCTATTTGCCATTCATTTCAGTGCATGCTCTCCAAATTAAAATCTAAAACAACTATGTTGGCTACCTCCTCCTTAGCCTCTTCCACCTTTACTGAATTGTCCACCTTTCCCTCCACTTGGAGACACGCCTTGTTGTTCTAGATAGCTTGTTTTATTTTTTGATAAATCTAGGTTTTTTAAGTCAGCTCCATAAAAAAAATTGCCCCCCACTCAAAAAAAAGAAAAACGGTGTTGGATCACTCCTCACTTGACTCACTCACCTATACTGCCACATCCACCTCTTCCTGCACTTGGACCTACTCCTCCTGGTTATAGATTGCTAGTTTTAGTTTTTGTAAATTTGAGGTTGTTTTAAGTCAGGAGTAGTGTTGAGCGATACCTTCTGATATTTGAAAGTATCGGATGGTAAAATATCGGATATCGCCGATACCGATACCCGATACCAATACAAGTCAATGGGACACAAGTATCGGAAGGTATCCTGGATGGTTCCCAGGGTCTGAAGGAGAGGAAACTCTCCTTCAGGCCCTGGGATCCATATTCATGTGTAAAATAAAGAATAAAAATAAAAAATAGGGATATACTCACCCTCTGACGCGCCCTGGTAGTAACCGCTGTAACTGGCAGGCTCAGTTCATAAGAATGAGCGAGTGAAAGACCTGCGATGACGTCGCGGCTTGTGATTGGTCGCATGACCGCTCATGTGACCGCTCATGCGACCAATCACAAGCCGCAACGTCATCGCAGGTCCTTCACTCGCTCATTCTTAGGAACGGAGGCTGCCGGTTTCACGTCTGAGGTCCAGGCTCCGTCGGAGGGGTGAGTATATCCATATTTTTTATTTTTATTCTTTATTTTTTACATGAATATGGATCCCAGGGCCTGAAGGAGATTCTCCTCTCCTCCAGACCCTGGGAACCATACACTGGGAACTTCCGATTCCGATTTCCGATATCACAAAAATATCGGAACTCGGTATCGGAATTCCGATACCGCAAATATCGGCCGATACCCGATACGTATCGGAATGCTCAACACTAGTCAGGAGGTTACAAGGAAGAAGAAAAGAAAAAAACAATGAAAAAAATAAAAAAATACCAAAAAAAATGAAAAAAGTGCTGGATTTCTCCTCCCTTGACTCTTCATTTATTTATTTTAATCAGTTATATAGCACCATTTATTCCAGAGCACTTTACAGACATTATCAGCACTGACCCCATAGGCAAATTGCAGATGTTGTGCTTTTTTGGATTTGAACCCAGGACCCCAGCGCTACAATGATGCAGTGCTAACCACTGAGCCATGGTGCTGCCCTGCCTCTTCGACCTACACCTCCACGCCCACCTCCTCCTCCACTTTGAACTGTTCCTGCTGGTTTAAGAGTCTTACTTTTTATTTCTATATCAGCGGCATTTGTAAAGTATGCTACTGGAACTGACATTTTTGAGCTTTGTGGGTACTTTGCCTCAATGCTCTGTGGGTGAAATTTTACTGGACTGGCAATAGCAAGCCACAGTCTCTGTGAGGGGACTGTTAAAATTTTTATGTTATTCATTAACCTTATTTTACCATGATTGCTATGGTGACAGAACTTTTTAAAAAATATGCAAATTGTCACTTCAGAGAGGAAGAGGACTAGAACTCCAGCGCCACCTACAGGAAGTAGCAATCCTAAAAGTCACTATCAACCCTGAAACACAGTGTCTGCAAATTGAGATTTTAGTTTTGACTTTTATTGTAAGTCATGTGACAAGGCTCGTTAGAGGATAGATACAGACTTTTAGGATTGTCACTTCCTGTAGGTGGCACTAAAGTTTTATTCCTCTTCCTCTCTGAAGAGACAATTTGCATATTTCCCAGAGGAGCATTGCAAGGCTTAAAAGTCTCCTCACCTTGGCTTGACATGTTACTCTCTGCAAGGAGAAACGTTACCCCTTGAATCCAGAACTTTAAGTAATTTCACCATCCACATTTGTTTACAGGGCAATTGTCCTCCTGTTATCCCTTACTTCAATTATTTTACAGCAATGAAGTTCCGATCCCCATTGGCTAATATAGGGTTCGGTGTTCAAGGTCAAGTTCAGGTCGTGAACCAGACTTTTAAAAATTCCAGCCGAACCCAAACTGCTATGGGTTCACTCAGCAATAATTTTTACATTTCTGTCAATGGAGCTATATGAGGACATATTTAATGTACCACAGTTTCAATTTTTCATTTGCATGATTCTGGGTTTAAATAATTTCAAAGGTTTTTTGTCGGTTTAACAGACTTCAACATATGGGGTTATTATCATATTATTTTATAGGATGAGATATTATGTATGAAATAAGTGGGAAAATTGGTCAGGACTGCACGAAGCTATTCAAGCGAAACGCACGCCAGGCGTGGTGGGTACCTGAATCTCAGCACCTTGGTAATATACCTTTGTTATTCATTTCTCTCTGCATTGTACATGTATGTGGCTCTTTTATATATACCTACCTGGCAGTGCTGCAGCAGTGCATGAAAGTGGCAGCTCACCGACTGGTGTGCAACGTCACTGTGTGCTGGAAATTCACATTGCGCATGATGGCAAGGCTTTGTGAGTAGAAAATGCCAGTTGTAGAATTCTAGCTCCAACACACCCATCTGTATTTTGGTTAGCCTCCACACATAACAGCTGAAGAGTGGGCATGGATGTCTGACATTTGTGCAGTTCTGCAAGAGTTTGAGGACTGCGCAAAGATGATGAGTGGCAATGAAGCCATAATCAATGCAACAATCACTCTTCTGTGTCTACTTAAACAGTTGCTGCTAACAATTAAAGCTGAAGCTTTGCATGTGTATTAGGTGGAGATGTAGAAGACATAAGAAAGGGAGATACTATGCAACCCAGCCTCATTTAATCTGCTAAGTGGATTAGGTAACAGTGAGGAGGTGAATGCTGAGAAGGAGGAACAGGAGCTGGCTGATAGCGCAAAAGAGACTAATACCCACACAACCTTTGTCCTGTTTCTCCTACATGGATGGGCTGAGGAGGGCAATGAGAAACAAAAGATGTAGGAGGAGGAGAGATGGAGAGTAGTCATCATGCTGGAGACAGGGAAGTGTTGGCTGTAGGGAGCTTGGTACTTATGGCCGACTTTATGTAAGACTGCCTTTCAAGCGACGCATGCTTTACATTCATCTTGGACAAAAAAGTACTGATTGTTCATCCTGCTAGACCTACTCTACATAGAGAAACTTTCCTTACAGAGGCGGAGAGGTCTTCGATAATGGTGCTATACCAGAAGGCCATTGTGGAAAATATGTTGAAAAAATTCCTATCAGACAGTACTAGTGGCAGGGGGCAAGCTTCCTTGCCCAACTAAGGAGAAGAGGCCAGGAAGACACACACCAGGTACAGCAGAGGCCGGCCCTGATGAGCAGTAATTTTGGCAAGGAGGGAAAGGTTTTTAGAGATGGTCGAGCAATACCTGACTGACAAAACCAGCGCACTCCCTAATTCCTCTGGGGCTCAAATCTGAACACCTGGCATGAGCCGTCCCTCTATGCCTTGGAGGTGTTGTACAGTCCTACTTCTAGTGTCTTATCTGAGCGGGTTTTTAGTGCCACTTGGTGGGTCATAACTGACAGGTGCACTGGGTCATCAACAGAAAGTGATGGCAGGCTCACTCTGATAAAAATAAACAAAGCCTGGATTAGCCCTGACTTTTCCACACCACCAGATGACAGCTGGACATAAAGTTTTTTTAATCTTCAATATTTTAATTAGGGCCACCAGTTGTTGAATTCTAGAGTCTATAGATGACCCTCCTTATAATTTTTTCCTGAACTTGTACTGTGCAAATCCTTTATGATTGTAGAAGTTCAACAACTACACTTTTTAATTTTGTCATGAGGCCTGTTAGATTTTCCTTTGAAGGGTCTATGGATGACCCTGCTTGTAATTTTTAACAGGTTTTTTACTGTGTGCAGACCTTATATGAGTGGTATGGGAGTGCTACAGCTACACTTTGTGCACAACATTTGGATACTACAGTTCATGCCTTGAAGGGAGTATGGATGACCCTGCTTATAATTTGTGGCAGGCTTTGTAGTGTGTGTAGACCTTTTATGAGTGTGGGAATCCCACAACTGCACTATTTTAACAATATTTAAATGAGGTACTATATTTGGTGCATTGAAGGGTGTATGTAGGACCCTGGCTATATTTTTGGCAGACTTTGCATAGCCTTTATGAGTCTAGGAGTACCAATACATGACAATTTGAACAGAATGTGTATGAGGCCCTCCTTTATATCTACTGCAGTGTGTGTTAGGTGTCAAGTTCCCGCAGCTGCACAGGGGGAATCTCGAACCATGTCCTCTGCGGTCTCCCTTTTTTCCCCAGCTGCAGATTAACCTGCTCAGCAAAGACGATGGTCCCAGCATCTTGCCCAAGCTGATGCTGTGCATCTGGTTACAACTGTCGTTCCTGGTTTTGCTACTATAACCAACAGTGGTCAGTGGCAAGAAGATGTTCCTGGGACTAAGTCCTGCTTTTCTCAACTGAGCATGCCCGTGGGATGACCTCCCATTGGAGGTCGGGGGTCACTTGCCCAGATCCTGAAGCGGCCTTGATTGGACCACTGGGAAGGTCCCGGAAGTACTCCGCTATAAAAGGATAAAATGCGCTAGTATAAAACTTATATGGTGTGTGTGTTGTGAATTTGCTTTTTGCTCCCTCTAGTGGTTACTAGTTTTTTGACTCTGGTTTTTCTGTCATTCCTTTTATCCGCACCTGGGTCGTTAGTTAGGGGTTTTGCTATATAAGCTCCCTGGACCTTCAGTTCAATGCCTGGCAACGTAGTTATCAGAGCTAGTCTGCTGTGCTCTTGTCTACTGATCCTGGTTCCAGTTATATCAGCTAAGTCTGCCTTTTGCTTTTTGCTATTTGTTTTGGTTTTGTATTTTTGTCCAGCTTGTTCCATATCTACATCCTGACCTTTGCTGGAAGCTCTAGGGGGCTGGTGTTCTCCCCCCGGACCGTTAGACGGTTCGGGGGTTCTTGAATTTCCAGTGTGGATTTTGATAGGGTTTTTGTTGACCATATAAGTTACCTTTCTTTATTCTGCTATCAGTAAGCGGGCCTCTCTGTGCTAAACCTGGTTCATTTCTGTGTTTGTCATTTCCTCTTACCTCACCGTCATTATTTGTGGGGGGCTTCTATCCAGCTTTGGGGTCCCCTTCTCTGGAGGCAAGAAAGGTCTTTGTTTTCCTCTACTAGGGGTAGCTAGATTCTCCGGCTGGCGCGTGTCATCTAGAATCAACGTAGGAATGATCCCCGGCTACTACTAGTGTTGGCGTTAGGAGTAGATATATGGTCAACCCAGTTACCACTGCCCTATGAGCTGGATTTTTGTATTCTGCAGACTTCCACGTTCCTCTGAGACCCTCGCCATTGGGGTCATAACAGTTTGCCAGGCCAGTATTAAATGTTTAATGCATTGCAGAAGAGGGATTATAAGAAAGAAGATTCTGAGTTTTTTTTTTTTTTTTTTCTTCTTCCCCTTTACCTCAGAGTGGCTATGCTTGCTGCAGACATGAATGTCCAGACCTTGATTACAAGTGTGGACCAGCTGGCTACTCGTGTGCAGGGCATACAAGACTATGTTATCAGAAATCCTATGTCAGAACCTAAAATACCGATTCCTGAACTGTTTTCCGGAGACAGGTTTAAGTTTAGGAATTTCGTGAATAATTGTAAATTGTTTTTGTCCCTGAGACCCTGTTCATCTGGAGATTCTGCTCAGCAAGTAAAAATTGTTATTTCGTTCTTACGGGGCGACCCTCAGGATTGGGCTTTTTCGCTGGCACCAGGAGATCCGGCATTGGCTGATCTTGATGCGTTTTTTCTGGCGCTCGGTTTACTTTATGAGGAACCCAATCTTGAGATTCAGGCAGAAAAGGCCTTGCTGGCTATGTCTCAGGGGCAGGACGAGGCTGAAGTGTATTGCCAAAAATTTCGGAAATGGTCCGTGCTGACACATTGGAACGAGTGTGCACTGGCCGCTAATTTTAGAAATGGTCTTTCTGAAGCCATTAAGAATGTTATGGTGGGTTTTCCCATTCCCACAGGTCTGAATGATACTATGGCACTGGCTATTCAAATTGACCGGCGGTTGCGGGAGCGCAAAACCGCAAATTCCCTCATGGTGTTGTCTGAACAGACACCTAATTCGGTGCAATGTGATAGAAAAACCGCAAATTCCCTCATGGTGTTGTCTGAACAGACACCTGATTTAATGCAATGTGATAGAATCCTGACTAGAAATGAGCGGAAAATTCATAGACGCCGGAATGGCTTGTGCTACTACTGTGGTGATTCTACACATGTTATCTCAGCATGCTCTAAACGTATAGCTAAGGTTGTTAGTCCTGTCACCGTTGGTAATTTGCAACCTAAATTTATTCTGTCTGTAACTTTGATTTGCTCACTGTCATCTTATCCTGTCATGGCGTTTGTAGATTCAGGTGCTGCCCTGAGTCTCATGGATCTCTCATTTGCTAAGCGCTGTGGTTTTACTCTTGAACCATTAGAAAATCCTATTCCTCTTAGGGGTATTGATGCTACACCATTGGCAGCAAATAAACCGCAGTATTGGACACAGGTTACCATGTGCATGACTCCTGAACACCGCGAGGTGATACGTTTCCTGGTTTTACATAAAATGCATGATTTGGTTGTTTTAGGGCTGCCATGGTTACAGACCCATAATCCAGTCCTGGACTGGAAGGCTATGTCAGTCTCAAGTTGGGGCTGTCGTGGTATTCATGGGGATTCCCTGCCTGTGTCTATTGCTTCTTCTACGCCTTCGGAAGTTCCGGAGTATTTGTCTGATTATCAGGATGTCTTCAGTGAGTCTGAGTCCAGTGCACTGCCTCCTCATAGGGACTGTGACTGTGCTATAGATTTGATCCCAGGCAGTAAATTTCCTAAGGGAAGACTGTTTAATCTGTCGGTACCTGAACATACCGCTATGCGTTCATATATCAAGGAGTCTCTGGAGAAAGGACATATTCGTCCGTCTTCTTCCCCTCTTGGTGCGGGATTCTTTTTTGTGGCAAAAAAGGACGGATCTTTGAGACCTTGTATTGATTATCGGCTTTTAAATAAGATCACTGTCAAATTTCAGTATCCTTTACCGCTGTTGTCTGACTTGTTTGCCCGGATTAAGGGTGCCAAGTGGTTCACCAAGATAGACCTTCGTGGTGCGTACAACCTTGTGCGCATTAAGCAAGGTGATGAATGGAAAACCGCATTCAATACGCCCGAAGGTCATTTTGAGTACTTGGTGATGCCTTTTGGGCTCTCCAATGCGCCTTCAGTTTTTCAGTCCTTTATGCATGACATTTTCCGGAAGTATCTGGATAAATTTTTGATTGTTTATCTGGATGATATTTTGGTTTTTTCTGATAATTGGGATTCGCATGTGGAGCAGGTCAGGTTGGTCTTTAAAATTTTGCGTGAAAATTCTTTGTTTGTCAAGGGCTCAAAGTGTCTCTTTGGTGTACAGAAGGTTCCCTTTTTGGGGTTCATTTTTTCCCCTTCTGCTGTGGAGATGGACCCAGTCAAGGTCCGAGCTATTCTTGATTGGACTCAGCCCTCGTCAGTTAAGAGTCTTCAGAAGTTCTTGGGCTTCGCTAACTTCTACCGTCGTTTTATCGCTAATTTTTCTAGCATTGTGAAACCTTTGACGGATATGACCAAGAAGGGCTCCGATGTAGCTAACTGGGCTCCTGCTGCCGTGGAGGCTTTCCAGGAGTTGAAACGCCGGTTTACTTCGGCGCCTGTTTTGTGCCAGCCTGACGTCTCACTTCCCTTTCAGGTTGAGGTGGATGCTTCGGAGATTGGGGCAGGGGCCGTTTTGTCGCAGAGAGGCCCTGGTTGCTCTGTTATGAAACCTTGTGCCTTTTTCTCTAGGAAGTTTTCGCCTGCCGAGCGAAATTATGATGTGGGCAATCGGGAGTTGTTGGCCATGAAATGGGCATTTGAGGAGTGGCGTCATTGGCTTGAGGGTGCTAAGCATCGTGTGGTGGTCTTGACTGATCACAAAAATCTGATGTATCTCGAGTCTGCTAAACGCCTTAATCCGAGACAGGCCCGCTGGTCATTGTTTTTCTCCCGCTTTGATTTTGTTGTCTCGTATTTACCAGGTTCAAAGAATGTGAAGGCCGATGCTCTTTCTAGGAGCTTTGTGCCTGATGCTCCTGGAGTCGCTGATCCTGTTGGTATTCTTAAAGATGGAGTTATCTTGTCAGCTATTTCTCCGGATCTGCGACGTGTGTTGCAGAGATTTCAGGCTGATAGGCCTGAGTCTTGTCCACCTGACAGACTGTTTGTCCCGGATAAGTGGACCAGCAGAGTCATTTCCGAGGTTCATTCCTCGGTGTTGGCAGGTCACCCGGGAATTTTTGGCACCAGAGATCTGGTGGCCAGGTCCTTTTGGTGGCCTTCCTTGTCAAGGGATGTGCGGTCATTTGTGCAGTCCTGTGGGACTTGTGCTCGAGCTAAGCCTTGCTGTTCTCGTGCCAGCGGTTTGCTCTTGCCCTTGCCTGTCCCGAAGAGACCTTGGACTCATATCTCCATGGATTTCATTTCTGATCTTCCGCTATCTCAGGGCATGTCCGTTATCTGGGTGATATGTGATCGCTTCTCCAAGATGGTCCATTTGGTTCCTTTGCCTAAGCTGCCTTCCTCTTCCGATCTGGTTCCTGTGTTTTTCCAGAACGTGGTTCGTTTGCACGGCATCCCTGAGAATATTGTGTCAGACAGAGGATCCCAGTTCGTTTCCAGGTTCTGGCGATCCTTTTGTAGTAGGATGGGCATTGATTTGTCGTTTTCGTCTGCTTTCCATCCTCAGACTAATGGACAGACGGAGCGAACCAATCAGACTTTGGAGGCTTATTTGAGGTGTTTTGTCTCTGCTGATCAGGACGATTGGGTGACATTCTTGCCGTTGGCTGAGTTTGCCCTTAATAATCGGGCTAGTTCCGCCACCTTGGTTTCGCCTTTTTTCTGCAACTCTGGTTTCCATCCTCGCTTTTCTTCGGGTCATGTGGAGCCTTCTGACTGTCCTGGGGTGGATTCTGTGGTGGATAGGTTGCAGCAGATCTGGAATCATGTGGTGGACAACTTGAAGTTGTCACAGGAGAAGGCTCAGCGCTTTGCCAACCGCCGCCGCGGTGTGGGTCCCCGACTACGCGTTGGGGATTTGGTATGGCTTTCTTCCCGCTTTGTTCCTATGAAGGTCTCCTCTCCCAAATTTAAACCTCGTTTTATTGGGCCTTACAAGATATTGGAAATCCTTAATCCTGTATCTTTTCGTCTGGATCTTCCTGTGTCGTTTGCTATTCACAATGTATTTCATAGGTCCTTGTTGCGGCGGTACATTGTGCCTGTAGTTCCTTCTGCTGAGCCTCCTGCTCCGGTGTTGGTTGAGGGCGAGTTGGAGTACGTGGTGGAGAAGATCTTGGATTCTCGCCTCTCCAGGCGGAGGCTTCAGTACCTGGTCAAGTGGAAGGGCTATGGTCAGGAGGATAATTCCTGGGTGGTCGCCTCTGATGTTCATGCGGCCGATTTAGTTCGTGCCTTTCATGCCGCTCATCCTGATCGCCCTGGTGGTCGTGGTGAGGGTTCGGTGACCCCTCACTAAGGGGGGGGTACTGTTGTGAATTTGCTTTTTGCTCCCTCTAGTGGTTACTAGTTTTTTGACTCTGGTTTTTCTGTCATTCCTTTTATCCGCACCTGGGTCGTTAGTTAGGGGTTTTGCTATATAAGCTCCCTGGACCTTCAGTTCAATGCCTGGCAACGTAGTTATCAGAGCTAGTCTGCTGTGCTCTTGTCTACTGATCCTGGTTCCAGTTATATCAGCTAAGTCTGCCTTTTGCTTTTTGCTATTTGTTTTGGTTTTGTATTTTTGTCCAGCTTGTTCCATATCTACATCCTGACCTTTGCTGGAAGCTCTAGGGGGCTGGTGTTCTCCCCCCGGACCGTTAGACGGTTCGGGGGTTCTTGAATTTCCAGTGTGGATTTTGATAGGGTTTTTGTTGACCATATAAGTTACCTTTCTTTATTCTGCTATCAGTAAGCGGGCCTCTCTGTGCTAAACCTGGTTCATTTCTGTGTTTGTCATTTCCTCTTACCTCACCGTCATTATTTGTGGGGGGCTTCTATCCAGCTTTGGGGTCCCCTTCTCTGGAGGCAAGAAAGGTCTTTGTTTTCCTCTACTAGGGGTAGCTAGATTCTCCGGCTGGCGCGTGTCATCTAGAATCAACGTAGGAATGATCCCCGGCTACTACTAGTGTTGGCGTTAGGAGTAGATATATGGTCAACCCAGTTACCACTGCCCTATGAGCTGGATTTTTGTATTCTGCAGACTTCCACGTTCCTCTGAGACCCTCGCCATTGGGGTCATAACAGTGTGTGGGTGAGTTTTTAACATCTGGTGAAAGCTCCTCATCAATCCCCTCCCTAACATTTTTGTATGTGGTTTGGGTGTTGGATCTGACTAGCGCCAGTTAGCTAGGGAGGTTAGTGGTGTCCGCCGGAGCAGCGCTGCGCACACTCAGTGCGCTAAATCTTTATTATTTAGGTTTCTCCCTGGCACCGCAGCTGCGGCGCCAAGCGCTAGTGGTCTAGAGGGACTCTAACCCTGTGTCCTTGGGGCAGAGTCCTGTGACCTAACACTAGTGTTCTATCAGCGGTATTGCGGCCCTGTGAAGCAACAGGGTTCACCTCCTTACTTACCGGGTGAAGTTAACCCATGTGTGTTCACATTATACCACCATATAGTCCATCATTACCAAGCAGCAGGTGTCATCTCTGCACGGTGGACCCCGGGCTGCGAAAGCACCATACACTCACCGTCCACTTTATTAGGTACACCTGTCCAACTTCTTGTTAACACTTAATTTCTAATCAGCCAATCACATGGCGGCAACTCAGTGCATTTAGGCATGTAGACATGGTCAAGACAATCTCCTGCAGTTCAAACCGAGCATCAGTATGGGGAAGAAAGGTGATTTGAGTGCCTTTGAACGTGGCATGGTTGTTGGTGCCAGAAGGGCTGGTCTGAGTATTTCAGAAACTGCTGATCTACTGGGATTTTCACGCACAACCATCTCTAGGGTTTACAGAGAATGGTCCGAAAAAGAAAAAAAATCCAGTGAGCGGCAGTTCTGTGGGCGGAAATGCCTTGTTGATGCCAGAGGTCAGAGGAGAATGGGCAGACTGGTTCGAGCTGATAGAAAGGCAACAGTGACTCAAATCGCCACCCGTTACAACCAAGGTAGGCCTAAGAGCATCTCTGAACGCACAGTGCGTCGAACTTTGAGGCAGATGGGCTACAGCAGCAGAAGACCACACCGGGTACCACTCCTTTCAGCTAAGAACAGGAAACTGAGGCTACAATTTGTACAAGCTCATCGAAATTGGACAGTAGAAGATTGGAAAAACGTTGCTTGGTCTGATGAGTCTCGATTTCTGCTGCGACATTCGGATGGTAGGGTCAGAATTTGGCGTAAACAACATGAAAGCATGGATCCATCCTGCCTTGTATGGAGCATCTTTGGGATGTGTAGCCGACAAATCTGCGGCAACTGTGTGATGCCATCATGTCAATATGGACCAAAATCTCTGAGGAATGCTTCCAGCACCTTGCTGAATCTATGCCACGAAGAATTGAGGCAGTTCTGAAGGCAAAAGGGGGTCCAACCCGTTACTAGCATGGTGTACCTAATAAAGTGACCGGTGAGTGTATATCTTCCTTTATATTATTTGGTGCTTTCCGTCAGCCCTAACATTATACTAACATCGGGGTCTGGCTAGTAATGGGGGATGAACAGCGACTATAGCAGTACATCCAGCAGCTGGAGGGCAGGTTGGTGACTCTTGAGCGCACAACCTCGGCTGTGGATGCTACCGCAGTAGCTGTTCAGGCTGCTAGTGTGGCTGCAGCTAGTTTGTCCACTGCCACCCCTGCTCCAACGTTATCCTGCTTTCTGTTGCCATATAAGTTTTCTGGTGACAGTAAGTTGTGTCAGAGATTCGTGAGCCAGTGTCCTTTATATCTTGAGCTCCTGGCTGCACGTTTTCCCATGGAGCAGGCAAAGGTGGGATTTATAATATCTCTCCTGTCGAACAGGGCGTTGGAGTGGGCTACGCAGCTGTGGGAGTGTGACAATAATGTGGTGCAGAGTGCTCCACGGTTCTTGAGCACTCTGAAACAGGTCTTTTTGGGACCTTGTGTCACCCATGATATGGCGCTCCAACTGCTGGCATTGACACAGGGCTCGTCCATAGTCAGCCATTTTGCCATCCACTTCTGGACTTTAGTATGAGAGCTGGAGTGGCTGGACAAAGTCCTCATCCCTGTTTTCTGGAGAGGACTGGCTGACCATGTGAAGAACTCTTTGGCCACTAGGGAGATTTCCGCCACACTGGAGGAGCTAATAGCAATTTCTACCTGCATCAACCTTCATTTTAACGAGTGAAGGTTGGAACAAGCCCAGTGTTGGCAGAGGTTTTGGCTGGCTCCCGCCTTCGCCAGACCTCTGCAATCTCCAGTTCAGGCATCCAAGCCACATGAGGCCACGGAGGTTTCTCGAGCAGGATGTAAGTCCCGGGTCACTCGAATACCCATGGTCTGTACTGCCTGCCAGCAGTCAGGACATTGCGCCAGGAAATGTCCTCAGTGGTCGGGAAACGATTGAGACTAGTAATAATTGGAGGAGATTCACTAGACACAGCGGAGTTTTCCTCCAAATTGTCCTTCAAGGGGACAATTACCATTGGCCCATCCATTCATACGGTAGAGCTTTGCGTGGATTCTGGAGCAGAGGGCAACTTTATATCTTCTGCCTTTGCCAAACAGCATGCCAAACCAGTGACCATACGAGTGGTAAATGGGTCGACACTGCCCTCACAGACATCTCATCAGACCATCCCATTTACTCTATCCATGTCTCCGTCTCATCAGGAGATCATCTCCCTGCTAGTCATTCCCGAGGGAATTGATGAGGTTCTCTTAGGGATACCATGGCTGTGCTACCACTCCCATCATATAGAGTGGTCCTTGGGGAGAATTCTGGGATGGAGTAAATCCTGTTTGGGTAGATGTCAGAGGGATTGCATTCAGTTTGCTACTACAGTTGTTAGAGAAGGGATTTCCAACCTACTCAGGTATTCTGTCTTTTAGGTACCTACGCAATGAAGCAATAATCAGAGAGACACACGCTCGTTGTCTGTCCAAATAGTCTCTGGTCTTTATTTTTAGGGCTGGGCTTTTAAAGGCCCAAGATCAAAAGGAAATGTAGAGTTATATAATAAATTGGCACAGATGAATGTCTTATACAATAAGTTGTCAAAAACATCCTGGGATACAAGATGGATGATGTGAAAGAATGCGGGGAGTTGTTGTGCATGTCTGCGGTTTTATGGGATGCTGGCTGGAGCTAAGCATTTTTGGGTGTTTCCTGAAAAATACAGATGTCCTTGACGTTTTCTGGGAATCAGTGACCAATGGTATGTATGATATCCGGGAAATGGTACTAAATTCGACTCAGATGATAACATTGTGCAAGACTTGTTTTTTAGCTATTTTTAGATATTAACACAATGAAGATTAACCATTTCTTCAACAAATGCAACAACTATAATTTCTTTAACAATTCCCCTCTTTTTATCATCTGATCTACCTTGCCCTAGCTGAACCCTTCCTGTTACTCAGGTCTGCAAGATAACCCTACTTCACGAAATACATGGCTTATCCAGTGTATATCATGGGATACCGACATGCTGTGTATCCATTCAAATTATACTTGTGGGTCAGACCTTCTGTTCCTTCTATTGAGGGATTATTATAAGGGGATGATATAGATAAATTTTTATGACATAGAAGTACAGACATTTATATTAATATATTAAAATATATGTTAGAAAATAGAATATAGTTTTTGGTTGTTAGTATAATCCATAGAGTCCATATTGTCATGAGTCTTTGTAAGTTCTCTGTGGGCTCTTTGTCTTTTATCAGACCTTTGGTCTTCTGAAATACAATCCGCCAAGTCTACTAAAGTTTGCTTGTTGCAGAATATGCATTCAGGTTGGAGTGCAGTTATTGAGGTAGTCATCACTTGGGTTTGCTTTATTATCAAGGTAATGATCAATTTTAGCTTTACGTTTACCTGGAAAACATTTACAATTAGAACTGAGAATTTTCTTTATTGCATAACAAATAACTTTATCATCACTGCAATGATTAGTATCACTAAAGCTGCTTGAATTAGTACATGAATTACACCTGATATCCATCCACTTATTCCTTTGAACAGGTTCATGGGGTTTAACCATAAGAGCCATTCAGGGAGGGGTAAATCATCCAGTGAATTAGCTTTTCGCACCCCTACCCTTTATCATTTCAAGTTATGCTATATCAGGAGTAATTCTCATTAGTCCGGAAGGATCTAAATAGCAGCAACAGGCAGATCCTACCACCTGACAGAAGCCTCCTTCAGAGGCTGTGACAAAATTATGTACTATAGAATGATGATTAATAATAGCTATAAGCTGTTTCATGTAGGCTGATTCAACATTTAGAGCATCAAATAAATAATCAGTTATACTATCACAAATGTCACCTAATCGATACATACCAACACACATTCATAGATGCCTACCTCTAGAAGCTGTATGAAATTAATTTGAGGTAGCTGGAGCAGGTACAATGGTCAGGCAGCGCACTTTTCCCACATTTAGGCATACACAGACTACGCATCCCTATACGAATCTAGCAGCAGCACACTGGAATTCTGGGGTCACCCAATTAGCTTTTACCAAACTTACCATTGCGTCTTTGGACTGATTGGATAGTCCATGAGAGAGCGTACATCATGGGGAACAGTGCACTAGGAAGGCAGTACTTACTATCCATTTTCCACAAACCATCTTCTTCCTTCACACAGGAGTGCCTTTGCCAATCTTCTTTTTCCGTTGCAGAGACCTGATCGTGCAGGCTCTGAAGTAGTTGTAGGTCCATCCCCCCGGACACCTATACAGTGTATATTTCTGTGGGGAGAGGTAGCAGCGCAGCAGCTTTTGCTGCAAGGTCAGCTCTGCTGTTGCCTTCGGCTTCCCTAGTGCGCTCTGTAGTATGAGCCTGCATCTTGATTATTGCACCTTTCTTTGGTAGTTCTAGCGCCCTGAGGAGCTGAGCAACCAAGTCTGCATTTCTAACGGGTTTACCAGAAGAACCAAGAAACTTTCTGCCCTTCCATATGGGACCGCAATCATTGAAAATGCCGAATGCATGGCACTATCAGTAAATGCTCTGCCATTATACATGCCTCAGTGAGTGCTTTCAATTCAGCTTCCCGAGCAGACATCCTAGAAGGTATAGCTTCACTTTTTACCACCTCATGTTGATCAACTATTGCACAACCTCTATGAGCTGCTATATCTTTGGGAAAAAAAACTGTGACCCATTTACATAAAGCTCTAGATTTACATTAGAGATTGGTGTCTCTTGCATATTGGCAAGTATTTGTGTTAAAATAGTACACCCATAACATGTCCCCCCGGATTTATGACAGTACAAACAGAAAGGGAGGTCATAGCTTGGGATTCCAAGTGCTGGGGCTGAGAGAATGGCTTCCTTCCGGTCCTTAAACTCCTCTTTTGCTTCTGGGGTCAGTTGGTATGGCTGACCCTTGTTTCACATTGACAACACATCAAATAGAGGGAGCATGATTTGTGATGCAGAGGGAATCCATTCTCTACAGTAGCCGATCAGCCCTAGGGATGTTCTCAGTGTACTTATGGATGTGGGCACAATTGCTTAGCTTATGGCCTTTTACCCTTTCTTGTGTTATGTGTTTCAGCTGAGGTGAAATGCAGCGACCTAAGAAAACAACTTTTTCCTCTTTTTTTTTTTTTAAATTTCGCTGTTTATCTCTTGGAACCTTACATGTTTCATGGTACAAAAAAATTAGCAAAGAATCTGTTTCAATTAGACATACCTGGTTGCTCTCTGCTCAGGGGATATTGTCTAATACACACCGATACAGTACCTGGCTTCAATTTGATGGATACTTATGCTATCCTTAACAATCCAACATCTCTCTTATCCTTTACCCATACTGCAGCTGATATTTGCTCGATCATTTGCTGAATATCCTCATCTTTGTCAATTTGCAGTTTTTCATCATCTAGCTGAATTAGTGACATCATAGTGGAGAGGGTTGCTCCAGACAATGGGCCTGTAACAGTAATACTTTTCTTCCAAATAATTAATAACTGCATTCATTGCACTCAGAATATCAGCACCTATCAAGCTTAGGACATTGATCTGAGACTAGCAATCGGGCACACAAGTCTGTGGTCCGTGCTATTCACATTCTTGGGTTCTGTTTCATGCAAGGGATGGACTGCCCCATCTGACCCTACACCCTTTACTGTTTTTCCTGTCATGAATCGCTGTGGTATATCCATTTTCTTATATTAGTACGACTCGCCCATGTATCAATCAGGCATCTTAATTGTGTGAAAGCGATAGCCATCCTGTGGGGGGGGACCACTATTTTTGTTTACTCTTCTCTGGTGAGCTATCCCATCTTTCCTTTTCTTCTCTCCACCTGTTCCCCTGTGATATATACCTGCCACCTGCACCGCAGTTTTCACAGCATTATTAAATACATCCGGAGGTATATTCACCATAACAGGAGTTGGCTTTTGCTGCTTCTTTTGCTTTCCTACTGTTAATCTGGACCTCTATCCTCCTAAACATAGGATGGGACTGATCGAGTGTAGCATAGATACATTCTGGCCTCACTCCTCTCTTAATCCTGTCAGGAACATATTTTTAAGAAACCTAACTTCCCTAGGATTTTTCAGGCCATAATCATGATCTGTGAACACTGCTGTACATCTAGCATAAAATCTGTCAATAGGCTCCTCTGAACCCTGAAATACTTCTGGTAATTCTGAAGCTAAGTCCTCTGTCTGCTTTCTGGCAACCACAAGTATCCTGGCTAGAAATTGCTGTCCCGACTCCCTAGTTTTCTTGTCTGCTGGTATCTCCTGTAATATGGCATTTATGGCATTCACCTGAACTGCTTTTATTTTCTCAGCTAGCGCCACCCCAGCAGAGATGCATTATACGGGTCTGGGAAACTATTCACCATGGCAAGTTGCTCAGATCTGCTCCACGGTGTATACCAAGTAGTGGTAACTAGGGTTGAGCGAAATGGATAGTTCATTTTCATGTCGCCGACTTTTGGCAAAGTCAGCGTCTCATGAAACCTGACCCGATCCCTGTGTGGGGTCGGCCATGCGGTACGCGAGTATCGCGCCAAAGTCACGTTTCATTGACGCTAAAAGCGCCATTTCTCAGCCAATGAAGGTGGACGCAGAGTGTGGGCAGCGTGATGACATAGATCTCAGTCCCCACCATCTTACAGAAGGGCATTGCAGTGATTGGCTTGCTTTCTGCGGCGTCACAGAGGCTATAAAGGGGCATTCCCACCGACCGCCATCTTACTGCTGCTGATCTGAGCGTAGGGAGAGGTTGCTGCCGCTTTGTCAGAAGCAGGGAGAGCATTAGGCAGGGTACATTCGCCCCCAAACTGCTTGTGCTGTAGCGATTTTCACTGTCCAACCCACCTTTTGTTTGCAGGACAGTGGAAGCTACATTTTTTTTTCCTCAGCGCTGTAGCTCATTGGGCTGCCCTAGAAGGCTCCCTGATAGCTGCATTGCTGTGTGTGTACGCCGCTGTGCAAACCAACTGCTTTTTTCAAAGCACAAATCCTGTTGTTCCTTCCTTTCTGCACAGCTATCTTGTTTGTTTGTCCACACTTTTGTGTGCAGCAGTCCTTTTTATAGCTGCCTGCCATACTTTTCTGAGATTACTGCAGGGAGATAGGACTGGCACAGAGGCAGACTTGCCAATCTTTGTGTGTGGCATCTGTTTCTCCTTGTGTGCCACCGAAAACCAGTGTGTAATATTGGGCCATTTTTTTTTTTGGTAAATTCTCCCTGTAAAAAAAAAAAAATAATAGTGGGAGATAAAGATTGGTAAGTCTGCCTCTGTGCCAGTCCTGTGTGTGGCATCTGTCTCTCCTTGTGTGCCACCGAAAACCAGTGTGTAATACTGGGCCATTTTTTTGGGGGGTAAATTCTCCCTGTTAAAAAAAAAATTAATAGTGGGAGATAAAGATTGGCAAGTCTGCCTCTGTGCCAGTGCTGTGTGTGGCATCTGTCTCTCATTGTGTGCCACTGAAAACCAGTGTGTAATATTGGGCCATTTTTTTTTTTTTGGTAAATTCTCGCTGTAAAAAAAAAAATTAATAGTGGGAGATAAAGATTGGCAAGTCTGCCTCTGTGCCAGTCCTGTGTGTGGCATCTGTCTCTCCTTGTGTGCCACCGAAAACCAGTGTGTAATATTGGGCCATTTTTTGGGGGGGGTAAATTCTCCCTGTAAAAAAAAAAATTAATAGTGGGAGATAAAGATTGGCAAGTCTGCCTCTGTGCCAGTCCTGTGTGTGGCATCTGTCTCTCCTTGTGTGCCACTGAAAACCAGTGTGTAATATTGGGCCATTTTTTGGGGGGGGTAAATTCTCCCTGTTAAAAAAAAAAGAATAGTGGGAGATAAAGATTGGCAAGTCTGCCTCTGTGCCAGTGCTGTGTGTGGCATCTGTCTCTCATTGTGTGCCACTGAAAACCAGTGTGTAATATTAGGCCATTTTTTTTTCGGTAAATTCTCCCTGTAAAAAAAAAAATTAATAGTGGGAGATAAAGGTTGGCAAGTCTGCCTCTGTGCCAGTCCTGTGTGTGGCATCTGTCTCTCCTTGTGTGCCACCGAAAACCAGTGTGTAATATTGGGCCATTTTTTTGGGGGGGGTAAATTCTCCCTGTAAAAAAAAATTTAATAGTGGGAGATAAAGATTGGCAAGTCTGCCTCTGTGCCAGTCCTGTGTGTGGCATCTGTCTCTCCTTGTGTGCCACCGAAAACCAGTGTGTAATACTGGCACATTTTTATTTTTTTTTTAAATTCTCCCTGAAAAAAGAAAATAGTGGGAGATTAAGATTGGCATTTCTGCTTGAGTGCCGGTCCTATGTGTGCCATCTGTCTCAAATGATTGGGGCACAGAAAACCTAGTGTGTAACATTGGGCCTGATTTTCCTTTCAGTGTCAGGCACCTATAAAGGTATCTATAAATCCTACAGAAGTTTGAGTTCACCTTATAAGTTGTTTTACAGTAACAAATACCGTTACTTTGGTTACGTTTTGCAAAAAATGAGGAAGTCTAGTGGAAGAGGTCGTGGCCGTGGGCGGTCATTGTCAGCTGGTAATGATGGTAGTGGTGGTGGAGCATCAGGTGGTCGTGGTAAAAGCAGTACAGCACCTAAGTCTCGAGTAGTTGAGCCAGGTTCGTTGTCTGGCTACACAAGGCCTCGAACGCTCTCTTTTCTGGGAGTAGGAAAACCACTTTTGAAGCCGGAGCAAGAGGAACAAGTATTGGCTTTCATTGCTGACTCTGCCTCTAGCTCTTTCGCCTCCTCCTCGGAAAGTGCCAAATGTCAGAGCAGCGCATCGTCAGTGGATGCTCCCGGTCAGGAACAAGTCGCTTCCTTGTGTCCTTCACCCAGAACAACAGTGAAGGATGCGTCAGTCGACACAACAGGTTACTCCATGGAGCTCTTTACACATACCGTTCCTGGGTTAGACAGTGAAACAGTTAACAGGCCATGCCCATTAGAAGTTGAATCGGACATGGAGTGCACAGATGCACAGCCACAGCCAGATTACTATGCTGTTCCTTTGACTCAGACCAGAACATTGCCCTCGCAGTGTAGTGAGGCAGAATCAAACCCAGCGGAGACTATGGTGCCCCGTCACGAACGCTATACCACCGGCTTACATGGTGACACAGACGAAGTTGCACACGACATAGAAGAGGAGGTCATAGATGACCCAGTTGTTGACCCCGATTGGCAGCCATTGGGGGAACAGGGTGCAGGCGGCAGTTTTTCTGAAGCGGAGGAGGAGGAGCCACAGCAGGCATCAACATCACAACAGGTTCCATCTGCCGGGCTCGTATCTGGCCAAAAAAGCTTCGCAAAACCAAAACCAGTTGGAGGACAGCATGGCCATCCGGTTAAAGAAGCTCAGTCTGCAATGCCTGAAAAGGTATCCGATAGTAGAAAGAGTGCAGTCTGGCATTTTTTTAAACAACATCCAAATGATCAGCGCAAAGTCATCTGTCAAAAATGTTCAACTACCTTAAGCAGAGGTCAGAATCTTAAAAGTCTAAATACAAGTTGCATGCATAGACATTTATCCACCATGCATTTGCAAGCCTGGAATAACTACCAAACGTCCCTAAAGGTTGCAGCACCCTCGGCCAATGAAGCTAGTCAGCAACGCTACATCCCTTCCCTCACTGTAAACCCCCCATTTCCCGCACCACCTGCAGTATCTGTGCAGCTTTCATCGCCAGGCCAAAGCAGTCAGGAAATCACCAGGATCGCAGTAGGAAACACTGCATGTAGTGTTGTGAATTTGCTTTTTGCTCCCTCTAGTGGTTACTAGTTTTTTGACTCTGGTTTTTCTGTCATTCCTTTTATCCGCACCTGGGTCGTTAGTTAGGGGTGTTGCTATATAAGCTCCCTGGACCTTCAGTTCAATGCCTGGCAACGTAGTTATCAGAGCTAGTCTGCTGTGCTCTTGTCTACTGATCCTGGTTCCAGTTATATCAGCTAAGTCTGCCTTTTGCTTTTTGCTATTTGTTTTGGTTTTGTATTTTTGTCCAGCTTGTTCCAAATCTATATCCTGACCTTTGCTGGAAGCTCTAGGGGGCTGGTGTTCTCCCCCCGGACCGTTAGACGGTTCGGGGGTTCTTGAATTTCCAGTGTGGATTTTGATAGGGTTTTTGTTGACCATATAAGTTACCTTTCTTTATTCTGCTATCAGTAAGCGGGCCTCTCTGTGCTAAACCTGGTTCATTTCTGTGTTTGTCATTTCCTCTTACCTCACCGTCATTATTTGTGGGGGGCTTCTATCCAGCTTTGGGGTCCCCTTCTCTGGAGGCAAGAAAGGTCTTTGTTTTCCTCTACTAGGGGTAGCTAGATTCTCCGGCTGGCGCGTGTCATCTAGAATCAACGTAGGAATGATCCCCGGCTACTACTAGTGTTGGCGTTAGGAGTAGATATATGGTCAACCCAGTTACCACTGCCCTATGAGCTGGATTTTTGTATTCTGCAGACTTCCACGTTCCTCTGAGACCCTCGCCATTGGGGTCATAACAGTTTGCCAGGCCAGTATTAAATGTTTAATGCATTGCAGAAGAGGGATTATAAGAAAGAAGATTCTGAGTTTTGTTTTTTTTTTTTTCTTCTTCCCCTTTACCTCAGAGTGGCTATGCTTGCTGCAGACATGAATGTCCAGACCTTGATTACAAGTGTGGACCAGCTGGCTACTCGTGTGCAGGGCATACAAGACTATGTTATCAGAAATCCTATGTCAGAACCTAAAATACCGATTCCTGAACTGTTTTCCGGAGACAGGTTTAAGTTTAGGAATTTCGTGAATAATTGTAAATTGTTTTTGTCCCTGAGACCCTGTTCATCTGGAGATTCTGCTCAGCAAGTAAAAACTGTTATGACCCCAATGGCGAGGGTCTCAGAGGAACGTGGAAGTCTGCAGAATACAAAAATCCAGCTCATAGGGCAGTGGTAACTGGGTTGACCATATATCTACTCCTAACGCCAACACTAGAAGTAGCCGGGGATCATTCCTACGTTGATTCTAGATGACACGCGCCAGCCGGAGAATCTAGCTACCCCTAGTAGAGGAAAACAAAGACCTTTCTTGCCTCCCCAGCCCCCTAGAGCTAAGCCTTGCTGTTCTCGTGCCAGCGGTTTGCTCTTGCCCTTGCCTGTCCCGAAGAGACCTTGGACACATATCTCCATGGATTTCATTTCTGATCTTCCGCTATCTCAGGGCATGTCCGTTATCTGGGTGATATGTGATCGCTTCTCCAAGATGGTCCATTTGGTTCCTTTGCCTAAGCTGCCTTCCTCTTCCGATCTGGTTCCTGTGTTTTTCCAGAACGTGGTTCGTTTGCACGGCATCCCTGAGAATATTGTGTCAGACAGAGGATCCCAGTTCGTTTCCAGGTTCTGGCGATCCTTTTGTAGTAGGATGGGCATTGATTTGTCGTTTTCGTCTGCTTTCCATCCTCAGACTAATGGACAGACGGAGCGAACCAATCAGACTTTGGAGGCTTATTTGAGGTGTTTTGTCTCTGCTGATCAGGACGATTGGGTGACATTCTTGCCGTTGGCTGAGTTTGCCCTTAATAATCGGGCTAGTTCCGCCACCTTGGTTTCGCCTTTTTTCTGCAACTCTGGTTTCCATCCTCGCTTTTCTTCGGGTCATGTGGAGCCTTCTGACTGTCCTGGGGTGGATTCTGTGGTGGATAGGTTGCAGCAGATCTGGAATCATGTGGTGGACAACTTGAAGTTGTCACAGGAGAAGGCTCAGCGCTTTGCCAACCGCCGTCGCGGTGTGGGTCCCCGACTACGCGTTGGGGATTTGGTATGGCTTTCTTCCCGCTTTGTTCCTATGAAGGTCTCCTCTCCCAAATTTAAACCTCGTTTTATTGGGCCTTACAAGATATTGGAAATCCTTAATCCTGTATCTTTTCGTCTGGATCTTCCTGTGTCGTTTGCTATTCACAATGTATTTCATAGGTCCTTGTTGCGGCGGTACATTGTGCCTGTAGTTCCTTCTGCTGAGCCTCCTGCTCCGGTGTTGGTTGAGGGCGAGTTGGAGTACGTGGTGGTGAAGATCTTGGATTCTCGCCTCTCCAGGCGGAGGCTTCAGTACCTGGTCAAGTGGAAGGGCTATGGTCACGAGGATAATTCCTGGGTGGTCGCCTCTGATGTTCATGCGGCCGATTTAGTTCGTGCCTTTCATGCCGCTCATCCTGATCGCCCTGGTGGTCGTGGTGAGGGTTCGGTGACCCCTCACTAAGGGGGGGGTACTGTTGTGAATTTGCTTTTTGCTCCCTCTAGTGGTTACTAGTTTTTTGACTCTGGTTTTTCTGTCATTCCTTTTATCCGCACCTGGGTCGTTAGTTAGGGGTGTTGCTATATAAGCTCCCTGGACCTTCAGTTCAATGCCTGGCAACGTAGTTATCAGAGCTAGTCTGCTGTGCTCTTGTCTACTGATCCTGGTTCCAGTTATATCAGCTAAGTCTGCCTTTTGCTTTTTGCTATTTGTTTTGGTTTTGTATTTTTGTCCAGCTTGTTCCAAATCTATATCCTGACCTTTGCTGGAAGCTCTAGGGGGCTGGTGTTCTCCCCCCGGACCGTTAGACGGTTCGGGGGTTCTTGAATTTCCAGTGTGGATTTTGATAGGGTTTTTGTTGACCATATAAGTTACCTTTCTTTATTCTGCTATCAGTAAGCGGGCCTCTCTGTGCTAAACCTGGTTCATTTCTGTGTTTGTCATTTCCTCTTACCTCACCGTCATTATTTGTGGGGGGCTTCTATCCAGCTTTGGGGTCCCCTTCTCTGGAGGCAAGAAAGGTCTTTGTTTTCCTCTACTAGGGGTAGCTAGATTCTCCGGCTGGCGCGTGTCATCTAGAATCAACGTAGGAATGATCCCCGGCTACTTCTAGTGTTGGCGTTAGGAGTAGATATATGGTCAACCCAGTTACCACTGCCCTATGAGCTGGATTTTTGTATTCTGCAGACTTCCACGTTCCTCTGAGACCCTCGCCATTGGGGTCATAACAATGTAGGGCACCGGCAAGAATACCATCTCCAACCCTCTCTCAGTCACCCATGTCCACCGGCACCACCGCTAGTTCCACGATCTCCAGCTCTCCAGTCCAGCTCACCCTACATGAGACTCTTGTTAGGAAAAGGAAGTACTCATCCTCGCATCCGCGTACACAGGGTTTGAACACCCACATTGCTAGACTAATCTCATTAGAGATGATGCCCTACCGGTTAGTTGAAAGCGAAGCTTTCAAAGCGCTGATGGACTACGCTGTACCACGCTACGAGCTACCCAGTCGACACTTCTTTTCTAGAAAAGCCATCCCAGCCCTCCAACAGCATGTTAAAGACCGCATCGTCCATGCACTCAGGCAGTCTGTGACTACAAAGGTGCACCTGACAACAGATGCATGGACCAGTAGGCATGGCCAGGGACGTTACGTGTCCATCACGGCACACTGGGTGAATGTGGTGGATGCAGGGTCCACAGGGGACAGCAATATTGGGACAGTTCTGCCTGGCCCATGGTCAAGGAAAGAGTTGGCTGTAGGCGTTCAACCCCCATCCTCCTCTTCCTCCTCCTCCTGCAGAAGCGAGAGCTCGTCCACAGACCGCAGTCGCACATCCACTCCATCCGCAGCTGCCACTGTTGCACACCAGGTGTGCCATTATGGGACAGCTAGTGGCAAGCGTCAGCAGGCTGTATTGGCAATGAAGTGTTTGGGCGACAACAGACACACCGCGGAAGTTCTGTCCGAGTTCTTGCAGAAAGAAACTCAGTCATGGCTGGGCACTGTACATCTTGAGGCAGGCAAGGTAGTGAGTGATAACAGAAGGAATTTCATGGCTGCCATAGCCCTTTCCCAACTAAAACACATTCCTTGCCTGGCTCACACCTTAAACCTGGTGGTGCAGTGCTTCCTGAAAAGTTATCCGAGGTTACCCGACCTGCTCCTCAAAGTGTGCAGACTTTGCTCGCATATCCGCTGTTCGCCCGTACACTCCAGCCGTATGCAGAACTATCAGCGGTCTTTGAACCTTCCCCAGCATCGCCTAATCATCGACATTGCAACAAGGTGGAACTCCACACTGCACATGCTTCAGAGACTGTGCGAGCAGAGGCGTGCTGTTATGTATTTGTGGGAGGATACACGGGCAGGCAGTTGGATGGCAGACATGGAGTTGTCAGGTGTGCAGTGGTCGAAGCTACAAGACCTGTGTCAATCCATCAGTGTTTTGAGGAATGCACACGGCTGGTTAGTGCAGACAACGCCATAATAAGCATGAGCATCCCCCTAATGCATCTGCTGATGCAAAGTTTGATGCACATAAAGGAGCAGGCGTCTGCAGCCGAGGAAGAGGAAAGCCTTGATGACAGTCAGCCATTGTCTGGTCAGGGCCGTGTAGAGGACGTAGTAGCGGGCGAAGAGGAGGAGGAGGACGAGGAGGATGATGGGGATGAGTACTTTTTTAATGAGGAAGCTTCTCCTGGGCCAACAGAAATTAGTGGCGTTGCAAGGCCGGGTTCTGTTTTTTTAAGGGAGACAAGTGACGTAGATTTGCCTGTAACTGCCCCTCAAACCAGCACAACCGCAGATTTGACAACTGGAACTTTGGCCCACATGGCGGATTATGCCTTACGTATCCTCAAAAGGGACCCACACATTATTAAAATGATGAGCGATGACGATTACTGGTTGGCCTGCATCCTTTACCCTCGCTATAAAGGCAAATTGCTAAATATTATGCCACATGAGAACCTCGAACAAATATTAGCAACCAAACAAGCTACTCTTGTAGACCGTTTGATTCAGGCATTCCCAGCACACAGCGCCGGTGATGGGTCTCACACGAGCTGCAGGGGGGTACAGGGCAGAGGTGTTAGAGGTGCACAAATCAGAAGTGGGGTTGGACAGAGGGGTTTTCTGACCAGGTTGTGGAGCGATTTCGCAATGACCGCAGACAGGACAGGTACTGCAGCATCTATTCAAAGTGACAGGAGACAACATTTGTCCAGTATGGTTACTAACTATTTTTCATCCCTTATCGATGTTCTCCCTCAACCGTCATTCCCATTTGATTACTGGGCATCCAAATTAGACACCTGGCCTGAATTGGCAGAATATGCATTGCAGGAGCTTGCTTGCCCAGCAGCTAGTGTGCTATCAGAAAGAGTATTCAGTGCTGCTGGTTCAATATTAACCGAAAAAAGGACTCGTCTGGCTACCCAAAATGTGGATGATCTAACCTTCATTAAAATGAACCACTCCTGGATTTCAAATTATTTTGCCCCACCTTTCCCGGCTGACACCTAGCTTTCCTATAAAAAGGTCTTGCTTGTGGACTGGTCTTACTGAGTGTTCCAATCTCTTAATTTGCAGCAGCTGTTTGTCCAGCATACGACATGTTTACACCTCCCTCAATGGGAAAACTCCCCCCACGGGGCCGTGGTCTCGCCACTTGGTGCAAGCACCCGTTAGAGTGCCGTTTGTCTGAAGAGGTGGGTGTGCCCGCTTTTGGTCGACGGCACTGCCACTGGGTCCCTCATATTACAATAAAGTGTCTCTGGCGGTGGTGGCGCGCACCCAACGTCAGACACACCGTTGTAACATGAGGGGCCCTGGGACGGTACCGCCGGCCACAAGAGAGTTCACCCCCCCAGCTCAAACTGTGCTCTACCACGTGCAAACTTATCTCTCACAGCTCCACCAATGTTTAGTCTATGCGCTGACATCATTCAATGCCTGGCACTGACAATACCAATTTATTGACATCTATGATGCTAGTTAAAGTAGTCTGGGTCAGTGTACTATATTGACACCAGTAAATACTTACTGCCAAATTACTATGTCAGAAACTCAGCAGATGAGCCCACCCCTGTACCTAAGTATGCCACACTTTTTTTTTTTTTGTTTTTTTTTTTTGACGAGACATTAACATCTATTTATTTTTTGTGAGTACTAACTGTGTCAGACACTCCTTGCAATCGTCCTCTGCTGACCACACCAATGCTGCCTGTGTACCCCTGCGAGATAACTCTAAGTGCCTTGAGCCTATTTTTATTTATTTTAGGCCTAGTAAGCCTGTCTGCGGTCCCTCCTTGCAATCCTCCTCCTCCGCTGACCACAATGCTGTCTATGTATCCATGTAACCGATGTAAAACTGCCTTGAGCCTATTTTTATTTATTTTAGGCCTAGTAAGCCTGTCTGCGGTCCCTCCTTGCAATCCTCCTCCTCCGCTGACCACAATGCTGCCTGTGTATCCATGTAACCGATGTAAAACTGCCTTGAGCCTATTTTTATTTATTTTAGGCCTAGTAAGCCTGTCTGCGGTCCCTCCTTTGCAATCCTCCTCCTCCGCTGACCACAATGCTGCCTGTGTATCCATGTAACCGATGTAAAACTGCCTTGAGCCTATTTTTATTTATTTTAGGCCTAGTAAGCCTGTCTGCGGTCCCTCCTTGCAATCCTCCTCCTCCGCTGACCACAATGCTGCCTGTGTATCCATGTAACCGATGTAAAACTGCCTTGAGCCTATTTTTATTTATTTTAGGCCTAGTAAGCCTGTCTGCGGTCCCTCCTTTGCAATCCTCCTCCTCCGCTGACCACAATGCTGCCTGTGTATCCATGTAACCGATGTAAAACTGCCTTGAGCCTATTTTTATTTATTTTAGGCCTAGTAAGCCTGTCTGCGGTCCCTCCTTGCAATCCTCCTCCTCCGCTGACCACACCAATGCTGCCCGTGTACCCCTGGAACCTATTTTAAAGTGCATACAGCCACTTTTTGAAATTGTAGGCGTACTACGCCTGTCTGCGGTCCCTCCTTGCAATCCTCCTCCTCCGCTGACCACACCAATGCTGCCCGTGTACCCCTGGAACCTATTTTAAAGTGCATAGAGCCTATTTCTTTATTTTATGTAATATTAAAAAAGCCATGATGGACTACGCTGTCCCACGCTACGAGCTACCCAGTCGACACTTCTTTTGCAAGAAAAGCCATCCCAGCCCTCCACCAGCACCACCTCCATTGTCCATGCACTCTGGCAATCTGGGAGTACAAAGGTGCACCTGACAACAGACGCATGGACCTGTAGGCATGGCCACGGAAGGTTACGTGTCCATTACGGCGCAATGGGTTAATGTGGTGGATGCATGGTCCACAGGGGACAGCCTACTAAGTCTGTCTGCAGTCCCTAATTCAAATTTTCCTCCACTGTCTAAATCTGAGCTTCAACCTTCTGGCTCTCATTAAGTGCTTTTTTTTAAAAATGTGGTGGTTGGGGCCTAATACCTCTGTTTGCCGCTCCCTGGTGTTGTCCTCAACTGAATAAAGCTGAGCTTCAACCTTCTGGCTCTCATTAAGTGCTTTTTTTAAAAAAAATTGGTGGTTGGGGCCTAATACCTCTGTTTGCCGCTCCCTGGTGTTGTCCTCAACTGAATAAAGCTGAGCTTCAGTCTTTAGGCTCTCGGCCTATAGTATCAGATATTAAACTGCATTTGGCCTTCAACTTTGGTTACGGCCTACTAACGGTGTCTGCCGCTCCTGTTGTGGATTCTGTTTGTGGGCTCCCTCTGGTGGTTACTGCTGGTACTGGGTGACTTTGGTGGGTTGCGGCCTTTGGTTTCCACCTGTCCATCAGAGGCTGGGTGTTTCCTATTTTACCTGGCCTTTCTGTCATTTCCCTTGCCGGCTATCAATGTGTTCAGATGTGCTCTGTTTGGTTCCTGCCTACCTGCTCCCAGATCTTTCAGGATAAGCTAAGTTCCGATTTTCAGTTGTTTGGTTTTTGGTCCTGCTTGCTTAGAATGTCTCTATGCTAGCTGGTTGCTCTAGTGGACTGAGGTTCTCCCCATGTGCCATGAGTTGGCACATGGGTTCTTGTAATCTCAGGATGGTTTTTTCGATTAGGGTTTTTTGCTGACCGCTCAGTCCCCTTTTGTATCATTCTGCTTTCTAGTTTTCAGCGGGCCTCAATTTGCTAAACTATATACATCATCTCTATGTGTGTGCCTTCCTCTCATTTCACCGTCAATACATGTGGGGGGCAACTATACCTTTTGGGGTTAATTCCTCTGGAGGCAAGTGAGGTCTTTGTTTTCTCTGCAGTACTAGTTAGCTCTTAGGCTGGTGCGTGGCGTCTAGAACCAACGTAGGCACGCTCCCTGGCTATCTCTAGTTGCGTTTGTCAGGTGTAGGGCAGCGGTCAGCCCAGGTTCCATCACCCTAGAGCTCGTCCGATATTTTTATACTTTGCTTGTCCTGAGCTATCCCTAGCCATTGGGGATTCATGACACGCTCCCTGGTGTTGTCCTCAACTGTATAAAGCTGAGCTTCAACCTTCTGGCTCTCATTAAGTGCTCTTTATAAAAAAATTGGTGGTTGGGGCCTAATACCTCTGTTTGCCGCTCCCTGGTGTTGTCCTCAACTGAATAAATCTGAGCTTCAACCTTCTGGCTCTCATTAAGTGCTTTTTTTAAAAAAATTGGTGGTTGGGGCCTAATACCTCTGTTTGCCGCTCCCTGGTGTTGTCCTCAACTGAATAAAGCTGAGCTTCAGTCTTTAGGCTTTCAGCCTATAGCATCAGATATTAAACTGCATTTGGCCTTCAACTTTGGTTACTGCCTACTAACGGTGTCTGCTGCTCCCTGGTGTTGTCCTCAACTGTATAAAGCTGAGCTTCAACCTTCTGGCTCTCATTAAGTGCTTTTTTTAAAAAAATTGGTGGTTGGGGCCTAATACCTCTGTTTGCCGCTCCCTGGTGTTGTCCTCAACTGAATAAATCTGAGCTTCAACCTTCTGGCTCTCATTAAGTGTTTTTTTTTTTTAATTTGGTGGTTGGGGCCTAATACCTCTGTTTGCTGCTCCCTGGTGTTGTCCTCAACTGAATAAAGCTGAGCTTCAGTCTTTAGGCTTTCGGCCTATAGTATCAGATATTAAACTGCATTTGGCCTTCAACTTTGGTTACGGCCTACTAACGGTGTCTGCCGCTCCCTGGTGTTGTCCTCAACTGTATAAAGCTGAGCTTCAACCTTCTGGCTCTCATTAAGTGCTTTTTTAAAAAAAATTGGTGGTTGGGGCCTAATACCTCTGTTTGCCGCTCCCTGGTGTTGTCCTCAACTGAATAATGCTGAGCTTCAACCTTCTGGCTCTCATTAAGTGCTTTTTTAATCAAAAATTGGTGGTTGGGGCCTAATACCTCTGTTTTCCGCTCCCTGGTGTTGTCCTCAACTGAATAAAGCTGAGCTTCAACCTTCTGGCTCTCATTAAGGGCTTTTTTTAAAAAAATTGGTGGTTGGGGCCTAATACCTCTGTTTGCCGCTCCCTGGTGTTGTCCTCAACTGAATAAAGCTGAGCTTCAGTCTTTAGGCTTTCGGCCTATAGTATCAGATATTAAACTGCATTTGGCCTTCAACTTTGGTTACGGTCTACTAACGGTGTCTGCCGCTCCCTGGTGTTGTCCTCAGCTGTATAAAGCTGAGCTTCAACATTCTGGCTCTCATTAAGTGCTTTTTTAACAAAAAATTGGTGGTTACGGCCTACTAACGGTGTCTGCCGCTCCATGGTGTTGTCCTTCACTGTATAAAGCTGAGCTTCAGTCTTTAGGCTTTTGGCCTATAGTAGCAGATATTAAACTGCATTTGGCCTACTAGTGTGGTTGGGCCCTTAAAACAGTGTCTGCTGCTCCTGGGTTTGCTACTCCACTGAACAAAGCAATGCCGCCTGTTTAGTCCTGTTACCAATTTTGAACTGCATTTAGCCTACTTTATTCTTTGGCCCTATATCTGTGTTTCCTCCTCATCCTGCCCATTGCCCAGCCACTGCTAGATGAGTCTGCTGGTACATTGACCTAGACCACTACATTCCCCTTGCACTCTACACAGCCAGAATCTGACCCTGCTGAAAGTAAGGTTCCCCTTCCCGCATGTTATACCACCTTACACAGGGACAAAGAGGAAGGTGCAGATGAAAGTGCAGGTTCCTTCATCAGGTGGGGGGGGGGCATACTCGTTGGCGACGTCACTGGCACAGGGCCCCTCAGAGTACGCAAAAGTGTCGCTGCTGGTGGGAGGCGCCCCCGTCGTGCAAACACACCGCTGTACTTTGAGGGGCCCTGTGCCAGTGCCAATGCCAACGAGTGGGCCCCCCCTGCTTGCTTAGGATCACAGCACTTGCAAACTTGAAATACTTACCTCTCACTGCTCCAACGCCGTGACGTAGTCCACGTTTCCTGGGCCCACTAAAACCTTGAACCAGCCCTACCCCCCACAACTTTTGCCAAATGACCCCCAATTTCCAATGCCCAACTATTATTATAAATTTAATTAAGATTGACAAGCTTCAGAAACAAGAATGGATGTTTTTGGCATTAAAATGGGCACTGTAGGTGTTTTCCTGGCCTCCACTCACTGCCGACTATGCTTCCCCATTGACTTGCATTGGGTTTCGTGTTTCGGTCGATCCCCGACTTTTAGCGATAATCGGCCGACTGCACTCGACTCGACTTTGGACAAAGTCGGGTTTCGCAAAACCCGACTCGATCTTAAAAAAATGAAAGTCGCTCAACCCTAGTGGTAACTATCTTTGAGTTTTCCTCTCCAATCTCCTGTGGTTTGCTGGTGGTCTGTGTTATTACAAGGAGGGCTATTGCAGTGTCCCCCCTCTCAGTCATAGCACAGAAGTCATATTGAGTTTTTCCTATCCTGTTGAATGCCTGCGTGCACTGGGGGTTGTGGGTGAGTGGGACTACTTTCTGTAGCCCCCACCAACCCTTCACTGGACTGGTCAGCTCATATACAGCTCCATTCACTGTCTACTCTGCTTTATTGTCACCCGGAGGAGGTGTAGGGGTAGTCTGTAAGTGAAACCTGTCCTCACTTTTTTGGTAAGGGCTTCTTCTGCTGTCGGGGACTGTTTACTGGGGTGGAGAAACTATCTGTGGATCCCTTTGGATCACTCTTTACTGGGCTACTGCTGGAAGGGGACTGATCTCATCCCCCCCCTTGTTACAGGGGCCGAGGGAGCTGCGAAGACACAGGCTCAGTAAGGGGGGCTGCCTGTGCCTGCGGGGGAATGCTGCAAATCGCCTCTCATACATGCTCACATTGTAACTTCATCACGTTCCTCATTCTCAGTATTTAAAACGGACCATGTCGTTTAGAAGTTCTGATCCACACTGCAACTTGCATCCCATAGTCATTTTTATCAATCCATGCGTCATGCTTCTTACTTAAATGCTTCCATCTCTCAGCATCCAAACATCCATTCCTTGGCATTCCTGCCTTTTCTAGAATTAGCGGTATCCTTATCTGCTTTATTTCCTACCAGGTCCTTTATCTTATATCTCGGATCCGTAATCTATCCTGACCTGGTTAATCTATCACCCATAACAGCTGTCAAAGGTAGTGACCCCTATCTTCAGCCCTGTTATGTACAAGCTGGATCCCACTGGTCTACTATCATAGCCAGCAATCCTGCTTTCAAAGCAATAAGCTGAACCACAGTCCTCTGTTCTCTTCTAATGCTGATACAAATTCTCCTGAATAAGTAGATGTATATCACTATAAACAACACAGTTCCAAAGGCAAGCGCTATATATTCCTCATACATCGATATCCGAGTCTCACTACTCACTAGATATCCGAGTCATCACTTGACCCTGAATATGCCAAATCTATTCCTGAATCTATTCCTGAGATTCCAAAGTAATAATCATGCGTGACAATATCCTGCCACTGTGGCATATACTGTTGTGAATTCTGCTCTTGGGCTCCCTCCAGTGGTTATAAGTGGTAGTGCTGCTGTCTTTGGATCGCAGCAGTCATCAGGTGTGTCCACTTATGGCAATTCTGACTGGGCTATTTAGTCTTGCTTGACCCTTTGGTTAGTGCCAGTTGTCCATTGTTTCCTGGAGGATTCACTTCCCTGCCTGGTCTCTCTTGCTTGCTGTTCATTTCAACAAGATAAGTGCTGGCTTTGTTTTCTGCAGTCCACATGCTGTGGGCCTCATCGTTCTAGTTATTTTCCATGTTTTGTCTTGTCCAGCTTGGTCTGTATAAGAATTTGTTTAGCCAAGCTGGTATCTCTGGAGATGCAGATATACCCTCCATGCCTTAAGTTAGATGTGGAGTTTTTGTATTTTCTGTGGTGGATATTTTCTAGTGTTTTAATACTGACCGCATAGTACTCTGTCATATCCTTTCTATTTAGCTAGAAGTGGCCTCCTTTGCTAAATTCTGATTTCAGTCTACGTATGTTATTTCCCTCTCTTCTCACAGTCAATATTTGTGGGGGGCTGTCTATCCTTTGGGGAATTTTCTCTGAGGCAAGATAGTTTTCCCTTTTCTATCTCTAGGGGTAATTAGTCCTCCAGCTGTGTCGAGATGTCTAGGGAGTGATAGGTACATTCCACGGCTACTTATAGTTGCGGTGTTAAGTTCAGGGTCTGCGGTCAGTACAGGTACCACCTTCTCCAGAGTACGTCTCATGCTGCTCCTAGGCCACCAGTTCATAACAGTACAACTGGCCAACAATGAGTTAATTGCATCTCAGAAGAAGGAAAGGAAAGTGCTGAGCCATTTTTTTTTCTGTAGTCTGTTGTGCCTTCTCTTTCCTCTTTACCTCTGGGTGGTTCAGGAGTTTGGCGCTGGTGTGGACGTTCAGGGATTGGCTTCTAGTGTGGATCAGCTTGATGCTAGAGTACAGGGTATTTCTGATAATATCGTTCAGACTCCGGTTTTAGAGCCTAGAATTCCAACTCCTGATGTGTTCTTTGGAGACAGGTCCAAATTTTTGAGCTTTAAAAATAACTGTAAACTGTTTTTAGCTCTGAAACCCCATTCCTCTGGTGATCCCATCCAGCAGGTTAAAATAGTTATTTCTCTGCTGCGCGGTGACCCTCAGGATTGGGCGTTCTCCCTGGAGGCTGGAAATCCTTCTTTGCTTAATGTAGACACCTTTTTTCAAGCGCTAGGGTTATTGTATGATGAACCTAATTCAGTGGATCATGCTGAGAAGACCTTGTTGGCCCTGTCTCAGGGTCAAGAAGCGGCAGAATTATATTGCCAGAAATTTAGAAAATGGTCTGTGCTGACTAAGTGGAATGAGGATGCCTTGGCTGCAATTTTCAGAAAGGGTCTTTCGGAATCTATTAAAGATGTTATGGTGGGGTTTCCCACGCCTGCTGGTCTGAGTGATTCCATGTCTCTGGCCATTCAGATTGATCGGCGCTTACGCGAGCGCAGAGTTGTGCGCGCTGTGGCGTTGTCTTCCGAGCGGAGTCCTGAGCCTATGCAGTGTGATAGGATTGTGTCTAGAGCGGAACGACACGGATTCAGACGTCAGAATGGGTTGTGCTTTTACTGCGGCGATTCTGCTCATGTTATTTCTGATTGCCCTAAGCGTACTAAGAGAATCGCTAGTTCTGTTACCATCAGTACTGTACAACCTAAATTTCTGTTATCTGTGACCCTGATCTGCTCATTATCGTCATTTTCTGTCATGGCATTTGTGGATTCAGGCGCCGCTTTAAACTTAATGGACTTAGAATTTGCCAGACGTTGTGGGTTCCCTTTGCAGCCTTTGCAGAATCCTATTCCTTTGAGGGGCATTGATGCTACACCGCTGGCTAAAAATAAACCTCAGTTTTGGACACAGCTGACCATGTGTATGGCGCCAGCTCATCAGGAAGATTGTCATTTTCTGGTGTTGCATAATTTGCATGATGCTATTGTGCTGGGCTTCCCATGGTTACAGGTGCATAATCTGGTATTAGATTGGAAATCTATGTCTGTGACTAGTTGGGGTTGTCAGGGGGTTCATGGTGACGTTCCTTTGATGTCAATTACCTCCTCCCCCTCTTCTGAAATTCCGGAGTTTTTGTCAGATTTCCAGGATGTATTTGATTAGCCCAAGTCCAGTTCCCTTCCACCGCATAGGGACTGTGATTGTGCTATCGACTTGATTCCAGGTTGTAAGTTCCCTAAGGGCCGACTTTTTAACCTGTCTGTGCCAGAACATACCGCCATGCGGAGCTATGTTAAGGAATCTTTGGAGAAGGGGCATATTCGGCCATCTTCTTCACCATTGGGAGCAGGTTTTTTTTTTGTTGCCAAGAAGGATGGCTCCTTGAGACCCTGTATTGATTATCGCCTCTTGAATAAGATCACGGTCAAATTCCAATACCCTTTGCCTTTGCTTTCTGGTTTGTTTGCTAGGATTAAGGGGGCTAGTTGGTTTACTAAGATTGACATTCGAGGGGCATATAATCTTGTTCGTATTAAGCAGGGTGACGAATGGAAAACTGCGTTTAATACGCCTGAAGGCCATTTTGAATACTTTGTGATGCCATTTGGGCTCTCTAATGCCCCATCTGTGTTTCAGTCCTTCATGCATATTTCGGAATTATCTTGATAAATTCATGATTGTATATTTGGATGATATTTTGATTTTTTCAGATGATTGGGAGTCTCATGTGAAACAGGTCAGGATGGTATTTCAGATCCTTCGTGATAATGCTTTGTTCGTGAAGGGGTCTAAGTGCCTTTTTGGAGTACAGAAGGTTTATTTTTTGGGCTTCATTTTTTCTCCTTCATCTATAGAAATGGATCCGGTTAAGGTTCAAGCCATTCATGATTGCATCCAGCCCACTTCTGTGAAGAGCCTTCAGAAATTTTTGGGCTTTGCTAATTTTTATCACCGCTTTATTGCCAACTTCTCCAGTGTGGTTAAACCCCTGACTGATTTGACGAAGAAGGGCGCTGATGTGGCGAATTGGTCCTCTGCGGCTGTTTCTGCCTTTCAGGAGCTTAAACGACGATTTACTTCTGCCCCTGTGTTGCGTCAGCCGGATGTCTCCCTTCCATTTCAGGTTGAGGTTGACGCTTCTGAGATTGGGACAGGGGCCGTTTTGTCTCAGAGGAATTCTGATGGTTCCTTGTTGAAACCGTGTGCCTTCTTTTCTCGGAAGTTTTCGCCTGCGGAACGCAATTATGATGTCGGCAATTGTGAGTTGTTGGCTATTAAGTGGGCATTTGAGGAGTGGCGTCATTGGCTTGAGGGGGCCAAGCACCGTATTATGGTCCTGACTGATCATAAGAATCTGATTTACCTCGAGTCTGCCAGACGGCTGAATCCTAGACAGGCCCGTTGGTCTCTGTTTTTCTCCCGTTTTGATTTTGTGGTCTCGTACCTTCCGGGTTCTAAGAATGTTAAGGCGGATGCCCTCTCTAGGAGCTTTTTGCCTGATTCTCCTGGGGTCCCGGAGCCGGTCGGCATTCTGAAGGAAGGGGTCATTCTTTCTGCCATCTCCCCTGATTTACGACGGGCTCTTCAGGAGTTTCAGGCCGATAAGCCTGATCGCTGTCCAGTGGGGAAATTGTTTGTTCCTGACAGATGGACTACTAAAGTGATTTCTGAGATTCATTGTTCTGTGTTGGCTGGCCATCCTGGGATTTTTGGTACCAGAGATTTGGTAGGTAGGTCCTTTTGGTGGCCTTCTTTGTCACGGGATGTGCGTTCTTTTGTGCAGTCCTGTGGGACTTGTGCGCAGGCCAAGCCTTGCTGTTTCCGCGCTAGTGGGTTGCTTTTGCCTTTGCCGGTCCCTGAGAGGCCTTGGACGCATATTTCTATGGATTTTATTTCGGATCTGTCGGTTTCCCAGAGGATGTCGGTTATCTGGGTGGTTTGTGACCGGTTTTCTAACATAGTTCATTTGGTACCTTTGCCTAAATTGCCTTCCTCTTCTGATTTGGTTCCGTTGTTTTTTCAGCATGTGGTTCATTTGCATGGCATTCCAGAGAATATTGTGTCCGACAGAGGTTCTCAGTTCGTTTCTAGGTTTTGGCGAGCCTTTTGTGCTAGACTGGGAATTGATTTGTCTTTTTCTTCCGCGTTTCATCCTCAGACAAATGGCCAAACCGAGCGAACTAATCAGACTCTGGAAACTTATTTGAGATGCTTTGTGTCTGCTGATCAGGACGATTGGGTGGCTTTCTTGCCATTGGCCGAGTTTGCCCTTAATAATCGGGCTAGTTCTGCTACCTTGGTTTCACCCTTCTTTTGTAATTCTGGTTTTCATCCTCGTTTTTCTTCAGGGCAGGTGGAGCCTTCTGATTGTCCTGGGGTGGACTCTGTGGTTGACAGGTTGCAGCAGATTTGGGCTCATGTTGTGGCCAATTTGGTGTTGTCTCAGGAGGAGGCTCAGCGTTTTGCTAACTGTCGTCGGTGTGTTGGTTCCCGGCTTCGGGTTGGGGATTTGGTTTGGTTGTCTTCCCGTCATGTTCCTATGAAGGTTTCTTCCCCTAAGTTTAAGCCTCGGTTTATTGGTCCTTATAGGATTTCTGAGATTGTCAATCCGGTGTCTTTTCGTTTGGCCCTTCCGGCCTCTTTTTCCATCCATAATGTTTTTCATAGATCTTTGTTGCGGAAATATGTGGTGCCTGTTGTTCCATCTGTTGATCCTCCTGCCCCGGTATTGGTTGATGGGGAGTTGGAGTATGTGGTTGAGAAGATTTTGGACTCTCGTTTTTCGAGATGGAAACTTCAGTATCTTGTCAAATGGAAGGGTTACGGCCAGGAGGATAATTCTTGGGTTTTTGCCTCGGATGTCCATGCTACTGATTTGGTTCGGGCCTTTCATCTGGCTCGTCCTGATCGGCCTGGGGGCTCTGGTGAGGGTTCGGTGACCCCTCTTCAAGGGGGGGTACTGTTGTGAATTCTGCTCTTGGGCTCCCTCCGGTGGTTATAAGTGGTAGTGCTGCTGTCTTTGGATCGCAGCAGTCATCAGGTGTGTCCACTTATGGCAATTCTGACTGGGCTATTTAGTCTTGCTTGACCCTTTGGTTAGTGCCAGTTGTCCATTGTTTCCTGGAGGATTCACTTCCCTGCCTGGTCTCTCTTGCTTGCTGTTCATTTCAACAAGATAAGTGCTGGCTTTGTTTTCTGCAGTCCACATGCTGTGGGCCTCATCATTCTAGTTATTTTCCATGTTTTGTCTTGTCCAGCTTGGTCTGTATAAGGATTTGTTTAGCCAAGCTGGTATCTCTGGAGATGCAGATATACCCTCCATGCCTTTAGTTAGATGTGGAGTTTTTGTATTTTCTGTGGTGGATATTTTCTAGTGTTTTAATACTGACCGCATAGTACTCTGTCCTATCCTTTCTATTTAGCTAGAAGTGGCCTCCTTTGCTAAATTCTGATTTCAGTCTACGTATGTTATTTCCCTCTCTTCTCACAGTCAATATTTGTGGGGGGCTGTCTATCCTTTGGGGAATTTTCTCTGAGGCAAGATAGTTTTCCCTTTTCTATCTCTAGGGGTAATTAGTCCTCCGGCTGTGTCGAGATGTCTAGGGAGTGATAGGTACATTCCACGGCTACTTCTAGTTGCGGTGTTAAGTTCAGGGTCTGCGGTCAGTACAGGTACCACCTTCTCCAGAGTACATCTCATGCTGCTCCTAGGCCACCAGTTCATAACAATATACCATCTAGTATCAATGATGTATGTCCAACTTTTCGACAGCGCATGAGGGTGTGGTACTATGTGACAAGAGAACACTCTATATAGCCTATTCCCCGTCTATATTGATGCGGAACTACAGGCGTCAAATGTACTCTTTCTAAAAACCAGTCCACCACCCCTGCCACTCATTTCTCAACTATAGTGACTGAACACAAACAGTTTTCACAGGGCATGCAGCATGAACATGAGGAGCATTTCCAATTCAAAACAAAAGAATTTTCTATCAATTATTGACTCTGATTCTTATCACACTCAGCAATTCAACAATTTCACGTACACATCCATACACACAGTACTTCTGTACTTTCTCGCTCCTCACATTTTATCAAAATGCTCTAGTGCCCATGGACAAAAACATAAATCACATCTATTTGTGGAATCTATTACTTAGTTCACTATATCCTCTAATTCATTTCCTATCTGAGTACGGGATTGTATACAAAAATGAGCATTTATGTTCACATAGATTGTCTTCACGTGATCTTTCCCACTTCACTACAAACTCCCACCCGGGACCTTCCTGTAAGTTTTTTCAAGTAGCAACTAACCGGAGAGTTTTATCTTACTCACTGCTTTTAATGAGAAGGCTATTTATACACTGAGCACACATCATTTAGTCTCCATACATCATGAGCGCTGCTCCGTACCCCACAACACAGATTCAGCAATATATCAGAAACCCAGTGTAATCAGAACAGTTCAGCGCAGCTCTATCAGTACTACTTATCAATTATCAACTGACAAGGCACCAATAAACTCAACTAATATAATTAACTAACCAAAAGCACAATAACAGTGGTAAAGGAAAGAAACAATAGAACAAACATAGGACAAGTATAGCAGAGCATAGCAGAGAAGGATCAAGACAATGTAATTACAATATTTACAGTATCAACAAACATTGACATTGTTACAAACAGACAGGCAGGAACCCTTATTATAGATACAGACAAAACAAATGATGGAAAATCATCGTACTTCATAATGAAACAAAAACAACTGTTGACAGCACTTAAACAAACATATAAAACAGACAAACAAGAGACAACAAAACAAATAACAGATACTTTCTTTTACCTGAGGGCTTTTCCCGTTAGAAATCCCCAAAGACTGACTCTAGAAAGCCTCCTTTCCCGGAGAGAAAACTGAGTAAGTAATAAATCTACTCACTTACCAGGGATTTGGTTTTCTGTTCAGGACGGAGGCAGTTAAGTGTTCAGTCTAAGATGAATGTCGAAGGAGAAAGTATATCTCGCTGGGGCCTCCAAGTTGTTAGAGAAGGGATTTCCAACCTACTCAGGTATTCTGTCTTTTAGGTACCTACGCAATGAAGCAATAATCAGAGAGACACACGCTCGTTGTCTGTCCAAATAGTCTCTGGTCTTTATTTTTAGGGCTGGGCTTTTAAAGGCCCAAGATCAAAAGGAAATGTAGAGTTACATAATAAATTGGCACAGATGAATGTCTTATACAATAAGTTGTCAAAAACATCCTGGAATACAAGATGGATGATGTGAAAGAATGCGGGGAGTTGTGCATGTCTGCGGTTTTATGGGATGCTGGCTGGAGCTAAGCATTTTTGGGTGTTTCCTGAAAAATACAGATGTCCTTGACGTTTTCTGGGAATCAGTGACCAATGGTATGTATGATATCCGGGAAATGGTACTAAATTCGACTCAGATGATAACATTGTGCAAGACTTGTTTTTTAGCTATTTTTAGATATTAACACAATGAAGATTAACCATTTCTTCAACAAATGCAACAACTATAATTTATTTAACAAGAGATACCCGTAGATCTCTCCTCTCTCCCCAAACACTATTGGCCCTATGTGGACGTGTTCTCCAAGAAAACTGCAAAGACCCTTCAGCCTCACCGCCCCTATGACTGCCCTATTGACCTCTTGCCTGGTGCTGAGCCTCCCCAGGGTCGATTCTATCCACTATCTCTCCCGGAGAGGGAGGCAATGACTCAGTACATCCAACAGAATCTGGCAAGAGGATTCATTAGGAAGTCAGTGTCACCTGCAGTTGTGGGGTTCTTCTTCGTGCAGAAGAAAGGAGAATTGCGTCCATGCATAGATTACAGGGGTCTCAAAGCCATCACCATTAACAACAAGTACCCTCTGCCCTTGATATCTGAGTTGTTTGATAGGTTGCGGGGAGCAAGGGTTTTTTTTTACTAAACTTGATCTGCGGGGTGCTTACAACCTAATTCGCATCCGTGAGGGGGACGAATGGAAGATGGCATTTAACACCAGGGACGGCCATTACGAGTACCTGGTGATGCCCTTCGGGCTCTGTAATGCCCCTGCCATTTTCCTGGACTTAGTAAATGACATCTTCCGGGACATGATCTCCACCTCGGTCGTTGTCTTTCTGGATGATATTCTCATCTACTCTCCAGATATAGACTCCCACCAGAGAGATGTTTGCAAAGTCTTCGACTTCTTAAGGGCAAACTCCCTCTATGCCAAGTTGGAGAAGTGTGTGTTTGAGCAGGAGTCTTTGCCTTTCCTGGGCTATATCATCTTCGACCAGGGATTGGCTATGGATCCTGCCAAGCTACAGGCTGTGATGGACTGGCAGGAACCCCATTCTCTCAAAGCGGTGCAGCGCTTTATGGGGTTCATTAACTATTATCGCCAGTTCATTCCCCACTTCTCAACTTTGATAGCTCCCTTGGTAGCCCTCACCAAGAAGGGAGCAAATCCCAAATTGTGGTCGGAGGAGGTCTCCAAGGTCTTCCTCTCTATTAAGTCCTATTTCACTAGCGCTCCCATCCTACATCACCCCGATGTAGAAAAACCATTTATAATGGAGGTGGATGCCTCATCCATCAGTGCTGGAGCAGACCCCTTCCAAAAGGATGCTCAAGTTCGGAAGCATCCTTGCTTATTATTCTCCAAGACCTTTACACCAGTGGAGAGGAATTATTCCATCGGGGACAGGGAGTTGCTAGCTATGAAGTTGTCCTCGCAGTGGAGATACCTCCTAGAGGGGACTCGTTTTCCCTTCCAAGTGTATACCGACCACAAAAATTTGGTTTATTTACAGACTGCCCAGTGGCTAAACTCTCGCCAGGCTACATGGTCCTTGTTCTTCTCCCGCTTCCACTTCACCCTCCATTATCTTTCCAGGGAGAAGAACATCCATGCCAATGCTCTCTCCCGCTCCATAGAGTCATCAGTGGAGGAAGAGGAGCCTTGCCTAATTGTCCCCTCAGAGAGCATGAGAACTGTGGCCCTGGTCTCCCTAGAGTCTGTGCCTCCAGGCAAGACTTCTATACTACCTAACTTGCAACCGGAGGTTCTCTCTTGGGCTCACTCGTCCAGGGTGGGTGGACATTTTGGGACCAAGAGGACATCTGAGCTCCTGGAAAGGACGTACTGGTGGCCCCATATGGCCCGTGATGTCGAAGACTATATTCGGGCATGTGTCTCCTGCGCCAAGAACCGGTCTCCTTGGCAATGGCCTGCTGGGCTACTTTACCCCCTGCCGGTGGCAGATAGACCCTGGGAAATGGTTGGGATGGACTTTGTGGTCAGCTTACACAAGTCTCGCAGCTGCACCGCTATCTGGGTAGTTACCGACCATTTTTCCAAAATGGTACTCTTGGTTACTCTCCCGAAGGTACCTTCTGCATGGGCCTTGGTGGCGTTGTTCACTAAGCACGTTTTCTGCCTACTTGGCATGCCTGACAAAATTCTCAGTGACCGAGGTCCCCAGTTCACGCCTCGTTTCTGGAGAGAGCTTTGTCGCGTACTCAGCATTGAGTTAAATCTCTCTTCAGCTTACCATCCTGAGACAAATGGGATGGTTTATAGGGACAACCAGACCCTGGTCACATACCTGTGACATTTTGTTTCGGCTAGGCAGGATGACTGGGCATCCTTGCTAACATGGGTGGAGTTTGCGCTGAACAATACCGTGGCAGACACCACTGGGCAGACTCCTTTTTTCCTTAACTTGTCACGTGCCTATGCTCATGTCTTCCACCAACACTAGGGTGGTAGACTGGACAGTGAAGGCACGTGACATTTCGAACCACACACAGGATGCCCTACGAGCCTCCAAGGAGAGAATGAGGGTTTCTGCCGATGCACACCAATGTCCCGCTCTGACCTTTGCACCTGGCGACTTAGTGACGCTTTCCACCCGTAACATCAGACTGCGTTTTGAGTCCACTAAGTTTGCGCCTCGCTACATAGGTCCCTTCAAGGTTCTGGAACAAGTCAACCCTGTGTTCTATCGGTTGGCCCTTCCTCCATGCCTTGGTATAACCGACACCTTTCATGTGTCCCTCCTAAAACCCGATCACATGTCCCGGTTTTCCGAGTCATCTGCCTGGACATCAGGCTTTTCCAAGGATGATTAAGAGGTGAACACTATCGCTGGGTGTAAGGTGGGACATGACAAAAAGTATTATCTGATGGATTGGAAATGTCATAGCCCAGAGGACAGGACTTGGGAGCCTATTGAGCACATTTGGGCTCCTCAGCTCATTGCTGCTTTTGAGTGTAGTGAGGACCAAGGAGGAAATATTAGGATTTGAGTTCCCGATGTTGCACAGGGGAAATATCAAACCATGTCCTCTGCAGTCTCCCATTTTTCCCCAGCCGCAGAGGGGCCTGCTCAGCAAAGGCGCCGGTCCCAGAGTATTGACCAAGCTGATGCTGAGCATCTGGTTACCACTGTCATTCCTGGTTCTGCTATTATAACCAACAGTGGTCAGCGGCGAGCAGACGTTCCTGGGACTAAGTCCTGCTTTTTCTCAACTGAGCATGCCTGTGGGACTACATCCCATTGGAGGTCGGGGATCACATGCCCAGGTCCTGAAGTGGCTTTAACTGGACCACTGGGAAGGTCCTGGAAGGATGCTGCTATGAAAGGTTACCGTGGCCGCTTGGCCATGCGCTAGTATAAAACATATATCGTGCGTGTGTTTGGAGGAATATTTGACATCTGGTGAAAATTCCTAATCAATCCCCTCCCTAGCGTTGTTGAATGTGGTTTGGATGTTGGAGCTGACTAGCACCTGTTTGTGCCATCCCGCACAAGGCACAATCATACTGCATCATCTTAGCAGTGTTCACCAGTGCGGCGCCGTATGCCTCTAGTGCGCTTTCCAGTCCCCAGCTAGGGAGGTTAGTGGTGTCCGCCAGAGAAGCGCTGCGCACACTCAGTGTGCTAAATCTTTATTATTTAGGTTTCTTCCTGGCACCGCAGCTGCGGCGCCGAGCGCTAGTGGTCTATAGGGACTCTAACCCTGTGTCCTTGGGGCAGAGTCCTGTGACCTAACACTAGCGTTCACTCAGTGGTATTGCGGCCCTGTGAAGCAACAGGATTCACCTCCTTACTTACCAGGTGAAGTTAACCCGTGTGTATTCATATTATACCGCCATATAGTCCGCCATTACCAAGCAGCAGGTGTCATCTCTTCACAGTGGACCTCGGGCTGCGAACGCACCATATATCTTCCTTTATATTATTTGGTGCATTCTGCCAGCCCAAACAGTGTGTATCTGAGTCCCTCTTCCATCGAATTTTTGGCAGTTCTTGCTTCCTTCATAGATTACACTAAAGTTACTTAAAATTATTATTTTTTAAATCCTTTTAAAATTTTGCCTTATATGCAAGTCTTAATATAGGAAAGAATGTTTTGTTACATTTTTTTCCTGTAAACTCTAATTTCTCATCGATTTTGAATGTTTGATTGTTAGTCCTTAAAGTGGAGTAAGTGTGACGCAATTGTCCTCAGCAGTGAACTGGGAGACAGAGATTCTTCCAGGGATCTTCCCCATGCTGCTCTCCTTCCATTCAGCACTTACTGTATTCCATCCACTTTAACATTTTCTCTGCCCCCCCAGACCTCCTTGTGTGGTCTGATGGAAAAATTCTCAGAATTCCCATTGACTCCCACTATACTCATGACTCGAAACTAGTTTTCAGCATTAGGAGTTGCTCAGTTCAAGTAACGAGCATCCGAGCATTTTAGTGCTCACTCAACCCTACTAAATATGTCACAGCTTACAACTGCTGAGACTTGAGTGGAGAGAATTCTTGAGCCTGTTTTATCCCTGAAACTACGGACTCATGCACTTGTTCCAAGTTTCATGAGAGTCTTTTATCAGAGTTTGGTTCAAGATGCATCATCAGTTTTTCTCTGATGAGATAGAAAAACATGTTTCCCCACCTTTTCCAATCTAACAGTCTAACTGCTGTCCAATTTTTTTACGGACCATAGACTTTCATTATCGATTTTGATCCAACCACTAGGTCTGCAAAAAAACTATGGACATGTGAATAGCCCCATAGATATGAGTGTTATCAATGAAAAGCACAGATAGCACAAGTATGCGAAAAACTAACGTGTGAGGACTTACTTATACAGGACTCTGTGGAAAGTTTATCCCGTCAGCTTGGTAAATGTGAAAAGTAATATGGAAAGGGCTTAATACATGAATGCACAACCTGAAAGATGAACTCAAGTATGTTTCATTCCTCTCTTGTACTGGGGCTGTCAGATGAACTTTATGCGTTTTTCCATACATATTTATGAATTTAAAACTTTGAGCAATTGTGCAGTTTGTTGTATTGTACACGGTAGATAATAATCTAAAATAGGAAGGTAAAGTACTTTTCTTATCTAAGCATGTCTGCAGTCTATCTGCTCCTAGGTGTATGCCACCTTATCAAAGAATAACAATATGACAACTTGCACTTACAGAAAAGGAGAAGTAAGAGGTGTGTGTGTATATATATATATATATATATATATATATATATATATATATATATATATATATATATATATATACACTCACTGGCCACTTTATTAGGTACACCATGCTAGTAACGGGTTGGACCCCCTTTTGCCTTCAGAACTGCCTCAATTCTTCGTGGCATAGATTCAACAAGGTGCTGGAAGCATTCCTCAGAGATTTTGGTCCATATTGACATGATGGCATCACACAGTTGCCGCAGATTTGTCGGCTGCACATCCCAAAGATGCTCCATACAAGGCAGGATGGATCCATGCTTTCATGTTGTTTACGCCAAATTCTGACCCTACCATCCGAATGTCGCAGCAGAAATCGAGACTCATCAGACCAAGCAACGTTTTTCCAATCTTCTACTGTCCAATTTCGATGAGCTTGTACAAATTGTAGCCTCAGTTTCCTGTTCTTAGCTGAAAGGAGTGGTACCCGGTGTGGTCTTCTGCTGCTGTAGCCCATCTGCCTCAAAGTTCGACGCACTGTGCGTTCAGAGATGCTCTTAGGCCTACCTTGGTTGTAACGGGTGGCGATTTGAGTCACTGTTGCCTTTCTATCAGCTCGAACCAGTCTGCCCATTCTCCTCTGACCTCTGGCATCAACAAGGCATTTCCGCCCACAGAACTGCCGCTCACTGGATTTTTTTTCTTTTTCGGACCATTCTCTGTAAACCCTAGAGATGGTTGTGCGTGAAAATCCCAGTAGATCAGCAGTTTCTGAAATACTCAGACCAGCCCTTCTGGCACCAACAACCATGCCACGTTCAAAGGCACTCAAATCACCTTTCTTCCCCATACTGATGCTCGGTTTGAACTGCAGGAGATTGTCTTGACCATGTCTACATGCCTAAATGCACTGAGTTGCCGCCATGTGATTGGCTGATTAGAAATTAAGTGTTAACAAGAAGTTGGACAGGTGTACCTAATAAAGTGGCCGGTGAGTGTATATATATATATATATATATATATATATATATATATACTAGATGGTGGCCCGATTCTAACGCATCGGGTATTCTAGAATATGTATGTATGTATATAGCAACCACATAGTATATAGCACAGGCCACGTAGTATATAGGAGCCATGTAGTATATAGCAGACAAATAGTACGTGGCCTGTGCTATATACTATGTGGCTGCTATATACATACATATTGTAGAATACCCGATGCGTTAATACAGGCCACGCAGTATATAACACTGGCCACGTAGTATATAACACAGCCCAAACAGTATATAACACAGCCCACGTACTATATAACACAGCCCACACAGTATATAGCAGCCATGCAGTATATAACACATGAAGCGTAATTTATCGCACAGCCCACACAGTACAAAACACAGCCAACATAGTATCTAACACTGGTCACGTAGTATATAGCAGCCACGCAGTATATAACACAGCCCACGTAGTATACAGCAGTGTGGGCACCATATCCATGTTTAAAAAAATTATTAAAATAAAAAATAGTTATATTCTCACCCGCCGGGATCCAGAGAAGCTCTGGCGATGCGCGCGCGGCTGCAGCCATCTTCCGTTCCCAGGATGCATTGCAAAATTACCCACATGACTTAGCAGTCTCGCGAGACTGCTAAGTCTTCTGGGTAATGTCGCAATGCATCTCTGGGAATGGAAGATGGCGGCAACCACGCGCGCCTGGGTGGACTACGGAGGGTGAGAATAGCAGGTTGTTTTTTTTAATTATTTTTAACATTACATCTTTTTACTATTGATGCTGCATAGGCAGCATCAATAGTAAAATGTTGGGGACACACATGGTTAATAGCAGCGATAACGGAGTGCGTTACCTGCGGCATAACGCGGTCCGTTACTGCTGGCATTAACCCCGTGTTTGCGGTGACTGGAGGGGAGTATGCAGGCGCCGGGCACTGACTGCAGGGGAGTAGGGATGGACTAATCGGACTGTGGCCGTCGCTGATTGGTCGCGGCAGTCATGACAGACAGCTGGCGAGACCAATCAGCGACGCTGGATTTCCATGACGGAAGTTGCCAACTGAAAGACAGAAGTACCCCTTAGACAATTATATATATAGATAATGTAACTTGTTTAAGTTTTTTAAGAAAACCTTCTGTGTTTTAAAAACAAAATAATCTAATTTGATCCCTGAAAGCAACTTTACCAAAACACGCCAATTATGGTTGGCTGTCCAAAAAAAAAACACATGAGCTAATACTCTATTCTGAACTGTGGGCTTTATATGATAATAATTTTACGTGGTTAAATATAGAGGTTGCAGTATTTGCATTGCTGCTGTAACAATGCTACTCACTTGGGAGCGATCTTAGGTATCACAAGAACCATTTCTATTAAAATTCCGTCTGTTTTATTTCAGTCCTCATTAACCATGTCACAGGAAACTCAAATACAGTCTTGGTTCGGCACAAAGTAAAACATAAAGCAACAAGTCCATACAATAGTGCTGGTTAGCCCAGTTGTTTAGAGGCCAGCCTCTTAGTCCTTTAACAATATTGCACACTGTCGCGATTCAGCAGTCTACAGTCACATAGAGGGACTGCAGACTTTTTTCTAAGACCGGACAGACAGGGTTAACAGGGTTAAGGAAGGTGCTAATTTTGAACTATGTAAATATTCGAATTGTTCTCTGTAATTGAATGAAAACTTTCATATTATAGTACAATTATCTCTTATATTTCTACTTGATTATAATTTGAGGATGGACTCATTTCTACTCAGTCTTTCTGTCACCAGATTGAAAATATAAAACTGATGTTTGGAAAATGACATTGCAATAAAAGAAATTCGATTTTCGTCATCATATCTGGCTTTCTGGCATTAGAAATTGTAAAAATTAATGAAGAACATGCATTTCTCTTACATACTCTGATTTAATTGTATTTTAGACAGTGTGTTGGAAATTTTCATATAAATTCTGACTACTTACTAAATTTTATAATATGTTTTATATTAATTGTGTTTCAGAATCTATGAGAAAAGTTATGGATGATATTTTAAAAATAAGGATGGGAATTATTTTCTTAAAGCTGTAATTTAAAACAAGAGTTTCATTTATTATTTATTATGCATTGAACCAAAGACAAAAAGCAGAGCAGCACAGCCACAGTGTCCAAAAAGACGTAAAATATAGACTTTCAATCATAGGTTGCCCGATGGCTAAAACAGAGGTGCTCGCGTGATATAGAGAGTTAAATCATGTGCAAATCATAGAACAAACGCGGCAGCACTCACCGATCCTGAAGTCAGAAGTTTCTTTATTTAAACATGTAGAAAAACCATCCTCACAGCTCGGGGGAACAAGGCAGTGGAAGGAGTGTGCAAGGAGAGACGATGGCCGTTTCGAGCTTGAAACAGCGCTTCTACGGGTCCATGATATTAGCCAGAGGTAAGTGTTCACACTAGGCAGTCAGGTCAGGGACCCATCCGATCCATGAGATTACCTTGACGTTTGGTGGATGGGCTCACATTTTTTGGCCAAGTTTTGTGCTAAGCATCTCATGTGTTTTTTCAGAGATTTCACGAGCCATTATGCTATTCACATTTCATGTATCACACATTCCCTTGCTTTAGTACAATTGAGTGAAGCCATTCATCTATTTGCTAAGTATTATTTCTTTGCCACAGATTGAGATTGAAATTTTGTACCCACAACTAGAGGAGATTTGTTTCAGACCTTATGTGATATTAATAAATTTGTACATTTGCTCACAGTTAAGAGACATTTCAGCAGTGAAAATAAAGTTAGGTCTGTGTCTGAAAATGGGTCTCTGACATTAGAATCAAATAGTTCTATGAATAATGCTATTCCTTTGGAGCTTCCGTTTGAGGAGCAATTACCATCTGACATTGACCCATTCTGACAAAGAAGTGATTCCTAACCCGTAGTATTATCCTACTGCATTGAGGATTCCAGCAATGGATAATTTTCAGAACATAATTGAAAGAGAAGTTGGAAATTTACTTTCTAGGAAAAAACTCTATAATGACAATTTATCTTGTGCTGATAAGAGTGCTCTACAGGAATTAAAGAATAATCCTCATATAACTGTGAGACCTGCTGCCAAGGGCAGGTCGGTTATTGTGCTTAACAAACAATTATATTATTGTGAAATTATCAGTATGTTAGCAGACAACGTAACTTACCGCCCTTTGTCATCAGATGCAACTGTAAAGATTCAGAGAGATTTAGAGAAACTATTGGGGGAAGGTATTTTTGGTAGCTTTGGGAGTATTGAGTAAAAAAATGTCTGAATATCTTTTAGTGGACAGCCCTGTCTGCCCTATTTTCCATGCTCTTCCTAAAACCCATAAGGATATTTTCCCTCCCCCTTTCTGCCCCATTGTAGCTGGAATAGGGGGTGTAAATGAAAGATTGTCAACTTGGGTAGACAAAAAATTACAACCATTGGTGTCCCAAATAACAGGTCTGATCAAATATACGAAGCATCTTTTGCAGTGTGTTCAGAATATGAAGTGGCGAGATGAATATAAGTGGGTCACATGTGATGTGACATCGCTTTACTCCTGCATACCCCATACTGCTTTGAATCTATTTCCAAATTGTTTAACAGGATAGAAATCTATGACTCTGACACCAAGAATTTTATCATCATGGCTGTGAATCATCTATTAACCACCAATTTATTTCAAATTTGATGCACATTTCTACTTGCAGGTTTGCGGTTGTCCAATGGGGGCAAATTTTTCGCCCTCATTGACAAATTTGTATATGGCCACATGGGAAAGAGAATTTATATATACAGATGATAATCCTTTGTTTCAGGTTGTATTCAAACCTCATTATATAGAAAACCCATTAGTGGTAACTCTCAGATACATATGGAGAGTTGCCATCCCACACATGTCATACGCTATTTGCTTTTGGGGGAATTAATCAGAGCAAAGAGACTATAGAGTAGGATTTTCTGGAGCAAAGTAAACAAAATGCTGCAGATTTAAAAACCGCATTTATAAGCCATGGATGATTAAAAGAGCTGAGTCTATAGCGGGGAAGAGATCTAGGGCTTCTTTATTGACTGATTGTGTGTAGTATATATCTGTCTCTAAACAAAAACCAAGTGTTCCTACTTTTACCACTGTTTTTAGCACTGACTTTAATGACATCGTACAATTGCTTCACAAATTTCTACCATTATTGCATTAGGAGGATCCAATTCTTTCAAGGATCCTTACACAAGGTTATAGGTGTGTTTCAAGACGAGCCAAAACTATTGGCAACATCTTATCCCCCAGTATGCTTGTCAATTCATCCCCTACTCCAGTTTGGTTACAACATGCAGGTAATTTTGTATGCGGAGGAAAAATGTGTAATTTGTGCAGTTTAATGGAGAAAACTGACACTTTTTCTAATATAATTACACATAAGCACTACAAAATAAAAGCATATATCAATTACAATACCACACACGTTGATCTATATGGCAACATGTGCGTCATGCAATAAATATTATGTGGGATGTACAACAAGATGTTTGAAAAAGAGAATCAGCGAGCATGTTACCGTAAGTAAACCCAACTCCTCTTCCAACAAAAAGAGTATTTTGGGGTTGTCTAGGCATTTCTTGGAGGTACATGCAGGGAATACTGATAGCCTGAGGGTAAAAGGCATAGAATGTGAGTCAAGACCAGTCCGAGGCGGAAATTGGGAGAGGTTGTTGCTGGGGAGAGAAGCATAGTGGATACTGGCACTAAATGCCCGACATCCAGAGGACTTGAATTTTAGAGGGGATTTAAGATAATTTTATTGATTTCTTTTGTCAGGTTCCCCCTAGGAGCAATATAAGTAAATTGTTCTGTGTTGTTACACTGCTTCATTCCAATTTTTGCAAAAAAAAAAAAAAATTTGATGCATGTATGTGTGAACAACAGGTTCCTACATGTGCATGAAATAATTTCACATGAATTTAAAAGATGCAGATATAATATCAGGTGTGTGCATTTTGTGAACTTACATGGAGTGTGCAATTAGATTTTTCCTTTTTGTAGTCTTGCATGCATGTGTGAACAGGTTCCTATATGCACATGAATTAACTCTAAATAAACTTAACAGATGTAGTTATAATACCAAGTGTGTGCATTTTGTGAACTTACATGCAGTGTGCAATAAGGTTTTTCCTTTTTTGCTGTCTTGCATGCATGTCTGAACAGGATCTTACATGCATATGAAATAATTTTATATAAACTTAACAGAGGTAGATATAATATCAAGTGAACTCTCATGGAGTGTGCACATTTTTTTTTCTGCGTGTATGGAATTGAGATAAATGTCCTTATGATTATCGGTGCACATATTGTACAACAGTTGAAATAGTGAACATTTTTTATTAACATCATAAGTTTTGAATGTGTCAAATAATTGTTCTATTTTTCTATTTTTGTTAAGGGCAATATTTGATAGAACAATATTTGTTTGCCACATGTTTCTAATTCTGCTTTCTGAAGACTAAGATTTGAAAGTTGATTCTACCATATAATGATTGGTCCATTGGTTTTGTAATTGTTTTCACATGCGGGGTTGGGTTTGTGTATGTCTTATAAACCTTGTGTGTTCATTGTAATTTTAGATGCCTATAAGTAAGAGCAAAAAGTCCGAAATGCGTCAGGCGTGCAGGGGATGTTTGGCCCTTGAGACACTATGATATGTATGTTTTTAACTTTTTACAAACAATGGATTGAATAAGAGACAAAACTTGAATTTTTATGGAAATCACCTAGTGCTGGTTTTTCCTTTTTTGCCAGGGTATAACGGGTCAGCTGCTCAAGCCAGAGACAGGAACCATAACTGACACTGCTTGCAGGTATCAGTGGACAGAAATAGCCAGGCAGATCCCAAAACGAGGCAAAGAAGATTAACCCCCGCATGACCATCCCAGAGAGAGAATAATCATAAACAAACCCCGGACTGGATCATGACAGTAACCCCCTCTCAATGGGGGCCACCAGATCCCCAGGTTTCCTCAGATATGGAGCATGAAAGGCCCGGACCAACCAATCCTCAAGGACCAAGTGAGCCGGTACCCAAGACTGGTCCTCTGGACCATAACCTTTCCAATGGACCAGATACTGAAGTGAACAGCAGAGCATCTGAGAATCCACGATCCATTCCACCTCATACTCGGTCTGATCATCCACCAAAACAAAAGGTGGATGAGACGCAGAGTCCCCTGAGAAGGATACCCATGGTTTCAAAAGAGCCTTATGGAATACAGTGGGAATCCACAGCGATGGGGGCAAGTGCAGGTAAAAGGCAAAAGGATTAACTACCTCCAAAATTTCGTAAGGTCCAATAAACTTGGGACCCAACCTAGCATAGCAGAAAGAATCCTCAACCTTATATTCTTAGTAGATAGCCAAACCTTATCCCCCACCAGGAATTCCAGCCCCACCGACCGTCATTTATCAGCAAAAAATTTATGATTGCCCTGAGCCTCCTCAATGTTCCTTTGGACCTACTGCCAGATCTCCCCCAACTGATGAATTGCAACACCAGCACCAGGACACCCCAAATCCAGCTGAGAAAATTCACCAAATTGGGGGTGGAAACCATAATTGCAAAAAAGAACGGGGAAGAACCAGTGGACTTATTAATACGATTATTAAATGCGAATTCTGGCAAAGGTAATGAAGAGCACCAATCATCCTGATGAGACATGGCAAGACACCGTAAAATCTGCTCCAAAGATTGATTGGTCCTCTTAGTCTGACCATTGGTCTCTGGATGATAGGCTGAAGAAACGATTAAACTGATACCTAGCCTTTTACAAAAAGCACTCCAGAACATAGATACAAATAAATTGTACCCCTCTATCAGAGACCACACTCACAGGCACACCATGTAATCGCACAACATGCTCGATGAAAAGTTTTGACAAAGTTTCCGCATTAGGCAGCCCTGCCAATGGTACAAAATGCGCTTGTTTGCTGAACCAATCCACCACCACCCAGACCACAGCTTTACCATTAAAAGGAGGAAGGTCCGTGATAAAATCCATGGACAGATGAGTCCAAGGTTCGCCTGGAATTGGCAATGGCACCAATTCCCTTGCTGGCCGGTTATGGTTTTAGCATGGAAGACACAAATACTACAGCTACCTCAGAAGCCAATGAAGACCACCAAAACAGCCTAGCGATGGCTTTGCGCATGGCTGAGATTCCCGGATGCCCAGTAAGAGCCAAGTCATTGAATTCCCGGAGCACCCTTAACCAATGCTGGACAGGCACAAAAAACGTATTATCCAGCGTGGACGGAGGAGCAAAAGACTGGGCCTCCCGACTCTCCTGCTCTAACTACAGCCACAACCACTGCATGCTGAAGAATGGAGGAAGGAGGTTCAAGAGGAGATATTGGATCCAAGTTGCGGAATAAGGCATCCACCTTCATAATCTTGGATCCAGGCCTAAAAGGTATGGAAAACTGAAATTGAGAAAAAAAAAGTGACCACCTCGCCTGCCTCAGGGTTAAACGATTGGCTGACTCAATATAAGACAGCTTCTTGTGGTCCGTGATGACCGTGATTTGATGGACAGCCCCCTCCAACAAAATGCCTCCATTCTTCAAAAGCCAATTTAATGCCTAGTAACTCCCAGTTACCCACATCGTAATTCCTCTCCACAGAGGAAATCTTTTTAGAAAAGAAGGCACAGGGTCTTGAATTGGTTAACGTGGTGGGCCCTTGAGACAACACCATTTCTGATACCACCTCCAAGGCGTCAACCTCCACGATAAATGGCTTAGACAGATCAGGTTGAATCAGTACAGGGGCAGACATGAAACATTCTTTTAAAGAAGAAAATGCCGCTAAAGCTGGAGTTGACTAATTTTTTATATCAGCCCCCTTGCAAGTTAAATCATTGAGGGGTTTAACCACCTGTGAAAACCAATTGATGAATTTTCTATAGTAATTGGCAAAACCCAAAAAATCTCTGAATACCCTTGAGATTTTTTGGTTGCACACAATCATCAACAGTCTGTACCTTTCCAGGGTCCATGCAAAACCCCTCAGCAGACAAAAAAAACCCCAGAAAGGACAGTTCTTGCACAAAAAATGAACACTTCTCCAGTTTAGCAAAGAATGAGTTCTCTCCAAGCCTCTGGAGGACAGCATGGAGATGATCCATATGTTTCATTTTATCAGCAGAATATATAAGGATATCATCCAGATACACCACCATGAAGCACCCAATGAAATCTGAAAAAAACTTGATTAGTGAAATTCTGAAATACAACTGGCACGTTAGTCATACCAAAAGGCATAACAAGGTTCTCAAATAAACCCTCGGAGGTGAGGAAAGTAATTTTCCTCTCATCCCCCTCCCGCATGCGGATAAGATTATATGCTCCCCTAAGGTCTAACTTAGAGAACCATCTAGCCCTGGACAATTGATTGTACAAATCAGGAATAAGTGGGAGGGGGTAAGTATTTCTCACGGTGATCTTGTTTAATTCTCATAAATCGAGGCATGGGCGTAAACCACCACAGAGGGGTGAATGTGCCCTTTATGAAGACTATCAGAGATATATTCCTTCATAGCCTCTCATTCAGGGCTTGAGAAATTGTATAAATGGGCCTTGGGCACTTTGGCAACAGGGACGAGATTAACAGCACAACCGAATGGGCGGTGTGGTGGTAGAACCTCAGCCTCTTTTTTTGGAGAATACATCCTCAAAATCCTTCATGTACTCCGGAATACCCTCCAGACTGACGGATGACAAAGACACATTACAAGGCAATCCTTAGAACAATTAGGACCCAAATTAACAATGCCCCGAGTCTCCCAATCAATGATCGGGTTATTTAACAGTAACCAGGGAAAGCCAACACCAGCCTCGCAGGTAGATTGTCAATAACAAAACATGTAATACGTTCTTGATGACAGAACCCCACCTTAAGGATAAACTTCTCAGAGATAAACTACAACATTCTTAGTGAGGGGTGTTTTATCAATGGCCACGATATTAATGGGAGTTTCAAACCTGACTGTCCCTATATTACATTTGGCCACCAAATCAGAGTAAATCAAGTTCAAAGATGACCCACAATCCACAAAAGCTGAAGTGGAGGTACAACTTGACCCAAAGTTCTACTTCCAACAGTAGTTTAAGAGATGAGGACAAAGGTACCTGAGAGTCTGGGCAACCTCCTTCACAGTTACCCAGACTTAGGCATTTCCCAGCACCTTGGGAGTCAGAGGACAGGAGGGATAGTCCTTCTTCCAGTGTCCC